>NC_090383.1:20057025-20752261 GCF_036365525.1 Heterodontus francisci | reverse complement strand
TAGTCTTATTTCAATAAATACAATATAAACTGTGGGATAAGTGCATGTTTGAGATAGAGGGGAAAAAACACCAAGGGATTAGAACCTGCAGGAAAGACTCTAGAAAAAAAGAAGGCTGAGAGGTGACCTAATAGAGATCTTTATATTATGAAGGGGTTTGATAGGGTAGATGTCGATAAGTTTCCAAATGTGGCTGAGTCCAAAACTAGGGGCATAAATATAAGGTAGTCACTAATAAACCCAATAAGGAATTCAGGAGAAACGTCTTGACTTAGAGTGGTTAGAATGTGAAATTTGCTACCAAATGGCAGAGATGTATTTAAGCAGAAGCTAGATAAGTACATGAGGGAGAATGGAAGTTGGTAGGGTGCGATGAAGTAAGGTGGGAGGAGGCTTGTCTGGAGCATGAATATTAGCACAGACCTATTGGGGTGAATGGCCTGTTTCTGTGCTGTAAATACGATATAATAATTCCATCCTGACAGAAAAGAGATGACTAATTACTTGTTCTACACTATAACTCCAATAAAGGATGAGCATTTATCATCCAGCAGTCTTCCAAATTGGTAGTGCATCTGTTCGATGCTGTGTAATATGCAACTTACAGCAAGTATACTCGATATTTCTGTGTTTTACTTTGTCATGTCTGTTAGTTAAGGTAACTATGGTTTAGAAATGGGTTCTGTGAGGATTCCAGTTTTCTATGGCTGTGGTGACCAATACAGGTGTCAAATTCGGACCCAGACAGCATAGTCAGTGGAAATCGTCAATCTGTCTCTGTCTCACTCTGCTGCACAGGCGCGAGTGCTCTCTCTCTCTCTCTTCCGCCACCCCCCCCCACCCCCCGCCCCCCGTACGTGCTTCCTTTCTTCCACCTCTCTTTGTTGACCCAGAGGTATTAAGCTATGTTTTTAGGTGTCTTTTTTCTGATTATGGTGTGACTGTAAAAAAAAATGTCCTGCCGCAAGAACGCAAACGTTTAAGCTGATTATTTCCAATTTCAAAAAAATATTTAGGTAGTTTGAAGAAATCTGTAACAAAGCCCTTCGATTTAAGAAGTTTATATGGTGTTAATTATGCTGGTTGCCAAAATTTGCATATGATATTTGTTTATGGATCCAGAGTACTGGGTCATAACCTGAGTAGTGATCCTGAGCACTGGTACTGAACATCAAACCATATCCTGAGTACTGATACCGAGTGCCAGACTGTTTCCTGAGCGCCGATACTGAGTAACAGACTGTATCTGGTCGCCTGGCCCTGAGCACTGCCTTTGTGTCATGGACTGTATTCCGCATATCAAAGAATATACCAAGAAACAAACAAGTAACACCAAGTATGAGGAGAGTTATCTTGAATTCAGATTTATGGAGCTCAGTGATGGATGGATGCAATGTGTTGTGTGCTTACAAATTTTATCCAATGACGTAATGAAACCCACAAAATTAAAGCAACACCTCACAACAAAGCATCCGAAATATAAAGATAAATCGAAAGATTTCGTGAATGAAAAAAAGAACAATGCAAGGGTCAGAAAACCCAAATGACATGTAATATTGGTTCTGGAAAAGGCCCTAAAAATAACCTCCTTAACAGTGTTTCGGATTACGAAAACCCCATAATATTGGAGAGGAGATGATTGTTGCAGCTGCCAAGTGATGAGTGAAGATGCAGAACAAAATTTCAAAACCTTGCCACTTTCTAATACCACAGTTTTTAGAAGAATTGAGGAACATTCAAGAGATATAAAATGCCAATTAACAAAAAGGCTTAGTAAATGTGTGCAGTTTGCACTGCAGCTTGTTAAGACAACTTATGTTGGTAGTGCAGCGCAATTATTAGTTTACATTCACTGTGTTTGGCTTGAGAAAATGGGTTTATGGCTCTTATTCTTGCAGCAGCACCACTCCTATTGCCTACCTGTAGCACCATCTGAGCAAACAGCAATCCACAGTTCTCCCATTAAGCGAATCTGATTCCATGAAATTATCTAGTAACTTAAATATTTCCTCACCAGTTCATTCATGTAATGCCTGATAAAAAGCAAATCTTTCAACATTTTCAGCGTTTGCTCTGTCATCTTGTTGCTTAAGTGGAAAAACAGAAGAGGCACTGGTGGAACCGCTCTGTAACCACTTGCTGAAAATTAAATTTCAGGGACAAACACCTTCCCAGTTTTCACCATCTGTTGTTGTGGAGCACCCAGAATTGGTAAAAGTATCAATTATGGTGTTGCTATCTTTCCCGACAATATAAATTTGTGAAACGTTATTTTCTGCTATGGCAGCAAGGAAGACAAAGTACAGGTTCTATCTGCAATTGAAGAATGATTTGCAATTGTCATTGTCAAACATCACACCAAGGATAGGCACACTCTGCAGTGAGAAGCAGGAACACCCATCTCACTGATATATCAGTAAGTAAAAACCTCTTCTTAAAAGCATCATTAAAACATTCTACATGCAGAGCGTTCATATTATGAGTATAATATGGTATAATTTAGAAGGGAGGGTCAGTGAAAGCTATTCCATTTGAAAAGGGATCGTTCAACCATAAAAGTTTGAGAGCCATTGGAATATCAGAGCATATCCCAAGTACCAGACTGTAATCCAAGTACTGATCATGAGTAACATTGTATTCTGACTAAGGATCCCCATACCAGACTGTATCCTGAATAATATGCCATTTCTCAAGTGCTCATCCCAGGTGCAGACCATATCCTGAGCTCTAATTCTTTGTACCAGAGGGTATCCCAAGTATTGTTCATGAGTACTAATCCTGAGTAACCGACTGTATCCTGAGTGCTGATCCTGAGTCATAGACTATAACCTGGGCACCGAGCCAGAGAAACAGACTGTGTATTCTGAGTGCAGATCACAAGTTACAGATGGCATCCCGGCTAAGGGATTGGTTCCTGGGTAAGAGGCTGGGTCTGAGGTAAGGGGCCAGGTAACAGACTGGTCCAGAGCACATTTGCAAAGTATTGCACCATATCCGGAGCATCTGATCAAGTAGCAGACTGTTTCCCGAACACTAGACTGTATCCCAAGCACTGGTGCCAAGCTCCAGGCCATGTCCCTTAGTGCTTTGCTGTTCAGAGTACTGGTACTGACTGGAACTTGTACCAAGTACTGGATGACTAAATTCAGGAATGCTAGAGATAAATATTGGTACTTAGCATTCACACCTATGTATATAGTTTCAAATGGGAGCTGAAATGACAAAGTAATTTAGCTAACTCTGAGTAAACTGTTTGTTCCAATCTTCAAAATGTGGAACTGCTACAAGACTGGCTGTCTTCAGGCAACCACTGAGCGTCAGGTGCGGGAGCCATAATTTTTTCTTGAAAACTGGGTCTCTTGCTCTGCTCTTCATGTCTTAATTCTTGGTTTTTCCTCCATTTGCTGTCACTCAGTCCATTTTGGCTTCTTTTCCTTTGTCTGTCCCATTCCTTCAGCTTGCCCTATGCTTGATCTAATTGCCTCCCTCTTTTTGGTCCCACTGTGCTGGGACTGGGTTGACTTTTGCAGCCTTCCAAGCAGAACTCAGTATTGCCATGTGTGATGAAAGGAGCAAACAGCTGTCAGAGAACTCGAGTGAGTCAGCTGATTATTGACCATTTAGAAAATGTACCACTCAAGAACAAAACAAGATTTCTGTCCTGCTAAATGTAGGGTCGCCAACTCGGCGCACATTCCTGGAGGTTTTATCACATGACTTTCCACGCCTAACCACCCTACCCAGTTAAATATTTCCCCCCCATCTCCCAACATTTTATAATTTATAAGCAAAAGCATTTAAAAGAAAATGAAAAAGGTACATAATTTTTATGTCCCTATGATATTTCTCCTCCCAGGTTGCTCACAGCAGTGTCCAGGAGAATGATTGATCATGCCTGGAGACTCTAGGGCAACACTAGAGGGTTGGCAACCATAGCTAAGCTTGGACTTACTAATGAATGCTCTGTTGGTAGCCCAAGAAGCAGCAGAAGAAGGGAGAGGAACAGAAAAGCAAACTCTTGGAACTAACTTCAGTGAGATCTAACACAAACTTGGTTGGGTGGTAGGGGCTTCCTTTATCCCTGGGCACCAGTAGGGAGTTGGGGGCCAACTAACACATGATAGATGAAAGTCATGGTTTAACATATTATCTGATGTGGCTTGTTTGATAACTGAATTGAACTTGGCCCTCATTGTGCCCTCATTATCTCCTAACTGCAGCAATTGATGTCACTATAATGTAACACAAGGATCTGATTAAATTATTATTCTTATGACTCAATTTGAACTGCCATTGCAGAAGGTTGGAAACTGCCAAAGTTTGTCATGTTCCTCAAAAATATTACATAACACTTCAGATCAGAGAACAAATAATCAGCAGGAAGCAGTAAGTAATTTTGTTGCTTGCAAGATCAGAATGAGGTGAAGTGCAGGAACTTGAAGGGGAAGTTGATCTGCTTAGTCCTCAGGGAGCGATGACTAAGTATCATTTGATTATATAAACTTTGAGAAATTGGATGCATTAATCATATGGTTTAAGGAGCACTACACTCAACACTGAAATGAAACCTAAATGGCCAGTCAGCCCAGCTTACTGTAGAACTCATTCTCAGGATATGGCCATTGCTGAAAAGACCAGCATATATTGCCCATCCCTAATAGTCCTCATGAAGGCGGTGGTGAGCTGCCGCCTTGAACTGTTGAAGTTCATGTGCTGTTGGGGAGTTCGAGGTTTTTGACCCAGTGACAGTGAAGGAATGGTGATATAGTTCCAAGTCAGGATGGTGTGTGGCTTGGAGGGGAACTCGCAGGTGGTGGTGTTCTCGTGTCTGGAGCATGGCGGAATACTTTCCTCTTGCCTGAATGAGTGCATCAACAACACTGAAGACAGCATCCAAGACAATGCAGCTCGCTTGCTCGGCGCCCCATCCACCATTTTAAACATTTGCTCCTTCCACCATCAGCGCCCAGTGGCAGCAATGTGTATCATCTACAAGATGCACAGCAGGAACTCACCAAGGCTCATTCGACAGCATCTTCCAAACCCATGACCTCTACCACCTAGAAGAAAAAGTGCAATAGACGCATGGAGCGCCACCCTCCAAGTCGTGCGCCATCCTGACTTGGAACTGTATCACTGCCATTCCTTCACTGTAACTCAGTCAAAATCCTGGAACTCCCTCCTTAATAGCACTGTGGGTGAACCTACACCACCTGGACTGCAGCAGTTCAAGAAGGCTACTCACCACCACTTTCTCAAGGGGAATTAAGGATGGGCAATAAATGCTGGTCTTGCCAGTGATGCTCACATTCCATGAACAAATATTTAAAAAAATTAGAAATGCATGGGAGCATAAGGAATGAATGAAATGTTAGACTTGTAGTGTAGGCTCTGTCAAAGTTGAAATGGTGGTAACAATAAGATAAATTGGGAACATTATGACTAGGTTGCTCCAAAACCTTTTTATCCTTAAGTTCGAAGATTGCAAAATGAAAGACTTATGGAAGCAAAGAAGTTTATTTTGAAGTTGAGAAAAATCAATAAGGAGTATTGGACTCTGCAGTGAATGTCGATTTACAACACAGCAGGAAATGGGGTGGGAGGGGGGAATGTAAGACAAACAGGGAAGAATAGAACAGATAAAAAAATTTAGAGGAGCATTTGAGCCAAAAATGTAGCTTTGTCAGTGATTTAATGACTTTTTCTACTAATATGTGGTTTAAAGTCATAGAATCATGCAGATAGGAGGTCATTCAGCCCATTGTGCCTAAGCTGGCTCTTTGAGAAAGCCACCTAATTAGTTTCACCCCCAGCCCTCATCCCATAGTTCTGCAATGTTTTTCTTTTTAATTATGTATCCAATTCCTCTTTGAAAGTTACTATGGAATCTGCTTCTGCCATACTTTCAGGCAGTGCATTCCAGTTCATAATTTACTACATTAAAAAAAATTTTCCTCCTCTGCCCTTGGTTCTTTTGCCAATTATCTTCAACCTGTGTTTTCTGGTTACTGATCCTCTTGGACTGCTTTCTTGTTCCAATTCATTTTGTTACTTTAAACACCTGAGTACAGACAAGTGCAGTTGTAACAATGCAAGATCAGGTCTTTATTGAGACATCACATTTCACGATTCCAGTATGAGTGCCCACGAACAGCAATTAGTTTGCACTTAAATACCAGTTTTCCCCTTTTGATCATGACTATTTATGCATATTATCAATAAATCACAGTGATAGCATAGCCAATTAAATGCAGTGAAGCTAAAATAAGCAAAACAAAGATGCATAGAAAACAAGAGACAATATAAGCAATAAGTTATAGTTAAAGATACATGCACACAGCTAAAACACATCTGTCCTTCTCAATTCCTTTCAGTCATCCCATTACCATGGTCATGTCACTAATTACAGCTCCTTATGGATGCCAGTGATCAAATGAGCTTAATTTTAAACCATTAAAGACATAGCTGAGCACCTCCTTTCAGACTTCCATTATTCCTTTATGGATGTCCTCTTTCCATGTGCCCCCTTGCACAGTTCATGGCTTATAGTCCCCTATTGAGCACAAAGCTGTTTTAGCTCATTGCGCATTGGTTCTCATGTGTCCCACAGGCTGTCCAGGACATTGAGGCATTCAGGTAGTGTGGGCTCTCATCCCACACCCTCCTGCCAGTGGAAACAGTTTCCCCTTATTTACTCTGTCAAAACCTCTTATAATTGTGAACATCTCTCTTAAAGCTCCCCTGAATCTTCTCTGCTCTAAGGTGTACAATCCCAGCAACTCTCGTCTCTCAACTTAACTGAAGTCCCTCATCCCTGGTGCTCTTTTTTTTAAAATATAGGTTCATTTAGGAAATATATAATCTTCAGCAGCATGCTGGGAGAATGGCTTTGATTTTTTTGGCTCTTGACAAAGTCTTTAAGGCTTAAAAGTTGAGTCAGTACAGTTGATAACGTGTATTTCTGGGTTAACTATTAATTCTGGGTAAAATGATCGAGCACATCCAAGTGCTAGGAACGATAAACAGTTGGTGAGCTAATCTAATCAGGTTAACCCTACTATAGATAGCATTTGTCAAATGCCATTGGCCTGCTGTTGTGCATGTATAATGGAGCTTGTGATCCTTTGGGAATGAAGTGTCTTTGTCATGCAGACTGACATCTCAAAATGTCTAATTTATATAGGACAAAAAGCAAAATACTGCAGATGCTGGAAATCCGAAATTAAAACAGAAAATGCTGTAAGTACTCGGGCAGCACCTGTGCAGAGAGAAATAATTAAGATGAAAGGTCAACAACCTGAAATGTAACTCTGTTTCTCTCTTCACAGATGCTGCTTGACCCGAGTATTGTCAGTATTTTCTATTTATTACTTGTATAAGTATCTGACCTTTTTGATGTACACTTTAGTTACTGTTTTAACCTGGTATCTGAGACCAGACGCAGCTCTGTAGATAGGACTGCCTATGTAATTGTGAAAGAAAATAACTGGTCGGTATTGGATAGCTGCTCCCCTTCCAAAAAGTGTCCATCCATCATTTTTTGGAAAGTTCTGTAAAGAAAGTCAGTCAGAGGAACTGCACTTACGCATTGGTCTACTGAATCCTTTCACTAATCTTTTTGAAGCTGCTGTGTTATTGGGACTGACCTCAATAACTCACTTTTTCTCTTTGTTTCTCTAAGTGATTATCTATGAATAGATCTGTTTGGTAGTTTAATCTGTTGCTGAAGTGTCTATGGTGATTTCATTCTGAAGTGAAGAGGGCACTGACAGAAATCCTGCATGTAATCCAGAGCATGGTGTCCCAGATTACGCACAACGTTTCGCTTCAATACACAGGAAACATGGGACTAATGAGAGAAACTATCTGGAGAAACCTGAATTGTAACACGCAAACCAAAGTACTATTTATTTGGCAACAGAAACATGTCATCTGATGTCTTTCTTTGGGTGCGAGTCTCTGATGTATAGAAATAATCTAATCTTTGGATTTGGGCCTTTTGGGTTGAGAGAATAAAATGTTATTTCTGAGGAAACATTTGACGTGAAAGAGCAAATGGAGTTTCTTAGAGGCGGCTTTAAAAATGGAGAAGAAATGGGAGCTCTGTTGAGGCCCAAGACATTAGTGAGGACAATAATGTCAGTGGGATGATGGAGGGCCCAAGGAGGAGGGGGGAGCCATTGGTTAAACTTGAAAGACATTAAGTTGTCTTTGAAAAGATTTGAAGACCATGGAGAAGATTATGATGCAGCAATTGAATCAGTTCAATGAGAGGGGTGGAAGTTGTGCACGTTAAGGGGCAGGCAAGAGCTCTACTTGCCAAAAAAAGACAGCCATGGACAACTAAAGAGGTAAGAGACAGCATAAAACTAAAAGAAACAGTATGCTAAAATAGCACAGATCCTGGCGAATTGGAAAGATACAAAGAACAGCAAAGGTGAGAAAATAGATAGTAAGAGCTACAAAAATGGAGTATGAAAAGAAACCTGCAAAAGAGATCAAAGCAAACACAATTTTTGCAATTGTTAGGAAAAAGAGGGTGGCTAGGAGCAATGTGGGCCCCTTGAAAAGTGAACAGTGATATTACCAATGAAAATAAGGAAATGGCAGACATGCTGAATAATTACTTTGCAAAAGTATTTACAGTCGAGGAAGAGGGCAGCATGCTGGAAATTGCAAGGAAACAAATTGAGTACCTGTCCTCAATTCAATATTCAGTACAAACAAAAGATCAGTAATAAAGAAAATAATGGTACTGAACGAAAACTTATATTTATATAGCATTTTTAATGTAATAAAATGTCCCAAGATGCTTAACGGGAGCATTATAAAGCAAAATATGACACCCAGCCACTTAAGGCATATTAAGATATTAGGGCAGATGACCAAAAGCTTGGTCAAAGAGGTGGGTGTTAAGGAGCATCTTAAAGGAAGAAAGAGGGACAAAGGCAGAGAGGTTTAGGGATGGAATTCCAGAGCTTAGGGTGTAGACGGATGATGGCACTGCCACCAGTTATAGACCGATTTAAAATTGGGGATATTCAAGAGGCCAGAATTAGAAGAGCACCAATATCTTGGATGCTTGTGTGACTGGAGGAGATTATAAAGAAAGGGAGAGGTGAGGCCATGGAGGGACTTGAAGACTAGGATGAGAATTTTTAAATCAGGATGTTGCTTGACCGGGAGCCTGTGTAGGTCAGTGAACACAGTGGTGATAGGTGAATGGGACTTGGTGCAAGTAAGGGCACTAGCAGTGGAGTTTTGGATGACACGTTTATGGAAGGCAGAATGTCTGAGGCCGGTCAGGATTGTGTTAGAATGGTCAAGTCTAGATATAATTAAGGAACGCATGGGGGTATCATCAGCAGATGAATGGAGGCAGGATGGTTACGTAGGTCGAAATAAATGATCTTCGTGATGGCTTGGCTGCGAGGTCAGAAGCTCATCTTGAGATCACATATGACATCGAGTGACAAAACCTCAAGACCAGATAGTTTCTATTCAGGGTTTTAAAGGAAGTAGGTGAAAACATTGCAGATGTCCTAACTATGATCTTCCAAAGTATTCTTGACTTGGGTTCGTTCTTTAGATTGGAAAATTGTGCATGTCTTTCCATTATTTAAGAAAGGTGCCAGAGGGAAACCAGGGAATTAGAAATTAATACACCAGCAAAATACTGCAGATTCTGGAAATCTGAAATAAAAACAGAAAATGCTCAATACATAGGTTTCGCAGCATCTGTGGGGAGAGAAACAGAGTTAACATTTCAAGTGGATGGTTCTGATGAAAGGTCACCGACACAAAAAGTTAACTGTTTCTCTCTCCACAGATGCAGCCCAAGCCTGCTGAGTATTTCCAGCATTTCCTATTTTTATTCCAGGAAATTGCAGACCAGTTAGCCTAACATCTGTTGTCGGAAATTGCTAGAGTCCATAATTAAGGATAGCATGACTGAAAACCTTAAATCTTCAGCTGAGCAGAGAGCGCCAGCATGGCTTTGTAAATGGTAGGTCATGCCTGATAAACCTGATTGAATATTTTGAAGAGGTGAGTAAAGTAGTGGACAGAGGAATATCCGTGGATGTTATGTATATGGACTTCCAGAAAGCATTTGATAAAGTCCCTCATTAGAGACTGTTCGCTAAACTTGAAGCCTGTGGAATTATTGATTGGGTTACGAAATTGGCTGAGCAGAAGGAGACAGAGTCAGGATAATGGGCAGGTACTCTAATTGTCACAATGTGATCAGTGAAGTTCCTCAAGGATCTGTGTTGGGGGCTGCAGTTATTCACCATATTTATTAACTACTTTGATAATGGGATGGAAAGCGACATGCCCAAATTTTGCCAATGACACAAAGATAGGCTGCATTGGTAAGCAGTGCCGATGGAAACATAAAATTGCAAAGAGGTATTGATAGATTGAGTGAGTGGGCAAAACTGTGGCAAATGGATTTTCATGTAGGTAAATGTGAGGTCATCCACTTTGGATCTAAAAAGGTAAGAAAAGAATATTTTCTAAATGACCAAACTAGAAACAATGGGGATTCAGGTACATAGATCATTGAAAAGACAGGAACAGTTTACAGAAAATAATCAAAAGGCTAATGGAATGCTGACCTTTCTATCTAGAGGATTAAGAGACAAGGGAGTAGAAGTTATGCTACATCTATACAAAGCCCTAGTTAGACTGCACCTGGAGTACTGAGAGCTGTTCTGGGCACCATATCTGAGAAAGTATTTTTTGGCCTTGGAGGGAATGTTACCTGGACTCAGAGTTACGTTACAAGGCAAGATTACACAAATTAGGATTGTATTCCCTGAAATTTAGAAGGTTAAGGGGCGATTTGTTTGGAGTTTTCAAGGTATTAAGGGGACTAAGTAGAGAGAAACTATTTCTGCTGGTTGGGGAGTCTGGGGCTGGAGGCAGAGTCTAATGATTAGAGCCAGACCTTTCAAGAGTGAAATTTGGAAACATGCACACAAAGTGTGGTAATAAGTTGGATCTCTTCCGCAAATGGTAACTGATGCTAACCAATTGTAAATTTTAAATCTGAGATTGAAAGATCTTTGTTATCCACAGGTATTAAGGGATATGGGACAAAGGCACGTATATTGAGTTAGCAGCCATGATCTCACTGAATATCGGAACAAGCTGGAAGGGTTAAATGGCCTACTCCTGTTTCTAACTCTTTGCAAGGAGAGAAGTTGAAGAATCTTAAGTGAAATAATGAACAAAAGAGTGGGTAGTGTTGGATGAAGAATGAAGGAGGTCACCAGTCAGTGAAGTGGCTGAGTATAGAGCGCGCTTGAGATAACTGCGAAAAAGAATCAGAGATGAGCCGCTTACTAGAGCAGATAGAGCATAGGAATTTAGGAACCGGAATAAATAATTCAACCTCTTCAAGCCTGTTTCGCTGTTTAATTAGATCATGGCTGATGTGTACCTCAACTCCATTTTACCAGCCTTGATTAAAAGGTTTGTTGATCTCAGTCTTGAACATTTCAATTGACCCAGAATCCGCAGCCTTTTTGGGAGACAGAATTCCAAATTTCCGCTACCCTTTGTGAAAAGGTGCTCCCTGATTTCACTCCTAAATGACATGGGTCTAATTTTAAAGTTGCGCCCACTTGTTTTGAATTACCCCACCAGAGGAGATTGCTTTTCTGTTATCGACTCTTATTGAATCCTTTTATAATATTAAGCAACTCAATTGATCATCCTTCAGCCTTCTAAACTCATGGGAATACAACCCAAGTTTATATAACCTGATTTCATAACTTAACCCTTTAAGCCCTGGATCTACATTGTACTCTCTGCAAGGCTGATATCTCTTTCCTGAGTCCTCCAGATGGGGCCTGACCAAGACTCTGTTTGACTGAAGCATCACTTCCTCAAGTTTATATTCCTACCCCCTTGAGATAAAGGCCAACATTCCATTCGCCTTTTTGTACCCATGTGCTAGTATTTAGTCTTTTGTGTACTTTGGAAGCCCAAATCGCTTTGTTCCTGCACAGTTTCTAGCCTCTTGCATTAATAAAATATTCTGATTTGTCTTTGAATCCAAATTGGATGACTTCACACTTCCCTGCTCCATCTGCCACAGTTTTGCCCACTTGCTTAATCTGCCTTTGTCCCTTTGTAACTTTCTGCTTCCCCTGTACAATTTTTCTTCCTAATTTAGTGCCATAAGTAAACTTGAACAACCGTCCATTCCTACATCCAGATCTCTAATGTGTGTGATGAAAAGCTGAAGTCTTAGTACAGGTCCCTGGGGAATCACCACTTGTCACATCCCACTAATCAAAGAATGAACCCCCTCTTTTCTCTGTCTCCAGCCTCCCAATCAATTATCATCCCACATCATAAGGTTACCTCCATATCAATGTGCTCTCTTATTTTTTTTTCTATGAATCTCTTGTGCGGACCCTTGTCAAATGCCTTCTGGAATTACATATAGACAGCATTCATAGGCACTCCCCTATTCACCATGTTAGTGGACCTCCTCAAAAAATTCACCTAGGTTCGTGGTTCTATTGATTGCTGGTACCCTGGGCTGTTCATTGGGTGATGATGTATTGATTACTGGTACCCTGGGCGGTTCACTGTTTAATAGTGTTGCACTGATTGTTGGTATCCTGGGCTGTTCAGTGGTACATGATTCTGAAGTAAATGCTATTTTGTAAGAGGACATCCTTGATTGAATTGTTGCAGTTTACTGCGCAGATATCTCAATTATCCCCTGAGGCTGTGGTCTTAGCAAAGCTGATGGGTTTTCGTTAAGCAGATCAATGTTAATTTGAAACTTTATTATTTTTAACGTGTTATTGCAAATGCGAGAAAGTCTTTACACAGCCTTTTGCAGTTATGTCCAACAAGCAATTTGGTGTAACGACATGAGGTATGGAACTAGAAAAGGCTAGCCAACCATTTGAGCCCGCTGCTTTTAACAGGCTATATGACATAGTCCAGTTTACTTAATTACCCAAGAAGAGAAACCTGACATTTTTATCTGAACCCATAAGAAAATGATATGAATACTCATAGTTATTGACTGAACCTTCCAGGTTACTAGCTGCATTTTGCATGGGGCAAGTTACTTCTTCGACAAGAACTCCTTCAAGATTATGCTGAGGCTTTTTCTTACTTGCCAGAACTGATAGAAATGCTGAATCTGTTTTTCTACCTGGACTTTCAGTAGAGTTTCCCTTATCTGCTTAAGTGAATGTGGGAAGAATTAACCTAAATGACTGTAGAGCCTCAGTGTCTCAAAGCCCTTAAAATTGATGGATTACTTCTGAAACGTAGTTAGTGTTCACTAAGCAAGCAAAGCAGTGCGTAGTGGGATCTCTCTTAATTTATTCTGGTGGTTTCGGTTGAGGGATGAATAATGGTCAGACCCTTGTGGTGATGAATAGGTATTTGTTTCTCTAGGGAATCCTGGAGTGGGAAGAATATCTTGCAATCTGCCAAGTTGGTTCTGTGCCCCCTCATTCTGTGGTAATCTTCCTTCATCTACAGTGTAAACATCTGGATTGTGTCTTGTCTCAGTATAATCTTCAGTGAAAACAAGTTCAACTTGGAGACCCCTCCTCATTTCTTTAGGCTGAAGTTGCAGGGTCTCCTCTGTTCTACTTTTCTCAGAATTTTCTCTAAAGCATTTTTGTCTATTTGCTAATTGACTTGAGAATTCCAAACCTGGCTTTAATGGAGATAAAATAACCTGCTTCCGATTGTAAACATATGACCCTTACTTAGCCTGTTGGTTTCCTCAGAACTCCTTCAGTGCTGTCAATTTGTATTGTTATAACTTGGCTGTACGACTTGGTGTCATGAGCAACAAAAAATCAACAGCAACTTATGTAGTGCCTTTAATATAATAAAACATCCTCAAGAGCATTATAAAGCAATATTTGACACAGAGCCACAGGAGATATTGGGCCGATGAGCAAAAGCTTGGTCAAAGAAATAGGCTTTAAGGAGTATCTTAAAGGTGGTAAGGTTTAGGAAGGGAGTTCTAGAGCTTAGGACCTTGGCAGCTGAAGGCACAACCACCAATGGGGGAATGATTAAAATTGGAGATGTTCAAGAGACTAGAATTAGAGGAGCACAGATATCTCAGCAGGTTGGGGGCTTGGAGGAGATTGCAGGGGTAGGCAGGGCATCAGCATATTTTAAGGCACAGTAAGTATGTTTCTATTTCAGTGAAGAACACTATGTGTCTGTTCAGCTTCTGATGCTATAGTCTTATGATTATACAGTCTAATTTATTAGAGGTTCTTCTCAACTTTTAAGAAAATATCTGCAATTCTTTTTTTGACGCCTTTCAGTGGAGGGAGACTTCATTTACAGTTCCTATTTGTGGCTACCTTATTATGTAGAAACCATTAATTAACATCTGTTGAGCAGGAAGTCCAAATAGGTTTTATTCCACACTCAACTTGACAGGCCTGTTTTTTTTTACATAAACTGTATAAGGGTACATTAAAAAAAAAACTAATTGCATTCTGGCTGCTTAGGTGGAGGTTACGGAATTTGCACTTCATTCAGTGATAGATGATTTATGTACCATGTACACCAGGCTTTCCTTTGGAAAATGTCATTATATGAATTTTGTGTAGTTAATTGAGCAAAAGCGTCTGTTATCTCTTGGGGTGCAGGGCTGCTCCCGCCTCTCAGGTTACATGGTGAGCCTGGTTACTCCTCCTACAAGAACTCTTGCAAGATTATGCTCATGCTTTTTCTTACTTGCCTAAACCAATAAAACTACGTAACCTGTTTTTCAACCTGGACTTTGAGCTGTCTTTAACTTAACCTGCTTAAGTGAATGCAGGCAAAGGAACTTAATTTTTTTTTTCCAAAATATACTTTATTCATAAAAATCTGTAAAAATTACATTGTCAAACAGCACCAAAAAATACTAACATTGCAAGGGAGATCAGTTTCCTTCAATACTTTTTTTTTTTAGAGATACAGCACTGAAACAGGCCCTTTGGCCCACCGAGTCTGTGCCGACCAACAACCACCCATTTATACTAACCCGAAAGTAATCCCATATTCCCTAACACCTACCTACACTAGGGGCAATTTACAATGGCCAATTTACCTATCGCCTGCAAGTCTTTGGCTGTGGGAGGAAATCGGAGCACCCGGCGAAAACCCACGCAGTCACAGGGAGAACTTGCAAACTCCGCACAGGCAGTACCCAGAATCGAACCCGGGTCCCTGGAGCTGTGAGGCTGCGGTGCTAACCACTGCGCCACTGTGCCGCCCTCATGAGTTTCTTCACAACCCTTCCATTTCACAATTGTCATGCCAATTACAATTTTACATTTACAGCAAATGAAAATATTAATGATACAGTTCGAGGGGTTTCCCATGGATCCAGCCCCTCAGTTCAGCTTGGTGGGGGCACCTTACACTGTGGTCTTTCCCCATTGAGCCTTTGCTGCGGCTGCCCCAAGCTTTAGTGCGTCCCTCAGCATGTAGTCCTGGACCTTGGAATGTGCCAGTCTGCAACATTTGGTGGTGGACAACTCTTTGCGCTGGAAGACCAGCAAGTTTCGGGCAGACCAAAGGGCGTCTTTCACCAAATTGATAGTCCTCCAGCAGCAGTTGATGTTTGTCTCGGTGTGCGTCCCTGGGAACAGCCCGTAGAGCACAGACTCCTGTGTTACAGAGCTGCTTGGGATGAACCTCGACAAAAACCACTGCATCTCTTTCCACACCTGCTTTGCGGAGACACATTCCAGGAGGAGGTGGGCGACCGTCTCTTCCCCGCCACAGCCACCGCGGGGGCATTGTGCGGAGGGGGCGAGACTTCGGGTGTGCATGAAGGATCTGACTGGGAGGGCCCTTCTCACCACCAGCCAAGCTACGTCTTGGTGCTTGTTTGAAAGTTCTGGTGATGAGGCATTCCGCCAAATGACTTTGACGGTCTGCTCGGGGGACCATCCGACAGGATCCACAGTCTCCTTTTCCCGTAGGGCCTTGAGGACATTCCGTGCAGACCACTGCCTGATGGACCGGTGGTCAAAGGTGTTTTCCCGCAGAAACTGCTCCACGAAGGATAGGTGGTACGGCACGGCCCAACTGCATGGAGCGTTCCGCGGCAATGTGATCAGGCCCATCCTTCGCAACACCGGGGACAGATAGAACCTCAGCACGTAGTGACACTTGGAGTTTGCATACTGGAGATCTACACACAGCTTGATGCAGCCGCACACGAAGGTGGTCATCAGGATGAGGGCCACGTTGGGTACATTTTTCCCGCCCTTGTCCAGAGATTTGAACATCGTGTCCCTCCGGACCCGGTCCATTTTAGATCCCCAGATGAAGCGGAAAATGGCTCGGGTGACTGCCACGGCGCAGGAGTGGGGTATGGGCCAGACCTGCGCCACGTAGAGCAACAACGTGAGCGCCTCGCACCTGATGACCAGGTTCTTAGTCACAATGGAGAGAGATCGCTGCTCCCACATGCCCAACTTTTGTCGTACCTTGGCTACTCGCACCTCCCATGTTTTGGTGCACGCCCCGGCCCTTCCGAACCATATCCCCAGCACCTTCAGGTAATCTGACCTGACGGTGAAGGGGACAAAGGATCGGTCAGCCCAGTTGCCAAAGCACATGGCCTCGCTCTTGCCGTGGTTAACTTTGGCTCCCGAGGCCAGTTCGAACTGGTCGCAGATGCTCATCAGTCTGCGCACGGACAGCGGATCCGAGCAGAAGACGGCGACGTCATCCATGTACAGGGAGGTTTTGACCTGAGTGCCTCTGCTGCCTGGGATCGTCACCCCTCTTATGCTCGCATCCCTCCTAATAGACTCGGCAAAGGGTTCAATACAGCAAACAAACAAGACCGGGGAGAGAGGACAGCCCTGTCTGACTCCAGATTTGATCGGGAAACTTTGCGATTCCCACCCGTTGATTGAGACTGCGCTACTGATGTTTGTGTAGAGCAGTTGGATCCGATTGCAGATTGCCTCCCCAAACCCCATTTTGGAAAGCACGTCCATCATGTAGGTGTGCGATATCCTGTCAAAAGCCTTCTCCTGGTCCAGGCTGATGAGGCAGGTGTCCACCCTCCTGTCCCGTACGTAGGCGATCGTATCCCTGAGTAGCGCGAGACTATCAGAGATCTTCCTGCCGGGTACAGTACAGGTCTGATCGGGGTGGATCACCAACTCCAGAGCAGACTTGACTCGACTGGCTATGACTTTGGACAGAATCTTGTAGTCAACATTAAGCAGTGAGATGGGCCGCCAATTTCTGATTTCTGCCCTTTCCCCCTTCCGCTTGTAAATGAGGGTGATGATGCCTTTCCTCATGGATTCTGACATGCTGCCGGCCAGGAGCATACTCTCGTATACTTCCAGCAGGTCCGGGCCGACCCAGTCCCACAGGGCCGAGTACAACTCGACCGGTAAGCCGTCGCTCCCGGGAGTTTTACTCGTCTCGAAGGACTCGACGGCCTTTGTCAGCTCGTCCAGAGTTAGCGGCTTGTCCAATCTCTCCCTCCTGCTGTCATCTAAGACCTCTGTGATAGATGACAGGAAGGACTGGGAGGCTCTGCTGTCTGTGGGCTTCGCGTCATACAGCCCAGCATAAAAGGATTTGCTGATCCTTAGTATGTCGGACTGCGAAGACGTTACCGAGCCATCTTCTTCCTTCAGGCTGCTGATAACAGAGCTCTCTCTGTGTACCTTTTGGAAGAAGTAACGCGAGCACGTCTCATCCTGCTCGATGGAGCGGACTCTGGACCGGAATATGATCTTGGAGGCCTCCAAGGAACTTAAATGACTATATAACCTCATTACGTTCTCAGTGTCTCAAAGTCCTTTTGAAATGTAGTTCGCGTTCACCAAGCAAAGCAGTACACATCAGGGACTCTCAGACCATAAATGAGATGAATGACCAGTTAATTTGTTTTGGTGCTTTTGTCTGAGGGATGAATGCTAGGCAGCATACAGAGTGGTCTTGCTTTTTGTAAACACGGTACCATGGGATCTTTTACATCTGTCAGAACAGACAGGCTTGAATGTTTTATCTGAAAGATTGCATCTCCAGTAGTGCCACACTCCCTTGGTACTGCACTAGGAGTGTCACCCTAGATCAGGGGTCGGCAACCTTTTTTACCTGAAGAGCCTTTTCAAAAAAACATTTATCCAAAATAAAATCTATTGGGAGCCGCAAGACGAAAATTCTGCATTTCCAAACCAAGTACTTGGCAAATTGTCAGATGTCCCTGGTAAAATGCATTATTTGCATATATACTAAAATATATGTATTGAATTTATGTATCAATAGAAAAAAAAATTAAAATAGACCTAACTCTGAATTAATATGTGACGTTTTAACTATAATTTTGTCAGGTATCTTTAAAACAAACTTTAAGTGTGTAGAATTAAGACAATTTTTTCAGCTATTGATTTTCATGATAAGGTAGCTTCTAATAGCACATTTAGAATAATTTATCATCTCAGCTATATTAGAAACAATAAGGGTTACAACCATAAAACCTGTTCCTTGAACCAAAGGCATTTGATAAGGTGCCACATAAAAGTTTACTGTGCAAGATAAGAGCTCATGGTGTTGAGGCATAGATAGAGGATTGGATGGTTAATAGGAAACAGAGAGTAGGGATAAATAGGTCATTTTCAGGTTGGGGTGCCAGAGGGACCAGTGCTGGGATCTCAATGATAATCAATATTAATGACTTGGATGAAGGGACAGAGTGTATTATAGCCAGATTTGCTGCTGATACAAATATAGGTGGGAAAGCAAGTTGAGGAGGACAAAGTCTGCAAAGAGATATAGATAGGTTAAGTGAGTGGGCAAAAATGAAGCAGATGGATCATAATGTGGGAAAATGTGAGGTCCACTTTGGTGGGAATAATAGAAAAGCAAAATATTTAAATAGAGAGAAAATACAGAATGCTGTGATGCAGAGGGATCTGGGTGCCCATGTAGATAAATCTCAAAAGATTAGCATGCAGGTATTGCAAATAATTGGGAAGGTCAATGGAATGTTGGCCTTTATTGCAAGGGGGATGGCGTATAAAAATAGGGAAGTGTTGTTGCACCTGTACAGGGCGTTGGTGAGACCACACCTAGAACACTACGTACAATTTTGGTCTTATTTAAGGGAGGATATACTTGCATTGGAGGCAGTTCAGAGAAGGTTCACTAGGTTGATTCCTGGGATGAATGGGATCTCTTATTAGGAATGTTTCGCAAGTTGGGCCTATACTCATTGGCATTTAGAAGAATGAGAGGTGATCATAGAGAGCCACAGAGTCATTTATGGCACAAAAGGAGGCCATTTGGCCCATCAAGTCTGTGCTGGCTCTCTATGGAGCTGTTCAATCAGTCCCACTCCCCCGTTCGATCCCTGCAGCCCTGCAATTCTATTTCCTTCAAGTGGCCATCCAGTTTTCTTTTGAAGTCATTGAATGTCTCCGCTTCCACCACACTTGTGGGCAGCGAGTTCCATGTCATTATCATCCGTTGCTTTACAAAGTTCTTCCTCATATTTGCCCTGTATCTCTTGCCCAAAACTTTCAATCTGTGTCCCCTAGTCCTTGTACCATTATTAATGGGAACAGTTTTTCCTTGTCTAACCTATCTAAGCCTGTCATAATCCTGTACATTTCTATTAAATTTCCACTCAACTTCCATTGTTCTAAGGAGAACAACCACAGTTTTTCCCAACATAACTTTGTAATTAAATGCTCCCATCTCGGGAATCATTCTGGTAAATCTGCACCCTCTCAAGGACCCTCATATCCTTCCTGAAAGGTGGTGACCAGAACTGGATGCAATGATCTTATTGAAACATTTGAGATTCTGAGGGGTGCTTGACAGGATAGATGCTGAGCGGATGTCCCCCCTCAAGGGGGAATCTGGAACTTGGGGGCACAGTTTCAGAATAAAGGGTCTCCCATTTAAGATGGAGATGAGGAGGTATTTCTTTTCTGAGGGTGTTAATCCTTGGAACTCTACACCAGAGAGTAGTGGAGGTTGGGTCATTGAATATATTCAAGGCTGAGTTAGACAGTTGTTTGATCTACAAGGGAGTCAAGGGTTATGGGGAGCAGGTGGGAAAGTGTGGCCTCAACTCCAATCAGATCGACCATGATCTACTGAATGGCAGAGCAGGCTCGAGGGGCTGAATTGCCTACTCCTGCTCCTATTTCTTATGTTCTTATTAACTATAACCTTGTATAGCTATACCACTTGAACATGTTTATTTAGAGAACGATAATGTTTTTAATTAAAATAATCATTTAAAACTGTAAAGTGCAGAATAATTAGCTTTTTATCCCCACAATAAAAACATGGCTCTTACTTTTCTTGGTTTAATTTTTTTCCGGCTTTCTTTATTTTGATGTGAAACGACTGGAAAAGATTGTGAGCCGCATATGAGATGTTAAAGAGCTACATACAGCTCTGGAGCTGCAGGTTTCAGACCCCTGGCCTCAATTATCTGCCCAGATCGCTGGAGTGGGGCTTGAACTCATGACTTTCTGACTTAGGCGAGAGTGCTCCCCATTGAGTCGCGTGGAATGAGCAGTTTAAGTTTCTAAAGTGATCGATTAATTGAGCCATTATTTTGATAGCTAGCTTTATAATGCTAGGTCAGTTAGACCTTATTTAAGTGCCTTTTATTCTTTATATACTTTTATTGATGTATGCTTCTATACAAATTCTATAGTATGTAGAATGGAATCAGCACACAATATCCTCTCCATCACAAAGTCTTCCCTTAACTGTCTCCTTTGGCTCTCAGTCCCCTCCCCTCCGGTTTCAATCAACAATGCAGCATCTGTTTTATCTTGTTAACACTTCTGTGAAGCACTATCTTGTTAACACTTCTGTGAAGCACCTTGGGATGTGTTTCTTCATTATAGGCTCTGTGTAAATGTAAGTTGTTTTATGATTGGTAAGACCATTTGGGAAACGCTGATTTCAAGTGACTGCAAATTGGATGACAGAATTATGCTTACTCGGACATTGAAAATATGCTCACAGGGTCTGAAAAGATACTTCTGTCTGTGATTTGGGAAAGTGTTGTGTTCTGTAGTCGTTGCAGGTAATCACAAAAAAACTTAGGACAAAAGATGAAAATCTCATCTTATTTTGTCCAGGCCTATTGACTTTCTGCTGGCTCATTCTGTTCTCAGTGGGCAAAGGAATCCATTCTCTGTTCCTACTTGCTTGAAAGCTGAAATAATTTCTATCCTAACCCCTCAAAAACATAACTTTGAAATTGCGTCTGCCTGTGCAATATTCCATTAGGATGTGTTGTAAAATATTAATGACCAAAGATGTCGTGTGTATAAAATTGTTGCAGTGCTTCCGTCAATGTTTTTTCTTTACATTCATGGGATGTGAGCATATCCCTAATTGCCCTTGTGAAGGCGGTGGTGAGCCTCCAAGGTTGACAAGAACTCACTGCACCAAGCCTGACCCAACTGCCGGTACGTGTATTCGGTGCAGTTTTATAACTATCTTTCAGAATGTCATGCCTACTCATTTAAGTATAGGCCATCTTGTAGGAGCAAAATTATCAATGATCATGTCAATAACTATTCTAAAGAATAGCAATATCTGAGTAAAAATGTCTCTGAAAAAGTTTTTGCTTTATTTGAAGAAAACCCTGCCCTACAGTTCTGAGCTCATCGTGAGGAAAGACAATGGAAAGCTGTTCAACTTTTGAAATCTTGTCAGTTCTCAGTCATGAAAAGTGTGAAGGCACCCCTTCCCCATCCCACTGTGGCTCTGCCCCATCACCCTTTCCTTCTTTTCTCCCTCTCCCCTTGCCCTCCTCTCCTAATTCGCACCCCCCTGTCCTTGATGTGGAATCCTTGAATGCCACATCACTGGAGATTGACCAGTCGCTATTTTATTCTGAAGAATGTGTGCACATATATGTAAACATGTCTAACAGCAGCTTACATTTATATAGCACCAATAGTGTTGTAAAAACTCCCAAGGCACTTCAAAGGAGAGTTGTTGAACAAAATTTGACACCAAGCCACATGAGATGTCAGGCAATAGGTTTTAAGGATTGTCTTAAAGGAGGAGATAATTATATGTTTATATATGCACTTAAGAGAAACAAATCTGTCCATATATATATTTTGTGTGGTATGCTGAATAAAACATAATAGCCCAGTTGTGGCCTGACTAGTTTAATCTGAAGCCTTAGCATAATTTCAGTGGACTTGTGCATGACTCTTGCAGGTCCAGTAATTTGGATTAAACTATCCAAATAAAATGAGCAAGCCATTTTTTTATGGTTGTTCTGTTCAAATTAAGCATATTAAAACTAAGTGCAGTTGTCAGCATATCCCAGCATTTTTTCAGATTTTGTGGTCAGCGGTGAAGAAACGACGCTCACCATTCACCCCACTGAAGCTGCATACAAATTTTTTTGCATGCTTTTGAGTGGAAACTTGCTGCCATTGGGCATCTGATCTAGTGTGGTGCCCTCTACAGGGAATCTGGTGTGTGCGAACAGGGCAAGAAACTGCAAGGCTCTTCATCCGATTGGTTTGAAGGGTCTCACTGAGACATGCAGTTTAAAGCAGGAACTATAAATTAGATTAAAATCATGTACAAAAAGCAAAATAATTGAGAAACGTAGATGGAATTAAAAGAGAAAAAAGACACAGAAAATTAAAAAAAAATTCTTTAAATCTCCAACACTAATTAACTTCCGAAGGATTGAGGTTCAACAACTGTAAAATCAAGTTTTCAGAGTGGAGATGATGTGAGGCAATAATTGTGACTTATCACACCATCATTCACTACTCCTGAATGCACCAGCCCTAACTCTTTCTGGCATCCTCAATGGGGTAATAAGTGGTCAAAGACCCCAAATTCAAGTCATCAAATTGCTTTTAGTGCCGAGTCTATTGGCAAAGATTGTAACAGCGCATCCTGTGGAGGAGCAGAATATCTCCAATGGCACCGTCTGGATTTCCGCCGTTAACTGTGCCTGTGCGGACTCTGGAAGATGCTGTCAGATATGCTCCATAGAACCATAGAAACATTACAGCATAGAAGGAGGCTATTCAGCCCATCGTGTCTGTGCCGGCCGAAAACTAGCTGCCCAATCTAATTCCACCTTCCAGCATCTGGCCCATAGTCTTGCAGGTTACAGCACTTCAGGTGCATATCCAGGTACCTTTTAAAAGATTTGAGGGTTTCTGTCTCCACCATTCCTGGCAGTGAATTCCAGACACTCACTACCCTCTGGGTGAAAATAGTTTTTCCTCATGTCCCCTCCAATTCTTCTACCAATCACCTTAAATCTGTGCCCCCTGGTAATTGACCTCTCTGCTAGGGGAAACAGGTCCTTCCTGTCTATCTAGGCCCCTCATAATTTTGTACACCTCAGTTGCGTCACCCCTTAGCCTCCTCTGTTCTAAGGCAAACAACCCTAGCCTATCCAATCTTTCCTCACAGCTGCAACTTTCAAGCCCTAGCAACATTCTTGTAAAGTTCCTCTGCACTCTCCAGAGCAACTATGACCTTACTGTAATGTGGCGACCAGAACTGTATGCAATACTCCAACTGTGGCCGAACCAGCGTTTTATACAGCTCCTGCTTTTGTATTCTATACCTCGGTCAATAAAGGAAAGCATTCCATATGCCTTCACCACTTTATCTACCTGTTCTGCCACCTTTAGGGACCTGTGGGCATGCACTCCAAGGTGTCTCACTTCTTCTACCCCTCTCAATATCCTCCCGTTTATTGTGTATTCCCTCGCTTTATTTGCCCTCCCCAAGTGCATTACCTCACACTTGTCCAGATTGAATTCCATTTGCCACTTTTCTGCCCACTCCATCAAACCATTGATATAATTCTGGAGTCTACAGCCATCCTCTTCACTATCAGCTACATAATCAATTTTGTGTTATCAAATTTCCCAATCATGCCTCCCACATTCAAGTCCAAATCATTAATATATACCACAAACAGCAAGGGACCCAACACTGAGCCCTGTGGAACACCACTGGAAACAGCTTTCCATTCACAAAAACATCCGTTGACTACTACCCTTTGCTTCCTGTCACTGAGCCAATTTTGTATCCAACCTGCCACATTCCTCTGTATCCCATGAGCTTTCGTTTTACTGACCAGTCTGCCATGCGGGATCTTGTCAAATACCTTGCTAAAATCCATATAGTCCGCATCCACAGCACAACCCTCATCAATCCTCCTTCCTCAAAGAATTCAAATAAGTTAGTAAGACATAACCTTCCCTTAACAAATCCATACTGACCATCCCTGATCAGTCCGTGCCTTTCTAAGTGGGAGTTTATCCTGTCCCTCAGAATTGATTCTAATTTATCCACCACCGAGGTCAGACTGACCAGCCTATAATTATTTGGCCTATCCCTCGCACCCTTTTTAAACAATAGTATAACCTTCGCAGACCTCCAATCCTCTGGCACCTCGCCCGTATCCAGTGAGGATTTGAAGATGATCCTCAGCGCATGCGTTATTTCCTCCCTGGCTTCCTTTAACAACTTGGGATGCAATCCATCTGGCCCTGGTGATTTATTCACTTTCAAGGATGTCAGACCCTCTAGTACTTCCTCTCATTTTGTTAATTGTATTTAATATTGCACACTCTTTTTCTGCAATGTCTGCATCATTCCTCTCCTTTGTGAAGACAGGCAAAATATTCATTAAGAACCCTGCCCACATCATCTGCATCCACATGCAAGTTCCCTTGTACATCTCTGATAGGCTCAACCCGTTCCTTAGTTATCCTCTTGCTCTGAATGTACTGATAAAACATCTTTAGGTTTTCCTTGATTTTACTTGCCAATATTTTTTCATGTCCTCTCTTAGCTTTTCTAATTTCCTTTTTTACTTCACCTCTGCACTTTCTATACTCCTCTAGGCTTTCTAAAGTATTATTTTTTTGTGATCGTCATAAGCTTTCTTTTTCTGCTTCAATATATCCTGTAAGCCTCTAGATAACCGGGGGCTCTAGATTTGGCTGTACCACCCTTTAACTTTGTCGGGACATGCCTACACTTTTTCTGTAGAATCTCGCTTTTGAATGCCTCCCATTGGTTTGCCACTGATTTTCCTTCCAGTGGCTGTGTCCTGTCCACTTTTGCCAGATCACCTCTCAGTTTTGTAAAATTTGCCTTCCCCTATTTAGAACTTTAACTCCTGTCTTATCTTTGTCCTTTTCCATGATTATGCTAAAACTAACTGTATTATGATCTCCAAACCATCTCCAAATTGGTCACCCACTGTTACTTCATCTACTTGCCCAGCTTCGTTACCAAAGACTAAATCTAGAATTGCACCCCCTCTCGTTGGGCTTGTTGCATGCTGGCTTAAAAAGTTCTCTTGAATGCAGTTCAAGAATTTTGTGACCTCTGTGTCCTTCACACTGTTTGTATCCCAGTAGATATTAGGGTAGTTGAAATCCCCAACTATTATTGCCCTATAGTTTTTATTCCTCCATCTCCCTCTCACTATTTGGGGGTCTATACTACACTTCTAGTAGTGTGGCTGCCCCTTTATTTCTGGTCCTCACCCATATGGCCTCATTTGCTGATTCATTTAGCATATCATCCCTCCTCACAACTGTTATTGATTCCTCAATCAATAATGCTACACCCCCTCCTTTTTTATCCCCTTCTCTATCCCGCCTGAAAACTCTATATCCAGGGATGTTGAGCTGCCATTCTTGCGCCACCTTAAGCCAAATTTCCGTTATAGCAACAATACCATGTTGCCACGTGTCTATCTGTGCCCTCAGCTCATCGACTTTATTCACTATACTCCTTGCATTTAAATCAGTGCCTTTTAACACTGCCAAATTCCTGTGATGTACACTTTTTAACCTTTACTTCTTCTGTCTTTCCGAGTCACTCACTAATTTTCTGTCTTCTGTTCCCTGGCCTCAAATTGGCAAACTAGTTTAAACCATCCGCAACAGCACTAGCAAACCTTCCTGCAAGGATATTTGTCCCAGTCCTGCTCAGGTGTAGATTGTCCAGTTTGTACAGGTCCTACCTTCCCCAGAACCGGTCCCAATGGCCCAGAAATCTGAAGCCCTTCCTCCTGCACCATCTCTTGAGCCATGCTTTCATCTGCTGTATTCCACTATTTCTATACTCACGAGCATGTGGCCTTGGCAGTAATCCAGAGATTGCTACACTTGAGGTCCTGCTTGTTAATCTCTTTCCTAACTCCCTAAACTCAGTCTGCAGGACCTCATCCCTCTTTTTTCCTATATCTTTGGTACCAATGTGGACCTTGACGTCTGGCTGTGCACCCTCACCCTCCAGAATGCTCTGTAGCCGCTCAATGATATCCATGATCCTTGCACCAGGGAGGCAACATACCATCCTGGAATCACGTTTGTGACCACAGAAACGCCTATCTGTTCCCCTAACTATAGAATCCCCTACCACTATTGCTCTCTTGTCTTTTCTCCTCCCTCCTTGCACAGCTGAGCCACCCATGGGGCTCTGGTCATGACACTCGCTGCACTCTCCAGAGGAACCCCTCTCCCATTGGTACTCAGAACTGAATACCGGTTAGAAAGTGGGATGCCCTCCGGGGACTGCTGCACTACTGCCTTGACCTTGTCTGTTTGGCAGCCACCCAGTCCCCCTCTGCATGCGCTCTGTTAAGCTCCAGGGTGACTACCTCCTGAAACATGCTATCCACATAGTTCTCTGCCTCACGGATGCACCACAGTGACTACAGTCACCACTCAAGTTGAGAAACCCGGAGCTCAAGCTTCTGCAGCCGGTGACATTTCCTGCAGATATGTTTGTCAAGGACACATGGTGCGTCCATGACTTCCCACGTACTACAGGAGGCACATTCCACTTGGCTGAGCTGCTCTACCATACCTTAGCTTTACAAAAACAGTTTTTTATTTTTGCTATTGTAATAAGTAGAATAACTTACCAATTACTTGCCAATCAGCTTCTTCTGCTGTACCGTGGAGGCTGAAAAAGCAAAAAAGAAAGAGACCAAAGAGCACCTCCTTCCCCTAGTCAGTAAAATCCCTCACACACAACTCACAGCCTTTCTCTCTGTCCAAATAGTAAAATTCTAATTAATTAGTAATTATTACTAAATTATACTAACTAAAACCTTACTAGTGCCAACCTTACCACTTACAAGGTAGCTATTCGAGCATTTAAAAAAAAAAACAAAATCCAGGCCATCGTCTTGATGAAGAATGAAAGTTCATGATTGTTCCTTGATCTGTTTCCTAATTCATTGTGTACTTATAGCTCTCAATTTTTGGACTCGTGTTTACCCTCTACTGGGGTTTTAACTTCATAGAATCATAGAGCACTGAAAGAGGCTATTCAGCCCATTGTGCTGGTGCCAGTTGTTTGAAAGAGCTTTCCAATTAGTCCCACTCCCCTGCTATTTTCTCTATAGCCCTGCAATGTTTCCCTTTTTAAATATTTATCTAGTTCCCTTTTGAAAGTTGCTACTGAATCTGCTTTTACCATCCTTTCAAGCAGTGCGTTCCAGATCATCATAACCTGCTTTGTTTGAAGAAAAGAGTTTCCTTATGTCACCTCTGTTTTTTCTGCTAATCCCCTTAACTCTGTGTCCCGGTGACTGACCCTTCAGCCACAGGAAACAGCTTCTGCTTATTTATTCTATTAGAACCACTTGTGACAAATCTGGTGGTGACTAATTTATTAGCTCATACTTTTCCAGGTGCTAATTAATTTTGTCCTAGATTATTGTCTCAAACTTTCCCCACCACCGATGTTAGGCTGACTGGCTAGTAGTTGCCAGGTTTATCCCCCTCTACTTTTTTCAGACAGGTGTGTAACACAGTCCTCGTGAGGATTGTGGCCAGGGTTTCCGCAATTTCACCCTTGTTGTTTAACCGGGAATGTGCTTTTGCTTCCTGGAGGTTGTGTAATTGCTATGTGCTGAGTTATTGGAATCTGTTCATTTTTTTATGGTTTTTTTTGTGGTTTTCTAGGGAATTGGGAGAGTGCTCACCAAATAATGTAAATTAGACGCAAGGCAGCAATGTGTGGGAAATGAAATTCTAAAAATGGCTCACTTAAAATACTGTGAACTTTGGCGTTCTATACTAGTTTGAAAGATGTGAAGTAATGTAGATATCCTGCCTTTTATTTCCAATCTAGTTCACTCTTCCCTCCTCCTCTGCCTTCAGCATCGATCGCTCCATCCTCCAAATGTCCATGTTTGTCACATTGCACCCTCCTGGCTTCTTTTTATGTGTTTGCTGAGTCAGCACTGATGTATCTCAGGGCTGCATTCTTGGCTCTTTGTTCTTCAGTAGTTGCATGCGATCCCTGCTGACATTATTTGGTGTGGATACAGCGATCTTCTGTATTGACTTCAGGAGTGTTGCCACTCTTTCCAGCGACCAGTCCAACATTAAAGGTTGGAGGATCCAAAACTGTTGCCAGCTAAATGTTGATGGAGCCAACGCAATTCTCTTTGGGTCCTTCAACCACCTAATGCCTCTAGCTTCATCTTGACTTACTGCTCAACTTTTGAATTCAGCTTACTTCCCTACATTTCTTCTGTTACTGTGCCGACTTCGTTTCATCTCAGAAGCATTGTGCACCTCTTTCTCTCCCCCCACTTCCGAAAGTCTCTTCCATCATCTCTTCCTACTTCATAAAATGCAAGTCATCACTATGGCTGCATTCTGATTCATACTGAATGCTTCATACAAAAACAGAATACTGTAGATGCTGGAAATGTGAAATTAAAACAGAAAATGCTGGAAATACTCAGGTTAGGCAGCATCTGCAGAGAGAGAAATAGTTCATGTTTTAGGTCAGTGATCTTTCATCTGAGTCCATACTTTCATCCTCGTGATGTTATGACCTCGGTGAGATTGTTAATGTGAAGAATACACAACATGAACCCCCCCCCCTCAGACCAATTTAAAGAATTATGCGACAAGATTTTCACATTTTAAGACTTATTACAACTAAACTAAAACAAATCACTATTAACCAGATAGTACTTTGTAAGTAGCTGATACCTCAGTTACATAGGTATTTTCTTTACTTCTTAAAATGCTTGTAAACCTCACACCACACTTGTATGTATGTCACAGTCCTTTTTTATGGCGAGATCCATTGTGGTTAAAAGTCCCAAATTCCTCCCAGTTGCAATGGTTTAGATCTCTCAGACCTTTCTGAAATCGATGTCCTCTTTGCTGACTTCTTCCGAACACTTTCAACCAGCTATCTGTGAATAATGTGATTTCAGGTGATGCAGCTGTTTTTTCTACCTTTCCTGCAAACGTCAACTTTCAAAACTGGTTCAAGTCTTCGCAGTCTTTCGCTGTATATCTTCAGAGAGCAGGTGACTCTCTCGGTCTCTCTCGCTGCCACTGCTGGTTGTCTTCATTTCTTCCACCTGGCTCTCGGTCTCTTTTACAGCCTGTCTTGATACTGCTACCCCTGAGTTTCTTCTCTTACAGCCTGTTTGCCTTCAGAAAGTCTGTTAAATTTATCTGGACTCAAAAGTCAACAGCTTATTGTACTGATCCCATGTGCAAAGTCCAGAAGTCTCTTTTCACAAAGCCACTTGGGCCTCTCCATTGTTCCCAGGTGCAAACACTGCCTGGTATGTTTACATTTACCGAATTACTGGCGCCTTGTTTTATGACCTCAAAATCTGGGAGGATGAAACCCATTGTTCTTCAGGTGTTAGCACTGCAGTCTCTGTTCTTCAAAAGAAAGTCAGTTGATCTGTGTTCTCTGTTATCCTGGTAACTACAATTGCTGTCTTGTCCTTTCACAGAGTGGAGGTGAGGTCATTTGCCCTTCCAGACTCCATCTTAACTTTTATAAAAAATCACAATTTTAAAAATACAATCAGATTACAAGGTTCAGCATTCACAACAATGACCAGTGACTTCCTGTGTTCCAGGGAAGGAACTTCAAAATCCACATCTCTTCAGGTCCCTACAAATTGGCTTAGCTGTCAGTCTTGCCTCTGAGTCAGAAGGTCATGGGTTCAAGCTCCATTCCAAAAACGAGCACAAAATCTAGGCTGTGCTTCAGAGGTGTCATTTTTCGGATGAGACGTGAAACAAGGCTCCATCTGTCGTCTTGGGTAAAAGATCCCACCACACAATTTGAAGAAGCACTGGGGAGTCTCCACAGTGTTCTGGCCAACATTTATCCCTCATGATCGAGTCATTTATTTCATTCCTGCTTGTGTGACCTTTCCGTATGCCAGTTGGCTACTGCGTTTACTACATTACAACTGTGACTACATTCCAAAAGTACTTAACTGGCTTTAAAATACTTTGGAATGTGATGAGCATGGGAAAGGTGCTGTATAAATGCAAGTTCTTCTTTACATGTGCGATCTCCTTTATCTCTATGTCCCTTTGCTTATCTGTTGCTCTGAGACAGTGACATATGTATCCTCCCTCACTCTGCTTTTCATCAGCCATTGCTACGCTCCCACCCTCTGGACCTCCCTTGCTCAGTCCTTACGCCTTTTCATTTCCCATCCTACTTTTATGACCTCCATAGAGACCATTAATGGATACGAACTTCCCAGTGACCAATTAAAGAATCATAAGACAAGATTTCAAGTTTTAAGACACTTACTATAACAACTAAACTAAAAATCAACATTAACCAAACAGTACTTAATAAGTAGCTAATTAAATTAGAGAAAGGTATTTCTCATTAATGTATTAACACACTCGAAAGCCCCACACCACATTTATGTTAGAGTGCTCTCAGGGAAAAGGTATCCTTGACGTTAAAAGTCCCAAACTCCTCCCAGCTAGAATGGGCTGGATCTCCCAGTATCTTTTTCAAGCTAACGTTCTCTTTGCTCACTTTTTCCGAGCACATTCGACTGGACTTCGGGTAATAAGGAAATCTCTGGTGACCCCGTTTGTCTTTTCTCCTCTGCGAACCTGAGGCCTTCAAACCAGGTTCAAGTCTTAGCAGCCTTTTGCTGTATCAGGGATCTGAGAGCAGCTGTTTTCTCAGAAACAGCCCGCTGGTGTTTCTTTCTTTCTCTCTCTCTCGCTCTGCCCGTTCTTGTTTCTTCCTTTCAGTCTCCAGACCAAGGAACGTCTCTTCAATTTATCTGGATCAAAAGTCAATAGTTGTTTGCCTTTGACAATTTTCAGAGACCATAAGTCTTGCCGTAGCAAAACCACCTGGGGCTTCCTTTGTTTTCAGGAGTTAAAAATTGCAACTCAAATCTGCAATTTAGTGTCTCAGCTCCCTGTTTCCAATCTGAGAGTTTGGGAGAACAAAAGCCATGCTCCTTTAGCTGTTAAAACCTTGCGCCCTGCTTTCAAAAGGGCCTTTGATCTGGCTTCCTTGTTCTCATGATAACCACCCTGGCTTGTCTCTGGGCAGATTTAATATGAGGTCACATTTTGCCTCTGAATGTCCATTTTATGCTGCATTAAAGATCAGTTTTTAAAATGTAACCTTGCTACAATCACAATTATTACAGTGCAGAAGGAAGCCATTCGGCCCATCATGTTTGCGCTGGCTCTCTGAAAGAGCAACTCCTTCAGTTCCATTCCCTGCCTTCTCCCCATAATCCTGCACATTCTTCCTTTTCATATAACTGTCTAAGTCCCTTTTGAATGCCTCCATTGAACCTGCCTCCACCACATTCTAAGGCAGTGCATTCCAGACCTTAACCACTCGCTGCATGAAAAAGTTTTTCCTCATGTCACTTTTGCTTCTCTACCAAATACTTTAAATCTGTGCCCTCTCATTCTCGATCATTTCACGAGTGGGAACAGTTTCTACTCTGTCCAAGCCCCCCATGAGTTTGAATACCTCTACCAAGTCACCTCTCGGCCTTCTCCTCCAAGGAAAACAGTCCTAACTTCTCCAATCTATCTTCATAACTGAAATTCCTCATCCCTGGAACTATTCTCATGAATCTTTTCTGTACTCTCTCCAATGCCCTCACATCTTTCCTGAAGTGCGGCGCCCAGAACTGGACACAATACACCAGCTGAGGTTGAATTAGTGTCTAAAACAAGTTCAACATAACTTCCTTGCTCTTGTACTCTATACCCCCATTAATAAAGCCCAGGATACTGTATGCTTTATTAACCCTTCTCTCAACCTGTCCTGCCACATTCAATGCCTTGTGCACATATACACCTAGGTCCCTCTGCTCCTGCACCCCCTTTAGAATTGTACCCTTTATTTTCTATAGTCTCTCCATGTTCTTCCTACCAAAATGAATCACTTCACATTTTTCCGCATTGAACTTCATCTGCTACCTGTCTGCCCATTCCAACAACTTGTCTATGTCCTTTTGAAGTTCTACACTATCTTCCTCACAGTTCACAATGCTTCCAAGTTTTGTATCATCTGCAGACTTTGGAATTGTGCCCTGTACATGAAGGTCTAGGTCATTAATATACATCAGGAAAAGCAAGGGTCCCAACACTGATCCCTCGGGAACTCAACTACAAACCTTCATCCAGCCCGAGAAACATTCATTAATCATGACTGTTTCCTGTCACTCAGCCAATTTCGTATCCATTGTGCTACCGTCCCTTTTATTCCATGAGCTACAAGTTTGCTCACGAGTTTGTTGTGTGGCACTGTATCAAACACCTTTTGAAAGCCCCTGTACTACACATCAACAGCAATGCCCTCCTCAACACTCTGTTACCTCCTCAAAAAACTCCAAGTTAGTTAAAGATGATTTTCCCTTAATAAATCTATGCTGGCTTTCCTTACTTAACACGAGTTTGTCCATGAGATTATTGATTTTTGTCCCAAATTATTTTTTCCAGACGTTGTCACACCATCGAAGTTAAACTGACTAGCCTGTAGTGGCTGGGCTTATCTTTACACCCTTTTTAGAACAAAGGTGTAACATTTGCAATTTTCCAGTCTCTGGCACAGCCCCCAAGTCTAAGGAAGACTGAAAAATTATGGCCAGAGCTTCAGCGATTTCCACCCTACCGTCCCTCTAGACTTGGATGCATCTCATCCAGTCCTGGTGCTTTATCCACTTTAAGTACAGACACCCTATCTAATATTTCCTCTTTATCAATTTTAAACCCCTCTGGTGTCTGACTGATCCCCTCTTTCAACATTGCCTGGGTTGCATCTTCTTCCTTGGTAAAGATAGCTGCAAAGTATTCATTTAATACCTCAGCTATGCCCTCTACCTCCATGTGTAAATCCCTTTTCTGCTCCCTAATCGGCCCCACTCCTTTTTGCCACCTTTTTACTATTTATATGCCAATAGAAAACTTTGGGATTTCCTTTAATGCTCTCTCTTTGCTTCTCTTATTTGCTTTTTCACTTCCCCTCTGGACCTTCTATATTCAGCCTGCTTCTCAATTGTATTTTCTACCTGGCATCTGTCATAAGCACACTCTTTCTTCTTTATCTTAATGTCGATCTCTTTTGTCATCCAGGGAGCTCTGGATTTGTTTGCCCTACTTTTCCCCTTTGAGGGAACATACCTTGACTGTGCCTGAACTATCTCTTCTTTGAAGGTAGCCCATTGTTCATCTACCGGTTTTCCTGCCAGCTTTTGACTCCAATTTATTCGGCCCAGCTCCATTTTTACCCCATTGAAGTTAGCCTTCCTCCAGTTAATTATTCTTACCCTGGATTGCTCTTTGTCCTTTTCCGCAGTCAGCCTAAACCTTATGGCACAATGATCCCCTAAATGCTGTCCTACTGATACTTGATCCACTTGGCCCATCTCGTTCCCAAGAACCAAGTCTAAGAGTGTCTCCTTTCTCGTTGGACTAGCTACATACTGTTGTAGAAAATTTTCCTGAATACACTCTAGGAACTCTTGCCCTTTACACTGCTACAATCCCAGTCTATATTTGGATAATTAAAGTCCCCCATTATAACTACCCTATAATTTTTGCACCTCTCTGTAATTTCCTTGCAAATTTGTTCCTCCACGTCCTTTCCACAAGCTGGTGGCCTATAGACAACATCGAGCAATATAACTGCACCTTTTTTGTTCCTTAGCTCTAGCCAAATTCTGTCCTCAACCCCTCTGGGACATCCTTTTTCTCCAGCACTGCAGTGTTCTCCTTAATCAATACTGCCACCCCTACCCCCTTTTTTCCCTTTCCTATCTTTCCTGAACACCTTGTATCAAGGAATATTTAACAACCAGTCCTGCCTTTCTTTGAGCCAGATCTCTGTTGTAGGCACATCATATTTCCACATTGCAATCTGCGCCTGTATCTCACCAGTCTTATTAACCACACTCTGTACATTCACATACATGCACATTAACCCTGATTCAGACTTGATTACTTTCTCCCTTACTCTGACCCCACCTGATAACATGCTATTCCCTACTCTCATGCTGTCTTTCTCCCCCAGTATTCTATTCCTCTCTGATACTTGCTCCTGGTTCCCATGCCCCTGACAAGTTACCAATTTTGCTTCCCTCCAATCTGAGTTCACTCTAAGGTTCTCTCTCCCCTGACAATTTAGTTTAAACCCTCCCCAACAACACTAGCAAATCTCCCTGTAAGGATATTCGTCCCAATCCTGCTAAAATGTAAGCTCTCCATCTTGTACAGGTCCCACCTGCCCCAGAGCCAGTCCCAATGTCTCAGAAATGTGATGCCCTCCCTCCTACACTAGTTCTCCAGCCACATGTTCAATCACTAAATTCTCCTATTCCTATGCTCACTTGCATGTGGGACTGGGAGTAATCCTGAGATTACTGCTTTTGAGGTCTTGCTTTTTAATCTCCTTCCTAGTTCCCTAAAGTCTGCTTTCAGGACCTCATCCCCTTCTTACCTATGTCATTGATACCAATGTGGACCATGACGGCTGGCTGTTCACCCTCCCCCAGAAGAATGTCCTGCCGCTGTTCCATGACTTCGTTGACCCTGGCACCAGGGAGGCAACACACCATCCTGGAGTCACCTTTACTGCTGCAGAAACGTCTGTCTGTTCCCCTAACTAATGAATCCCCTATCACTACTGCTCTTCCACTCCTCTTCCTCCCCTCCTGAGCAGCTGTGCCACAAACTTGGCTCTGACTGCACACCTCTGAGGAACTATCACCCTCACCAATATCCAAAGAGGAAAACCGATTAGCGAGTGAGATCGTAGGAGACTCCTGCGCTACCTGCCTGGTTCTCTTAGACTGCCTGGCGGTCACCAATGCCCTACCTGCCTGCATGCTCCTAACCTGTGGTGTGACCACCTCCCTAAACGTGCTATCCACGTAATCCTCCGCCTCGCTAATGCACAAAAGTGACTTCAGCCGCCACTCGAGTTCCGAAACCCGGAGCTCAAGCTTCTTCAGCTGGTGACACTTCCTGCAAATATGTTTGTCTCGGACACTTGGTGCGTCCGTTAAAGGCCGGCTCGTGTCTGCCAATGAAACCCGACCCAAGCCCAACAGAACCGCATCTGGTCCAAGTCCTTTCATTTCTCGCGCGCCCAACCCAACCGTCAGTTAACTTAGCTTCCTTTTTTCACTTTGTTGCTTATCTGCACAAGCTTAAAAAAACTGTAACTAAACAACCTTTCAAGTCCAAAATGTATATTAACATTGGAGTCACATACTGGAGGTGGTGATAGTGTGTCTGACCTGACCCGAGCCCTAATGCTGGACCCGGCAGAGCGACCCAAACCTGACACGTCGTCTGGTTCGGGTCGGGTAGCCATGCTCTGGCGTCCATACCTTCCCATGTGCCACAGGCTGTATGTTCCACTCGGCAGAGCTGTCCTGCCATCCCTTAACTTTATAGACTATTTATTATAAGTGGAATAGCTTACCAGGTACTCACCAAACAGCTCCTTCCACTGCACCGGAGCAAGAACCAAATACTGGAGGGTTAAAAAAGTAGAAAAATGGAGCATCTCCTCCCCCCTTCACTGAACTCACCACTCACCAAAATAGAATCTGCACACTCAGCTTACAATTTGCACTCCGTTTGCAAGCTGCACCCAGACCTCTGTATTTATACCTTTTGAAGCTGAAACTGCCGCAGCCATATTTGACTGGTCAGCTACTTAACTAATCAGCTATTCTGCAGTAGAGCCTGTTAATCCCTGCCTCAGACTGTAAGAAACTGAGTTTACTTTCTTAACTCTACTTTATCTAGAGGGTAAAGCCCAGTTAAATGCTATCTGCAGACCAGACTTTTATAACAACACTTAAAATCTCCACTCACCAAACTCAAATCTCCATACTCAGCTTGCAGTCTGCACACCATTTGTTAGATTCAACTGAGTGTCTTGCTAGGTCATTTCGGAGGGCAGGTAAGAATCAATTACGTTGCTGTGGGTCTGCAGTCTGCTGTAGGTTGGACCAGACATGGAGGGCGGATTTCCTTCCTTAAAGGGTAGTAATGAACAATTTGGGTTTTTACAACAATCCATTAGTTTCATGATCACCATTACTGATGCTAACTTTTTATTCCAGGTTTGTTTGTTTAACTGAATTTAAATTCTCACACTGCTGTCATAATATTTGAATTCGTGTCTCTAGATTATTTGTCTAGATCTCCTGATTCCTAGCCCAGTAGCATGACCACTATGCTACCATTCCCCATATTAAGTCCAGCGTTCATAACAAGGCCCTTTTACATTGTGCCTTCTTCCTTTCTTTCTCCTGATTTGTTTATCTATCTGAAGAGTGCTGTAGAACTGTAAATTGGCTTATCCACAGACACTTGGGTGAATCACTTGAATTGCAACAAAGGAAAATAACCTTTCCTGGGGAAAATATTTTAAAATCTGCGCATTAATGCTGTTTTTGAAATACAGTTACAAGTGTACCAATCTCTCAACAGGGAATTGACAAATTTATACTCCGATATGAGGAGGAACTGCGGGTGACGTAGTAGCAGTACATGGTTGTTAAAGGATGACCATCTAGAAATTATATATGATGAATATAATTCATGGCTGAACAAAGTGGCCAATAATGTGAAGAGAGTTGTGGAACTGTGTTGAGATTTGCGCAGCACTGATCATCATGCAAGCCTTTTTACAAAAAAAAAGTCAAATGACTTGTGCTACAATGAACATCAATAAACAGTTGTAAAATTTGGAGACCTGGGAACTGGAGAATGACGTTGAGCCAAATGATTATTTAGGAATGGCAAATAAAAACCATGGCAAGACAGTGAGCATGGAACAGTCAAAGTAGACGTGGACAACGAAACTGAGCATTGAAGGGACAAGGTAGCTGTGGATAACCAGTGAGGATTCAAGAGCCAAGGTAGCCATGGAATTCCCATGAGCACTGAAGAGCCAATGTAGTTGTGGATAACAAAACCGTGGTAGTAGAAAGAATAACTAATCATCTGGACTTGATTACATCAAAATATAGTAGCACTGGGGAAAAGATCGGCCATAAGATTATCATCTTGATCTTAATTATCAACAACCTTGGTTTTTAGGGGAATCATTAATAAAATCAAATATCATTTTGTGGTAGTAAACGAAGAAGGGCAATTATTGACTGTCAGTGGGTTCTGAGGCTGAAGTTAGACAGACAGTTCTGATTTTCCTGAGCACGAAGAATGAAACACTTTGCAGATTCCACTAAAATATCTGTTGAACAGCAGCCTTCATTGCCCAGCTTTTGTTGTAACACATTGGTCAGCAATTTCAAAGTTTGCCTTTCACATGATACAGATTAACCTAGTGCACTAGAGGAAAGGTTCACAATGCTCAGGAGCTGGAGGTATCATCTGACGGGTACTGTAGAGTTAAGAGTGTATGGGATTCAGCGAATTGCAATTAAGTTGATCAGAGATATCAATCCTTTCCAACCAGTCTAGTTGACCTCTCTTTGTCACATGAAAACCCTTACCCCTCTCAAAGGTCTAACTAAACTTTCTTTAAGGTGGCCAGCTCCTTGCCACAGAAGTCTACTCACTTATCAATAATGGGTCGGATATTTCTACTGTGCAATTTTACATTTATTTGGACTTGCAGAAAATTTCTTTCCCAAAATATGAACTCATCCAATTTAAGTTTAAGCATTTTGGTAACTTGTACAAAGGGAGATTCTGTTGACTAGTCTGGGTTTTAACCAGGGCAACAACATTTTATCTGCAAGCTCTTTACTCAATGGGAATTACATGTCAACTATGTAGTTGAAATGAGTGTCCTATGGGTGGTCTTTTAAATGTTGGACTGCATTAAATAGATAGGAGACTGTTGACTGCAAATATATAAACTTTGAATAGATCAGCTGCATGATGTAAGGACATTAATGAACTTTACAGTACTGATACAAACCATAAATGTGCATTTGGGGGGGACAAATAATCGCATTGTGTTTGTCAATTTTTTAGATGCATTTTACTACACTTGTTTTAAAAATCAAAGTTTCTTTAGTGCTGTTATTTAGCCAAACAATCCCGTATTGAGCAACAGTCAGGAATGGTCAATGTGAGATTCGTACAGGGCTTTCTCCTTTATTCTAACTGGAATTCTGGCCCTGGATGTTTTTTTGCTCTGCAGTAAATTTTGATCAAAATGGGATGAAGCCTTGTCCCAATGGAATGTACAATTTATAATGTTTTGAGTCAACAGTGCTCTTTTTTTTTTTTAAAGTATTCTGGGGATTTGGGTAACATCTCTGGTTACTGTGAGGAATTGGTAGCCGGCTACTTTCTTGAAGGTAGGAATGGTTTCTGTGACTAAGTGGTTTGCTGGTCTGCTTCTGAGAACAGAGCCACGTGTAAGTCAGACTGAATGGGATCGCAGGTTCATTTGCCTGAAGGGTTGGGTCTGCAAAAAAAAAACCTGGCCCGAGCCCGACAAAACAACATCGGACCCGGCCCGAGTCCTTCCATTTTTTCCTATGCCCGACCATCGGTTAACTTACTTTCCATTTTTCACTTTGTTGCTGATCTGCACGAGCTTAAAATAACTAACAAAACTACCTTTCTAGTCCAAAAATTACAATAACAGTGGAGCCACTTACCAGTGATAGAGCATGTCCGACCCGGCCCGACCTGAGCCCGAATGCTGGACCTAGAATTGAGACCCGAACCCGACACATGTCGTCTGGTTCGGGTCAGGTAGCAGGCCTTTAAACCAGCTGGGGTTTTACAATCGCTCTTATGGTCAAATTATCATTTATTGAATTTAATTTCACAGCTGGCCTTGGACTATGAACTTTCAACCTAAGTTGCTAGTCCAGTACCACAACCAACACTACATCCCCGATCAATAAATCCATATTTTATTTAAAATATATTCAGGACTTGTTTTAAATGAATATTCTTTCATTAAATTTATGAATACAATATATGGATAATGTTTTCATGCAACATTTTTTTCTTCTCTACAGGATAACATTTTGCCATCTGCCCTTCCAGAGTAAATGGTTGTATGTTGGCACAGAAAGAGGCAATGTACATATTGTCAATGTGGAGTCTTTCACACTCTCAGGATACGTTATTATGTGGAATAAAGCCATCGAACTGTGAGTGCTTCATTCTTGTAGTGCAAAGTATTAAGCAGGATAATTTATGTGCTTATTTTCAAGTAGATGATCAACAACTTTTGTCAAGCTTGGCCCCAGTATAGATGTCTTAACCCGTTGGGGCAAATATTAATTATTTTTGTCAATTAGCTTTTATTTCTTATTACGTACATACATGGTTAAAACCAGTTGCAATTAAAGGAATGCAGTTTGGCTAATACACAGTGGACAAAGTGTTTGTGATGTGGTTCAGGAAGGCTTTCATACACAAATCTTTACCAGTATCATTGTTGTTAGATGAAGAAATGCCTCACGGCTTATCCAAAGTGTTAGAAATGGGTTAGTGTGTTCCCATAATGATGAGGTGGCAGCGGTGTTGCTGGGAGTTAAGCCAAAAAGTTCAAATACATATATCCTTTAAAATTGATGTTTTAATTGGCAACTCTGAGTTTTGGACACATTTCTTATTTTCTTTTTTCTGATCAAACTTCAAAGGGTATTACAAGTGCATTTCAGGAAGGCAGAGGCTGTACTGAAACTGTCAGTGAGAGAAGGCCAGGGGAGCTCTTTGAAAAGCTAGCAGTGAATGACATGTAAAATTATAGTCCGGGACCCTGTTTCAATTCCAGTTTTAGTGCGGAAAATGTATGAGCTGTTTTCTATACATCTGAGGAGGAATAGCTTGTATGTCACTGTAAATCCTTTGTTTGTCTTTGCTCCTGTCTACTTAACTATTCACTATTAAATCTGTTCAATTTATAGGAACAGGAATAGGGTATTCTGCCATTCAGTTAGATCATGGCTTATTTGTACCTCAATTCCATGTATCTGCATTGGTTCTATAACCCTTAATAGTCATACAAAAATCTACCTACCTCAGTTTTGACATTTTCATTGAACCTAGCCTCAACAGCATTTTGGGGGAAGAGAGTTCTTTTGTATGAATCCGTGCTTCCAGCCATTACGCCTGACTGGCCTAGCTTTAATTTTACAGTTATGCACCCTTGTTCTGGACTCCCCCACCTTACCAGAGAAAATAGTTTCTCTCTGTGCCCTCTAAAATCCTTCAATAATCTTGAACATCTCAATTCGATGCCCCCCAATCTTCTGTACTGTAGTTTTGTGTCTTCCTCCAGTGTGGATGTGTGCAATTAGTGAAAATTTTGCAAGGTATATTAGATAATGCTGGTTTTAGATGGCTGAGATGTTAAAAGGAATAGCCAGTTGCAAGAACTCAGACGGAAAAGGGTCTGGTTGCACAAATGATTGGGCCTTTGTTTAGAAGCTCAGCTGTGTGCCAATGTTTTCTTTAATGACTTGAGTTAAAACTTTGCCGACATTTTGGTTGGACAAGTCATGCCAATTATCCAACTTCTTTGCGAAGTAAGCAGGAAGTCTGTTGAGATGGGGAAATAAGTTTAAAAATAACGCTCATAGGTGCAACATCCAAAATGGCTATCTTGTGCAGTCAAATTTATTTTGGCGATTGCATGGGTCCATGGCAGCTATTATGGACCAATGAATGTTCTTGTTTTCTGCTACCTCATGAAAATGCCGTTTTCCAAGTATCTTTTGAACCCCAACATAAACGTCATTGATGTAGGAGTAAAGGATAGGCCATTCGGCCCCTTGAGCCTGTTCCGCCATTCAATTACATCATGGCTACCTCAATTCCATTTACCTGCCTTAGTTCCATATCCCTTGATATCCTTAGCCCTTCTGACTGAGGCTCGATTTTTAATAGCTATGTGGGAAACATCTCGCAGGTATTCCTAATGTTAAATGGCCGATTAATTTTTGCAAATTGTAGCACTTTATGGTTATAAATGCTTTAGCTATGCACACTGATCTGAAGAAAGGAAAATGGTGGTCAAAAGAAGTGTAGATTATTTATTGATTTTGTGTGACACAATGGGTGCATGCAAGATCATAGATTTTTAGTAAGCTACATAGACGAATAAGATCTTGTCTCAGCCAGAACAATCAAAAGAAATAGATAGCGTCTTTGATGTGTTCTTGGGTTCCTCCCTTGCTTTCATGCTTTTTTGGACTGTAGTTTTCATATTTATATGTTTTCATGAGGAACACTGCCCAGATTTACAGGAACTACAACTTGTAAAGCACTAGAATTCCAGTTACTAGCAACCTATTTGGTCTACAAGGCACTCCTTTCCAATGTCCTTGAACCTGTTGTCACTTCCCTGACCTGTGCCCATCTCTCCTGCAGCTCTTTTCCCGAAGCTTTGCAATCCCTTATGCAGCACTGAGATGTCCAGAACCAAAGTTATGAATTACATTGTGTATGACTGATAATGCTGCATTATGCCTACCCGACCTCTCTGCATCCTTTGACACAGTTGACTGTACCATCCTCCTCCAATCCCCCTCCTCTGTTGTCTAGCACAGTTTGGTTGTGCTATTACTTATCTGATCTTAGTCACAATATCTCTACCGATGGATCCATTCAAGGCTCCTCCTCCTCCTCTTCCATCTCAACTCCATACTTTGCCTTCGCCACATCCTTAACTGACACTGCTTCCACTTATATTCCGATGATATCCAGCTCTATACCCTTGCCGTCAACTCCACCCTCCTCCCTGGTTGATCCCTCAGACCAAACTGGACTTTTCACAACCTGTGCACCCTGTTTTGGCATTGAACCAAGCTTCCAGCTTCATATTCTCTCCATCATAAAGACAACCTCCATCCCTATCTCAGTCCATTTGGCACTGAAACCCTCATCCATGTTGTTATCACTTACAGGCTTGCTTACTCTTCATCCTCCACCCTCCATGAACTCCAGTTTGGCCAAAACTCATTTGTAGGTATCCTGTCAGTAAATGGAAAAGTCCTGGGGAAAATTGATGTACAGAGAGATTTGGGTGTTCAGGTCCATTGTTCCCTGAAGGTGGCAACGCAGGTCAATAGAGTGGTCAAGAAGGCAAACGGCATGCTTTCCTTCATCGGACGATGTATTGAGTACAAGAGTTGGCAGGTCATGTTACAGTTGTATAGGACTTTGGTTTGGCCACATTTGGAATACTGCGTGCAGTTCTGGTCGCCACATTACCAAAAGGATGTGGATGCTTTGGAGAGGGTGCAGAGGAGGTTCACCAGGATGTTGCCTGGTACGGAGGGCGCTAGCTATGAAGAGAGGTTGAGTAGATTAGGATTATTTTCATTAGAAAAATGGAGGTTGAGGGGGGACCTGATTGAGGTGTACAAAATCATGAGAGGTAAAGACAGGGTGGATAGCAAGAAGCTTTTTCCCAGAGTGGGGGATTCAATTACTAGGGGTCACGAGTTCAAAGTGAGAGGGGAAAAGTTTAGGGGGGATATGCGTGGAAAGTTCTTTACGCAGTGGGTGATGGGTGCCTGGAATGTGTTACCAGCGGAGATGGTAGACGCGGGTACGATAGCGTCTTTTAAGATGTATCTAGACAGATACATGAATGGGCAGGAAGCAAGGAGATACAGACCCTCAGAAAATAGGCGACATGTTTAGATAGAGGATCTGGATCGGCGCAGGCTTGGAGGGCCGAAGGGCCTGTTCCTGTGCTGTAATTTTCTTTGTTTCTTTGTTTTTCTGTCCTGCATTAAGTCCCGATTATCTATCACCCTGTCTTTGCTGACCTACATTGGCTCATGTTCCCCCAATGTTATACATATAAAATTCTCATCCTCTTTTGAATATCATCATAGCTATGTCCCTCCCGATCTCTAATCTCCTCCAATACTAAAAATACTCCCCTTCCCCTCTGTTACTCTGACTCAAGCCTCTTATGGATTTCTCTTCCTCCTTTTGCCCAAACCAAATTGGACCCATGCTTTGGAATTTTCCCTCTTAGCATCTGTACCTCCCTCTCCTCCTTTAATGGCCTCTTTCAAACCAACCTCTTTGACCAAACTGTTTCTAATTTCTTCCTCAATGTCCTTTTCCATTTAGTGCTCTGAAGTGCCTTGTGATATTTTTCTGTGTTAAATGTGCTACATAAATGCAGGTTGTTCTTGCAATTACAAGTTTTTGTGTGATTGGCACCAGTTGGCTGGGCTGATGGCTCCCCGGCTGGTCCATTTGGTGTCCATTCTCAGTCCGGATGGCAGGTCAGTTGGACTACAGTCTGCCCTTGTTTTGACACAGACTCTTTATAATCTTGCGTTAGGTTAGTTGAATATTTTTGAATAAATTAAAAATTTACCTAAAGGTATAACTAGTTTAAATAATTGTATTCTCATGGGCATTAAAAGTCTTACAAATTTGGCTGGTGATCTGATGGCCTGTAGCTATGGTGATGCTCATATCAAGTATAGTTAAACCTGCAATTATGGGATGAGTAGGGTAAGGATGTTTAATGCATGCCATGTAATGTAGTTTAATTCAGCAGCTCAGTATTGGCAGCTGAATAAATTAGTAATTGGGATTCTTTCAGCTTGAGAAACTTGTTGAATGAAGTTGCCACTGTCAATAGTTGCTGCTTGAGCACGTTGTAATGTAATAGCCATTTTCTATACTGTTTGAAAGCTTTGCACGATCATGATTTTCCCCTTCCTTTTATAGCTAAATGAATGTTTTAATTGCAGATCATCAAAAACCCACCCAGGACTGATTGTCCACATCAGTGACAACCCCATGGATGAAGGCAAGGTATATGTGACTCACATAATGGATAACTACTTAAAATAAGCCTCGATGGCAAAATAATGTGGGAAAACTGTCGTGGGAGTTGAAGGATTTTTCATCTGCTTTACCATTGATACTGAAGTTACTGAACATCCTACTCTCATTTCTGTCCAATCCATCTTGTTCTTGGACTATATTCTAACCAAAAGTAATCCTTTTTATATTGGGGATATGTCTATTTGCGTTTTAAATGATTCAGTTAATTTTGCATTCCTTGTGATATGTAGTTTGTTCTGGAAGCTCATGGTGCAATGCCTTACATTGTTCATTGTTTTCAGAAAGATATGTCCCATTTCTCTTTACCTGGATCTATATGAAAATATCATCAGTACTGCCTCATTTACACGTTAATCTACATACTTGATTCAAATTTTCTAGCCCATATTCTTCTTTCTGTTTGCATCAGTCAAGTGTTTGCTGTGCACCATTTGAGAATTCTTTTTGCAAAAGCATTGTATTGTTGCTTTAAGTTAATATTTCAAAGTTTTTGAGTCTTGTGTTACCACTGCTTTTGAATTTTAAAAGCTGCTCCTTCTGTGTTAGTCAACAAACTGTTTCCAGTATTTTCTGTTAAATCACAGGCCTCAAAATCTGTCCAAACTTTCATGAAACTAGGAAGCAGTGGACCAGAAGTGTTAAAACTTAGCATAAAGAAGCAACCTGCCATTTTTGTTATTGGTTTTGAAAGAAATATCACAGGTGGAAAAGACCCCTAATAATACACCCATAAACAACAACTTGCATTTATATAGCACCTTTAACATAGTAAAATGGCCCAAGGTGCTTCATAGGAGTGTTATCAAACAATAGTTGATGAGTTATCCATTGAGAGGGATATTAGGATTGGGAGCCAAAAATCTGTTCAAAGAGATATGTTTTAAGGAGTTTCTTAAAAGAGAGAGGGGCAGGGAGGTTTAGGGAGGGAATTCCAGAGATTAGGGCCTAAACGGCTAAAGACATGGCTGCCAATAGTGGAATGGAGTTGGTGGAAACGTGCCAAATGGAATTCAATCCAGATAATTGTGAAGTAATGCATTTGAGGAGGGCAAAAAAGCAAGGGAATACACAATAAATGGAAGGATATCGAGAGGGGTAGAAGAAGAGAGACTTTGGAGTGCATGTTCACAGGTCCCTGAAGGTGGTAGGACAGGTGGATAGAGTGGTGAAGAAGGCATATGGAATGCTTTCCTTTATTGGCCGAGGTATAGAATTCAAAAGCAAGGATGTAATGCTGGAACTGTATAAAATGCTGGTTCGTCCACAGTTGGGGTATTGTGTACAGTTCTGGTCACCATATTACAGAAATGGCATCATTGCTCTGGAGAGAGTACAGAGGAGATTTACAAGAATGTTGCTAGGGCTCGAAAGTTGCAGCTGTGAGAAAAGATTGGATCGGCTAGGGTTGTTTTCCTGACAACAGAGGAGGCTGAGGGGTGACTTAATAAAGATGTACAAGATTATGAGGAGCCTAGATAACGTAGACAGGAAGGACCAGTTTCCCCTAGCAGAGAGGTCAATTACCAGGGGGCACAGATTTAAGGTGATTGGTCGAAGGATTAGAGGGGACATGAGGAAAAACTTTTTCACCCAGAGGGTGGTGGGTGCCTGGAATTCACTGCCAGGAATGGTGGTGGAGGCAGAAACCCTCAATTCTTCTAAAAGGTACCTGGACATGCACCTGAAATGCTGTAACCGGCAAGGCTATGGACCAGTTGCTGGAAGGTGGGATTAGATTGGGCAGCTCATTTTTTCAGCCGGTATGGACACGACGGGCTGAATGGCCTCCTTCTGTGCAGTAATTTTTCTATGGTTCTATGGAGATGTGCAAGAGGCTGGAATTGGAACCCTCAAACACATATCGAAAGTGAGGAGGAGAAGGAAGTACCTTCCAAGAAGGACTGTGTATTGGACTCCCAATTCATTTCCTCTTCAACACTTCAAAAATATTGACACAGCACCTAAACTCGGAAATCTATCTTTAAGGAAAGAACCTTGGAGAACAGCGGGCCAGCTAACACGTAGAGAAAGGGGATTAGGCTATCAGATACTGACCATCACTCACCTCTGCAATGAGTGTTTATCCATAAATAATTAATTTCACAGCTGTGTTGTCATGTCTGTACTGCCTTCACACAGGCTAAGACAACCAGGTTTTCACAGTGTGCAAGTGTTCACATGTAACCTGTGAAGCTTGGAGTTGGAATTACAGCTATCCCAGTGATGGCTTTTTTGCAAGATTTCAGGTAGTACCACACAAATGTGTGAGATCACTGATTCGTAAACATTCAAAGCCACCTGTAGCAATAGACTTGTGGCAAAAGTGTGCCAATGAGCTTCTAATGTCCCAGTCACTTTCTTTACAGAAGCGCAAGTCTCTGCGAGTCTTTGGCACGGTTCCTGCAAGGATTTTTTAATACCACCTGCAAAACCAGCCCAATGCACATATTCAATTTGATGTATAAATTACTGGTTGTTAGCATGTTGTAAATCTTGTGAAGCGATGGAAGAAATAAATGTAGAGGGTGTTGCTAGTGAGAATAGCCTGAAATTAGTTGAATTGGCTGGGAATTGTAATCTAAAAATTAGAAAAACCTCTCAGCGCTACATTGTGAAGATGTCATCTTTTTAAAAAGTTAAATTGACGTCCTGTCTGCCTATTCAGGTGACACTATTCGAAGGAAAATAGAGAAGTTCTCTTGGTGTCCTTGCCAACATTTGTCCCTGCATCAAAACCACCAAAAACAGATTAAGTGGTCATTTGTCTTATTGCTGTTTGTGGGACTTTGTGTGCAAATTGGCTGCTGTTTTTACCGACAGTACAACAGTGACTACTCTTCAAATGAAGTTATTAATAGACTGTAAAGCACTTTGGAGTGTCTGTAGAATGTGAGCAGTGCTATATAAATGCAAGTTCTTTATCTAATTTTCCGTTCTATGTAAATCTTGCACAGCCTTATCAATTCTGTCCAGTTCTACAAATTGGGAAATTGCTATTTTTCTCCCTGCAATGTCCTGCATCTATGTCGCCAGTACTACTTTTTTGTTCCTATGGCTGTTTTTCCCCCTTCACATCTTTAAATAGCCTGCCAACCTACTTTATTCTAGCCACTGTGGAGTTTAATGAAGTAATAGGATATTTTTTATCCATTAATAGAACATAGTCAGTCATTGGCAAGTGTTTTCAAAAAACTATAAAGAAGTCATCCTTACCCGGCCTAAAAGTATCCTGGCAAGGCATGGCCCCACATGACCTGACAATCTAATCTAATTCTAGCCTGGTTATGTCTCTGACTGGACTGCCCAAAAATATCTCGACTCAGTGTGACGCTGAAGATCTCTTAGTCCAGCTCTGAAAATATCCTATTCTGGTGCTCAGTGCCTGGTCATTGGAGGTTCAGTTGTGTTTTGGGCTGAAATCCTTGAACTGTATGTGTCTTCTTTGGCCTCCTTATCTCGAGAGACAATGGGTAAGCGCCTGGAGGGGGTTAGTGGTATGTGGAGCAGCGCCTGGAGTGGCTATAAAGGCCAATTCTAGAGTTACAGACTCTTCCACAGGTGCTGCAGAAAAATGTGTTTGTCGGGGCTGTTACACAGTTGGCTCTCCCCTTGCGCTTTTGTCTTTTTTCCTGCCAACTGCTAAGTCTCTTCGACTCGCCACACTTTAGCCCCGCCTTTATGGCTGCCTGCCATAATGAACTGTATGTGTACTCCTGATAAAACATAGTGTAATATTACAAAGCATATTGTATTCTTTATGTAAAACTAGCTGATCTTGCATGGCTATTTTATAAGGATGGGGTTGCTACACCAAGTAACAAACTATGTCATTCTGCCACTTAAGGCTACAGATTTTTTTTGTGATCTCCTCAGATTAATTGAACACTAATTGGCTACTAAACAGACTCCTGCCGCCTACACCAAACAGGTATTTTCTGTTAGGGGCAAGTTTCTCTAGAATGCAAATAGTTCCCTTTATTTATCTTTGTAGAAAGAAAAGTGAAGTGTGGCACAAAATTAGCATTTAGAAAAATGTGACAGACAATACATGCAAGCTTTATATATGTTTGAGATTTGTACTTGGACTAAACTGGTAGTAGGTTTCTGATATTAAGCAACACTGGGGTGGAAAGGTGTTCAGGAGTTTATAGTATTTGAGAAGAGGGGTCTGGGTAGTGTCGGGAGAGAGGAGGAGGTTCTGGAGTTTTTATTTTTTTTTTAATTTAGAGATACAGCACTGAAACAGGCCCTTCGGCCCACTGAGTCTGTGCCAACCAACAACCACCCATTTATTCTAACCCTACAGTAATCCCTTTCCCTATCACCTACCTACACTAGGGGCAATTTACAATGGCCAATTTACCTATCACCTGCAAGTCTTTGGCTGTGGGAGGAAACCGGAGCACCCGGGGAAAACCCACGCAGACACACGGAGAACTTGCAAACTCCACACAGGCAGTACCCAGAATCGAACCCGGGTCCCTGGAGCTGTGAGGCTGCGGTGCTAACCACTGCGCCACTGTGCTGCCCATTAGTTTGGCAGCACTTTGTTCAAAGAAAATGTAGCATTTCCTTCATTTGTTTTCCCTTACCCACACAGCTACATGAATTATAATGTTTTTGATCTGAAAATGTAACCAGTGCACAGCTGACTGTAATTAGCCTCGTCTTTATGAAATGTTTACCAGAAAAGCTTTCAGAATTCAATTCCATTGGGTTTTTGTTTGACAGGGAGAGGGAGCAAAGACACTGATCATAATGAAATTAAATATTCTATTAACTAAAATATTCTGTTTAACAGATACTTCGAATTTTAAAATGATTAGCAATGCTTTATGAATGCGTGCATGTGTCTCATAATTTGCGATCTGCAAAATTAACACGGTTGATAACTTTTAGCTGAAAATTCACTCTGTAGCTTCCTTTTAAATCATTTTTTAAAAAGTCATCACAGACCTAACTCTTCACTTGTACTGAGAAATCCCTGCTGTGTACACTGTAGACTCCCTTCAACAAGAAGATTCAAATTTGTGGCCTAGAATATCACTCCATGTCTTCCAAGAAGATTAGGCCATCAAAGGCCACACAGTTAAGTTTGGTGAAATATGTATTTTTAAGCATCTTTTTAAAATAAATATCTCATTTTATCATCATAGTTCCCAGGCAAATTGGAAGAAAATAATGAACAGCATTTGTAAGTGTTTTGAGCGATTTGAAATTTCTAAAATTTGCAAGAGTAATTATAGTTCACATCAGTCAGTTGGATGAAATATGATTTGACTTGGAATAAATTTAGTTCTGCATTAGACTTTTGGACCAAAAATGTATGTTTTAGATCTTAATTGGTGAACTTTCTGGAATAGTGCTCACAGTGAGTCAGAGTATACTTGTAAGAACAGCCCAATTAAGGCGAAAGGTGTAATTGTTCTCCATGCTGGAAATGTTGAGAGTTCAGGTAGAGTTAGGTTGAGCCCTGGACAATTCAGTTAACAAGTTGGAAACAATGTGGAATCTGTATGTCCCTACAGGGATACTCAGTATTTTAAGATTGCTTTATGTTTGTAGGAAGAATCAGTTGCAGGAGGCAGAAAATGTAAATAAATGATCAACAACCGTGGTTTCGACTTTTCTAGATTTACACCTCATGGAAATGTTCAATTCAATGTATTTTCAGTCACTTCCCACTCGATTAATTTGAAATCAGGGCTGAGCGTCAAATGTGAGAATAATGATCTAGTGGGGTGTGATGGAATAAATTTGCCGCAGTTGGAATAAATTCAGATGTAGATGAGAGTGACGGGGAATCATTACTGTGCTGCACACAAGACTTTCAGTATTGAAGTCGGAGCAAGCTTCCCAAAGTGGATGGGGTTGTTTGTCAACTTAACTAGGCGCACAGTTATCTTCAGCCTCTGACTGACTGGGGCTTATTTTAACCCTCCCCTGCCGAGTGGGAATGGTGCAAGGGAGGGGTTAAAATTTAAAATTCTACCTCCTGACTCCAACCTGCTGTTTTCCTGGCTGTTTGAATTTTTACTGCCCTAAATCAGGCCATTGACCATGCTTCTGCAAAAAGCAGGTAGAAGCCTAGTTAGCATTTGAAAGTTGAGGCACAATCGCCGCCATGACATAGAATTAATTGAACATCAGGGAAAGTCCTGCCCTTTTAGTTGCCTGGCAGCACATTCAAAGTAGGAGAAGGCAATGACTGGCCAAGGTAAATATTAAAAATCTGCTCCTTTTAGTGTTCCTTGTTGGCCAGGAGGAACAGGAGTACCTTCCCCCAGGCCCCTTGAGGAGTCCATGGGCCTCCCCCTCATCCACCCACCCCTCCTCAGATATCCTGCAAAGCCCTCCTTCCACTGACTGATGGAGATCATTCTTAAGTGTCTCCTGCTAAATTTACCAGTACAGGCTGTCAATCTGGCTGGGTGTTAGCCGGGAGTCAGTGAAAAGTTACTTAAATGAGGCCCTGCTGTTAAAATTGACAGGGCCTCAATGTTCCTGACCTTGCTGCTACTGGATTCCTCTGTACCTTTTCTGTCCTCCGGTTAATTTAGAGGCTTGTGGCTCCATTTGTTTCTTCAGAAAGCTAATAGATGGATTTCAAATGTATATTTAGGTAGAGTCAATAGAGGTTTTTGTTTTTGACGTAAATAAGCTGTCTGTGGGAGAGAAGCGAGATGATTTTAAACAACTTCAAAACTGTTGCATATATAAATTTTTATTGCAAACTAATCCTTTAAGGGCAAACTTCATGGATAAAGAGTATTTCCTTTGTGTATGTTTTTCAAATGGTTTGAATACAATCTGGAGGATGGACTTCAGAACATTGTGATCTTAAGTTTGAACTGAAACTACTATTCAGCTAACTTAGTCTGCAGCTTTTCTTACTAACCTGGCTAGAATGTTGGTCAAGTAACTTGCCAGTGCTGCATATGCTGAAATATACAGCAAGTCCACCAACATCTGTGGGAGAAAAGGTTAGATTAATATAGTGAGTAAGATGGCGTTAGTCAGTAGGCTGCAGAGAAGCTGGCTGTTGGAAGTTTTAGTCAGGGACAGCTGGCACCATGTGCTGGCCACTCTGAACCAGGAGAATCACATTCTGAGCTGCGAGCAGCCAGGGGACCCCGCCGCCTGGAATGATCTCACCAACAGAGCCGGCTTGCAGAGTCCTCAGCCGGGATCCCTAGGTCTGAAAGCTACCGGGATCTGCAATGCCTAGACCGAGCTCCCGGAACAAATCCCCGAGACCATCAGCAACAAGAAACGAAACGTCAGGGTCATCAAGCACCAAGTTGGGGGCCTGGGGATCAGCATCAAGGGAAGCAGGGAAAACAAGATGCCAATCTTGATCTCAAAGATCTTCAAAGGTCTGGCAGCCGACTATACCGAGGCTGTATATGTGGGGGACGCCATCGTAACACCCTAGATACCCTTTACCAGCTCCCCCCTCGCACCCCCTTCCCATGCACCCCCTCCCCTTCGCACCATCTTCCCCTCACACTCCCCCTGCACCCCATCGCCTACCCCCCTGCAGCCCACCTCGCACCCCCTTCCCTCCATCCCCTCCCCCCGCACCACTCCCCCTTGCACCCCTCCCCCCCTCCTCCTGCACCCCCTTCCCACGACAAAAAAAGGAAAGAAGGTACCAGCCTTTCGTTTTGCAAGCTGGAACATCAGAACTATGTGTCCTGGCCTGTCGGAAGACCTTACACAAATCAACGATTTGACCGCCGTCATTAACAACAAGCTCAATGTGGACATTGCAGCACTTCAGGAGACACGCTTCCCTGCGAGCGGATCCCTAACAGAGCAAGACTACACCACCTTCTGACAGTGTCGGGATCCTGAAGAACCAAGACAGCATGGAGTGGGCTTCGCCATCAGAAACTCTTTGTTCAGCATGATCGAGCCACCTTCAAATGGCTCAGAACGCATACTGTCCATCTGACTCTTCACCGCCTCAGGTCCAGTACACCTATTCAGCATCTATGCTCCAACACTCTGCTCCCCACATGAAGATAAAGACCAGTTCTACGAGGAACTCCATAATATCATTAGTAGCATCCCCAATACAGAACATCTGTTCCTGCTGGGGGACTTTAAAGCCAGGGTTGGGGCCGACCATGACTCATGGCCCTCCTACCTTGGGCGCTATGGCATTGGAAGGATGAATGAGAATGGACAGAGACTGCTTGAGTTGTGTACCTAGCACAACCTCTGCATCACCAACTCGTTCTTTCACACTGAACCCTGTGACCAGGTTTCTTGGAGGCACCCAAGATCAGGTCGTTGGCACCAGCTGGACCTCATCGTCACAAGGCGAGCCTCCTTAAATAGTGTTCAAATCACACGCAGCTTCCACGGTGCGGACTGCGACACCGACCACTCCTTGGTGTGCAAGGTTAGACTCAAACCAAAGAAGCTGCATCACTCCAAGCAGAAGGGCCCCCTGCGCATCAACACTAGCATAATTTCTTATCCACAGCTGTTACATAAGGTTCGAAATTCACTTGAAAAAGCCCTTCAAAACACTCCTACAGGGGATGCAGAGACTAAGTGGGCCCACATCAGAGGCGCCATCTATGAGTCAGCAATGACCACCTATGGCAAACGTGTAAAGCAGAATGCAGACTGGTTTCAATCTCACTTTGAAGAGCTGGAACCTGTCATAGCCGCTAAGCGCATTGCACTGTTGAACGACAAGAAAGCCCCCAGCGAGTTAACATTCGTAGCACTTAAAGCAGCCAGAATCGCTGCACAAAAAACAGCCAGGCGCTGCGCAAATGACTACTGGCAACACCTATGCAGTCATATTCAGCTAGCCTCCGACACCGGAAACATCAGAGAAATGTATGATGGCATTAAGAGAGCTTTTGGGCCAACCGTCAGGAAGATCGCCCCCCCCTCAAGTCTAAATCAGGGGACACAATCACTGACCAACGCAAGCAAATGGACTGCTGGGTGGAGCACTACCTAGAACTGTACTTCAGGGAGCATGTTGTCACTGAGACTGCCCTCAATGCAGCCCAGTCTCTGCCAGTCATGGATGAGCTGGACGAACAGCCAACAAAATCGGAACTCAGTGATGCCATTGATTCTCTAGCCAGTGGAAAAGCCTCTGGGAAGGACGGCATTACCACTGAAATAATCAAGAGTGCCAAGCCTGCTATACTTTCAGCACTCTACAAACTGCTTTGCCTGTGCTGGGATGAGGGAGCAGTACCACAGGACATGCGTGATGCCAATATCACCACCCTCTCTCAAAACCAAGGTGACCGCGGTGACTGCAACAACTACCGTGGAATCTCTTTGCTCAGCATAGTGGGGAAAGTCTTCGCTCGAGTCGCTTTAAACAATCTCCAGAAGCTGGCTGAGCATGTCTACCCTGAGGCACAGTGTGGCTTTCGAGCAGGCACTCTACAAACTGATTTGCCTGTGCTGGGATGAGGGAGCAGTACCACAGGACATGCGTGATGCCAATATCACCACCCTCTATAAAAACCAAGGTGACCGCGGTGACTGCAACAACTACCGTGGAATCTCTTTGCTCAGCATAGTGGGGAAAGTCTTCGCTCGAGTCGCTTTAAACAATCTCCAGAAGCTGGCTGAGCATGTCTACCCTGAGGCACAGTGTGACATGCTGTTTTCCCTTCGCCAGCTACAGGAGAAGTGCCACGAACAACAGATGCCCCTCTACGTTGCTTTCATTGATCTCATCAAAGCCTTTGACCTCGTCAGCAGACGTGGTCTCTTCAGACTACTAGCAAAGATCGGATGTCCACCAAAGCTACACAGTATCATCACCTCATTCCATGACAATATGAAAGGCACAATTCAGCATAGCGGCACCTCATCAGTCCCCTTTCCTATCCTGAGTGGCGTGAAACAGGGCTGTGTTCTCGCACCTACACTGTTTGGAATCACCTTCTCCCTGCTGCTCTCAAATGCGTTCAAGTCTTCAGGAGAAGGAATTTTCCTCCACACAAGATCAGATGGCAGGTTGTTCAACCTTGCCCGTCTTAGAGTGAAGACCAAAGTACGGAAAGTCCTCATCAGGGAACTCCTCTTTGCTGACGTTGCTGCATTAACATCTCACACTGAAGAGTGTCTGCAGAGACTCGTCGACAGGATTGCGGCTTCCTGCAATGAATTTGGCCTAACCAAATTCTGGCCAAGAGAGTGTGGGAAAATGGCGCACTGACACGAAACACAAAAGTCCAAGTGCATCAAGCCTGTGTCCTCCGTACCTTGCTCTATGGCAGCGAGGCCTGGACAACGTACGTCAGCCAAGAGCGACATCTCAATTCATTCCATCTTCGCTGCCTCCGGAGAATCCTTGGCATCAGGTGGCAGGACCGTATCTCCAACACCGAAGTCCTCGAGGCGGCCAACATCCCCAGCATATACACCCTACTGAGCCAGCGGCGCTTGAGATGGCTTGGCCATGTGAGCCGCATGGAAGATGGCAGGATCCCCAAGGATACATTGTACAGCAAGCTTGTCGCTGGTATCAGACCCACCGGCCGTCCATGTCTCCGCTTTAAAGACGTCTGCAAACGCGACATGAAGTGCTGTGACATTGATCACAAGTCGTGGGAGTCAGTTGCCAGTGATCGCCAGAGCTGGCGGGCAGCCATAAAGGCGGGACCAAAGTGTGGCGAGTCGAAGAGACTTAGCAGTTGGCAGGAAAAAAGACAGAAGCGCAAGGGGAGAGCCAACTATGTAACAGCCCCTACAACCAATTTTATCTGCAGCACCTGTGGAGGTGTCTGCCACTCTAGAATTGGCCTTTATAGCCACTCCAGGCGCTGCTTCACAAACCACTGACCACCTCCAGGCGCTTACCCATTGTCTCTCGAGACAAGGAGGCCAAAGAGAAGAAAGAGAAACCTACTAAGTTCTTTTATTTCAGAAAATGATTCAAACTGAGACCAGTTAGGACTACTGAACAGCTGTGCTTTTTATTTATGTTTACATAATATGTATATAAAAATATAGATGTAATGGTTCAGGAAAACACTTCATTTTCCATACAGTTCTTAAGAAAACCATGTAAGTCATAAAGACACACACTTTTATCCAAGCTAATAATTCCTGAGGTCAATTTTAGAGGTTTTTGTGACTAGCAGCAAGATGAGTTGATGCATTTTTTTTTTGCCCTCTTGTGAACCTAGGTGCATTGAAGCCAATGTAATGCTGGCTGAAGTGAGATCAGCAAAATTGGTGCCATCCTGTCCATACAGCTAAGCTGCTGAAGCTGGACAAACCATTGAAGGGGCTAAATTGCTGACTTCTGACTAACAGGATGTATACGGCACTGTAAAATCAAGTAAAATCAAATCACCACTGGTATATGAGGAACGAATGGCATTTGGTGTACTGAAGTTGATGCCACAAATTCACACACAAACCCAGCCCATGCCGGGTACTTTGTATTCATGTTGCATAATTTGATTAAATCATACACCCCCAAAGTATAATGGAGCATCCCCCTCCCACTAGAGAGTATACTGGAACTCACCCCCACTTCAAGCTGTAGTCCTTTACAGCGTTGAATTGAGTCTATTTGGTCCATCATGTTTGTGATGCCCTTTGCTGGAGCAATCCAATACTACTACACAGCCTTTTGATTTCCCCAGTTTTTTTATCTTGTTTAACTTCAACTGTTCAATTTTCCCTTACAAAATGCAATTGACCCTGCCACAAATGTTGCCAGTGGCAAAGCCACTCATGCTTCAACAACACATTTTTAATAAAAATCTCCTAACCTCTCGTCAATCTTTACCTGTTCTGGTAGACTGCACTGTTATTCACTTTGGGCACATGCTGATCAATTAGCTTTCTAATTTGGTGCATCAATCATGTATTTAGTGCACAGCCTTCCTGCCTAAGGTTGTATCAACTTTCATTTAGACCAGGAAATGGATTCCTTCCTTTGATCCTCCCCGTTATAAGTTGGAGTTAAAGTTCCATTGGAGATGGATGTAGGGATCTAATATGCTATTTGGCTGCTACTGAATTACTCCATCAGTTTCATGAATGTTTGTTCCTCTCGTTGTGGTGTTTGGTATGCCTGTCACTGAACAGCAGCTCGGCAGGTTGTTTATTGAAAGTATTTTGAGTTACTGCAAGCTATGTAAACTAATATGGCTACACGAGGTAATCCACACACCTTTAGCAAATATTATATTTGAACTTAGCTGGCAGTGAGTGTGACAGGTGCTTCGTTTAGCAAGTCAGCCCTCGTAGCTGGAGTGCTTGTGTCCCGCAAAGCGCCTCCCATCCTGAGGTGCCACCTTAGTTAGTTGTGAAGAGGACATGATATGCAGAGGGAGGAAACATACCTAACTGGTAATGTTTTTTGTATAATGACGTCGTGTCACAGTGTATTTTCACTGGCCAACCCTTCAGGCCTAGCAGGAATTGCAAACCACTGTTCTCCTCTTCAGATGAAATGTTAAACTGAGGCCCTGCCTGCTCTCTAAGGTGGACCTAAAAGATTGCACAGCACTGTTCGACGAAGAGTAAAGGAATTCTCCCTGGTATCGCTGGCCAATATTTATCAATCAGCCAACATCACAAACCGACTTGGTCATTTGTCACATTGCTGTTTGTGGGAGCTTGCTGTACACATGTTGGCTGCCATGCTTCCTATACTACAACAATGACTGGACTTCATTGCCTGTAAAGCGCTTTGGGACCTACTGAGGTGGTGAAAGGCACAGTATAAATACATGTCTGTTTTTTCTGGGGCAAAACTCAGCTGGTGCTCTGGGATGGAGCAGATTCTGGCCTGTATGAGAGCAGGGTTGCATCGGAGGCCACCATTAAATGTTTTATTATCATGACACAGAACATCTTGTAGGCAGTTATTCCCCCCATATCCCACAGAAAGTGGTCTGGTGCTGGAACACCCCGAACGTTGGTATTTCTTAGAGCCACCTGTTTTGTTGCCTCCTTTCTTTCACCTGGTTCCTGATTTTTCAAACCATTTTTGTGCTCTTGCAGGTAAGGGTAAAGTAATGAGTCCCAATGACTAATGGCATATGTAGTCATAATGATTGCTATTTTCTACATAGACCAAGCTTATGAGGACTCACTTGCATTGGCAGCTTTATACAGGGAATCCACAGTTTTAATTAATTTCACTTGGGATCCGCAATTGCTATTAGACGGAAAGGAGACTCTTTCTATTCAAAATCAGGGCAGTTTCTGGCACTAAGTTTACGTTTCGGTAGTGTGAGCCTGCTTCCAATCCTGAGATACCTCAGCACCTTTTTTGTAATGAAAGCCAATACCTTAAATCTCCCTCAACACCCAAGGGTGCAGGACCATCAGATGCAGGGAACCTAATTCTCATTCATCCCTTTTAACTAGTCCATTAGCTCTGCCACACTGACCTCAGTCCTCCACAATTTTTGAACTACAGCTGAAAGTCATATTTCTGTTAGCTCTAGAAAATACTCTCAAGGACATAGGAACAGGAGTAGGTCATTCATCCCCTCAAACCCGCTCAGACATTCAATTAGATTATGGCTGATCTGTACCTTAACTCAATTTACCTGCCCTTAGCTCCATATTTCTTGCTACCTTTACTGAACAAAAATCTATCGCTGTCCATCTTGAGGGAAATAAAGTACTCGGATTTTCTTAAATTTCCCCCTACTCACCCATTTTTCTTAGAATTCTAATTTTTCTAATTAGGGGACATGCCTACCAACCTTTCTGTGGAGTGAGTCTTTTATTTTTAAACAGAGAAAGTGCTATTTGATAGCTTGGACTGTGTTTTTTTGAGCATGTACTATTACAGTGCTTAAAGATTACATTGCCATGAGAAGGTAGATAAACGTTCATGAGTTAGTGAACCTGTTTGACAAGTTGGGGTAAAAACAGAAAATGCTGGAAATACTCTAGGTCTGGCAGCATCTATGGAGAAAGAAACAGAGTTAACTTTCCGGGTTTTTGGTTTATCACAGGGAGGGAATGGCTAGATCTAGGGGTTTACTCAGCCTTTTAATATGTACACAGCCGCTATTTGTTGTATGAGTGGAAACTGCTTTATTGCTGAAGAACGTTCCATTCTTCCTTAACTGAAACATTCCATGGCAGAATTCCTAGGTGATTGTCTTTAAATTTAAAATTGCCTTTTTAAAGTAATAAATTGTTGCCTCTCCCCTTTATTGCTGTTCCTATCCAGGTTGTCTCATTAAATCAGATTGTGGCCACTGTTCCCAAAGGTTCCACTGCTGAATTATGAGCACTCTTCAGATTAACAGCTAGATCCAGGCTCCTCTTTAGTCAGGCTTTTAATGGTGCACTAAAAAGCAGTTGTACATTATGCTAATTAATTTTGATTCACAGTTCTACTTCAGTATATGAAGTTTACACCAGTTGTTTCCGTCATCAGTAATTGACCATGCATATATTTCTTGTCTAATCACTGAAATTATTGTCATTGATAGCCAACTCTGCTGTTAAGTATATCCTTCGTGTGCTTATCCATTAAAGCGGCACAATTTAATTTTGTATCCTTCATGGGAAATCATTTCAGCTTCCCTCATTTCCAAATTATCTGTATCCTTGTAATCCTGAATTTTTTTTTCAGTACACAACACACTGAGCAGGGCAGTTTTTGCCAATATAGCATCTCAACATTGGTGTCTGTTTGTTCAACTCATTTGGTTGGAGTTGAAACTAAATGGGAGTTAAGATGCTGTTTGAAAACCAGGTGCAATACCCATTCACCTCCTTTAATATTAACCATATATGTTGGAGAGAAAGCAAGAAAACTTTTATTGGAGGTGGGTTTGGCAGAGTGACAGAGACCATTTTTCAATGGCTTTTAGTGTTATATTTGTGGTTTGGTCCCTTCAGAAGATGCCAGCTGATGCTTCATTCTGTAGGCCTGTGCAGTGAACATTGGCAGTCCAAGGGCCCAGTCTGTCCTCGCCTGTACATTGGCAACTTGGTATGGCAGCATAGTAATCTAGAGGTAACCTCAGGTGCTTAGAACCTCTGCTGGCCTGGGGGCACTGGGGGTGAATACAATGCTCCAGGTGTTCCTGTGGCTGGGGTGAGGGTTTGATCCTAGTCTTTGCGATGATGTACTTGCTCAACGAGGGACTGGAGGTGGACTTTTGTTAGTTATAGTGTTGGCCCATCTTTTCTCCTTTTCTGTCTCTTGCAGCTTTTAATTGGTTTCGAATCTGGAACTCTGGTATTGTGGGACCTTAAGTCAAAGAAAGGAGAGTACAGATACAGCTACGATGAGGTAAACATGCTTGTAACAGAATGCAAATACATTCACATGAATTGAATAATTGGTGAGTAGCATTCCTTCCAGTCTTGTTCGATATTTGGGAAGTTTACATTTCCTTCACATGAGTAAGTCTGCAAACTATCCTTATGTCTGCCTAGTTGAAGACATCTTTTCGATTCTTTTCAGTGATCATAGCAGCAGTCACATGCATGTTCCTCTCAGACACATGAGGAACTAATTCTTGCACCAAGAATTACTTTAACAGCAGAAATTTTGAACCTCAATGCCAAACATCAAATTTATTGAACATAGGATGTCCTTGCCTTTAACAGTGTTTGTAGAGATGCTTTATTTGAATGTTGTCCAAGATTTCAGGGAAGGTTGAAGGAAGACTGGCAAAGTTGACAACAGTGCAGGATCAAGTAACCACATCTGGTCTTACAAGAGAAAATGGGCCAATAAATATCAGGGTAGACCATTCCAGTTCTGTTCAACTTTGAATAACCTCTTTCTATGGAGGCAAACCTGCATTGTTAAAAATAATTCATTTGATGGATTTGGCCCAGGCCTGGGTGGTTACAGAAGTCCTGATGGGCATGCATATAGTTGTCTCTGCATAATTGGAGGCACAGAGAACACAACAGAAGAAATAGGCGCAGAAGTAAACCATATGATCCATCAAGCTTGCTCTGCCATTCAACACGATCATGGCTGATCTTGGGCTTCAATTCCGTTTTCCTGTCTGCTCCCCATATCCCTTGATTCCCTGTGAGACCAAAAATCTTATCTATTCCAGCCTTAAATGTATTCAACTATGGAGCATCCACAACCATCTGGGGTAGAGAATTCCAAACAATTCACAACCCTTTGAGTGTAGTAATTTCTCCTCCTCTCAGTCCTGAATGATCAGCCCCTTATCCTGAGACTGTGCCCCGACATTCTAGATTGTTTCTGCTGGTCGGGCAATCTCTCAGCTTCTACCCTATCGAGCCCTTTCAGAATGTTGTTTGTCTCAATTAGATTGCCCCTCATTCTTCTAAACTCCAGAGAATATAGGACTGATTTACTCAGTCTCTCATCATAGGACAACCCTCTCATCCCAGTGACCAATTTAGTAAATCTTCGCTGCACTGCCTCCAGTGCAAGTATATCCTTTCTTAAATGTGGAGACTAAAACTGCACACAGTATTCCAGGTGCGGTCTCACCAAAGCCCTGTACAATTTTAGTAAGACTACTTTATTCCTGTACTCCAAACCCCTTGCAATAAAGGCCAACATGCCATTTGCCTTCCTAATAGCCTGCTGCACCTGCATGTTAACTTTGTGTATTCCTTGTACGAGTACCCCCAAGTCTCTCTGAACATCAACACTTGCCAGTTTCACACCTTTTTAAAAAATATTCTGCTTTTCTATTTTTACAACCAAAGTGAACAACTTCACACTTCCCTACATTATACTCCATTTGCCATCTTGTTGCCCACTCACTTAACCTGTCTATATCTCTCTGCAGCCTCTCTGTCCTCCCCACAGCTTACCTTTTCACCGAACTTTGTATCATCAGCAAACTTAGATACATTACTCTCTGTCTGTTCATCCAAGTCATTAATATAGATTGTAAATAGCTGAGGCCCCCACACTGATCTTTGCAGCACCCCACTATTCGCTGCCTGACAACTTGAAAAGCCCCTTTTATGCCCACTGCCTGCTTCCTGTCTGTTTACCAATCTTCTAGCAATGCTAATGTATTACCTCCAAGATGGTTTGGTCAACCATGTCAAAGGTTGCAAACAGGAGAGATAGCTTAACCTAGTCACAGTCATGTAGGATGTTATTTGTGACTTTCATGAGAGCAGTTTGAGTACTGTGACAGGGGCAGAAACCTGATTGGAGGGATTCAGCATGGTGTTCCAGGAAAGATGGGCATGGAATTGGGAAGTGACAACGCATTCAAGGAAAGGAAAAGGAGGTTGGAGAAGGGGTGGTAGTTTGCAAGGAAAGTGGGGTCAGTGGTGGTTTTCTTTGAGAGGAGGGATGATGACAGCAGATTTGAAAGACAGGAGGACAGTACCTGAAGAGAGAGAACCGTTAATACATGGGAACCAGGAGGGGGTGTTGGGTGGTCAGCTGTTCAGTAGGAATAGGGTTGAGGGAGCAGGAGGTGGGTTTCATGGACAAGATGAGCTCGGAGAGGGCATGAGGGAAGATAGATAAATGAGAAAATCATGCGAGTTCCAGGCTAGGCAGGGAGGAATTTAGAGGAAGTTTCGCCTTGTGGGCTACGGGAGGGAGGGAAGTCGCGGAGGCAGCTGATCAGGTGGTCTTAATCTTAGAAACAAAGATGTCCATGAGCTCTTTGCACTTGTTTTAGGTAAGGATGGAGGTCATGGGAGAGGGATTGAAGAAGACTGTTTGGAGTGGAGAAAAGAGACCGGGACTGTCATCGCATTTTAGGATGGTCCTGGGACGGCAGTTTTGAGCCGAGCAGAACCAGATAGTACTTTGCGTCGTCCAGCCATTGAGACTTTCCATTTTAATCAGTGTTTTATACATCAGCATATATTTTTAATAACATTTTTCCAATTCCGAGGCTTGTTTTTGGTCTCTTGTGGTCTTCCACAGCTGCACAGTTTCAGTTGTCCATTCTCTGCAGTATGCTGTTTGTCCCAGTGTGACTGCTCTGGAGCCGCTTAGTTCTCTTCCTCCTCCTTCGTCTATCCCCTGGGTCCACTAGGCCATGGCTCAGTTTGCACTCAGTGTCCACCAGGTCTTTGTTCTGAATACTTTGTCTTTTATGGAGCTGCTTAGAGCAGGCACACTGCACAAGGTGAGTTCGAGCCCCTCCCTCCTCTGCCATGCCCATTTCCCACCATTCCTCTATTCCCCTCAAACATTTCCCCCCTCCTCTGAGAGGCAGAGATAGAACGACACTGTTAGAGAATGACATAGAAGCAGGAACTCATTGGCAGCAACATAACTGTGGCATGTTGCAATGCTTCTGTCATCGTAAGATATTAAATCTCAGCTATTGCTACTGGTTTCTGATGCAGTAACATTACAGCAACCAATTTTGAGGAGAATAAAATAGTGTTACAGTATTTCTGGTCATATTTTCGATCAATTTCGCTCTGCACTGCTGGAGTGCACTAATGTGTCTCAACACTATATGTACCATTCTAATCTCTGCTTCCTCAATTATGGTCTTCACTGCCTGCCATTGTACATTGGGCACAATCATTTTCATTTAGACATACCAATTGTTCTAATAAGGGAGATGATATACTTGGATATAATCAAAAGGAAAAAGTCAGTTTGAGTATTACTCCAATGTTTTATTCGATTTCATGCCTTTCAAAGCATTACCATTAATAAACTGGCAACTTTCCAAGGTTCTTAAAAATATTCATAGGAGTATTAAAATTGAGTGTAAGACTCTCTGTTGCAACCCATTCCCCCCTGCCCCTTACCCCAATGACTTGCATCTACACAGTAGCACCATTAACATAGTAAAACATCTTTACAGGGGCGTAATATGTCAGAAATTGACATCGAGCCAAAAAAGGAGCTATTAGGGCGAGTGACCAAAAGCGTGGTCAAGGAGGTAGGTTTTAAGAAGGATCTTGTAGGAGGAGAGAGGCTGGCAGATTTAGACAGCTGAAGGCACAGCCGCCAATGGCAAGGCAAAAGGCATGGGGGTTGCTTGAGATGCCAGAGTTCATGTGGCTGGAGGAGGTTATGGAGATGGGATGGAACATGTACTGAGAAAGGTAGCTTGTTTCTCTGTTTCCAGCTGCCCATATGCTGGTCTATTAGGGTCCAGTAGTTCAGACATTTAAACTTCTTTGTTAGCATTAAGTTGTTACTCAGTGTTTCTTTTTGAGCTGAGCAAATGCAAAATTGATGCAGATAATTATGGTCATTAACATCATTCTTTCTTGTTAATGTTGCAGTATTCACTTTACGAGTACAAAGTTTCTTTTATGCAGGCTATCCATTCTGTGGCTTGGCATCATGAAGGAAAACAGTTTGTTTGCAGCCATTCAGATGGCAGCCTTACTATCTGGAATGTAAAATCTCCTATCAGACCTGCACAGATTATTACACCACATGGTAAGTGTAAGCCTGTTTATGTGGTTATAACCCCTTATGTGTATTACTGACATAGGAGCATAGGAAATATATGACACAGAAGGAGGCCTTTTGGCCTGTTGTGTCTGTGGCAGCCAAAAAAGAGCTATCCAGCCTAATCCTACCTTCTAGTTCTTGGTCTGGAGCCCAATAGGTTATGGCATTTCAAGTGCATATCCAAGTATTTTTTAAATGTGATGAGGGTTTCTGCGTCTACCACCCTTTCAGACAGTGTGTTCCAAACCCCCATTACCCTCTGCGTGAAAACGTTTCCCCTCAACTCGCCTCTAATCCTTCCGCCAATGACTTGAAATCTATGCCCCCTTGTTATTGACCTCTCTGCTAAGGGAAATATGTTCTTTCTATCCACTCTGCACTCTACCTAGGCCCGATATAATTTTAGACACCTCAATTAATTCTCTCCTTGGCCTCCTTTGTTCCAAAGAAAACAACCCCAGCCTATCCAATCTTAGCTAAAATTCTCCAATCCAGTTGTGTCCATGCTAGGTCTCTGATGGCAACTCGGCTAGATCCACTTCCCCCAACTTTTTCCCGTAGCCCTGCAAATTTTTTCTCTTCAGATAATTATACAGTTCCCTTTGGATCATAGCACTCAAATCTGCCTCCTCCACACTCTCAGGCAGTGCATTCCAGATCCTAACCACTCGCTGCGTTTAAAAAAAAAAAGTTTTTCCTCGTGTCGTCTTTTGTTCTTATGCCATTCACTGTAAATCAGTGTCCTCTGGTTACAGACCCTTCTGCCAATGGGAGCAGTTTCTCCCTATCTACTCTGTCCAGGCCCCTCGTGATTTTGAACACTTCTATCGAATCTCCTTTCAATCTTCCCGAAGGAGAAAACCCCAGCTTCTCCAGTCTATCCTTGTAACTAAAATTCCTTACCCCAAAATCATTCTTGTAAATCTTTTCTGCACCCTTTCGAAAGCCTTTACATCCTTCCTAAAGTATGATGCCCAGAATTGGACATAATACTCCAGTTGAGACCCAACCAGTGTTTTATAAAGTTTTATCATAACTTCCTTGCTTTTGTACTTTATGCCTCTATTTATAAAACATAGGATCCCATATTCCCATGACTCATTTGCCCTCCCAAAAAGCATTACCCCACATTTCGTTGGATTAATTTCCATTTGCCACTTTTCTGTGCACCTGACCAGTCCATTGATATCTTCCTGCAATCTACAGCATTCTTCCTCAATATCAAACAGACACCTCATTTGTATCATCTGCAAATTTCTTCATGCCCCCAACATTTAAGTCTAAATCATTTGATATATAACACGAAAAGCAAGGGACCTAATATTGAGCCCTGCAGAGCTCTACTAGAAATTAGCTTTCCAAGCCTCAAACATCCGTTGACCATTACCCTTTGTTTCCTGCCACTGAACCAATTTTGGATCCCACTTGTCCTTGGATCCCAAGGGCTCTTACTTTTCTGACCTGTCTGCCATGTGGAACCTTGTCAAAAGTTTTGCTGAAATCCATGACGACTCCATCAAACTCGCTGCCCTCATCGTTGCCTCCTTAAAAAATTCAATTAAGTTAGTCAGACACAACTTTCTCTGGACGTCCATGCTGGTTGCCCTTGATTAATTTGTGCCTTTCTAAATAATTTACTTTTATACTGTCCCTCAGAATTTTTACAATAATTTGCTCAGCACCGAGGTTAGACTGACTGCCTATAATTACTCGGTCTATCCCTTGCTCTTTTTTCAAACAATGGTACAACATCAGCAGTCCTCCAGTCTCCAGCATCATGCCTGTAGCCAGAGCGCATTGGAAAATGGTGGTCAGAATCCCCACTATTCCCTCCCTTGCTTCTGTTAGCAGCCTGAGATGCACGTTATCCTGGCCTGATGATTTATCCTCTCAAAGATGCTAAATCCTGGGGGTTACCATTGACCAGAAGCAGAACTGGACCAGCCGTATATAAATACTGTGACTACAAGAGCAGGTCAGAGACTAGGAGTTCTGAGGCGAGTAACTTACCACCTGAATCCCCAAAGCCATCTACAAGGCACAGGTCAGGAGTGTGATGGAATACTCTCCACTTGCCTGGATGGGTGCAGTTCCAACAACACTCGAGAAGCTCGACCTCATCCAGGACAAAGCCGTCTACTTGATCGCTCCATCCATTACCTTCACCATTCACTCCCTCCACCACTGATGCAGAGTGGCAGCAGTGTGATCTACAAGATGCACAATAGCAACTTACCAAGGCTCCTTGGACAGCACCTTCCAAACCCGCGACCTCTACCATCTAGAACATGATTGTCCAACATATGGTCTGCGGTCCAGGATCTGGCCCACCAAAGGTTTCGACCTGGTCTGTGGGTGTAAACTGTACTCGGGGCTGTTCCTCATCCTCCCCAGGGGTTTGTGACTGGAGATGAGAAATTCCGCATTGTCAGACTGGCTTTTAAAAAAGATTGCAAGTCCGTTTCACAGCTGACAGATCCTGACATTTGGAACAGCAGTTTCTGAACTTCGAACAGATTTGGGGTTTTCCAGCGACCTTTGAAAAAAAACTCTGAATCCATTCGAAGTTCAGAAACTGCTGTTACCGATGTCAGGATCTGTCAACTGTGAAACTGACTTGTGATCTTTTTTTAAAAGCCGGTCTGACAATGCGGAATTTCTCATCTCCAGTCACGGACACCTGGGGAGGATAAGGATCTGTCAGCTGTGAAACTGACTTGAGACTTTTAAAAAAAATTATCCGCCACTGCTGAGTGCTGCCGCTCTCTGCAACTGTCAGAGCGAGTGAGAGAGTGGGGGTGGGGGGTGGGGGTGCACAGAGAGTGATCAAGATCACTTCTGACCAAATTACATCTATCCAGAATACTCCGCATCACTACAAGAAGTGTGCAAGCAAAACATTGCCAGGTATCTCACTAAATTAGTGACCAGAAAGTAAGTCAATAAATTTTTCTTCTCATTTAAAGCTTTTTCACAGAAATGCAGTTTTGTTGTTTTGATGAATAGTAAAATACATTTGAATGCCTTTATCTTTGCAAAATTGTCTCATCGGCCCCCCCATGTCAGACAAAAGTTGCAATGTGGCCCCCCCCCCATGCGAAAAGGTTGGGCAACCCTGACCTAGAAGGACAAGGGCAACAGACGCATGGGAACACCACTACCTGTAAGTTCTCCTCCAAGCCACACACTATCCTGACTTGGAACTATATTGCTCTTCCTTCACTGTTGCTGGATCAAAGTCCTAGAACTCCCTTCCTAACATCACTGTGGGATTACCTGCACCAGATGAACTGCAGTAGTTCAGGAAGGTGGCTCATCACAACCTTCTGAAGGACAATTAGGGATGGGCAATAAATGCTAGCTTTGCCAGCGATGCCCATATCCCGTGAACGAATAAAAAACAAATGTTCCTCCCTCACAATGTTTATCCGATCCAATATTTCACACTCCTTAGCTACAATCTCTGTATCGTCACCCTCTTTTGTGAAGACAGACTCAAAGTACACAGTAAGGACTGTGCCCACATCTTCAGCCCTCCACAAACCAGTTATCTTTTTGGTCTCTAATCGGCCGCCTTCTTTCCTTAGTTACCCTCTTGCTCTTTGTGTTTATAAAACATCTTCAACTTATTCAAAGGACTGTTGCTGGAAGCTTCAATTTAAACAAAAACCTTTCCCCTAAGTTCATTGAGGTTGGGTATCTGTGCTTATTGCCTGTCTAGACCTGTTGGTTGATGTTTCTAACTGGTACAATGTTTATGAGCTCTTCATTTTTCTTTCACACTAAGTCTTTTAATAGGTTACAGCTTGCTGTGTTTCTATCTTTGAGTTGCATGTGCATTTCTGGTTGTGTGGACTGTAATCTAGCCTAGGGTGTCCTTCCTGTTTTTCCAGAACCTAAATATAGCCTATATTGCAGAGCAAACGTTGAGTCACAACATGATGGAAAACAGCAGTTCCTTGGCCACAGCGCATGTTGTCCTGAGCTGCCAAATCAAGAAAACAATGCTCAGTAACAGCATGCATACTACTTTGCAGATGGCCTCAAAAGGACCTAGCTCCCTGCACATTGGCCTAGGATATGAGCACTGCATGAATGGAATGAGCTGTAACCTCTCCCAATGGGTCCTACTCAGCTAGGAAATCAGACAAAGAGATTTGTTCCTATTCCCTATTTTGAGTATTGCTGAAAAAAGCTGTCAAAGCTTTTCATGTTGCATTTATCAGGGTAGTTATAAGAATGCCAAATTTCAAAGGGAGCAACAGTTTATATTGCATGAGAAAAAGGTGCTGATTGGTTGGCAAGTATATTTTGGTTGAGGTGTTGCCACAGAGAATGCACCTGGGAATTATTGTCCACCACACTTTTGTTTAATTAAAAAAGGTGCAAAGCCTGGACATGTTCCTTTTGCCTGCTGAGGACAGGTCCCTGCGTATGAATATATATAGCTTCTAGCAAGCATAAGCTTGAGTATCGGTAATCTGGTAAATAGGGATTGAGCCATTTGCTCACCATACAAGCTTGACGCCAAGGTAGGGTGCATCAAAGCTGTCCTGCAGGTTAATGGCTACCCCAATCATGTCATTGCTCATCGTGTTTCGCGCATACTCACAAATGGGACAAAGGCCGTCACGTTCGGACCTGAAAAGTGCCCAGTCTACCTCAAATTACCCTGAACGGTAAGGTATCTCAAAAATTTGAGCAACAGCTGAAGCTAGCCGTTTCACACTGCTGCTATGCAGTAGCAACACATGTTTTCCGCGAACAGGATGCTGCCATCAAGCCAAAAAGATGTTCTGCCTACCACATAAATGAGTAATGTGGTTATATGAATTTCGGTGCTGGTGCGATGCCAGGTACGTAGGCCATATGTCGCAATGACTGGCAGATCATATCAAACAGCACATCCCTCTGCTGTTAGCAATAGGCAGGGTACTGTCCATGCTCAACCAGCCCATACTCGCAAAACTCAGAACACAATGTCAAATGTTAGATTCTGCGATTGAACAGCACTTACTGAACAGACCCAAGTGTGCTCAGAATTACGCTAGCAACCAATTTAAGGTTATCAGTCGGGCTCGCAATGTTGCTCACTTACGCTTGCTAGATGCTACATCTATTCATGCACAGGGACATGTCCTCTACAGTCAAAAGGAACATGTCCAGGCTTTTCGTCTTTTATTTGAATTAAACAAAAACATGGGGGACAATAGTTCCCTGGTGTATTCTCTGTGGCAACGCCTCACCCAGAGTCTATTTGCCAACCAGTCAGCACCCTTTTCTATGCAGCATAAATTATTGCTCCCTTCAAAATTTGGCATTCTTTTGCCTGTCCTGATGAGTGCAAGACGAAAAGCTTCAACAGCATATCTCTCTTTTTGCAGCAATACTCAAGTTCTGTACTACCAAGCGACTATTTATTCTCTGTTAAACTGTGCTTAGTAATAGTTCTTGGGTCTTGCTCTCAAATAGAATGACCAACTCCCCAGATGGAATTAATTCCTCCTTAACAAGAAAGGATGACCAAATGCTGCAGTGCATTAGCTGTGCTAGATTTCAGTATGGAGCTGTGCATGTTCTTGCATAAGAGCATAGTGTTTTCATTGTACACATTGGATTTGGGGAGCAGGCTGCACTAATCAACATGACAGTTATTCAAAACTTTGCTTTCAGGAAAGCTGCCAAAAGATGGCAAAAAACCGGAGCCCTGCAAACCCATACTAAAAGTGGAATATAGAACGTGTAAATCCGGGTATGTGTTGAGTCTGCTCTTCCAAAACATTTCTGTGAACGTTCTATACTTTGAGTCGTTAGTGCTGAAGAAAGGTAAGAGTTTTCCATTTTGTCTTTCCCAACAATTATTGGACGTCAGGGCTTTCTCCAACAGTAGCATGTGCTCTTAGCCACAGCTTCTTCAAGTCCTTGGAAATATTCGGTGTCAAAGTCCATGTTGGGTTTGTGGAGAAATTTGAGTTCAGTGTGAAATATTTGAAAAGTATGTGTGCAAAAAGGTAAATTAATGAACATTTAAATGTTTTGTCCCCTATTCTTCTTTGCCATCTCTTTACCTGCACAATAAGTAACGTGTATAGAGCACACTATTGTCATCCTGATATAAAGCCAAGTCAAACAGAGAACGATATTTAATTCATCCTACATCCACAGATAAGGTGAGGGAGCTATTCATTGTGTTGGTATACAGCCGCCAGCTGTCAACTGGGAGTTACCATTGACCAAAAATTTAACTGGACCAGTCATATATATGCTGTGGCGACTAGAGCAGGTTAGGAACACGCCTCCTGACTCCCCAAATCCTGCCACCTTCTACAAGGAACAAATCAGAGGTGTGATGGAATACTCTCCAGTTGCGTGGATGAGACAACAGTCAAGAAGTCTAACAACATTCAAGATTTGGTCAGCAGCCCAACCATCACAGTAAACATTCATCCCTCCGCCATCGTCATACAGCGGTAGCAGTGTGCACTGTGTAGTTGATGCACTGCCATCATTGAGTATGTTCAAGATAGAAATTGATCAATTTCTAAATATTAAAGGTATCAAGGGATATGGGGATGGTGCGGGAAAATGGCATTGAGGCAATGACCTAGTTGAATGGCAGAGCAGGCTCCAGGGGCTGAATGGCCTACTTCTCCTACTTTCTATGTTCCAAACCCGCGACTTCAACCACCTAGTAGGCCAAGGGCGGCAGACGCAAGGGAGCACCACCTGCAAGTTCCCCTCCAAGCCACTCACCATCCTGATTTGGAACTACATTGCCGTTACTCGCCATTGCTGGGTCAGAATCCTGAAACTCCCTTCTGAACAGCACTGTGTGTGTACCTATATCACATGGACTGCAGCAGTTCAAGAAGGTGGCACACCACCACCACCTCAAGGGCAATTAGGGATGGGCAATAAATGCTGGCCTTTCCAGTGATGCTCTTATTCCATGAACAAATAAAAAAAAAAGTCAGCTACCAATAACTCGCTGTTCCATCAATGTAGTGGTAGCTCACAGAAGGAGAGAATTTGTAGATTTCATTGTGGCCTCTGCAGTATCATCTTTTGTTAACATGTGGATGTGTGTGATTAAATCATTGCCTGACTGGCATTTGAGTACTGGAAAATCTGAGTGTTTCCCTTGTTTGCTTAGAAATGCCAAGTCAGATTTGCCTCCTGTTCATTCTTCTGTTGGGGTTAATTTGTTTCTAAATTGAATGACATATCAGGCCTTGGGCACTTCAATACTAGTGATACAATTGTTAGAATGGCAATCTAGTAGTAATTTGTAGGTATTGACTGTCATGGGCAAACCATGATAAATTGTGCAAATGCTGCTTGTGTTTTGAGTCAAATGATGTGTCTTTCGGTGTTTTTGAGATTTAAAAAATTCTAGCCAAAATAAAAGTAATACTCTCATCAACAGCTGTTCACCTGTGGGGAACTTAATGGGGAGAAAGGAGAGGGGACTGAGCAAAATTAATAGTTACATAGTTTTGACCTCTTGTATAAATGGCTGTATGAACAGTGTTGTCCTGACTTTGCAGTTTGTGGTATTCAGTCCATATTTCAAGTGATGCATACTCCAGAGTCAAAAGGATTCTGGTACGTGCACATTTCTTGTTTTGAAAGTGGGGCATTCCAGTAGCTATTAGCTACTGATTGCACAAAAATATTAGTTTGCGATTTCACTGTTTCCTATTACTAGCAAAGAAAATAAAATCTTAAAGGCATAATTTGTTTCAAACTAATAATTATAATTTTTGTTTCCAGAGATCCTTTCATCATTTTCTCAGGAGGTTTGTCCTATGATACTGTAGGCAGAAGACCGTGCTTAACAGTGATGCATGGGAAGAGCACTGCAGTACTTGAAATGGACTATCCAATTGTTGATTTTCTCACCCTCTGTGAAACGCCATATCCTAGTGGTAGGTTTTTCCTGATACTAGTTTGTACCAGCTGCGACAACTTTGTATTCTGCACTCCTTTTCCAACCAATCCCGAAAATAAAAATCAATCACATTTAATGTATACACATGGCAACTGAATCCAAATTGATGGCACATTCTAGATGCAAGCTACTCATGTAGGAAAGTAAAGGAGTTACATTTCTGTAGTGCCTTTCGCAGTCCGAGGATGTCCCAAAACACTTTGGAACCAATACATACTTTTTGAAGTGTTGTCACTGTTGTAGGGAAAGGCAGGAGTCATTTTATACACAGCAACTCATACAGATATCAATGAGATATCAACTGATAAGCTGATTTTAGTGATCTGGCTTGAGGGATAAATATTGGTCATATCAGGGAGAGCTGCCTTGCTATTCTTCTAGTAGTGCTGTGATCATTTATGTTCACCTGAGGGGTCAGGTGGGCTTTGGTTTGACATCCCATCTGAAAGATGGCGCCTCCGACAGTGCAGCATTCCAACTGTAATGCACTGGAGTATCAGACTAGATTATGTGCTCAAGTCTCTGGAGTTGGGCTTAAACACATGACCTCTGACTGAAACCTGATAGTTCTACCACTGAGCTACGGCTGACATCATAAAGGACGGGTAGCTTTGCCTGAGATTATTAATTGCAAAATAAATTCTCTCCCTTCAGATGAACTTGCAGTTCATTGCAATCTATTCATTCATTGCTAAGTTTGGGGCAAAGACAAATGGATAATCTACCTATGGTAGCACTAAAGACAGTGTTTGTTTCACTGGTTGAAATTATAATTCATTTGTGAGCATGCTCGGGTCTAAATTGGCATGGTTGCCTTGTTGGTAACAGGCAACTTCTGCAAGAGCCAAGTTTACTTTTTGGTGGGCTGATTGACATGTGTGCAGATGTTTGTGGGCTACACTTCTCCAGCTACCTGACCAAGGAGCATCTTGAGGGGAGTGCCCCTCGCCATGGCCAAAGCCATTGCAGTGTGCGGGCATCTCCCAATGGTGATCCCCTCACCCTGGTTAAACTGTTAACTCCCGTCAATGACACAAGAATTTGTTGGCTATCAGTACCTGCATTAAGAGCAGCTTGTAACTTAAAAAAATACCCATAATTCAGTAAAAGCCACCTTAGGGTTCAGCAGCCAGTTATACTGTGCTGACGTTTTGCTCTTGTTTTACTCAAACTCTGAATCAGATTACTGCCTATGAATCATTCCCATCGGGTTTGTTCTCTCTGAAGTTCAAGTAAGTGCATTACTGGATATGTGTACAGTATTTTAGCTATTACAGTTAACTAAAGATTCCTAGATTCACCAGTCTTGGAAAGTGTTTTCACCTGGTTCATAAAGTAATGGTTTCAAGCATGAGCTATACTGCAGCACTCTGATTCTACTCATTGAGTTCATTGATCAGAAGGTCATGTACATTTTTTTTAATGTAGTCAAGAAATAAGAGAAATAAGGGGCCAAGGATACATCCTTGGGGGACACCAAAGGTAACAGTGCAGGAACAGGAAAGAGAAACTATTACAGGTGTTTCTCTGGCTACAACTGTGTAGATAAAAGTGGAGCTGGACGACCACCCAGCTGACAAAAGTAGAAAGGCGTTGGAGGAAGCTGGCGTGGTCAAAGGCTACAGACAGGTTGAAGAAGGATGAGGGAGGGATAGTTTAGCACCGTCGCAATTGCAGGATGTCATTTGTGACTTTTATTGGAGATGTTTTGGTACTGTGTCAGGGTGGAAACCTGATTCGAGGGATTCAAACGTGAAGTTCTGGGAAAGATGGATGCGGATTTGGGAGGCAGCAGCACAGTCAAGGACTTTGGAAAGGAAAATTGGAGCTGGGTTGGTAGTTTGCAAGGAGAGGGATCAAAATTGTTTTTTTGAGGAGCAGGTGATGGCAGATTTGAATGAGAGGAGGACAGTACCTGAGGGGAGAGGATCGTTCGCTAACATGGGGGCCAGGAAGGGAATTTGGATGGTCAGTTTATTGGGGGTAGGATCGAGGGAGCAGTAGGTGGGTCCCATGGATATGATGAACTCGAGGGCATGAGGGGAGATGGAAGAGAAACAAGAGAAAGATGCAATAAAGGGCAGGGGTGGGGACAACCTTCGAGGACGTTTAACGCGGTGGGCTACAGAAAGGGAGGGAAGTCGGAGAGGTAGCTGAATGTGTGGTCTCAATCTTGGTGCTCCTCGCAATTATTGTTGGAGGTGAGGTGGAGGAGGCGGGGGGTGTGGGGGAGAAGTGTTTAAGAAGACTGTTATCTTTGTATTCCAGGTTGATCCTGGAATAGCGAATAGTTTTAGTGGATGTGAGGAAGGCCTGATTGTGCTTTATGTAGTCCAGTCAACGGCTAGACAGTTGGGATTTTGAAAGTGCAATTCTAAGTGAATTGGGCGGTTTTTTTTTTCCAGAGATGGACACAGAAATAAGCAGGATTGGGAAGTAGAAGGGAATATGGATAGAGCGTGATACGAGGAAGTGAACAGAGATGGCCTTATCTGTGATTAACATGATGGGAGTAGCAAGGCCAAGGAGGTGGTTGTGAATGTGGGTAGGGAGGTTCATATGGAGGGAGAGATTAAGGAAAGGTGGGAGGGCAGTGAACATAGAGGAGAGAGAGCATGATGAGTTGAGATGGAGATTAAAATCACCGAGCATGAGAAGTTGCTCATGCAGAGACTGAGAGGGGAAAACAGTGAAGACATCTATGCTGCAGTGCAGCCAATTGCTCCTTGAGCAGAGGTCTTCTCCAGCTCAGTGTTCTGACATTTCATTGCAAATGTGCTGCCCCGGTTACACTGAGCATAGACAGGGCTAAGCGATCCCACAGCCAACAGATCTGATCTAAGCTCTGCAGTCCTTCCACATCCAGTTGGAAATGGTGGACAATTAAACAACCAACATGAGGAGGAGGCTGCACAAATATCCCCATCCTTAATGATAGGGGAGCGCAGCACATCAGTGCAAAAGGCAAGGCTGAAGCATTTGCATCCCTCTTCAGCCAGAAATGCTGAGTGGATGATCTATCTCGGCCTCCTCCTGAGGTCCCCAGCATCTCACATGCCAGTCTTCAGCCAATCCGATTCACTCCACATGATATCTAGAAATGGCTGAAGGCACTGAAAACTGCCAAGGAAATGGGCCCTGACAACATTCTGGCAATAGTAGTTTTAGTTTTAGAGATACAGCACTGAAACAGGCCCTTCGGCCCACCGAGTCTGTGCCGACCATCAACCACCCATTTACACTAATCCTACACTAATCCCATATTCCTACCACATCCCCACCTGTCCCTATATTTCCCTACCACCTACCTATACTAGGGGCAATTTATAATGGCCAATTTACCTACCACCCTGCAAGTCTTTTGGCTTGTGGGAGGAAACCGGAGCACCCGGAGAAAACCCACGCAGACACAGGGAGAACTTGCAAACTCCACACAGGCAGTACCCAGAATTGAACCCGGGTCGCTGGAGCTGTGAGGCTGCGGTGCTAACCACTGCGCCACTGTGCTGCCCTATTGAAGTATTGAAGACTTGTGCTCCAGAACTAGCCGTGCCCTTTGCCAAGCTGTTCCAGTACAGCTACAACACTGGCATCTACCTGGCAGTGTTGAAAATTGCCCACAAAAAGCAGGACAAATCCAGCCCGGCCAATTATCACCCTATCGGTCTACTCTCGATCATTAACAAAGTAATGGAAGGGGTCATCGACAGTGCTATCAAGCGGCACTTGCTCAACAATAACCTACTCCCTGATGCTCTGTTTGGGTTCCGTCAGGGCCACAGCTCCAGACCTCATTGTAGCCTTGGTCCAAACATGGACAAAAGAGCTGAACTCCAGAAGTGAGGTGAGAGTGACTACCCTTGACATCAAGGCAGCATTTGACTGAGTATGGCATCAAGGAGCCCTAGCAAAACTAGAGTCAATGGGAATCAAGGGGAGAACTCTCCACTGGTTGTAGTCATACCTGGCAGAAAGGAAGATGGTTGTGGTTGTGCTCTATCATCTCAGTCCCAGGACATCACTGCAGGAGTTCCTCAGGGTAGTGTCCTAGGCCCAACCATCTTCAGCTGCTTCATCAATAACCTTCCCTCCATCATAAAGTCAGAAGTGGGGATGTTTGCTGCTGATTGCACAATGTTCAGCACCGTTCGTGACAACTCTGATACTGAAGCAACCTGTGTCCAGATGCAGCAAGACATGGACAACTTCCAAGCTTGGGCTGATGAGTGGCATGAATGTTACTTGCCACTTAAGTGCCAGGCAATGACCATCTCAAACGAGAGAATCTAACCATCTACCCTTGATGTTCAATGGCATTGCCATCGCTGAATCCCCCACTATCAACATCGTTAGGGTTGCCAGTGACCTAAAACTGAACTGGACCAGCCACATAAATGCTGTGGCTACAAGAGAAGGTCAGAGGCTAGGAATTCTGTGGCGAGTAACTTGCCTCCTATCTCCCAATGCTGGTCCACCATCTGCAAGGCACAAGTCAGGAGTTTGATGGAATACTTTCCACTTGTTTGGATGCATGGACCTCCAATAACACTCAAGAAGCTCGATACCATCCAGGACAGAGCTGCCCACTTGATTGGCACCCCATTCACAAACATTCACTCCCTTCACCATCAAAGCATAATGGCAGCAGTGTGTACCATCTACAAGATGCACGGCAGCAACTCACCAAGGCTTCTTTGACAGCACCTTCCAAACCCACGACCTCTACTTTCTGGAAGGACAAGGACAGCAGATGCATGGGAACACCATCGCCTGCAGGTTCCCCTCCAAGCCACACACCATCCTGACTTGGAACTATATCACTGTTCCTTCACTGTCACTGGGTCAAAATCGTGGACTTCCCTTCCTAACAGCACTGTAGGTGTACCTACATCTCAGGGACCGCAGGGGTTCAAGAAGACGGCTCACCACCACCTTCTCAAGGGCAGTTAGGGATGGGCGACACCCACATCCCACAAACGAATAAAAAAAATCCAGGATGGCCCTCAAATTGCATTCTCCATACATCGAGGGTTTCCTGCACTGACACTCCTTTGTACCTAATTTTTAAACAAATGTAGATGGTGTTCGCTGGAACTCCCACCAGCACCAAACCTTTGTAAGAATAAAAGTCTTATTTCACAAATGTATTAACTGTAGAAGCAAAACGTATGTCCAACTGCAAACATTCTTTTTTCCCTTCACAATCTCACCAAGAGCCAAATACGCAACTTCAAATACTGCTTAATATTGAAGTGATAAAATCAAGTCAATTAAAATAGTATTAAACTCAAAATACAGTAAAATATATCAATGAAAGTGTCAATATTTAAGTCCCAATTTTTCCCACTGTGGCTGAACTGCATGCTCTTTTGACCACCTGCACTCCCCGACTTATCACAATTCAAAGTTTGGGTGGCGCAGTGGTTAGCACCGCAGCCACACAGCTCCAGTGACCCGGGTTCAATTCTGGGTACTGCCTGTGCAGAGTTTGCAAGTTCTCCGTGTCTGCGTGGGTTTCCTCCGGGTGCTCCGGTTTCCTCCCACAGCCAAAAGACTTGCAGGTTGATAGGTAAATTGGCCATAATAAATTGCCCCTAGTATAGGTAGGTGGTAGGGGAATATGGGATTAGTGTAGGATTAGTATAAATGGGTGGTTGATGGTCGGCACAGACTCGGTGGGCCGAACGGCCTGTTTCAGTGCTGTAGCTCTAAATCTAAAAAAAAGTTTGGAATACTGGAGAATTGTGGAGTGGGGAGATAAGTTGATGAGGGCTATTCTTTTCTACTTTTAGTGAAAAATTACAGAATTAGTATTTGATGTTTTTTCTGTGCATTAGAAATTGTTAAAATTCCCAAATATTTACACTGCGCTGTAAAAGCCCAATTCGTCTGAAGACCAGTTTACCATTCAGGTTGTATGCATGTATTTCTGACTTGTTCGATTTATTTTTCATATTTTCTGCAGATTTTCAGGAGCCGTATGCAGTTGTTGTCCTTCTGGAAAAGGACTTAGTAGTTGTAGATCTTGGACAAAATGGGTAAGACTCGTGCTGGAACTGACGTTTGCAGTAATCTGGGCCAACATAATTGCAGTTCAGTTGAAATTAAAATCATTCAATCAAAGCACATACATATTCCTGCCATATCTGATCATCGCACCTTACAGTAACTTTTTAATCAGTAATGGCAGGATTGTAGATGATTGCTCCTCAAAAAGAGGTGCCTGACCGAGGTAACTTAAGGGCCTGAGGAAATGGGGACTCGAGCAAGGAGATGTCTTTTCGAGAAAAAAGTCATTTTTAACTTTAAATGGGAGTTAAATACAGAATACTTTAGAGCAATCAAAGGCCATTAGCTATCATATTCCTTTTTGGATATTAACCATATCCCGTGGTGCAATATACCCACTGTCTCACCATGACACTCAGCCCCACCTAACCTGCTGGCTTTTAACAAAAACATAACATCCAAACTGATGCAGCTCCTTCATTGCAGACTTTATCCTTGGTTGGGGGATTTTCCCAATTTTGAACAGCCGTATTTCATTATGATCATTTGACGTGATGGGTTTGATGTCACATTTCATGCAGCAATATGGACTTCATTTTCTACCCATTGTTCAGCTGAGAGCTGGATATTTTGATGTAACTGCCTCATAAGTGATCTTGGACTTTGTAGGCCTCACTGAAACTCGATAGAAATGGTTGGAACTGGGTACAATACCCATGTATTTTGTTAAAGGAATAATTAATGCAAAAAAAATGGTACACCTCAATCATCTGTGGGCAAATTCTTGACAATATGCTTCTTTCTAGCTTAACTGGGTGTTATGGGGTATTTACTGGGCACCCTGTTTTGTCCAATTCGTGACTTAAGTTAATTGACTCCTCCTACAATAGTAGGACTTTTCAGAAGTTAACTTTTTCCTTTTAATGAATAGTTTGTTGCCACTATTTATTTTAAAACTCGTTGATGCTTTTTTTTGTCTTCCAGCTATCCTATATTTGAGAACCCATACCCTTTGGATATACATGAATCGCCTGTTACCTGCTGCGAGTATTTTGCTGACTGCCCTGTTGACTTAATTCCTGCACTTTATTCTGTTGGGGCAAAGCAGAAACGGCAAGGATACAGTAAAAAGGTTTTGAATTTGTCTTTTGAAATGTAAAAGCCTCATAGTTTGTACTGCTCTACATTTCCCCTGTATTTTCAATCTCTCACACGCATGTTTAGAGTATCGTGTACCATTAAATTGTTCCTCTTGGGAGAATAGTGTCTCTCTGCTCACTGTGACCTCTTTGATCCTGCTGCTTATGTGAATAGGCACACCTCTGTACATTTCTGGTATTATTACTGTCATCTTCACAGTTCACATATTCAGAGCTTCTCTTCTTTGCTAAACGATTTGTTCCTAAAATTAGGTTGCTCTTTAAATTGTATGGCTTAAAATAGCATAGAACATTTACACCTAATCCATTTATGGCTTCCATTTGGAGAGAAAAAGGGTGTTTGAGCAATACATAGCTTCTTGGCAGATATCAATGACATAAGTTCTATAAGCAGGAACAGATATCTATCCTTGCAGCATTAATGCAATGACCATCTGTTGTGTCTCCAGCGCTTCATTTTACTTATCTCTTTTCGACATAATCATTTTTGTAACAAGCCTCTTATGCAGCACCTTATCAAATGGGGTGAATGGCCTCCTCCTGAGCTGCAGACTTCTATGATTACGTTTCAGTCATGGGTGTCTTCAGAGTAGTTTTATTTCTTGACTGAGATTTTGGGGACTCCAGCCCTCCTACCATGTTTGTAGATGTTTTATTTGTGTACTACTTGAAGATAGAGGGCAAAGCAGAGAATTTGAATGTTCCTGAAGATGCCAAGCTGTAATTGGGAAACTTAATTGTGGAGGAATTGACCTTTGCTAATCTCCTTTAAGCAAAGAGCTGGTTTGTAGAGATCCTCTTATTGAATCCTGTTTTATTTGATCCGTTGCTTATATTTGATCTTGTGTTTGGAAACAAAGCTGCCATTATTTATGCAGTTGGCTCTCCGAGGTCATAGGCAGTTATTGGTGAGAGATTTATGTAGGAGTGTAGCTCTCTTGCCCACTAAGACTACTCTAAATGGTTAGCTGAATTTCTGGATGGTATGATTGGTGGCAAGAGCATCTTATTCAAAAGAAAATATATTTTTGTGCCTATCATTTACTTTTATTACATTTTCTAGGAATGGCCCATCAACGGAGGTAATTGGGGTTTAGGCACTCAGAGCTACCCAGAGATAATTATTACAGGGTAAGTAAGGAACATTCTGTCTCTGTCAGTCTTGCTCAAGATATGCCTTACATTATCCTTTTAAGTTATATTAAGTATGTTGAGTACTATTCTGTCTTTTGAGTATAAAGCATACTTTTTTTTAAAAAAAAGGCCCGAAGCAGATAAGTTACATATATTTGTATGTTACTTGCAATCAGCTTGAGACCAATAAAAGTGTACATGGTATGTTGGTGATTATTCCATTGAAAAGTAAATCACGATATACCTTTATCAAATTAGTTTTCCTTGCATGATTGGAATGTAACTTCAAAAATTACTGAATCTATACAGCTTTCGCTGGTAAGGTTGAACCCAGCAAAGTTCAAAATCTATAGTCTTCAATTGTGAAAGAGTGACTGTGTATGAAATATATGATCAGACCTACCAATGTACTGTTCATGTTAGGAATATATGATTTGATAATGACAGAGGTTGTGGTATGAAATTATGCAATAGCAGACCACCTGTGGCATTACTTATTGTGAGTCTAAGGTGAAACCTATAGCAAGGGAATGCTCAGGTTGAGGGAGCAGTTCATGGCCAGTGAAATATTTGGAAATACATTTGTCAGAATCTCAGAATTGTTACAGCACAGTGCTATGACCGACCACTCTAGTCAAAGCCCCCAATCAAAATTTATGATTCTGATTGTGGTGGGAGAAACACACTGTTAATTCAATCCCGTCCCTTCACAGATTGCCTAACATATCATCTTAAACTTTCCAAATTAAAGAAAGATCCAGTCAAATTGTACCATGTATTAACCCCCCAAAGGAGGCTAACCAAACCAGGTGTCCTTAAATCAACAAATTAACTGTTTAATTAGGGAAACTAAATTCTTAAACACTACGAAGATATAAACAACATTTAAAATAGAAAAATTGGAGTTCTTGCAAATTTACACTTCCCGATGAACAATCCTCTGGTTAAAGTCCACGCGCAATCTTCCAGGGTCCGATGAGGAAAGGAAAACGGTCCAACACCCGGAGTTTCAAACTCCCCTTTCTTCCAGCGATGACTGCATCAACAGCTCGCAATCACTTTCAATAATGGCGCAGTGGTTAGCACTGTAGCCTCACAGCTCCAGGGACCCGGGTTCGATTCCGGGTACTGCCTGTGTGGAATTTGCAAGTTCTCCCTGTGTCTGCGTGGGTTTTCTCCGGGTGTTCCGGTTTCCTCCCACAAGCCAAAAGACTTGCAGGTTGATAGGTAAATTGGCCATTATAAATTGTCACTAGTATAGGTAGGTGGTAGGGAAATATAGGGACAGGTGGGGATGTTTGGTGGGAATATGGGATTAGTGCAGGATTAGTATAAATGGGTGGTTGATGTTCGGCACAGACTCGGTGGGCCGAAGGGCCTGTTTCAGTGCTGTATCTCTAATCTAAAATCTAATCTAATAGAATCAATCTGGCTTTAGAATTTTTGAGGGATGAAAGATTGTCACAGTCTAACTTTCCTTCCTTCATTTTAAGTTTTTAGAGATCTCTGTTTTGGCTTGATTTTTTAGAATTTTGAGAGAGAATAATAAATAAACAGACTAAATTCTCTTCCTTCAGTTTAAATGGGCAGAGAGCTCTTCTTTCAGGTGCGAACACACAGCTGTCTGTCTCTGTCCTCAGTTAGAACAGGCTGTTTGCACTATAAGCCAGTTCAAAATTAAATTGTAACAAATGTGTCTCTCGATGCTCAGTCTGAGTGGCTGTATCCAAGGTAACGAGAATGCACTCTTTGAATCGCAGTCTCTGGCTGTATCCAAGGCAACGAGAATGCATTCTTTGACTCAGTATTTAGAGCTTGCTGCCTTAAAGCAGTACAGCTCTTTTTCCAGCCTTAAAGGCACACTGCATTCTTCCCGAAAAGTTTTTTTTAAAATTTCAATATTTACCAGCAGAGCACTTAGCATATATGTCCGACCCGACTCGACCCGGACTCGGCCCGACCTAACCCGAGCCCGAAAGCCGTACCCTGAAGATGGGCCTGAACCCAACACGTGTCATCGGGTTCGGGTCAGGTAGCAGGCCTCTATGTGGCATCGCTTGATGCTGGAAAACCCTGTCCGGTGTAACAGAAGCTGATTTTTTTCATACCCTGGGTGTCAAAGGAATTTGACAGTATCCCTCCAACACATCTGTCTCTTTAAGACGCATTGTGTTGCCTACTCTGTCCATACAGTCCTTTAAATGAAAATTTGGGTAGGAGTCTGCTTTCTTTACCACAGTGACTTTTCTAGAGTCTATGCAAGTTTGAGCTAACCCACCAGGTTTAGTTATCAAGACCATCTGCGAATTCCAGCTGTCTGGACAAGGTTCAACTAAGTTGCCCTTCATCATGCATTCTACCTCTGCTTCCACTTGGCCCTGTCTGTCTAGACCCGAGTGACAAGGACGTTGTATTAAAGGAATCGTTCCCCTATACCCACATCATGTGTGGCTAAGATTGTACATCCTGGCTTATCCCTACAAACTTTTTGAAATGTTGTGAAAATCCTGGTTAGGACTTCACGCTGTTTTGCCTCCAAGTGTAAAAGCCTATTGTTTAATTTTCCTAGCCGTTCTGTATTTGCTAATCGGATAGGTGGAGATTCAATTGGAGAATTTCCTAAATCTACTTCTGCCTCATCCTCACTATCCTTTTCCTTCTCGATTACCTGACATACCTGCAGTGGCTTATCCTCTTCCCTGCAGCAGTATGGTTTGAGCATATTAATGTCTCACAACCGGTTGTTCTTCTGACGATCAGGGGTGTCAATCAAGTAATTACCTTACCCACTCTTTTGATTACTCTATATGGACCACTGACCCGCACTTTTAATGGTTCTCCCTGCAATGGTAACAACACTAATATTTCATCCCCTAGTTTTATGGTAGGTTGTGGTTTTCCCAACATTTGACAGGTGTGGCATGTTCGACAAAATTGTCTCACATCCTTTGTAAGACCTGGCCAGTAATAATGTTTGCTTATGTGTGATTTGGTCTTCCAAATTCCCCTATGTCCTGTAAAAGGAATGTCGTGTGCTAACCTTAATAATCCTTGTCAGTATTTTGGTGGTACCACTATCTGTTCAACAACTGTCCAGTCTTCATCGGCAGGCCTATGAGGTGCTCTCCATTTCCTCCTCAAAACCCCGTCTGCCATATAAATAGCCTTCTGGAACTCCTTTTGCCTCGGCTTCTGACAGAGCCGCTTGTGCCATTCGGTATATCTCTGGATCAGCTTGCTGTGCTGCAATGATAGACAATCTGTTAAACATCTCATTTGGATTATCTAAATCCCCAAATAAGATTTCACATGCTTGGCTATCCTATTTGTGGTGCCCCTTTTAGCTCCGACAATGGATTCTGTTTAGCCATTGCTCGGGTAACTACACACGCAGGAAATATTCCCGGAACTTGTTCCTGTAATTGCTTCATTTCCTTAATTTCACATGGTTCCTCTGTAACCATAGGAGAAACTGATACTTTTGATCCAACCAAATCATTTCCTACGAGTAGACCAATTCCCTTTACTGGTAAACTGTGGACAACACCTACAGTAACAATCCTAGATATTAAGTCACTCTCTCTCTAGGTGTACTTTATACAAAGGTATGGGTATACACTCCCTGCAAATTCCATTAACTAAAACTTTAGCGTTCAAGGCGCTCTCTGGTTGAAACCATATATCTTACCCCAGCAAGAGTGTTTGGGTTGCACCTGTGTCCCTGAGTATAATAGATTTTCCTGCCTCACTTACAGGATACAGAGTTACTCTCCCCTTTGACAAAAATTCATTATAACTCTCAGGTATTTTATTCTTAACCTCTGCACTCCTTTTAGCTTTAGTATCTGGTTTCACATTCACAGCTGTCGTTCAAGCTATAGCCTGGTCTGCTATGCTCTCAGTCAGGCTTTTCCTCTGCACTAACTTTGCATACCCCAGTAAGTCCTTTGGGTTTACCTCGCAATTTCCAGCACTCTGAACGAAGATGACCCGTTTTGTTGCAATGATAACACTTTGGGTTGCAAACCTCACTTCTACCCTCAGCACCTTCCTTTCTGACCTGAGGAGGTGATCCTGAAGCATTCCCAGCTGTTCCTTCTTGTCCCTGGCTACTTGCCTTCCTTTCATTCTCCCACTTTCTATCCTTCTGTGGTTTATGGGGGTGACGGACAAAATAGGTTAGCTTATTCACAAGCTCAAAATCATTAGCAATCTCTGCTGCTTGCCAAGCTTTCAAAACTTTCAGTTTATACATATGAGTTCTCACTACTGAAGGAATGGAATTTTTAAACTCTTCTAACAGAATCAATTCTCGAAGGTCCTCATATGTGGTTTCTATCTTTTATGCCCGTATCCAACGGTTAAAATTAATTTGCTTCACCCTCTCAAATTCTAAATATGTCTGCCCAGCCAATCTCTGTAAATTCCTAAACTTCTGACAGTAAACTTTAGGGACTAACTCATACACAGCGAGAGTAGCCTTTTTTGCCATCTCATTGTCTGCAGAAGTCTTTTTTCAGAAAGCATGGCATAAGCTTCATGAGCTCTGCCTACCAATCTGCCCTGAAGAAGCAGTGTCCAGCTTTCTTTCGGCCATTTCAGCTGTTTGGCTATTTTTTCAAAATATATGAAAAATGTCTCTACGTCCCTTTCCTCGAACTTAGGACAAGCCTGTATAAATTTAAACAACTTCTCGCTGGGTCCTGATCTAAATTCAGATTCTTCCTGACCCGAATTTTCCCTGGATTCAAGTCTACCCTTTTGTCTAAGTTCAATCTCTTTTAACTTAAATTCCCTCTCTTCTCTTTCACTTTCTCTCTGAAATGCTCTCTCTCTCTTTCCTCTTTTTCCAATTCAAGTTCTCTTAACTCTTTTTCTGCCTCAAGTGTTCTCGTTTCTAACGGAATCCTAGCGTATACCGCTTCATCACTATTGGACCTACTACCTTCATGTCTCTCATATTCCCTTCCTTGTTCCTCGTATTGCCTTTCATCTGTATCATCATCATCTTCTACTAATTCCAGATGTTCGGCTGTTATGTCAATTGTCTCTACTTTTTTAGCATCTGATTTCAAATCCAACCCCAATTTCGCTGCCAATTCTTTTAATTTGTTCTTCGTTAACGTTATCAAGTCATTCGGGGAAACATTCTGCTTTCCCAAAAGCTCTGCTCCAACCATTAATGCCATTGCAATGGTATAGACTGTACCTTATTATACAAGAGACCTGGCTCTCTTAATTTCTTTGTAATTGACATTAGATTTAGATCCCAACAATAGAGTTTCCAATTGATATGATCCCAGACTCGAGAGCAATTAATGTGATGCCAAACGCAAGACCCCAATTTAAATGTCAAATCAGAACGCGTATTTAATATGATTCCAAATGCGAGCCCCTCAGATGAGTCTGATTCTAATCCCAGACACGAGCCACCGATTTAAATATGATTCAACTGTGAGCGAGCCCCCAATTAAGGTATGATTCAAATCCCAGTCGAGAAACCAATTAATATGTGATTCAAATCTCGAGTGACCACCCAATTAATATGTTATGACCGACTGCTCCAGTCAGAGCCCCCAATCATAATGTACGATTCTGCATAACAGCAGAAGGAGGCCATTCAGCCCATCGTGTCTGCACTATTCTCGTGAATGTTTTCTGTTCTCTCTCCAGTGCCTTCACATCTTTCCTAAAGTGTGGTGACCAGAACTGGACGCAGTACTCCAGCTGAGGTCGATCTAGTGTCTTATACAGATTTAACATAACCTCCTTACTCTTATACTCTATGCCCCTATTAATAAAGCCCAGGATACTGTATGCTTTATTAACCACCTGCTTAATCTGTGCTGCCACCTTCAATGACTTATGCATATATACCCCCAGGTCCCTCTGTTCTTGCACCCCCTTTAGAGTTGTACCCTTTCTGTTATATTGTTGCTTCATGTTCTTCCTACCACATTTCTCTGCATTGAACTTCATCTGTCACTTGTATGCTGATTCCACCAACAAGTCTATATCCTTTTGAAGTTCTGCACCATCCTCCTCACAGTTCACCATTGTTAAAAGTTTTGTATCATCTGCAAACTTTGAAATTGTGCCCTGTACACCAAAGTTGAGCTCATTAATACATATCCGGAAGAGCAAGGGTCCTAGCAGTGACCCTGGGAACTCCACTACAAATCTTCTTCCAGCCCGAAGAACATCCATTAACCACTACCCCCCCTTTCCTGTCAGTCAGCCAATTTCGTATCCATGTTGCTACTGTCGTTTTTATTCCATGAGCTATAATTTTGCTCACAAGTCTGTTGTGCGGCACTGTATTAGATGCCTTTTGGAAGTTCATGTACACCACATCAACTGCATTGCCCTCATCAACCCTCTCTGTTCCCTCTTCAGCAAGTTAGTTAAACATGATTTTCCCTTAACAAATCTGTGCTGGCTTTCCTTAATTAACCCACATTTGTCCGTGTGACTTAATTTGGTCCTGAATATTGTTTCTAGAAGTTGCTTCTCCACTGAAGTTAAACTGGCCGGCCTGTAGATTCTGGGCTTATCCCGACATCCTTTTTTGAACAAGGGTGTAACAGTTGCAATTCTCCAGTCTTCTGGCACCACCCCTGAGTCTAAGGAAGACTGAAAAATTATGGCCAGTTCCTGTGCAATTTCCACTCTCACTTCCCTCAGTATCCTTGGATGCATCTCATCCAACCCTGGTGCTTTATCAACTTTAAATATAGACACCCTATCTAATACCGTCTCCTCATCAATTTTAAGTCCTTCTAGTGTATGAATTACCTCCTCTTTCACTGGGCCTGGGTAGCATCATCTTCCTTGGTAAAGAAAGATGCAAAAGTATTAATTAAATACCTCTGCTATTTCCCTTGTCTCCATGCGTAAATCCCCCTTTCGGTCCCTAATTGGCCCTACTCCACCTTTTACCACCCTTTACTATTTATATGCCTGTAGAAGACTTTGGGATTCCCTTTTATGTTAGCTGCCAATCTCTTTTCTTACTCTCTCTTTGCTTTTCTTATTTGCCTTTTCATTTCCCCTCTGAACCTTCTATATTCAGTCTGGTTCTCCACTGTATTATCTACCTTACATCTGTCATAAGCACACTTTTTCTTCTCTATCTCTTTTGTCATCCAGGGAGCTCTGGATTTATTTGCCCTACCTTTCCCCTTCAAGGGAATATACCTTGACTGTGCCCACACTATCTCTTTGAAGGTAGCCCATTGTTCAGCTACTGTGTTTCCTTCCAACCTTTTTGATTCCAATTTATTCAGCCCAGTCCATTCTACCCTTTGAAGTTGGGTTTCCTCCATTTAATTATTCTTAACTCTAGATTGTTCTTCGTTCTTTTCCATAACCAACCTAAACCTTATGATACAATGATCACTGTCCCCTAAATGTTCTGACATTTGATCCACTTGGCCTATCTCATTCCCAAGAACCAAGTCCAGCAGTGCCTCCCCTCTTGGACTGGAAGCACACTGTTATAGAAAATTTTCCTGAACACGCTTTAAGAACTCTTGCTCCTCTTTGCCCTTTACACGACTACTATCCCAGTCTACATTTAGATAATTAATGTCTCCCTGTATAACTACTCTATATTTCTTGCATCTCTCTGTAATTTCCTTGCAAACTTGTTCTTCTTCATTTCCACTAGTTGGTGGCCTATAGACTACACTGAACAATGTAATTGCACATTTTTTGTTCTTTAACTCTAGCCAAATAGATTCCATCCTTGACCCCTCAGGGATAATCCCCTCTCTCCAGCACAGCAATGCTCTCCTTAATCAATACTGCCACTCCTCCCCCTTTTTTGTCTTTCCTGAACACCTTGTATCCTGGAATATTTCACACCCAGTCCTGCTCTTCTTTGACCCAGGTCTGTTATAGCCATAACATCATATTTCCACATGTCAATCTGTGCCTGTAACTCACCAATCTTATTAATAACACTCTGTGCATTCACATACATGCACATTAACCCTGATTTAAACTTCATTATGTTTTCCCTTATTCTGACCCCATCTAATAATTTACTACTGCCTACTCTAGTGCTATCTATCTTATAGTATTCTGTGCACCTTGGTACTCCTCTCTGATATTTTCTCCTAGTTCCCACACCCTTGCCAAGTTAGTTTAAACCCTCCCCAATAGCACTAGCAAACCGCCTTGCAAGGAAATTTGGCCCAGCTCTGTTCAGGTGCACCCTGTCTGGCCCATACAGGTTCTACCTTCTCTAGAACTGGTCCCAGTGTCTCAGGAATCTAAAGCCCTCCCTCCTGCACCATATTTCTAGCCATGCATTCATCTGCACGGTTCTCCTAGTTCTATATTTACTTGTGCATGGTACTGAGAGTAATCCAAAGATTGCTACTTTTGAGATCCTGTTTGTTAATTTCTTACCTAAGTCACTAAACTCTTTCTGCAGGACCACATCCCTCTTCCTACCGATGTCATTGGTAGCAATGTGGACCATGACAGCTGGCTGTTCGGCCTCCCCCCTCAGGGTGCTTTTCAGCTGTTCAGTAGCATCCTTGACCCTGGTACCAGGGACGCAACACACCATCCTGGATTCGCATCTGCTGCCTCAGAAACGTCTGTCTGTTCCTCTGACTATCAAATCTCCTATCACTGTTGCTCTTCCAGTATTCTTTGTGCCCCCCTGTGCAGCTGAGCCAGCTGTGATACCATGGTCTCGTTTAAATAAGATAAATAGGAAATAATCACCAGCTAGTCACCTACCTGCTTCCCTGTGATTTTTTCTTTCCGAATTTTTCTTTTCGAATGCTGGCTCTGAACCTACAGACTAGCGGCAGCTAACTCTGCTCTGCTCCTGCTATTTCCCACTGGTCAGTAAACTCTCGCTTTCTCTCTCGGTCTTGGCTCTGGTTGCACTTCCCCAGATGAACCATCACTTCCCTCAGTATTCAAAACTGAATACCAGTTGGAGGGTTAGATGCATTCAGGGGTCTCCTGCATTACCTGCCTGTTTCTTCTTGACTGTCTGGCAGTCACCCATTCCCTCGCTGCCTGCATACTCTTAAGCTGCGGGGTGACCACATCTATAAATGTGCTATCCACAAAGCTGTCAACCTCACTGATGCTCTGCAGTGATGCCAACTGTTGCTCAAGTTCTGAAACTCGGAGCTGAAACTGCTGCAACTAACGACACTTCCTGAACATATGGTACCTAGGACACGAGAAGTGTCCTGGAGTTCTGTCGTGGCACAGTGTGCGCTGTAAAGGTTGGAGCAGCCCTGCCATTTCTCTGTTAGTTAATAACCTTGCTACTATTAATAAACCTTCCTTATTACTACTAATAAACCTTTACTAATACTAATAAACCTTACTGCTAGTAATAAATCTTACTAATGCTAATAAACCTTATTATATTAGTAATACCTCATACATCTTACTAGTAGTAATCAACCTTGCTTTTAAAAAAAGAAAGATAAGACTCATCAGTTTATTCCCTAGTTTAGCTAAGATAAATAAATACTCACCAACCAGTCGCTTACCTGCTTGTCAGACCTCGATTTTTCTTTCCAAGCGCCGGCTCTGAACCTACAGACGGGTAGCGGCTAGTCCCACTCTGCTCCTGCTGTTTCCCTGTCTGTGAACTCTCGCGCTCTCTCCTAGGCTCTTCATGCTCCGCTCCCGCTGTTTCCTGCAGCACTCTCTGGTGTGCTCTCCTGGGCTCCTCTTTCCCCCCGCTCTGCTCCCATTGTTCCCCGTCGCTCTCAGAGATATGCCCAGAGACTGAAATTTTTTTGTGTTTTTTCTGGGGAACTTTAAGCCAATAAGCCACAGACTTATATACAGCAGTACAAAAATATCTCTGGGGCATTGCACAAGGGTAGTTTGGGGTACACAGTATGGATTTGGTGTTTGCCAAGATCCCGTTGCAGCCTAAACATGGCAGAAGTTCACCCATCACTCTGTAATACAGCCACTTTACTGGAGCGATATATTATGTGACTGAAGCAAGGTAATGTTGTTACATACCTTATTGATAGTGAAAAATGGTGGCTTTGTGTATAATATTTGTACTACTATTTCACTTTGTTCACTTGAGTTACAACTAAGCTTGTTCTTCCCTTGCTAAAACCTCTTGTTTGTAATTATTTTTATATGTAACTTAGCTCAACCTCCAAAATTGATTTAAAGCATTCCCCTCTTGGGTGCATTCTTCCTTTTTCCCAGTTATTTATATGATTGCACATAAAAGATATATTTTCATCCCCTTACTACCCAGGGTGAATTTACAGTTATTGAATTTTTTCTTGGTGTAGAGCGCCCACCTTTCCTCTGCTCTTCCATTTGTAAGACAAATCAAAGGAATGAAGGATGAACTCAGCTAACTAGATATTTTGCTGAAATATATTTGTTGATAAATACATATCCAGGAGGGAAAAGTGAACTCTGAAGGAACAGTTATCAAAATCGATGAATGTCATTTAAAATGGGAATAAGGAAGGGAAAACAAATTGCTGGACGACAAGGAAATGGAGCAAGGACACCGAAGGAAGTTAGGAATTTTTAGCTCTTCTGCCACCTTAACAGTTTCACATTTCGGCCTTTTCATTCTCTCCCAGGATTCAGTGCTAAACTTAATTGGCTCACCTCCTTTCATTTTTAGTTCGTAGCAGTCTCCTCTCTCATCTATGCGCAGCAGCTTGGCTCGCCAGGTAGCACTGTCACCTCTGAGTCGTAAAGTTGTGGGTTCAAGCCCAACTTCGACATATGAGCACACATTTCAAACTGACACTTGACCGAGGCAGTGCTGCATTGTCAGAGGTGCTGTTTGAAATGTCATCTGCCAGTCTTTTGCTGTATTGAGTTAATAATCCTTGAAGAAAAGCAGGGTATTCTCTTGGTCACCTGATTTTCCCTTAAAAGCTTCTGAGTTGTTTGAGAGATTTAAAGAAAAATGTTATTTCAGTATAAGAGCAATAAAAGTAATTAGAAAGGAGGTTAGAGCTCTAGGGTGTAAGTGGGGGTCACCTTCGTACAGCACCATATGCGCTTGAAGGTGGGGAGTGTATTTAAAAGCAACAAGGCTGCCTTCGGCAAATGCAGTCCAATAGCCTAACATCAGTAATGAGAAAAACAGAATCAATTGTAAGAGCAGGGTGGAGGAGTCAATGAAACCGCCAACGTTGATTTGAAAGGTGAAGCAGGAGGCTAAGAAACCTCTTCTAGTTTAGAAATGTTGCAAAGTTGATATTATGTGGGTTATTTATTTTTTCAGAAGACCTTTGGCAAAGCCTTGCATGAATAATTCTAATTGAACTAAAAGCCGCCAGAATCCATATTACAGAATCAGAGTTGTTACAGTGCAGAAGGAGGTCATTCAGCCCATCATGTCCACACCGGCTCTCCGAATGAGCAATTCACTTAGAGCCATTCCCCTGCCTTCTCTCCGTAACCCTGCACATTCTTCCTTTGCAGATAACAGTCTTATTCCCTTTTGAATGCTTCAGTTGTATTTGCCTGCACCCCACACACAGGCAGCGCATTTCTGAACTTAACCACTCGCTGTATGAATAAATTTTTCTGCATGTCGCTTCTGCTTCTTTTACCAGTTACTTTAAATCTGTGCCCTCTCGTTTTCAGTCGTTTCATGCATTGAAACTGTTTCTCTACTCTTTACAGATCCCCCATGATTTTGAATACCTCTATTAAATCTCTTCTCAGCCTTCTTTTCTCCAAGGAAAACAGTCCTAACTTCTCCAACTTAGCTTCATAACTGAAGTTCCTCATCCCTGGAACCATTGTCATGAATCTTTCCTGTGCTCTCTCTCCAATGCCTTCACAGTCTTCCGAAAGTGTGGCGCCCAGAATTGGGCGCAATACTCTAGCTAAGGTCAAACTAGTGTCTTATACAAGTTCAACATAACCTTCTTGCTCTTGTACTCTATGCCCAGGATACAGTATGCTTTATTAACTGCTCTCTCAGCCTGTCCTGCCACCTTCAGTGACTTACGCACATATGCCCCCAGGTCCCTCTGCTCCTGCACCCCCTTTAGAGTTGTACCCTTTATTTTATATTGTCTCTCCATGTTCTTCTTACCAAAATGAATAACTTCACATTTCTCCACATTGAACTTCATCTGCCACTTGTCCGCCCATTCCACCAACTTGTCTATGTCCTTTTGAAGTTCTACACTATCCTCCTCACAGTTCACAATGCTTCCAAGTTTCATATCATCTGCAAACTTTAAAACTGTGCCCTGTACACCAAGGTCTAAGTCATTAATATATATCAGGAAAAGCAAGGGTCCCAACACTGACCCTGGGGAACTCCACTACAAACCTTCTTCCAGCCTGAAAAACATCCATTAACCACTCCTCTGTTTCCTGTCACTCAGCCAATTTTATACCCATGTTGCTGTTGTCCCTTTTATTCCATGAGCTGTAACTTTGTTCACAAGTTGGTTGTGTGACACCGCATCAAACGCCTTTTCGAAGTTAGAATATGGATTGGTGAGAACCTGGTTTAAAAATATGGAAATACAGAAAACTTGACTGGCACAATATCGGAGCAAGAAGGATAATTGAGTGGAGCAGAAACCCATGTTGTTTCTAATCTACATAATAGTGAAAGTTAGATTTTTTGGCAATAAATGAGATTTTTGCATCGAGAGACAGGTTACTGGTGATAGTTAAGCCTAGGTAGGTGAACTCTTGAACCACTTCCAGAGCGTGGTCGCCGGTATTGATGGATGAAGCATTTCTGACGTCCTGTCCCATGATGATCGTTTTCTTGAGGCTGATGGTTAGGCCAAATTCGTTGCAGGCAGCCGCAAACCTGTCGATGAGACTCTGCAGCCACTCTTCAGTGTGAGATGTTAATGCAGCATCGTCAGCAAAGAGGAGTTCCCTGATGAGGACTTTCCGTACTTTGGTCTTCGCTCTAAGACGGGCAAGGTTGAACAACCTGCCACCTGATCTTGTGTGGAGGAAAATTCCTCCTTCTGAAGACTTGAACGCATGTGAGAGCAGCAGGGAGAAGAAAATCCCAAGCAGCATAGGTGCGAGAACACAGCCGTTTCACGCCACTCAGGATAGGAAAGAGGTTTGATGAGGTGCCGCTATGCTGAATTGTGCCTTTCATATTGTCGTGGAATGAGGTGATGATACTGAGTAGCTTTGGTGGACATCCGATCTTTTCTAGTAGTCTGATGAAGTCAGAGGCTTTGGTGAGATCAATGAAAGCAATGTAGAGGGGCATCTGTTTGCGACATATCTCCTGTAGCTGGCGAAGGGAGAACAGCATGTCAATGGTCGATCTCTCTGCTCGAAAGCCACACTGTACTTCAGGGTCGACATGCTCAGCCAGCTTCTGGAGCCTGTTTAAAGTGACTCGAGCGAAGACTTTCCCCACTATGCTGAGCAGGGAGATTCCACAGTAGTTGTTGCAGTCACAGCGGTCACCTTTGTTTTTATAGAGGGTGATATTGGCATCGCGCATGTCCTGTGGTACTGCTCCCTCGTCCCAGCATAGGCAAAGTAGTTCGTAGAGTGCGGACAGTATAGCAGGCTTAGCACTCTTGATTATTTCAGGGATAATGCCGTCCTTCCCAGGGGCTTTTCCGCTGGCTAGAGAATCAGTGGCATCGCTGAGTTCCAATTTTGTTGGCTGTACGTCCAGCTCATCCATGACTGGCAGAGGCTGGGCTGCATTGAGGGCGGTCTCAGTGACAACATTCTCCCTGGAGTACAGTTCTAGGTAGTGCTCAACCCAGCGGTCCATTTGCTTGCGTTGGTCAGTGATTGTGTCCCCTGATTTAGATTTGAAGGGGGCGATCTTCTTGATGGTTGGCCCAAAAGCTCTCTTATTGCCATCATGCATTCCTCTGATGTTTCCGGTGTCTGAGGCCAGCTGAATATGACTGCATAGGTGTTGCCAGTAGTCATTTGCGCAGCGCTTCTGGCTGTTTTAAGTGCTACGGATGTTAACTCGCTGGGGGCTTTCTTGTAGTTCAACAGTGCAATGCGCTTAGCAGCTATGACAGGTTCCAGCTCTTCAAAATGAGATTGAAACCAATCTGCATTCTGCTTCACACGTTTGCCATAGGTAGTCATAGCTGACTCATAGATGGCGTCTCTGATGTGGGCCCACTTGGTCTCTGCATCCCCTGTAGGAGTGTTTTGAAGGGCTTTTTCAAGTGAATTTAGAAATTTTTGTAATAGCTGTGGATAAGAAATTCTGCTTGTGTTGATGCGCGGGTAGCCCTTCTGTTTGGAGTGATGCAGCTTCTTTGGTTTGATTCGGTGTCGTAGTCCGCACTGTGGAAGCTGCGTGTGATTTGAACACTGTTTAAGGAGGCTCGCCTTGTGACAATGAAGTCCAACTGGTGCCAACGACGTGATCTTGTGTGCCTCCAAGAAACCTGGTGACAGGGTTTGGTGTGAAAGAACGAGTTGGTGATGCAGAGGTTGTGCTAGGTACACAACTCAAGCAGTCTCTGTCCATTCTCATTCATCCTTCCAATGCCATAGCGCCCAAGGCAGGAGGGCCATGAGTCATGGTCGGCCCCAACCCTGGCATTCAACTCCCCAGTAGGAACAGTTGTTATGTATTGGGGATGCTACTGATGATATTATGGAGTTCCTCGTAGAAATGGTCTTTAACTTCAGGTGGGGAGCAGAGTGTTGGAGCATAGCTGCTGAGTCGGTGTACTGGACCAGAGGCAATGAGCAGTCGGATGGACAGTATGCATTCTGACCCATTTAAAGATGGCTGTATCATGCTGAGCAAGGAGTTTCTGATGGCGAAGCCCACTCCATGCTGTCTTGGTTCTTCAGGATTCCTACCCTGCCAGAAGAAGGTGTAGTCTTGCTCTCTTAGAGATCCGCTCGCAGGGAGGCTTGTCTCCTGAAGTGCTGCAATGTCCACATTGAGTCTACTGAGCTCATTGTTAATGATGGCGGTCTTCCGAGAATCATTGATTTGTGTAAGGTCTTCCGACAGGCCAGGACACACAGTCCTGATGTTCCAGCTTGCAAAACGAAGGGCTGGTACCTTCTTTCCTTTTCTCGTGCTGTTTGGTGCGGTGTTGCAGTCCGCTTTTCGGGCAATGACCCTGAGCTCCAAGCACCCATTGAAGCAGGTGGACTGTGGCGGGACAGAACCTTATTAACCGGGGGCTGCCCGGTTTGAGGCAGGCGGTAGGTCTCCAGTGAGATGCGATGACCTCTCCCACCGTCAAAGGCAACCCGTGGTGCCCAATCTCTACGCCAATTGAGCTGGGCTTATAACCCGTAACTGCTGCCTTCTGCGTTGTTTTAGTCGCTGTGAGGCGACTATGGAGTGACCTCTCCATGGCGCATGCCTGGGCGAATGTATGGAGGTTTTGAGTTGCCCAAGGGGGTCAAAACCCCCTTCTCGGTCTTTCTGATGGGGTCCAAAGGAGTGCAGAGCGCGATGTTTGGCACCGGTATGGCTGCAGGAACTGCCGGAAACATGCCAAAGGTGACACATGACCGCCTACGGGGTTCTGCTCTGGATTTTCTGTTGGGGTTTACTCCCTTAGCCTTGGACGCTCCCGAGACGCCCACAAGGCAGTGGGGTTGTTAGGGCCCCTGCTCAGGGATAGGTGGATGCCGGTGGGAGGAGGGGGTGCAAGGGGGAGGGGTGGAGGGAAGGGGGTGAGAGGGGGAGCTGGGAAGTGGGCTGTAGTGGGGTGGGGGGGGTGCAGGGGAAGGAGGTGCAGGGGGAAGATGGTGCGAGGGGGGGATCTGGGAAGGGGTTGCGAGGGGGGTGGGGGAAGAGGGTGCGGTGGGGTGAGCTGGGAGGGGGGAGCTGCGAAGTGGGGGGGACGGGGGTGCAGGTAATAAAACATTTCATCAGTTCCCACCATCTACCCCGGGAAAGCTCATCCTCGTCCTCTGCGAGGTGGGCGACAGCCTCTGGCACCAGTACCAGCAGGAATTCACCAACATTGCGCTGCAGATTCACTACGAGCCGCACATCTCCCGTGGGTGCTTTGAAGTTGTGGCCAAGGAGCCGTTCCTCGATGGAGTCACCTGGGGCCGGGTCGTGGCTTTTTATGTGTTCGGGGTTTTTCCTCAATGCTTCCCCTCTGTACTATGTCTTATTACCCTAGGGTTCCGCTGCTCCTTCCTCTCTGCACTGGACTTACCGCACTCCGTGGCCGCGGACGCTCTGGACGATGTCCAGATGGTTAACAGACAGAAAACAGAGTAGGAATAAATGGGTCATTCTCAGGATGGCAGGTTGTTACAAGGATCAGTGCTAGGGCCACAGCTGTTCACAATCTATGTAAATGATTTGGATGTGGGGGCCCAAATGTAATATTTTCAAATTTGCTGATGACACAAAACTAGGTGTGAATGCTGTGAGGAGGATGCAAGGAGGCTTCAAGGGGACTTGGACAGGCTCAGTGAGTGGGCAAGAACATGGCAGTTGGAATATAATGTGAATAAGTGTGAAGTTATCCACTTTGGTGGAAAAAACACAAAGACAGAGTATTTCTTAAATGGTGAGGTTGGGAAGAGTTGATGTCCAAAGGGACCTGGGTGTCCTTGTTCAGGCGTCACTAACAGCAGGTGCAGCAAGCAATTAGGAAAGCAAATGGTATGTTGCCCTTCACTGCAAGGGGTTTTGAGTACAGGAGTAAAGATGTCTTGCTGCAATTATATAGAGCATTGGTGAAACTACACCTGGAGTATTGTGTAAAGTTTGGTCTCCTTATCTAAGGAAGAATATACTTGCCATAGAGGGAGTGCAACAGAAGTTCACCAGACTAATCCCTGGGATGGCAGGATTGTCTTATGAAGAGAGATCGAGGAGACTGGGCCTGTATTTTCTAGAGTTTCGAAGAATGAGAGGTGATCTCATTCTAACTTACAAAATTCTTGCAGGGTGTGACAGGATGGATGTAGATGGGATGTTTCTCTTGGCTGGTGAGTCTAGAACCAGGGGACATGATCTCAAAATAAGGGGTAGACCATTTAAGACTCCGATGAGGAGGAATTTCTTCACTCAAAGGGTGGTAGATCTTTGGAATTCTCTACCCCAGAGGACTGTGGCAGCTCAATCATCGAGCATGTTCAAGAAAGAAATCAATAGATTTCTGAATACTGATGTCATCGAGGGATATGGGGATAGTGCGTGAAAGTGATAAGGTGGATGATCAACCATGATCTAATTGAATGGCAGAGCAGGTGCAATGGACTAAATGGCCTAATCCTCATATGCTCCTTCCTATGTTCCTAACTTAAAAGGCTGTATTGTGCCTTGGTGGGTGGAGTCCCTGTGTGTGCAGTTCTGTACCTAATCCCATGAAGGAGGTCTTTGCCCATGAGAAGAAACTGAACAGGGCAAGAAAATAGGCATGCAAATAACTAGGAAAAGTTAAGGAGGTTGGGTTAACTTTCTTTGGAGAAATGGAGACTTTGAGATGATTTGATTTGTTTCCAAGAATATGCAGGTAATTGACAGAACTAAGCTACAGTTACTATGATGAAGGGTTTAAGTAACGGGATACAAATTAAAAGGAAGGAATTCTGTGGCAAGATTTCTTTTTGCCTAAATGGTGATTGACTTGTGGAATAAGTTTCTGGGCAAGGCGAATGCGTGCATGTAGGTTCAAGACAATTGAATGCATTTTGGCAAGACAGAGTGGTCTAACCTCTGAAGAAAGAATGGGCCATTTGGACCAAGTACCTACTTACTAAAAATTCTTTTTCATCCAGTTCCCATTTAAAATACCAATGACAGTTTTACCCATCAGCCCTGTCTAGAACTCTGTCCCAAGATGTTCTCGAATGGGACAGTCTCTCTTGTGTGTAGAGTTAACAAGCACTTGCTGAACCAAAAATTGATCTGGACCATTGAAAAGCTGAATTTTTGATTCCCTGCTCAGTGGCTCCTGCACCTCCAGCATTCACCATAGAGTTATACAGCACAGAAACGGGCCCTTTGGCCCATTGTATCCGTGCAGGCTATCAGGCACCTATCTATTCTAATCCCATTTTCCAGCACCTGGCCCGTAGCCTTTTATGCTATGGTGTTTCAAGTGCTCCTCTAAATACTTAAATGTTGAGGGTTCCTGCTTCTGCCACCCCTTCAGGCAGTGTGTTCCAGATTCCAGCCACCCTCTGGGTGAAAACATTTTCCTCAAATCCCCTCTCAACTTCCTGTCCCTTATCTTAACTCTATGCCCTCTGGTTATTGACACCTCCGCTAAGGGAAAAAGTTTCTTCCTATCTACTCTATCTATGCCTCTCATAATTTTGTATACCTCAATCAGGTCCCCCCTCAGCCTTCTCTGCTCTAAGGAAAACAAACCTAGCCTATCCAGTCTCTCTTCAGAGCTGAAATGCTCCAGCCCAGGCAACATCCTGGTGAATCTCCTCTGCACCCTCTCCAGTGCAATCACATCCTTCCTATAGTGTGGTGCCCAGAACTGTACACAGTACTCCAGCTGTGACCTAACTGCCATTTTATACAGCTCCATCATAACCTCCCTGCTCTTATATTCTGTGTCTCGGCTAATAAAAGTAAGTATCCCATATGCCTTCCTAACCGCCTTGTCTACCTGTGCTGCTGCCTTCAGTGAACTATGGACAAGTAGACCAAGGTTTCTCTGACCCTCTGTACTTCCGAGGGTCCCACCATTCATTGTATATTCCCTTGCCTTATTAGTCCTCCCAAAATGCATCACCTCACACTTCTCAGGATTAAATTCCATTTGCCACTGCTGCGCCCATCTATACCTGTAATATAGATTACAGGATCTATATCGTCCTGTAATCTAAGGCTTTTCTCCTCACTATTTACGACACCATCAATTTTCGTGTCATCTGCAAACTTACTGATCATACTTCCTATATTCACATCTAAATCATTTAATGTACACTGCAAACAGCAAGCGTACCAGCACCGATCCCTGCGGTACACCACTGGTCACAGGCTTCCAATCGCAAATACAACCCTCGACCATCACCCTTTGCATCCTGCCACTAAGCCAATTTTGGATCCAATTTGCCAAGTTGCCCTGGATCCCATGGGCTCTTACCTTCTTAACCAATCTCCCATGCGGGACCTTATCAAAAGCCTTACTGAAGTCCGTGTATCTGCGTGGGTTTTCTCCGGGTGCTCCGGTTTCCTCCCACAAGCCAAAAGACTTGCAGGTCGGTAGGTAAATTGGCCATTATAAATTGCCACTAGTATAGGTATGTGGTAGGGAAATATAGGGATAGGTGGGGATGTGGTAGGAATATGGGATTAGTGTAGTATTGGTATAAATGGGTGGTTGATGGTCGGCACAGACTCGGTGGGCCGAAGGGCCTGTTTCAGTGCTGTATCTCTAAAATAAAAAAATTATATAAAAAATAGACTACATCAACTGCTTTACCCTCATCTACACATCTAGTCACCTTCTCGAAAAATTCAAACAAGTTTGTTCGACATGATCTCCCCCTGACAAAGCCGTGCTGACTATCCTTGATTAATCTCTGCCTCTCCAAGTGGAGATTAATCCTGTCCCTCAGAATTTTTTCCAGTAGTTTCCCTACCACTGATGTTAGACTCACCGGCCTGTAATTACCTGGTTTATCCCTGCTATCCTTCTTGAATAATGGTACCACATTCGCTGTCCTCCAATCCTCTGGTACCTCTCCTGTGGCCAGAGAGGATTTGAAAATTTGTGTCAGAGCCCCTACTATCTCCTCCCTTGCCTCACATAGCAGCTTGGGATACATCTCATCTGGGCCTGGGGATTTATCCACTTTTAAGCCCGCTAAAACCGCTAATACCTCCTCCCTTTCAATGCTAATTTGTGCGAGTATATCACAGTCCCCCTCCCTGATCTCTACACCTACATCGTCCTTCTGTATAGTGAACACAGATGAAAAGTAATCATTGAAAACCTCACCTAAGTCCTCTGGCTCCACACACAGATTGCCACTTTGGTCCTTAATTGGCCCTACTCTTTCCCTGGTTATCCTCTTGCCCTTAATATACTTAAAAAACGTCTTGGGATTTTCCTTTCTATTGCCCACCAGTGTTTTTTCATGCCCCCTCTTCGCTCTCCTGATTACTTTTTTTAAGTACCCCCCTACACTTTCTATACTCCTCTTGGGCCTCTGCTGTTTTCAGCGCTCTGAATCTGCCATAAGCCTCCTTTTTTTTCTTTTCCAATCCTCACTATCCCTTGACATCCAGGATTCCCTGGATTTGTTGGTCCTACCTTTCATCTTTACGGGAACACATTGTCCCTGAACTCTCACTCATTTCTTTTTGAATGACTCCCACTGGTCTGATGTAGACTTTCCTACAAGTAGCTGCTCCCAGTGCACTTTGGCCAGATCCTGTTTTATGATATTGAAATCGGCCTTCTCCCAATTCAGTACCTTTATTTCCGGTCCCTCTTTGTCCTTTTCCATAACTACCTTAAATCTTACAAAGTTTTGGTCACTATCCCTGAATTCTGCCCCCTTTAAGCCTTTTGCACTCAGACTATCCCAGTAAAATATTGGGGAAGTTGAAATCCCCTATTATTATTACCCTATTATTTTTACACCTGTCTCAGATTTGCCTACATATCTGCTCCTCTATCTCTCCCTGACTATTTGGAGACCTGTAGTACACTCCCAGCCAAGTGATTGCCCCCTTTTTGTTTTTAAGGTCCACCCATATGGCCTCATTTGATGAACCTTTTAAGATATCATCCCTCCTCACTGCAGTAATTGACTCCTTGATCAATAGTGCAATGCCACCTCTCCTTTTACATCCCCCCCACCGCCCCCCCCCCCCCCTGCCCCTGTCACGCTACCTGAAGATTCTGTATCCTGGAATATTGAGCTGACCGTCCTGCCCTTTCCTCAACCGTGTCTCTGTGATAGCAATAATATCATATTCCCATGTGTTAATCACCGTCCTCAAATCATCTGCCTTACCAGAATCAGTTTCCTGGCAGTCACCTCCAGGTGCACCTTTTATGCACCTCTAACAGGTTGTAAAGAATTAAGTATCTGGAACAATATCCTAAAATTACTTTCCTAACACCATTGTGGAGCCACCATCAGCACAAGGACTGGGCTCATTATCATATTTTCAGGGCAACTAGAGATGAACAGTAAATGTGGCCTTGTCAGTAGCATCCACATCCTAAGAACAAATTGAACCAGAGCAAGAACCTAACCAGTCTGACAACATGGCCAGTTTGGTTTAAGCTTGCTCTTGACATCCTGAAGTGAAATTAGACTTGTTCACTCTTTAGGAGTAAGGCTTCCTCATTTAGGTTCAAAAATATAACTTTTTGCATAATAGCAAGAATTAAGGTAGACAGGCAAGTTTACAACAAAAAGGTTGAAAGGATTCTATAACAAATTTTTGTGTCAGTGCCAATATGCATTTCAGGTACCTCTGTTAAAACGCTTGAAGAAAATGCAAGTGAATAAGAAACTAAAACCTGTTTTTCCCTCACCGCCTTTAGGCATGCAGATGGATCATTGAAGTTCTGGGATGCTTCAGCCAGTAAGTTAGATAGATTCCTTCAAATATCAGATGAAGTGTTCTCCAAGGGACAAGTTATTGCTGTGTCTTAAAATGCTATTTTTCTTCCCTCATGGATCTCATTGAAGGGAGTTGATATGAAGACTGTATTTCTAGAGTTAAACCAAAGTCATAATACTGACTCAGATGAACTTGCCTATCCCCCTTCACGCAGGCAAGCCAGGATTGTGTTATGCTAAATTAGATTAAACCTATAGATAGCCTTATGGGAATTTCCAATATATGGTTAATTGATAAACCAATTGAATTATTCAAATGCTTTTGGGGGCAAAAGATTAATTTGCCATTTTTTTCTCAGTAACTGACATTTTTAATGTCTATAATACGGCTTTAATCAAACTAAATGCAAAAATATATATTTGACAACATGATTGCATTTCCTCATTGAATTGTTCATTGTGTTTTTTTAACTTTGAGGCCTCAGTCTGACTCCAAAGACTGACTTAGGGCATTTTTACCTCAAAATCTGAGTAAAGCTTCCAACTACGTTTTTTTATGTGCTAAGTGCGCAATGGGAGCAGAATCACTCAAAGTCATGAAATTCTATGGGGGGGTCTGATTTTAATAAAAAAATTTAAAGGGAAAAGTGACTTGCAGTTGCCTTAATTGCACTTTCTTTCTGGTCCCAAAAAGTAGCATGTTGTAAAATGAGGCATGCACATCCATCGATTTTCCTGCTTGCATCTGCCAGAAGTTAGGTTCCAAGTTGCTGTCATAAAAGTGGAAGGCCAAGAAGGAGTGAGAAAGAATTCGATTGGGTTACTTTGAGTTTCTGAGCTTTTTTTGGTTTTGATATTTTTGGCTGCCATGTATCAGATCACTCTTGTAGATGAGCCCTGACGTCCTGTGTCCCAATTAAAGTGCTTTCATAGTTTACTTTATTCTTTCATGTGATGTGGGCGTCGCTGGTAAGACCAGCAGTTGTTGCCCATCCCTAATTGCCCATTACAACTGAGTGGCTTGCTAGACCTCTTTAGAGGGCAGTTAAGAGTCAACCATGTTGCTGTGGATCTGGAGTCAAATGTAGGCCTGACCAGGTAAAGACGGCAAATTTCCTTCCCTAAAAGACATTAGTGAACCAGATGGGTTTTTGCGGCAATCGATAGTTTCATGGCACCATCACTGAGACTAGCTTTCAATTCCTGTTTTTTATTAATTAATCGAATTTAAATTCGCGTCTCCAGAGCATTAGACTGGGATTACTAGTTCAGTGACACTACCACTGCGCCTTTGCTCCCCTCAGCATGGTGTTTAAATTCATAGGATTTCGGAGGAATGAACCGCAGTCATCTTCAGTTTATAAGCTGCTGATTGTTGTACAACCCTCCCTACCCTTGGACGGTGGCGCACTGAGACTGGAATCTGGGCTTAACTGCCAACAGATCATTGTGTTAGCTTCTGGTGCAACTTGTAGATGGGTTTAACTCCTGAAATGGATTTATTCTGCGAGTATGACCCATAGATAGGGAGAAGGAGGAACAGGAAAAGTAAATTTGTTGCCACGGGTATAGTGGTTGTCCTCATAGCAATTCTTCATAAGGCTCAACCAAGTACAGCCGAATGGGTTTAGTTTCAGGTTATTTGGGAAAAGAACTCCACAAATAGGTCATCGGACCATTACTTGGTACGCTCAGAGGTAGTAGCTGTGGAATGTGCCAATAAAATATTTTTGGAAAAAATCCTCCTGGTTTTTTGTCCTTGCTCATAGTATATGGAGGACCATGTAATTTAAACAGTCAAAATTTCCCTTTAACAGTTTTATGGTAACATACAAAAATTGGTTCAATTATTGAGATCTGATGTTTCTTCCAAAGTGAAAGTGGTTTAATTTGTCTTGCTGTCACACCCTTCGTACTTCAGCTGGTTGTTTCTATGCAGGAGACTCTCCCTCGGTCATTACTGCTGAACAGTTTTTTAAAAGCTTAAAGTATGGGAAATTTGAACATTTGGGGGAGGTTAGAGCACAAGCACTTGCCTTTTGGGGGGCAACAGTTTGGTTTTTTGATATTTACTGGCTTTTCAATGATGGACCAAATAGGACCAAAATTATTATAGTTTGTCATAAAGAGCAAGTGCTCAGTATTTAATATACATTGTTGGTTTACCTTTATAAGTTTTGATTTAATATTCTTATCCTCCACATTTTGATTTTCCTTGCTTATTAGTAACTTTACAAGTTTTGTATAAGATGAAGACATCCAAGGTATTTGAAAAATCTCGGAATAAGGAGGAAAAACCAAATACAGACATAGTGGATGAAGACCCATATGCCATTCAGATTATCACGTGGTGTCCTGAAAGCAGAATGCTTTGTGTGGCAGGAGTATCAGCACATGTGATTGTTTACAAATTCAGCAGACAAGAAGTGACAACAGAGGCAATCCAGGTATGACCTACAGTTATTAAAGTGACTTGCAGATATTGCATTCTTACTGTGGTGTAACATTAGTTGAATGTATTTATAATGAGCACATGCGCGTCAGCTTGTAACCTTGCAGTGGTCTTAACAGTGAAATTAGGAGGTAGTTCATAGAATCATTCAACACAGATGGAAGCCATTCAGTCCATTGTGCTTGTGCTGACCTGTTGGAAGAGCTATCCAAATAGTTCCACCTCCCCGCCCCACCCCATTCCTTCCCCATAGCCCTGCAATTTTTTGCTTTTCAAGTTTTAAAAAAAAAAAGTGCAGGGCTACAGGGAAAGGGCAAGGGGAGCAGGACTAGCTAAATTGCTCTGGCAGAGAGCCAGCAAGGACATGACAGGCCAAATGGCTGTAACCATTCTATAATTCTAAGTATATGCCCCATTCCCTTTTTGAATTTGCTATTGGATTTACTTCCACCACCCTTTCAGGCAGTGCATTCCAGATCATCATAACTCCTTGCATAAGAACCAATTCTCATGTCAACCTTTGGTTGTTTTGCTAATTATCTTAAATATGTGTCCTCTGGTTACTGACCCTCCTGCCAAAACCTTCATAATTTTGAACACCACTGTTAAATAGCATTGAAAATTGAAGATGCACCAATGGCAGGCTGTCAAAAATGGGGCACAGAGCATCAAAGAAGTACATAGTTACCCTGAAGTATTTGCAGGACTGTAAACTAATGTGATAATTCCCTATGAGGAACTGACTTGCTCTCGAGTTTAGGCATTCAAGCTTGCTGGATCTAAGTTTAGAAGTTGAGAGCCCAAGGTGTTGTAATGTTTATGCACAGTGCCTTTGTTCTTTGTCACTCAGTTTAGAACTCGTGTTATGAACTCTGCTGTTCTTGCCTAAAACTGTGCTAACCATTAGGAGAGTTAAGTTACCTTTCATCATGATGCCTCAAAAGCTACATTCCATTACGTGCTGTTTGTGATGTGACTTAAATTATTTACTCATTCTTGTCCTTCGGACATCTGTACTTTGACTATTTAGCCTGATAGAATGTTAATGAATATTAATTAACTGAATTTAGATTAATAATACCATCTTGTTTCCTTGTGTCAAATCAAAGTACCCATTTAGGTCCCTGGATATTAAGTGGGTACGTTACTGCTGTGAAATAGTGTTGCACTCTTTCTTTATTCTCTCTCCTGTTCAGATGCTAGAAATCAGATTGCATTACGAAATAAATGATCTTGAGTCACCGGACACTGATCAAATACTGTCGTTGGGGACATCATGCCAGGGGCCAAACTCTCAGACTGCAAACTCTCAGCCTCACCCCTCTACAAGCAGCACCTCATCAGATGGTCTCCGTGATAATGTGCCCTGTCTAAAGTGAGTATTAATTAACAAAAGAAAGTTGGGTCTGACCTGATCAGTAAAATTGTTTTTTTTTTAAAAGGCTTGCATTTGTATATTGTCTTCATGACATCCAGAGGCATTTTACAGCCAATTAAGTACTTTTGAAGTGTGGTCACTGCTTTAAGGTAAGAAACACAACAGCCAATTTGTATACAGCAAGGCCCAGAAACACCAATGAGATAAACGACCAGATGATCTATTTTAGGTTCTCTCTCTCCTCAGATGCTGCCTGATCTGTTTAGGTGTTGGTTGAGGGCTAATGGGGAGAACTCCCCTGCTCCTCTTCAAAGCCATGGGATTCACATGAGAGGGCAGACAGTGCCTCAGTTTAGCATCACATCTGAAAGATCGCACCTCTGATGCAGCAGTTCCTAAGTACTGCACTGGACTGATGGCCTCTCGCGTAGGACTTGAGCCCATAACTTCCTTGCTCACAGGCGAGAGTGCTGCCACTGCACCACAGCTAACACTTAGATGTACACAGGAGATATAGAGCCTCTTGCTTATATTTCTTTTCACCTGATACTGGATTAAAAGAGTAAAGATCAAAAAAAAGTTTTGCGTTTATATAGCACCTTTCATGACCACCAGATGTCCCATAGCTCTTCACAGTCAACGAAGTACTTTTGAAGTGTAGTCATTATTTTAATACAGGAAACATGGCAGCTAATTTGCTCACGGCAAACTACCACAAACAGCAATGTGACATGTTTTTGTGATGTTGTTTGATGAGGGATAAATGTTGGCAAGGACACTGGGGATTCTCCTGTTCCTCTTCAAAATAGTACCATAGGATCTTTTACGTCCACCTGAGAGGGCAGATGGGGCCTCTGTTTCACAAGTCATCTGAAAGGCAGCACCTCTGACAGTGCAGCACTCTCTCAGTACTGAACTGGAGCGTCAGCCTAAATTGTTCTGATGTCCTGGAGTTGGACTCCAACTGCCAACCTTCTGATTTGAGAGTGCTGCCAACTGAGCCACAGCTGGGAAACTGTAGAAATAGCATGAACTGTAAAATATGCCAAAAGCGTTAGTTGTCCTCAAAACAAAAAAGCTAATTGCTGTGATAGTATCCATCACATCACTAACCTCTGTTGTTCTTTACCTATATTATGCCAATTTTACTGTAATTTCCATGCTCACAATTGTGTTACATGTGTTTCATTTTGGCTCAGTTGAATAGTGCTGTAGCCTCCGAGTTAGGTTGTGGGTTGAAGTGCCACTCCAGAGATTTGAGCACATAATCTAGGCTGACACGTCAGTGTCGTAACTGAGGGAGTACTGCACTGTTGATGATGTCTTCAGTATTAAATAGAGGCCCAGTTTGCCAAAAAGAAATGTCATTCATCCTGTTTGTTGTTTGTGGAGCCTTTCTGTATGCAAATTGTACATCTAGCAGTGACTGCACTTCAGAAGTAATGACTTGTCTGTAAAGCACTTTGGAACTCATTCAGGATGTGTAAGGTACTGTAGAAATGCAAGAGCTTCCAAATTTAAAATCTCTTTTTAATGAAATATTTGATCCATGAACTTGCAAATGTCAGTTTTAAAGGATTCTAATTTCTCAGTAGGTAGGTCTGACTTAAAAGGATTAAACTTGCAACATCAGCAATTTGTATTTATATAGTACTTTCAGAATAGTAAAATGTCCCAAGGCACTTCACAAGAGTGTTATCAAGCAAAGTTTGACACCTAGCCACATGATATATTAGGGCAGATGACCAAAAGCTTAGGCAAACAGATAGGTTTTAAGGAGTGCCTAAAGGAGGAAAGAGAGGCAGAGAGAGAATTACAGATCTTTAGTGCCTTGGCTGAAGGCACAGTCGCTGATGGTGAAGTGATTAACTTAGAAGGGGAGGCATCATCTCATGGACGAGCAGTTTAATTTGAGGTTAATTCATGTTGTATTATGTAAATAATCATTGGCAAGAACCTAAATGTCCCAGAATTTCCTGAAAGCTTGTGCCAAGGCAATGGTGCATTTCTGACGTGCCATCAGTCTAGTGCATAAATTTCAGCAAAGAACAAAGTGTGTGTTTTATGCTAGCTTTCATGGCACGTGAAAGTTCCATGGGTCATTTGCATTGCGTCTGCGGAGCCATCACTGAAACCTTTAGAAACTGTGCCATTCCTACAGAACATGTTTTTAGGAAATTCTGGGCCAGTAAGCTCTTGCCACTGATCATTAGCATAACGCATCACAAATTAAGCTCAAATTAAATGGTTCACCCATATGAGATGTGATAACTTTCTTCTAAAAGGTTAATCCCTCAAGTCAGACTTTGCTATTGAGAAATGAGAACCTTTTAAAACTGGTTGTGCAAGCCCTTCCTCCATTCAAAATGGCAGTGATCGTGAATTTACTGGATTGGTGCTACTTTAGTCATCAAATATGGGAATACTGGTGGGCTCAAATTATTGTAGCTAGGTTAGTTCTATCAGAAACAGAATTTTCTTTGTGAATTAACCTGTTCATTTTGTGATTATGAATAGCACTTTATTATAGACGGTATAAATAAATCTGTAAAAATTAGTCACTACATTGCAATGGGAAGTGAATTCCCATTGCTAACAGCACATAGGATGGATATTTAATCATGTTTCTAAGTTTTACAAGCTGAGATCAAACAATTTCACAGTTAATGTGATATTTTCATTGCGTTAGGTTATACATATAAATCCAAGGCAATCACACGGTTTCCAATGCCATCCTCTGAGTTTTCATTTTTAGTTAAGTAACGTCAAAGGGATTTACAGATATGTAAAATAGTGTCGTTGGCGTTTGGACCTGGGATTAAATGCTAAACAACATCTTCATAATTTCCTCTCCCTTTTCAGATTTATCTAACGAGTGGCCAAAATTAAATGAGTCTTGGTAAATTAATGAATATTTTGCATTGCTGGAGTGCAGTGAATAGGACTGGCAGCTGTTCTCAGAATTATCAAGCTGTGTGTGTCCTGTGCATCATCTGATTGAAGTGTTAAAAGGGATGCCAATATTTATATTGCTGTATGTTGTAATATTGCTTGTACATTTCTGGCCAGGCTCATTTTTTTTTACTGTAAAACATTTTTAAAGTGTTGAATTTGAAAAATTGTTTTTGGGGTGTTATCTTTGCTGCCAAGGCCAGCATTTCCTGCCCATCTCCTAGTTGCCCATAGAAAGTTTGATACAACTGCTTGGCCACCTCAGAGGGCAATTAAGAGTCAACTATGTTGTTGTGAGACTGGAGTCACTGAGGCCGGCCCAGGTAAGGACTCCAGGTTTTCTTCCCCAAAGGACATTAGTGAACCGGTTGATCTTTACAACAATCCAACAGCTTCATAGTCACTTTTACTGTTGCCAGTTTTTTATTCCAGATTTTTAAAACTGAATTTAAATTCTCAAACTGCAGTGGTGGGATTTGGGTTCACATTCTCTGGATTACTAGTCCAGTAACAAAACCACTATGCACACTATCACACCCCAAGGGCTAACTTCTTATTGAAAAAAAAATCACCTTTCTGATTACTGAATTGCTTCCTTCAATCAGAAATTCATACTTTAAATGATTTGAGTATTGCTGGTGTAGCTCTCACTAGTAACATAGAATAGCCTTCATGCAATTTGTACTTGGAAAGCAAATGTACCATGGATCAGCCAGTTTAAAAATGTAGCTGAGTCAGAAAGGGTCCAAATTCAATCCCTGGTCTATGCTAAGTGAGCTGACCTCCATCCAGGGCTTTTGATAGGGCTACTACATTTAGCCTTTTAATCCAGCCGGGATTCCCTCTTTTCAACTGCTGTTCGGAATGGCCCTTGGGTGTGATCAGGGTCAGGCTCAGCTAACACCACGCCTTCCCGCAGTAACCATTTGGGCTCCCACACATGACTTGGGAAAAGTAGTTGAGGCCAGTCTGTGCCTGTGGAACCACGGCCGAGCAAGGAATCATCACCTTGAGGTGATAAAACCCAGAAAGGCTGATGAGGAAATTTAAACCTTACTGTGTTATTACTTGCTGCAATTTGGAGGTTGTGCCCCTTCGTGTAAACTAAATCAATGGAGAATTGTGTATAAGACATTAATAATTTACTTGCAATTCACGCAATTCTGAAAGGTTGCATGTTAAACAAATGTGCATTTCCTTCTCCAGAATTAAAAGTACACCATTAAAACAAGGGGCAGGCTATCAGGCTGAAGTAGTGATTCAGTTGGTTTGGGTTAATGGCGAACCTCCACAGCAGATAAGCAGCCTGGCAGTGAATTCATCATATGGACTGTGAGTATCAGCCTTACTGTCACTAAAACTCTGGTCATCTGTGCACAATAAGCTGCATCATACTTTTTCTAAATTCTAGTGGTTAAAATGTGACATATTCCAGTACTGTTGAGAACATTTTCTGCTTTCTTTCCATTAAATCTCGCGTTAACCGATTGTTCCACATATCAACTTTTCCATTTTTTGTGCAGGTTGGGGAGGTAATCTGTTGACTCACCATCAAGCTAGTTCCTGCTGTAGTTCCTGTCAGAGGCTGTCTTTGCCATACCCTGTCTTGGTCTGTAGCTGGCATACCATGTTTTTCTTTTCCCTCTCAGTGACAGAGCTTTCACCCACCTCACTCCTGTACTGCAGTACTCTCTTCCTGGCCCCTCTGTCTACACCTTCAAAGCCCTCTCTCATTTTCTTCCTTACTTTCTGCTTGGAGTCTATTCCTCCCGTAAATCACCTGCAACGGCTTCCCTTCCTGCTTTTGCACCAGGATCTATCCATGGCCCCCTCCTATTTCTCATCTACATGCTGCCCCTTGGCTTCAGCATCTGAAAACACAGCGTCAGATTCCACATGTACTGTGATGCTGCCCAGCTCCACCTCATCACCCCTTTCAGCCCTTCCACTGCCTCTGATTTTGCTTGATTGACACCCAGTATTGGATGAGCAGAAAAACATTGGGAGGACAGAAGCCAGTGTCTTTGGTCCCTGCCACAAACTTTATTACCTAACCACCGATTCCATCTCCCTTCCTTGCCACTGTCTGAGGCTGAACCAGATGGTTCGCAGACTTGGTGTCCTATTTGACTCTGAGCTCAATTTCTGACCCCATATCCGTGCCATCAGCAACACCTACTTTCACCTACATAACGTAGCCTGTCTCCACCCCTGCCTCAGCTTATTTGCTGCTGAAACCCTCATTCATGTCTTTGTTACCTCTAGACTCAACGATTTCAGCCTCCCATCTTGTGCCCTCTGTAAATTTCAGATCGTCCAAAGCTCTGCTGCCTGTATCCGAAATTTCACCTCATCCTGCTCATCCATTAATCCTATGCTTGCTGACCTACATTGACTTCCTATCCAGAAAAGCCTCAATTTTAAAATTATCATTTTTAAAATCCCTCCATATCCTCACCCCTCCCTAAATCTGTAATTTCTTCCACCCCCTACAACCATCTGAGATCTCTGTGCATCTCCAATTTTCTTTGCTCCACCATTGGCGGTTGTGGCTTCAGCAGTCTGGGTCCAAAGCTCTAATTCTCTCCCTAAACCTCTAGATAGCAACAGTGGTAGGCCATTTAGCACATCGGGCCTGTTCTGCCATTCAGTGAGATTATGGCTGATCTGTGACCTAACTCCTAACTGCTGCTTTATCTATCTATCTCTCTCTCTCTCTCTCTTTTTCCCCTCCTCCCCTCCCCCCCCCCCCCCCCCCCCCCCCCCGCCTTTTTAAGACACTCCTTAAAACCTACCTTTTTGACCAAGCTTTAGGTCATCTGACCTAATATCTTATGTAGCTTGGAGTCAAATTTTGTTTGGTAATCCCTTCTAAGAAATGCCTTGCAGTGTTAGAGGCACTATATAAATGTAAATTGATGTTGTAAAGCCCCTGGGGTATCTTGTTGCATGAGCTATTATATACATGTAGTCTGTTAATACAAACACAGCGTTAATTGGGGAAATTATCCTGGGTCTGTGCCCCAGCTTCCTTTTCAGATGAGCACTCTGACCCACTTGCTGTGCTCCAGAAATCCACTGCACTTGGTAAAAGACCAGAAAGATCTCCCCTAACATGCTGTTGACTTTCGTGACTGAGAACCAACTCATCAAAAAGCACATTTAAAAAAAACCCAATCAAATCAGTAAATATTTTGATTCTTCACACTTTAAACCCCTGAAAAAAACACACATGAAAACAGAATAATTGCGCAAACAAATCACAAAGTTTAATCTGTAAACTCGGCAATACTGTCTACCAACTGCTGAAATAATGTTTGTAGAAATGGGCAATTCTTTCCATTTTTTCCCATGGGAGCTGCTGTCTTGCTCACAGAGCTTCCATCCTTGACCTTCCTGCATTGGAATGAATGAATGAAGAATTATCTGTATCCTGATGGCCTGCTGGTCTGTCATGGACTCATGTCAAATCCAAATCAGTGCATGCGCTACATCTCCCAAATGATCCTCTGGGCTGAAGGAGCAACGAGTTCCATGCTGTAAACCACAAGTACCTTTTAATTGATTTTGGCTGACCTGAAATTGTCTTGTATCTACCTATTTAGACATTTTCCCCATAGATAGTTCTTAAGAAGTAAATTTGAAGAAATAGACCAGGTGAAGCACAATTCATGCTGCAACTCTGGTCTCTGCTGCACCCTCTTCCCAAGTCCCAGGGTTCTGCTACTAATGGGCTTAGCTTTCTTTCCTGAATGCTTCCGCATCTCCTGCTCAAATGCAGTCTGGATTCCTACTCTCCACCCACCCCAGTACCTTTTTTTGCCAGCTCTTACCAGTCCAACCAACCCCAGACCCAGGAGCTCCTCAATGCTGATCGGCTACCATCACTTAACATGCTACTAGAGCATTAGCATCTGACAAGTTCTGATCACGGTTATGTATTGCACTTGGTTAGAGATGCAAAACAAGCTATGTTTCATGCTGAGTCCTTCTGCCCTAAAGGCGGGAAGTTATAAGCAACTACAAGAACCTTCTAATTGATTTCAAGAGTTTACAAGTGACCTCAGATTGATCTGTATGTACCTATTTAGACAATTTCCACACAGATAGTTCTTAAGTAGTAAATTTGAAGTAACAGACCAGGTGAAGCGCAACTCCATTTTCGTACCTCATTTTTCCTGCAGACTGCAAGTTATCTATGAGCAACACGATGGGAGATTGATGTTTGTGTGTTGTGTTTGCTTATCTCTCTCTTGTTATTTGTGTATCTGCCAGGAAAAAAAAACTGATAACCTTCCATCTCATGAGATGATAGTTTGCGCCTTGGTCTACTCTGGCATGGCAGTCTCTGTTGCACTTGCCGCAGATAAAGGCAGTGGGCTGGGAAGGTGCAGGATTCGCTGGTCTCTGTTTTCTCTGGTTCGCCTTCTCAGCCAACTGAGCTTTCCATTTCTCCTCACCTCTTCCGGCGCCCCTCTGAACAGTCAGCCTCGAGAGGTCCTGGCCATCGGCAACTGTCTCCTAGTTGGCTGTGTCACAGTCCGTCATCTTCATATCTCACTTGCAGATGTCCTTGCAGCAGAGGTATAGCTGTCCAGCAGGTGGTGACCCAGTGGCCAATTCACCATGCAGAAGATCTGTGGGTATATGGCCATCAGCCATCCGATGAACGTGGCCGAGCCATCGCAGACGTCGTTGGCTTAATAATGAGTGTATGCTGACGGAGTTAACATGCTCCAGGACCTGAGTTGGTGACCTTGTCCTGCCAAGTGATGTCAAGGATACGTCTGAGACAGCAAAGGTGGAAATTGTTCAGCTTTTTCTCCTGCCTAGCAAATATTGTCCAGTCTCTGTACTTTGGAGTAGTGTACTGAGGACACAGGCTTGGTATACTCGCATTTTGGTGTTCTCTGACAGGTTGTTGATGTTCCACACTTTCTTACTCAGCTTACATAGAACAGCTGCAGATTTTGCAATTTGTGTGTTGATTTCAGTGTCAAGTGATAGATTGGTGGTAATTATGGAGCCTAGATTTGTAAAGCTATTCACAATCTCCAGTGTCACATTATCAGTGCCTTTTGATGGTGGTATGGTAACATCCTGGACCGTGATGTTCGTCTTGCTGATGTTGATCATCAAACTGAACTCTTTACAGACGTGAGAGAGTCTGTCCATTTGCTGCTGAAGGTGTTCCTTGATATGGAATGCATCATTGGCATAGAGCAACTCTCAAATGATGACATGGTGCTCTTTTGTCTTGGATCTCAGGTGGGCAAAGCTGAACAGCTTTTTGTCAGTACTGGTATTTAAGTAGATACCCTCTGTAGATGAACTGAAGGCATATGACAGCAGCAAAAAGAAGAATATGCAAGAGTGTCTGCATCAGAGTGCAGCCTTGTTTGACCCCACTGTGGATCTCAAAGGGTTCCAATGTTGCCTCGTTGTAGCTGGCCTTACCTCTCATGTATGTATCACTGATTGAGGAAACAGGTGTATGTATATGTGTCATTGTATGTGATCTGCATACTTGTATAATTTTTTGTCTCTTCATTTACGGAATATAGGTGTCGTTGGCAAGGTCAACATTTATTGGTCGCAGAATACCCTGCCTCTGACTTGCTCTTGTAGCCACAGTATTTATGTGGCTGGTCCAGTTAAGTTTTTCGTCAGTGGTAACCCCAAGGATGTTGATGATGGTGATTCAGTGATGGTAATGCTGTTGAATGCCAAGGGAACATAGTTAGACTATTATTGGAGATGGTCATTGCCTAGCACTTGTGTGGCGCAAATGTTACTTGGCACTTAACAGCCCAAGCTTGAATGTTGTCCAGGTCTTACTGCAAGCGGACACGGACTGCTTCGTTATCTGAGGAGTGGTGAATGGAACTGAACACTGCAATCATCAAGGAACATCCCCACTTCTGATCTCCTGATGGAGGGAAAGTCATTGATAGAGCAGCTGAAGATGGTTGGGCCTGGGTTGAGGAACTCCTTCATTGATGTCCTGGAGCTGAGGTGGTTGACCTCCAACAACCTAGGTATGATTTCAGCCAGTGTATGGGTTTTTCCCTGATTCCCATTGACTTCCATTTTTCTAGGACTCCTTAATGTCACACTCGGACAAATGCTGCCTTGATGTCAAGGGCAGTCACTTACCTCACCTCAGCTCACCTCTAGGTTTCAGCTCTTTTGTCCAAGGCTGTGATGCGGTCGGGAGCCAAGTGGTCCTGGCTGAGTACAGCTTGTTAATGCTGTCGAAAATATCTTCCATTACTTCACTGATGATTAAAGAGTAAGCTGATGGGGTGGGAATTGGCCAGATTGGATTTGTGCTGCTTTTTGTGGACAGGATGTATCTGGGCAATTGTCGACTTTGTCGGATAGATGCCAGTGTTACTGGAACAGCTTGGCTAGTGCGGCTAGCTCTGCAGCACTACAGCCAGTATGTGATCGGGGCCCATAGCTTTTGTTGTAGCCAGTGCACTCAGCCATTTCTTGATATCACATGGAGTGAATTGGATTGGCTGAAAACTGGCTTCTGTGATGGTGGTGACCTCAGGAGGAGGCCAAGATGGATCATCTACTTGGCACTCTGGCTGAAGGTGGTTGCAAATGCTTCAGCTGTGTCTTTTGCACTGATATGCTGGTTGTTATGAAAATGCCTTTGTTTTGTTAATTATATTTTTTGAGGATTCATTTTTAAACGATTGAAGAAATGTTAAACTTTGGGGTTTTCAGAGTGGGTCATGTAAAGGCCTCTTGACTTTGAAAAACAGTCCCTGGAAATGTTTTTGTAAAAGGGGCAGTGAGAGATCTTGTGAGGAAAAGCCTTTCCAGCAAACCACCTGACTTCCAGCTCAATAAACAACAGAGAACTTTGGACACCTGGCAAAGTTGTTTATGAAGAAGTGACAGGTCAAGATTGATGGCAGTCAAAAGGTTGAGAGGAGAGAACTTCCAAGGAGAGGAGAGAAGGCTACAACCCAGCTCAGCTTTCCAGCAGTGCTCTGAAAAATCCTGAGAAGTCCACTGTGTCAACTCATCTAGTCTCCTGTCTTTGAAGAAAAGCCTGCTGAATTTATTCTCAACGACATCTGAAAATAACTGTCCTAAAAGATCCCAGTGACCTGTCTACATGTACTCAGAGGCCAGACTGTATGCCAGTTTTGGAACGCAACATATCTCATCTGTTACTTCAAGAATGAGCAAATATTCAGCCTAAGTGTTTTCTTTGTCTGTAATAGAGCTCTAAAAATAAAAATCGCTTTGTTTTTCCGGTTAACCGGTGTATTTGTATGTGTGAGGGGCTAAGGTAAAAAGGGAACTTTAATATTTCAATCTGTGTGTTTATGCTTTACTTCATTACTGGTTAACACTTGTTTTATAAACAGATAATTTTGTTATTTATTTAAAAAAAGCTTGGTTCATGTCTTTTATTCTGGGGAAAAATAGAGTAAGTGATTGACTGACTGACTGTATTGGTAAGTGGGAAAATTTAAATATATGTTGTGACCTGTGGAGAGGTGAGACTAGAATGAACAGTGCACTCCTCCTGCCTCGGTTGTAACATGGGTTCTACCATCATTGAGGATGGGGTTATTCATTGGACCAGTTTGTCACATTTGTTGTTTAATTGTCCCCCATTATTCACAACTGGATGTGGCAGGACTGCAGAGCTTTGATCTGATCCATTGGTTGTGGGATCACTTGTGTTGTGTCTTCTCCAAGTTGGCACCTTATTTTTACGCATGCCTGTTGCTGCTGCTGGCATGTTCTTTTGCACTTCTGGTGAAGCAGGGTTGGTCCCTTGGCTTGATGGTAACGGTAGAATAAGGGATATGCCTTTGATATGAATTGTCAGAATATATTCTATTGTCTTTTCTAGCCGATTCTGGTTATAGGCACACATTCACGTAAAGCACTGGATTTTCATGGAAGGATGTAGATTTGAGTGTAAGATTTACTAACGGACTGAAGATATTGTTTAATAATATAATGCATTTTTCTTCCTTTTAGTTTGGTGTTTGGGAACTGTAATGGCATTGCGATGGTTGATTACATTCAGAAAACTGTATTACTAAACCTGGGCACAATTGAACTATACGGGTCGAATGATCCTTACCAGAGACAACCTAAGTCCCCTCGCAAAACACGGCAAACCTCGGGAGGTAAGCACTGATGTTTTTACTTTTGTAACACTTGCTGGAGCTAAAATGGACTTGATGTGCTCGTCAAATGTAGGTACAGTCTTCACAAGAAGGAACCTTAGTGTGAAAGCATTAATTAGGCAGAAGCCCAGTGCAGTGAGCTGATTGCACATGTCCAGATATTGTAAGACAGCATGAAGAGCTGAGCAACAACTGCTAGTGAAAGAAAGGTTGTCTCTTAAAGGGAGCATTATCATCAGACTTGAGTTCAGGGAATGTCTGCTTTTTATTCACTGGGGCTAGGATCAAACAACTAGTCTGAAAACAGTGCATTAAATGATTTATCATGAAAGTCTCCAACTGAAATTAAAGCTAATGGGTGTGGGTAAGGAATTGGCTGAAGGAAATCAGCCAGTGGGTACTTGTAGATTTTGCAACAGGAACTGAGTAAAATGCCCCAGGGATTGGTGCTGAGGCTTCTAAGATTCCTAATCTGCATTATGATTTGGAATCAGAAATCTTGAGCAAGAGGGACGGTGGGTAGGGGGTGATGGAAAGGTGCAAACTCTGAGTCGAATGGCCTCCTTTTGTGCTGTACTATTCTGTGAAACCATGCAAACTGGTCAAATTCGCAGATGTTGGGGAGCCTTAGTCAACTGGACAAAGCAATCTAGGAAAAATGGGAGAAAAATCTGCCATTGCCCAAATCAGTGGCAGATGAAAGTCAATACAGGTATGCAAGATATCGCACGCTGGAAGGAAAAATATAGGTGTAACAAGTATGCTGGGTGGTGTATACTTGAAAAGGCAAAATTTGGACATCTGACACTAAATGGATAGCTCTTTATAGAGCAAGCACAGGCTGAATGACAACCTTCTGTGCTGTATGATCCTACAGAATTAGCTAAAGGTAAAACAGAAAATGATGTGTAACTGTTCATAAATCAACGCTTACCATTGCTGTGGAGTAGCAATAAATGAAATGAATAAAATGCTGAATTGTATCACTGGGTCGGCGCGGATGAGGGGCATATGTGGTGCTGAGACTGTACAGTGTCCTGATTATGTACAGACCTTGATTACTGAGTTTACTTTGGATCAACAAGACACAGAAATATTGGAGCCATGGAAGCATTGCAAAGAGGAGGCACAAGGCTGATCCTTTAGTGTCAGAGGACTGAGTTATAAAGGAGGACAGGGGAGCCTGGAGTGCCTTAGTTTTTTAAAGGAGGGGATTGAGGAGAGGTAGGATGGAAAAGGTTAGTTAAGTCTCCAGCACATACTTTAAAGTAGGCCAAGATATTGCAACAAGAGAACATAGGTTAAACCTAGGGACAAGAGAGTTTAGGGCAGATGTCAGGAAGGAATTTTTCACAGAAAGAGTGGTCAGCACTTGGAATGGGTTTAGTGTAGGGTATTGGAGGGATTCCGGGGATAGGGTGAGACAGGGTTGTTTGATTGAAACTGGTAAGGGAGGAGGTGAGGCAGGGTTGGGTGAATGAGTTAGTGCTTGTACTGAATTGTTTGCAGTTCCATATTCTGTTGCCCTTTCAGCATGTTGGGTAAAGAATCTATTGGAGAGAAATCAAATTATTTTTAATGTGATACGAATAAGTTCTGATCGTATGCAGTAACCGCTCAGTATGGAAGAGTTAATTTTGTTCTTGGATTGGGAAATGTTGAAATTCAGGATGAAGGGACCATTAACATTGAAGTGGAGAAATCTTGTGTTAAAGATTCACTATTGCAGGAATTTCACAATCACCTGTTGCCGCCTTAGATTGCAGGAGCAGAATAAACATCTTCGAAGATCATTGAACAATGTTAACTTCCCAGAGATAACATTGCATTGCATTTCAGGTCATTTTGACATTTCATAAAGATACAAGCAGAGTCTTTAGGGGAGGAAGTTAACCGAATAACCAAGCATATTTGCAGATCTGTTTCACATACATAGTAACAACACACGGCTTTATTAGACGTGCTTTATTGTGTTCTCTGCTATTCTTTGTTTACCTCTGTGCTTTTGCTCCGTTCCTTTGATACAGTCACCTGATTATCATTATACCCTCATGCTCCTATTCCTTTAATAAAGTTACCCATTTATCATTTGTTCAAAAATAAATAGGTAATTGTGCAAGTCTTCACCTGGAAGTGTTCGTTCACTCAGAGCTTTGCATGCATTTACTCCACTAAAAGGCTTATGTGGTATGTAATTGCTTGCCGCATATATCTACTGTCATCCTCATTAGGAGCTTCATGCTGTCACTGAGGTTTTACTGCATGTCATGGTAACTGAAGCAGATTAACTCTTTTAGCATTCATTTTCAAAGATAAGGTAGCCCATAATGAGAGGGCTGTGACAAGTGCATGGATCTCCACTACCTCCACCCTATCTGCCCCTTTAAGGAAGAAGCACTTAAAATCCTGGAGAGGAAGGTCAGAGATGAGGAAGTGGGAGTAGAGATTCCAGCTCTGGGTTTGTCGTGACCTTCTGCTTGTCTTCCTCCTCTTCACTGCTAGTGCTGCCAAATTTCCAGAACCCCACACCATAGTGCTGCCACACCCAGGACCAGATTTCAGTACTGTCAAATTCCTAAACCACCTAGTGCTAACAAATTTCAGGAGTCCCTTATAAGTTCAAGGGGAGGTGTAAAGAATCAAAGGAATTCTCTCAGAACGCATACTGGAGCCAGAATATCTGTAGCCTCTTAATCCCTTGTTTACTTGACAGGATTTAGACTTCAGATCCTTAAAGGGACACATCCCTGCAGATTTCATGGTGTAATATTCCTGACCTTATTAAACAGTGTACTTTCTAACATAGATTTTCAGCTCATTTCCCGTGTCACCAGGTCTGTGTCATTACTTTCCATTGCACCTCTTCCTCTTTAAAAATTTATTCTAGCAAATTTCTTGCAGCTTATTATATGCAAATTTCTTAGTGCGAGATTTGAGTACATTACCAGCAATCCTAGATAGCCAGGAGTTTGATTATTTTCTAATTATTGTAACATTATATTTTATAATTATTATACCTTTATTATCAGAATCTTACATACTTCCTGGCAGCAGGAACATACCAGGCATCATACACTGCACTCAGGGCCTGCACTCTTGTGCAGCCTGCGGGCTGTCCCTGGATTGCTCCACTCCGGCACCATCTGATTGCTCACCCACCCATGTTTTGGCTCAAATTCAAGGCTTTACCAGCACCATTTTGCACTCCTATTCCATGCAACTATTTACTGTCTTCATCCACCCCCCCACCCCCACCCCCCATTGGTACTCCCAGATCTGACTCCTCTTTCCAGGCCCCTGTCATTTCCCCTTTCCATTACAACCTGTTACACACCCCACACGTCTCTCTGCCGCCTGCCCAAACTCTGCATCTCAATTACGATTGGACGTAATTTCACCTCCTATCTATATCCTCCCTTCCCATGACGTTGTCCAGACTTGGCTGCGACTTCTCAGCTGTCAGGATCGTCATTCGCTGCTGAGAACTTCAGCTCATCTCCAACTTTATAGCAACCTGGCTTCTCCGCATAGACCATAGAAGTTTGCAAAGCAGAAGTGGAGGCCATTCGGCCCAACATGTCTACTGGCCTTTGCTGGAGAAAACCAAAACTAATCCCACTTTCTTTCTTCCTGTAGCCTTGTTTGTCTCCTATTAAGATGCAGTGGTTTCGGTCTCTCTAAGTTTTTAGTCTAATTTCTCTGTCACTGTTATTTCTTTCCCCCATCGGAAGTACCCCACTCACTGATTGCTTGGAGGTTTTTCAGAAGTTGCCATTTTGTAAAACGACTTGCATTTGGTGGAGATCCTCCTCACTATATTAATTCCATTTTATACTGCCCTTTTATAATTCAATCACTTAAATTATAAACCTTTAATTTTCTCATTAAATACACATCTGACGAGAAGGCTAATCTGCTAATACAGCTTGTAGGGCCTAAAGGTTTTTTTGTTAAGTATATTGCACTCTTCTGAATGACTGTTAGCACATTTGTATCTTTATGCCTTAAGTTCTGTTTCAACAGCATGTGATTTTCCTACATATCAGGAATATAGTTTTGGGGTCATGAAAAAGTCATGAGAAAATAGTCCCCAGCGATGTCTGATTTTAGTTACTTTTCTGGGTACAGATTACATTATCTGTTGGAAATACTCAGCAGGTCAGGCAGCATCTGTGGAGAGAGAAACAGAGTTAATGTTTCAGGTTGTGATTTTTAATTCTGATGAAAGGTCGCAACCTGAAATGTTTCTCTGTCCACAGTTGCTGCCTGACCTGCTGAGTATTTCTAGCACTTTCTGTTTTTGCTTGATTTCCAGCATCTGCAGTATTTTGCTTTTGCATTATCTGTTGCTGTGTTCTACGTTTTGTTCTGCAGGTTATTATAGCCAAAAGATTATTTTGGTGTTGTGCTCTTTCTTTTTTTCCATTGCATCCTAAGGCATGCTGACGGTGACTTCTTGCATGTGTGGTCTTTCTAGTTTGTATTCTGAGTCTGTGAAAATACTACGTTCTTCATATCTAAGTAAGTTATCTCACTGTTGATGCATATTTCTATCGTAGTGTTTGGATTTTGAAGTTATTATATGTAGCATAAACCGATGAAATCAGTGCAATCTGTAAGGGCCTCTTTTATCTTGGCACACACAGTAAGTTATGAAGAATATGTTTATCTGTCACAGCTGCCTGCATTGGTTGCATAATGCCTGGAGATACCCTTGAGTAGCTTTGCTGTATAAGAGGGTACTTGTGGTAAGTAGGTTGAGTAGTTTTTGAGATAGGCAGCTGAATCTTCAATGTAGAATTTTCCACTTAGGAGAATCAGCATTAACATTTTGCTCAAGTTTGCTGTCAATCATGTTATAAACCAAGTGGCAACATCACCCGTTTTGGTCAATAATTACTCGTGGAAAGAACAATGACCCAGGGTTAAAGTTATCATTATAGCCCAAGTGTCCACCCTCAGCTGAGGACTGCATGTCATTAGAGTATTGCAGAGAGTTAGCATCTTAATTATGTTCATTCTATTTTTATTTGGTATACCTCTATAAGGTATCCATCTCAGACACCTTTCAAGACTGAGGCGACTAGGTTTCCCCGATCTTCTCTCATAACTCAATCTTCTGGCTCTGGCTTAGCATTCTGTTTTCTTTACTGATTATAGTAGCCTGCTATAAGTAGTTGGATTTAGCATCTTTTCTTATCACATACTAGTCAGTTTATTATTTGCTTGAGAAGAGTAGAAGTGACTTACAGTTGGTAGGTCCTGCCGATTGAGATTGAGGAATTCATGCAGCACAAAGCATGAGTGAAAAGTCCAGGAGCATACACCATTTTGAGTAAGGTGTGTTTCACAGCCAGAAACCTGAATGCAACAGAGTAAATAGGAAATGCACCATACTATATTTTGGAAGTGTTCTGAAGATGCATTTTTTTAAACAAACATTCCAGCATTGCTTTACAATGATCGTTGGCACACTGGGTTAGACTTTCAATTTAACATTATAGATTGGCTGCCTGCTCTAGAAATTGCCTGATTCTCATTTCTTTTGATACTGGAGATGAACATTGGGTGGTTACTAACTGACATCTCATCAGCAACACTAGTTTTGTGCTTGGAAGCAAGTTGAATATCTAGCCCCGTGGAGTTCACTGTGAATTGAAATTTCCAAAGAGTTTTTAAGTGTTCTGCCCAAAGTGCAGTGTAGAAGCATTGAGATTATTTATTGGTCATGGCTACCATCCAAGTTGCAAGATCCCAGCATTATCTGCCATGCAGAATTGTGTAATGCCTGGATTGTTATATTCTTTTGTGTATGACCCAATTCCATGGATGGAAGGTGTTGGAGAACAAATAATTTACTTTGGGATAGTCAAACGTTATCTGTGATTGTCTTCGTTACAAACAGAATGATGCAATTAAGTTAAACAATGGCATGAATCTTTAACTTTAAGAAACCAATTTCCAGCTAGTGGTGGCTACATAGGATTCTGAGGTGTATGGGAAATATGATCTAGATTGCCACCTCAGTGATGCCATAACATTTATTGCAGATGGCAGATTTTCCTGTCCATTGAATTGGGGCATAACTCCACCATAGTGGTCTTACCTGCCATAGGCATGGGGTTTAGGAGAGTTAATGTCCTGGAGGGATGGACTTCAGGAGGACAAGTAATGTACCAGAGGGATGGGCTTTGATGGAATAGTTAGTGCACTAAAGAAGGTTGGCTTTGATAGAAGAGTTAATCTACTGGCAGGATGGGCTTCAATGCGAGAGTTTACCACAAGAATAGACTTTAAGTTAATGCCCAGGAAGCATGGGCTTGATTGGGAGAGACTGGGCTTTGATCGGAACCTCACCCCTCTAAGTACATTAAGCCTCTCATCGATGTCTCTCCCTCTGGTACATTCACTCAATGTTCTCCCTGTCCATTAGGCAGGCTTATGAATAGAAAAGCTAAAATATTTAACTTGGGGCTTTCAAGATTTTACTCCAATGAAATTGGGAGACCTTTTCCAAGAGATGTAATAGGCTTATGAATTTCCTCTGGCTTCTCTGACCTGCTTTCCATCTCAAAAGCGAGATGTTCCATAACTGTTGGCATTATGATGCTCAGGTATCCCATTTATTCTCACAGCACCTTGATAAAATTCTTATTCTTCGTGACCCATAGTAATTTCCATAGTAATTTTAATGAGTTTTCTTGAGTCATTGTTTTTTCCATTTTTGTCTTATTATGCCTCTGTGAAGCAACTTGGGCCTTTTTACTACTTTGAAGGAGTTAAATAAATGCAAGCTATCTCGTCATTGTGTTCTTTGTGGTAACAAGCTGATTTTCTTTACCAGGTCTCTGCGATATCAATGAGGGTTCCACAGCTCTAGATGAACGCTGCAAGTCTCCCACATCAGGTAAGTGTGTCAATGAGTTATGGTGATTTTGTTTTCACGGAACTGGATTAATTGAAGATGGGGGACTTACCCAAATAGATGTGAGAAGGAGCAGGGTGCAGTGAACAGACGTGGAAGTAGCTTGTCTGTTGACAGAATCCAGTGGTGCACATGAGCTCACTGAAACTATTTTACACGAGACCTCATCACCTAACATTTTCATGATGTGCATAATTGAGGGGTAATATGAAGGTAAATGGCAGAATTCTAGTTTCACATCATTTCATGGTAAGCTGAATTCATGGTGATTTGCCGTTGAGCAAAAGAAAAATCCAACATAAGTGACCACTTTACAACAGTGTGACCCTGAATTAATCCCTAGATTCTGTGGTTCTTTTATGGTTCCCTTTGTAAGCAAAACAGCAGAGATAGTTTGAACCTCCTCACGATATGACAAAGCATTTACCACACCAGTGAAGCGTAGGTTTTGAGCAAATGAAAGGGGGGAGTGTGGGGGAAAGAGCAAAAGAGAAGGTCTGTGATAGGAAGGTGATATACCACAGGCTGTGGTGTGATGTCATAAAATCAGTGACCAGATGCTGTACCAAATTGTTCAGCTGATGTTATGGCATGGCACTATTACCAAGTGGATTTGAGATGTGACAAAGTTACTTGAAGACATTTTTAACTACAAGAGGTATTAAAATGAGCAATGTTTTGTAGAGTATCCTACAGTTGATGGGTTCTCTTTATTAACTTAATTAACAAGTAATATATACAGGAGGAGAGGAGGGGAATGTCTGAGGCATTGTTTTTGCCCAGAGTTTTCATCCTAAATTACAATAAAATTAATTAAAATTTGTTTGTCGTCTGCTTTCTATGACCCACAAAGTTAGTGTATTTTATATATTTTCCTACATAATTCTGTGCAACCAATTGGTTTAAGCTGTTCAAGTAATGCTTCAGGTTCAGGTTATTTATTCTTTCATTAATTTCACCTGATCCATTTACTAAAAGGCTACTTCTTTTGGGAGCGAGAAAAAAAGTAGATTATGAATGAAATGTTATTTTGACAGTACTGTCAGACAATGAGTTGGAGGTGGGGCAGGACTTGCAGACAGTGTATTTTACAGCAAAGCAAACAAAGTCTATTTACTGAGTCAATTTAAAGGGAACCTCTTCAAACCTCAGCAGCAAACAGAAATTTTGCTTGAAACTGCAGCAACTTCTCCCAATAAAAGTATGGTAATTTCTCCAGCAAATGCAGTGAATGGGGGAATAGTGACATAATTGCGTGCATAAAATCAATTCCAGTCACTGACAGCAGTGATGAAGGAATTACGTAATGGTCTCGATTCTGGCCGGGAATAGTCGTGTCACTATATATGCAGCCATGAATGTATTGTGTCCATGGATGTCTGACCAATTCTTGTCTTCTCTCTGCCAATGGTGTCCAGCTATAATAAAAACAGAAAATGCTGGAAATACTCAGCAGGTCTGACAGCACCAGTGGAGAGAGAAACATAGTTAAAGTTTCAGGTCTGTGACTTCTCAATGGAACTGGGAAAAGTTAGAAATGTAAAGGTTTGAGCGAGTGAAAGTGAGGAGGCTGACTAAAAGAACAAAAGGGAAGCTCTTTGATAAGGTGGAGGGCAGGAGAGATTAAATGACAAAAGAATGTATGGTGCAAGGCCAAAGGGAGTGGTAATGGGACAAGTAAAGAAACAAAAGATGTGTCTAGAGGAGGTGTGAGTGGCAGCATCATGAATAGCTGCTATCTGAAAGCAAAGAGAAACAAGAGAAAGAACACCAAACCAGTGAAGAAAAAGGAATCAAAATGAGGGCAGAGGATATGATCTAAAATTAGTGAACTCAATGTTGACTCTAGAAAGCTGTAAAGTGCTGAGTCAGAAGATGGGGTGCTGTTACTCGAGCTTGCATTGAGCTTCATTAAAACACTGCAGGAGGCTGAGGGCAGATTGGGAGTAAAGTAGAGAATTGTCAGGTGACTGGAAGCTCAGGGTCAAATCAACTGAACAAAGGTGTTCCGCAAAGCGGTCACCCCGATGTGGAGGAGACCGCATTGTGAGCAGTAAATACAGTATACTAAATTGGAAGAAGTAAAGTAAATTGCTGTTTCCCTTGGAAGGAGTGTTTGGGGCCTTGGACGGTGAGAAAGGAGGTGGTAAAAGGGCTGGTGTCCTGCGCTTGCATGAAAAAGTGTTGTAGGAAGGGGAGTGATTTGTTGGGAGTAACTGAGGATTAGACCAGGGTATTGCGGAGGTAGCATTCCTTTTGGAATATTGAAAGGGGAGGGGTTCCAGCATCTGCAGTATTTTGCTTATGTAATGGTGTCCAGCTGTTTCCTTATTAGGACTTATCAGGCACTGTAAAGTTTAGGCTTCATATTGTTGTGATTGTTTTTCTTTGGTCATCTTTTCCTATTTGAAAATACTTATTTCTAATCAACTGTTTGGCCTTGATGCAACAGAGTTCTTGTCTGCCTGGTCGGATCTCTAAATCCAAAATATTTTTGTTTTCTTAATAATGCGTTCCATCCATATCACACATTGCATGTCTGTGTCCTCTTGGGTTCTAGGTTTTGTTTATTTGCCATCTCTGGGAATAACCTAACTTGTTCTATTATGTGTGCACACCCAACTGCTGTCCCATCATCAGCTGCAAGAGGTAAATAAATGGAGGAATTGTGGCCTAGTTAGACCTGGGAAGTCCTGGGGTTGGACTGCAGCCTATCTGGAATGGGCATAGATTAATGCACCAGCACGGCAGCAGTAGCAAAGGTTTTGACGGGATAGCAGGTTGTTTTTGACAACAGCTTAAGTTTTAGGATATTTGTTTTTTTTGTAATAGTTTTAGAAATTAGCTGGTGTTTAAGGACAATTATTGTTTTGCATGTTGAGTGAAGGATTTTTTCAATTGATAAAGTGTGTGTGTGTGTAGTGGACCCAGATTCCCAAAAACTTTGGATAAAGTACCTCAGGAGAGAATCCTTCACAGACTAAAGTCAGTAGGTATTGATGGCAAGAAATGAAGATGGATTCTTATCACGATAAAAGGAAAGGAAGCAGAGGGTAGGTGTATGTGGAACCAGGTGAAAAAGGAGTATTGAATTGGATTCTTCAGGATCCTCAAATATTGCAATATTTTAAAGATTTTATTTTTTTTGGGGTCCCAAGAATCAAGTTGCATTGGATTTTACTTCAGTTTTTTGGTGTAGTTCTATTCTCCTGGATCTCATATCCGTGCCAGTTGTTCCTTCTCTCATCTTTTACTCTCTCCGGTTGCCTTTATTTGTTACAAATACAGTGGTGCTAGACCCCTGTTGGTGGGTTTGTTGGTTTGAGTTTGGTGGTCTCGCCAGTATAGGAATTCTTTCTTGTGCTTTTTCATAGCACCTTGTTCAAAGTATTTTAACAATGCAAGTTCAGCATTTTCATCTGCAGAACACATTAAATTCCAGTCCTCCAGAATATCTTCAGCAAATTTAGAAAAATGGAAATAGAAGCTTTACTAATTTCAATCCTCATTCCCCTAAAGGAAGCATGTGCTTTTGCAGGACTCTAGCCAGGAAGGAGTCAATGCCTTTAGGAGATGAGGGAGTAAATGCAGTTTAAGGATTTGTCATGTACTGATGCATTTTTCTAGAAGTCTTGAAGTGCTTTACAGCCAATGAAGTACTTTTGAAGTGTAGTCAACAATGTAATGTAGGAAATGCAGTGATTGTTTTGTGCACAGCAGCATCCCACACAGCAATGAGATAATGACCAAATAACCTGTTTTAGTGATGTTGGTTGAGAGATCAATATGTCCACAACACCAAGGAGAACTCCCTTGTTCTTCTTTGAATAGTGCCATGGAATCTTACCCAGCCATCTGAGAGAGCAGATGGGGCCTCGGATTAACATCTCATCTGAAAGACTTGTAGATGCAAATTATCTAGACCAGGCACTGTATTAAGTGTAAAATAGCTTATTTTCAGATTCACTATGTAGGGGAGCAGATGATCCCCAAGTATGAATAAATAATTTTTTTTGTCATTGAGTTCCACTTGCTAGTTTCTTGCTGTTCTTCCTTTTTTTCTTGTCTGTGTTCTTTCTTTATCTCGTATCCTGGTTGAGAACCACAGCTTCGTAATCCCCTCTTACATATTAATTATTTTGTGCAATGTTTTTTATTCATTCTCCATGTATTAAGGATTAACGCTAGTACAATACATTAAAAGAAAGATCTTAGATTTATACAGCACTTTTCATATTTTCAGGACGTTCCAATGCACTTTACAGCATATGACGTACTTATGAACTAGAATTACTGTTATGTAGGCAAACACGGCAGCCAGTTTGTGCACACAAAGAGTTGCAGCAATGAGATAAGCATTGGATGTCGGTCGAAGAAGAAAAAGTAGTGGTCAGGAAATGGGAGAATTTCCCTGCTCTTTAAATGGTACCAAGGGAATGCTGTTGAATGTCTCAACTGAAATAAGTATAAATATTGCTTTGGCTGTATTGGAGCATGTTGCACTGCACAAAACTTAAACCAGCTTGTACAGTCCAGCTCTTTCCTACCTATCCTTCACCATCCCTGTAGTGTTTTTGCAAATTTGCAACCATTTTTACTGCCTAGGTTTGAATCTAAACAGTTTTCCTTGTGTGTTGGCAACATAATTTTGGATTATGATTAATCCTAAATTTTAAAAAGCGTATGTGCATGTAACTGCAGAGGCAGTAGTCCACCTCTAATCTGAAAGGATATGTTACTCTGTTATACTTCCAGGCTCAAATCTACTGAGATTCAGTGGAGGTTGGTGTTTCTGATATTGATGTCATTTCTGTTCAGTGTACTGGTTCATGATGGGTTGAGTCTTGCTGGAACTCTTGCCATTAAATAAATAATAAATAAAGATAGTAAATGACAGAAATGCATAACTGCTCCACTGGCTTCTGAAAATGGAAATGACAGGTTAACCAATCTTTTTCCGACTTGCCCTGTATTTGCAACATTGCAACTTTTCTTCCTCAGTGTTGATGTAGAGTGAATGGAGAGAGCTCTCCCAAATAGGGAATCACTTCTCACGTTATTGTGCCGTAATGGGGCAGATAATGCAACAGAGATTACTTTTTAATTCTCGGGACACATAAAGGCCATACCTGGTAAGGACAACAGGCTTCCTTCCCTAAAAACATTCGTGAACTCGTTCACTTGACAGTTCATGGTCACTGTTATTCATACCAGCTTTTATTTCCGGGTTTTTTTGAACTGAATTCATATTCTCAAACTGCCAAGGGGCAGGCTGTATTTGAAATTACACAACTAGTAACATAACCATTACGCTACTGTATCCTGGGTGCATCTGCCTGGTGAGAGTCTTTGCTGCAAGGATCTGTAACCAAGATTAGCAGCATTGGCCTTAGAGTAATTTCAACAGTATTCGCCCATTGCTTCTGATGCAGCTGTTGATTTGGTAGCAGAGGGAAGGGAAAACTTAGGTTTATTGGCAGTTTTATATTTAGAAAAATAACTGACCTTAGTTGACAAACAAATTTACCTTTTTACAGATAAGCAGTTAGATTTACAAATGTTGTTCCTGAGCTGGTGAAGACTGTTAACCATCCACAGATCACAAGGGAGCCAAGTTTGATCCCCAGTCTGTGTTGAGTTAATGGACCTCACCTATGGCTGGACTGTTGATAGTTAGTCAGCCCCTTCTGATGAAGTTGCTTGTGTGCAGACATCAGGTGAGGACAGAATCAAGCTGGCTGCTGACACCCCTCAAATAACTGGAGGTACATGCTGTTGGGGATGTTCCCTGTTGAGGTCCCCACATGAATGATGGGCAAATGGACGAGTTAGTAGATGATGCCTGCAGGACTCTAACCAGCAAGGAGCCAGTGCCTTCAAGAGAGGAGTAAGTGAGTGTGATTAAAGATTCCTCATGCCCTGGTAAAATACCAATTTCAACATAGCCTATTTTTGTTTCATTTTCATGTGTTTTTCTTGTAAAGACCCCTGCTTATTTGAGGGGTAATTTACTGTATCTGGATGTTAGCTGGCTAGTGCTAACGCTGAAGCTAAGTTCTAAGCACTTGTATTGTACATAATGCAGGGAGAGAGAGGAAATGGGGAGGGGTTCATTTCTAAACTACTCAAGTACATCCCTATGTGGAGAATCATGGATATCTCCCTGGAGTGTCCTGACACAGGCTGTATGATATGAGCTCACGGTTGTGCCTTACATATTTAAACCTAGATTAAGTTAGAGGGAGGTAAAATGTTTGTGCTGTTTTGTATTTAATACATTGTCAATATATTCCTGTATAGGTTCTACCTCTTCATGCAATTCTGAAGATGAACAAAAATTGCCTAACTTTATAGAAAAGGGTATAGTATTATTATGGTGCAATATCATTTCAGTTCTCAGATTTTTCTTCTGTTCCAGAATTAATTTTTGTTTGATTCACATATAAAATATTATGCTTTTCCAGTGAAAAACAAAAGCAGAAAATTTTCCAAGACCGTAGTATCTGATATAGGTATGAAGTAATAATTCCCTATTTTACTAATGCTTTTCTTTCTGAAGTACTAACCAAAATGCAGATGAGCAATCAAAGCACCTTGCTTGGTAGCTTTTCTAATCCACACTCAGTACTTTGGGCTGTTTCTGATCTGGGAGTGCAGTGCATGATTGTGATTGATTGTATTTATTAAATCGGGATCTCTAATCTCGGATTGAAATCAGAGGTTTGATTATCAGATAAACTATTTGTAATTGCTTTATCTCCCAGACCTTGCTGTTTTAATTCTTGTATCAAAATAATTCTATTAATAAAGATGTTATTTTCTTTAAGGATGTATGCAGGCAGATGAGTTTACAGATACCTGGTAGAAAGCAATCATATGCAACTGTTGGTTTCCCCTTACTGGTTTTACAAGTTATTAGCATATATTGAGTGTTCTCTTATATCGCAAGTGGTATAACATTTTCAATGTGTGTTTATTTTAACAGTTCAATTGATAGACATTATTATGGCTTGATACTTGGGAGGTTCAGCTCTTTCTATGGTAAATGTGGTTGGCCTCCACTGAGAATCTCTCTGGTAGAAACTGAAGCGGCCACAGCTCCGAGCTTGTACGGCTTGGGGCACTGATTGTTGCAAGAGTAAAAAAATTAGCAGTACAACCAAATTGTTAAATTCTGGTAACAGAAAAGCACTTCCTGCTTCCCAGTGAGTAGCTATATGTCTGTTGGAAAGCTGCAGCTGGATATGCGGCGCTTAGTGTTCAGGCTCTAATAATATATTCTAGATGATCTCCTTTGGCATTGCACACAGGGAGTCAAGACCAAGTGTAGTCTTGAGTTCAAGTGGCATTAGAGGGTTAGATAATTGGACCAGGAAACGGGTATAATTCAGTCCCCATCTTATACAGTCTGTTGTTTTTATGTTTTTATCATAAATTGCTTTGTCCACATCTGTACTGGAAACTGGCCATGTAAACTTATCACATTGTTCTTGCACTTGCTCACGTGTAATGGTGCTGCATTGGCAGGGAGGATGTAATTGAAACTTGACAAGTTTATATTAGCAGTTTCCATTATAAACATGGATGTAGCAATTTATAATGGAAAATGTTGACAAAGTCTTGAGAGTTTTAATGTATTAAAGTTTTTCACATAATGTGCAGTCACTCCCTGTAACATTTCTGTGCAATAATTCAATCATACCTTAGCTACATTTTTATATATACATTTATCTAAATATATAAATGTATCCAAATTTTCCTCCTATTCATTTGGTCATATAAAAACTTATTTTGCTTCAGCAAATTTTTAATCGCTCGCGGATAAAGAAGAAACCTAGATGGAGGCTATTTAAATGATCCAGTCAAAGCATTCCAAACACATTATGCCTTCAAACTTTATTCTACCTGCTTGGTATTCTCAGTAAGAAATTTCTAACACTCAAAGTAAGTTTAAAATTACACATGAAAAACTACTTATTTCAGAATTACAGTTAGGTGTACAATTCACCTTTTCTGTTCTGAAGTGAACCATGGTTTTTGATCTGAGGCTGGGTAATCTACTAGAAGCTTCAGTTATAGTTTGCTTATGAAGGGGCTCCATGTCCTTCCTTTCTGAACTTCTTTGTGTGATTTTCTCTCTCAGCCCCCTCAACTCATCATTACATGCGCCAATGTTGGTTCTGCATGCACGTCAATCCTGCTCCCCAAGCTGCTCCCACTGCCTCCAGTCTTCCTCTGGTCCTCCCGGCCAATTCTTGGTCATCAGCTGGGAGCCAGTTTTAACAAAACGACAACTTGCATCTATATATCAACCTTAACATAATAAAACATCCCAAGGCACTTCACAGGAGCATTATTGGACAAAATTTGACACCAAGCCACATAGGAAGGTATTTGCACAAAAGCTTAGTCAAAGATTTCAACATTTCAAGATAATCAACATTTCCCCTATTTCTAAACCTCTCAAAATGATATGGAATTCACTTTACATTGTTTATGTAATATTTTCTATAATCTCATTATCATAGAATACTTAGAGCACAGAAGGAAGCCATTCGGCCCATCATATCTGTCCTGGCTCTGCAAGAGCAACCCACCTAGTCCCACTCTCCTGCCTTTTCCCTGTAGCCCTGCAAATTTTTTCTCTCCAGCTAATTATCCAATTCCCCTTTGAAAGCCACAATTGAATCTGCCTCCACCGCACTCAAAGGCAGTGCATTCCAGATCCTAATCGCTCACTGCGTAAAAAGGTTTTCTCTCAAGTTGCATTTGGTGCTTTTGTCTATCGGCTTAAATCAATGCCCTCTGGTTCTCAATCCTTATGTCAATGGAGACAGTTACTTTCTATCAACTCTGTCCAGACCTCTCATGGTTTTGAACACCTCTACCAAAGCTCCTCCTAATCTTCTCTTCAGGAACTGCCCCAGCATCTCCAATCTGTTCATGTAACTGAAGGCCCTCATCCCTGGAAGCATTCTCGTGAATCTTTTCTGCACCCTCTCTAGTGCCTTAATATCTTTTCTGAAGTGTGGTACTCCGAAGTGGACACGATACTCCATTTAAGATCGAATCAGTGTTGTATAAAGGTCCACCATAAATTCTTTGCTTTTGTACTCCATGCCCCAATTTATAAAGCCCAGGATCCCATATGCTTTGTGAACCATTTTCTCAACCTGGCCTTCCACCTTCAATTATTTTTGCACGTAATACCCCCTTATGCTCCTGCACCCCCTTTAAAATTGTATCCTCTATTTATTTAAATTGTTATATGCAGTGTGTTTTGCATTCATTTATTCTTACCTGCCATTCATTGTATCCCTATCTTGCTGAATAATATAGCACAAAAATAATGCATTCTTCATCGGATCATAAATGTTCCATACCTTATAAAACACTTCCCTAACTCCCCATGATCAATGCTGGGAGCTTCACTAATTCTTTATAGTGTCAATAATCAATAGAGTTAGAAATGTAAATACGAATCACAAATAACTAAAATGCAGTTTTCTGAGTACTTATACAAGTCTTAGTTCTCACAGGTAAATAAGCTATGCAAGTGGAGACTGAATAATTATGTTTACACTCAGGATATCAGTGGTGGTAAGTTGTAATATTTCTTGTATAAATCATAAAATGATTAGTCACTTGAGAATACAGGGAATCTCATCGCTGGCCAGATCTGTATATTCCATAGTGTTTTATCTTTTTAAAAATAACGCTTCAAAATTGTTGTGTATATAATGCTAGTGAATCTCCCATTGAACTTCCTGTGGAATTGCTCACAGTTAGTTAGAGGAAATGGTATGTCATATAGCTGTGTTTGTTGTAAGAGGCTGAGATTGCAAAATAAAGCAAGAGCAACTGGAGTTCTTGAAATATTTCTTTTAGGGGTGACAGTGTCTTAGTCTAAAGTCAGTAAAACAGGAGCATTAACCATCCATTTTGCTCTACCTCACCACCACCTCTCCTAGCTCCACTCTTGCTAAATTGTCAGGCTGCTTATCTGACGTCCAGTGCTTGATGAGCAGAAATTTCCTCTAATTAAATATTGGGAAGACTTGAAGCCATTATTTTCGGTCCCAACTCAAAACTCCAATCCCTTGCTTACTGACTCTGTCCCTCTCCCTGGCAATAGTCTGAGATTAAACCAGTCTGTTCGCAGCCTTCGTGTCATAGTTGACTTCAAGATGAGCTTCTGATCACATATTTGCGCCATTGCTAAAACTGCCTATTTCCACCTCCTAAGATCACCTGACTTCACCCTTCTCAGCTCATCTGCTGAAACCCTTATTCATGCCTTTGTTACCTCTAGACTCGACTATTCCAATGCATTCCTGTCTGGTTTCCCACATTCTCCCACATGCAGGAGGGGGCGTCAAGAACCAGGGGACACAGTCTCAGAATAAGAGGTAGGCCATGTAGGACTAAGATGAAGAGGAACTCTCTACCCCAGAGGGCTGTGGAGGCTCAGTCATTGAGTATGTTCAAGACAGAGATCAATAGATTTCTAGATATTAAAGATATCACGGGATATATGGGGATAGTGCGGGAAAATGAAGTTGCGGTAGAAGATCAGCCATGATCTAGTTGAATTGGGAGCAGGCTCAAGGGGCCGAATGGCCTACTGTTGCTCTTATTTCCTCTACCCTCTGTAAACTTGAGATCATCCAAACTCTGCTGCCCATGTCCTAACTGCCACCAAGTCCCGTTCACCTATCGCCCCTGTGCTCACTGACCTACATTGGCTCCTGTTCAAGCAATGTCTTGATTTTAAAATGTTCATTCTTCTTTTCAGATTACTCCATGGCCTCGCCCCTCCCTATCTGTAATCTCCTCCAGCCCTAAAACTCTCCCAGATATCTGTGCTGCTCTAGTTCTGGCCTCTTGAGCATCCCCAATTTTAATCCATTTAATTTGCGCAATAGGAGGAAAGAGGTACTTCTGTCTGGTTTTGGTTTGATGACTGTTCAAGTCCAGTCCACCATTGGTGGCCCGCCTTCAGTTGCCTGGGACCTAAGCTCTGGAATTTCTTCCCTTGCACCTCTCCGTCCCTCTACTGCGCTTTCCTCCTTTAAGACACTTATTAAAACCTACCTCTTTGACCAAGCTTTTGATTATCTGACCTATTATCTCCTTATGTGGCTTGTTCTCTTCTGTTTCACATGCTCCTGTGCAGGTTTTAATATGGTAAAGGTGCTATATAAATATAAGTTGTTGCTCATTCATTTCAATGAACAGGCGGTTTTGCAGTATCACCAAATCTATATGTTTAATGTATCTTCTCTGCTCAAGGGACGTTGAAGTGTTCATTAATGTGAATTACTTTACTTTTTTTTTTACAGGGATGATTCTCCTTTAAGACATGAAGTATTTTTCTCAGAAGGATTATACATAATAAATGTTGAAATAATGTTTTTTTGGACCACTTTTCATAAATATTGAAACTGTATGTTGAAAGTGTACTTTACTTGGCATTACGACCTGTTGAACAATCCCTGCTAGAAAAGCAAGCTGGTGAGCAGCTGAAAGGGGATATCAGTCACAATAGGTCCGTAGCTGTATTCCTGGCCATGAACCGGCAACCAGATTGAATGTTCTTTTATAGCACTTAAAGGGCTTTTTCCATCCATTTCTTGCCATTGTGAGAACTAATCTGACCTAGCTCTTGAAAGTTTCTGAGTGAACTTCACTCAGATCAACTCCGCTTAATGCATTAAATATTTAGCTTTGACTAACTCTCCGCCAGATTCAAAAGGTAACTGGTTGCCGTACACAACAAAGCAAATTACATATAATTGCTTATATTTGAATTTGTTGGCTTGGTTACTTTCTCAGGCCAGTAACTTTGGAGACAACCAACGACATATCAAAATATTTGGATGAATTTGGGCTAGGGCATAGATTTTATGTCAGCAAGTTTTTAGAACTCCTTATGTATTGGACTGAACTTGAACAGTCATCAAACCAAAACCAGACAGAAGTACCTCTTTCCTCCTATTGCACAGACTGCAAAACCAATCCAAGCCAACTTGCAGAATGCCAAAATCCAAGTGTCCATTGTTCCTGTGAAAACTAAATTAGTGACCTCAATAAATATTATGTTTTTTCATTATGTAATTGATTTTATCCATTTCCTTTTCATTTTGAAGCCTAGGAAATACAGTAAGATGATAGGCCGCGTGTGCCATTTTCAAGCTAGCTATGTAATTAGTGGATTTAGGAAGGGACGTCTCTTTCGGGTATGGTATTGCATGATGGGGACTTGAAATTTGGAAACACTGGGACAGGATTGTGTTGGGAGTTCGGATACTTAGCATAATAAGAGGGGAATTCTGAAGTTTGCCATCATCGAAGTGGGGTCCTGGAACTTAACACACCTGGGAGGGTTTGGGGATTTAGCACAGTGGGGTAGTGAGCTTCCTGGGATATGGGAGAAAGAAAAACTTCAATTTATATAGCGCTTTTTATGACCTCAGGATGTCCCAAAGTGCTTTACAACCAATTTGGTACTTTTGAAGTGTTAGTGCCATTGTAATGCAGGAAACGAAGCAGTCAATTTGCAGTCAGCAAACTCCCACAGAAAGCAATGTGATGATCATCAGATCATCTGTTTTAACGCTGTTCATTGAGGGATAAATATTGTCCAGGACATCAGTGAGAGCTCCCTGCTATTCTTTGAATAGTGCCATGGGATATTTTATGTCCACCTGAGAAAGCAGACAGGGCCTCTGTTTAATGTCTTGCCCTAATTGATCCCCTGAGTACTGCACTGGGTTATCCACCTCTGGCATGGGACTTAAACTCACCACCTGACTCTGGCGAAAGTGTTGCCACTGGGAAAAGTTCAACGCCTTGGTCGCACTGGGTGGCTGGTCCAAGAATTGCAGAACATTGTCAGGGGATTGGTGACATAAGGTTTGGTAGTACTGCAGTGGGATTCTTAGAGATTTTACAACTTCGGAGAGGTGCTTGGAGTTAAGTAATAAAGTACCATCCTGTGGTGTGGCAGCACAGAGCAGATTCTTTGTTTGGCAACACTGAGGGGATAATTCTAGAGTTTGAGAGTTTTGCAATTGTGTTGCAGAAGTGGAAGCAAGATGCACAGCAGCAGTGTAAGAATTTTAAAAAGTGTCTTCAGATTTTACTGTCAAGGGACATTGAAGCGAGTTCTTGAAAAATTATTTCCCTTAAGTACCAGAGCTGAAAGTGTCTTAGATTTTTAAATATAAACAAAAAAGTGCAGGTTTCCAAATTCGGTCTGAAATCGCATCTCAAGTAAGCTCAAATTAATCTTCCCTTCGCTTTCAAATGATTTGAAAAATTATTATGCAGCTGCAAAGATGCATTTGGACTCTGCCACTGGGGTAGTAAATACATTTCTTATCAGTGATTGTTCAGTTCTAAAGGTTAGAAGAATGCACAGGTGTGCAAAATTATCCAAAAATTCTGCACCGTATGATCGTGAGAATATTAGACTGATCCAAGCTTGGAAATTCTGGGAATTTCAGTCACAAAATGAGCTATTGTACCATAGAAATTTGCAGCACAAAAAAGCCATTGAGGATATCTGTAGTTTGATAATGGTTGAGGCAGAGAGCGTTGTGCGTTTTACAGGAAATGCATAAGTATTTCAAGTGGAGGAAGATGCAATTGAAAATTTAAAAATTGAGTTTGATACATGTATGCAAGTTCAGTGTATTAAGGGATTTGGAACCAAGGTGGGTAAATGGAATTAAGATACAGATCAGCTATGATCGAATTGAATGGCGGGACAGGCTCATGGGGCTGAATGGCCTACTCCTGTTCCTATGTACAGAGTTATAGGGAGAAAGAAGGGCAGAGGAGTTAGTTTTACATTGTGTTAACAAGAGACACCTTCAAGTAACCTAAGATACTTGATACAAAAGCATTTTGAAAGATATTTATGTGCAAAATATGTTTTTAATCTTTTTAATTGTTATAAATCTTGGCAGGCTGAAGGGGAAAAGTATTTTCAAATGATCCCATTAATGTGATCGATTCAAACTTTTACTGATTGGTTCCTCAACGTTGATATTTCAAATGTAACGATTGGTGCTTTTCATTCTGCTTGTTGATTCATAGTGTGTACTTGTGATTTGTCAGTGGTTATTTAGGTTAAAAAAAATTCAGCCAATGAATTGCAGATGTGACACAAATTTGAGTGAGCTGAAGTGTGACAGAACAGGAAATGCAAAAATGTTATATAGTTTCTCTGCAGATACATTAAATGACTCCCTAGATTATCACATTTCCTTTCATCCTTTTCTCTAAAGCTGGTTTCAGTTTGTTAGTTTATATTGAGGCATAACTTCCAGAATCATGCATATTGCTCTTCTCTGAATCATCGTGAACATATGTTGATATTAGGGTGCCCAAAACTATACATAGCATATGATCTCACCAACTGATGTATACAAGGCTTGAATAACATTCCAGTACATTATTAGCCTTATTGGGATGTTTCATATTGATTGGAAACTTTTAGTGAATAACTCGTGGTGGCGCCCAATTCCTTTTTCTGCTTTTTCTAATGCACATTTATGTGTAGGCACATTTTATATCTTCTATATCTGTGTTCATTATATTGATCTATGTTAAAATCGACCTGTTGTTGACATAATTGATCCGAATTAATGGGTCTATATTCTCGGGAATTTCAAAGAATAAGAGGTGATCTCGTTGAAAATTCTTATAAATGACTTAAATTATATAAATATATAAATGACTTGGATGCAGGGTTAGAAGGTACTATAGCCAAATTTGCACATGACGCTAAAATAGGTGGGACAGTAAGTTGCAATGAAGAAATTTACAAATGGATATGGATAGAATTAGAACATTACAGCGCAGTACAGGCCCTTCGGCCCTCGATGTTGCGCCGACCTGTGAAACCATCTGACCTACACTATTCCATTTTCATCCATATGTCTATCCAATGACCACTTAAATGCCCTTAAAGTTGGCGAGTCTACTACTGTTGCAGGCAGGGCGTTCCACGCCCCTACTACTCTGAGTAAAGAAACTACCTCTGATATCTGTCGTATATCTATCACCCCTCAACTTAAAGCTATGTCCCCTCGTGTTTGCCATCACCATCCGAGGAAAAAGACTCTCACTATCCACCCTATCTTCTTCTTCTTCTTTTGGGCTCTATTAAGTCACCTCTCCTCCTCCTCCTCTCCAACGAAAACAACCTCAAGTCCCTCAGCCTTTCCTCGTAAGACCTTCCCTCCATACCAGGCAACATCCTAGTAAATCTCCTCTGCACCCTTTCCATAGCTTCCACATCCTTCCTATAATGCGGTGACCAGAACTGCACGCAATACTCCAGGTGCGGTCTCACCAGAGTTTTGTACAGCTGCAGCATGACATCGTGGCTCCGAAACTCGATCCCCCTACTAATAAAAGCTAACACACCATATGCCTTCTTAACAGCCCTATTAACCTGGGTAGCAACCTTCAGGGATTTATGCACCTGGACACCAAGATCTCTCTGTTCATCTACACTACCAAGAATCTTCCCATTAGCCCAGTACTCTGCATTCCTGTTACTCCTTCCAAAGTGAATCACCTCGCACTTTTACGCATTAAACTCCATTTGCCATCTCTCAGCCCAGCTCTGCAGCCTATCTATGTCCCTCTGTACCCTACAACATCCTTCGGCACTATCCACAACTCCACCGACCTTAGTGTCATCCGCAAATTTACTAACCCACCCTTCTACACCCTCTTCCAGGTCATTTATAAAAATGACAAACAGCAGTGGCCCCAAAACAGATCCTTGCGGTACACCACTAGTAACTAAACTCCAGGATGAACATTTGCCATCAACCACCACCCTCTGTCTTCTTTCAGCTAGCCAATTTCTGATCCAAAGCTCTAAATCACCTTCAACCCCATACTTCCGTATTTTCTGCAATAGCCTACCGTGGGGAACCTTATCAAACGCCTTACTGAAATCCATATACACCACATCCACTGCTTTACCCTCATCCACCTGTTTGGTCACCTTCTCGAAAAACTCAATAAGGTTTGTGAGGCACGACCTAGCCTTCACAAAACCGTGCTGACTATCGCTAATTAACTTATTCTTTTCAAGATGATTATAAATCCTGTCTCTTATAACCTTTTCCAACATTTTACCCACAACCGAAGTAAGGCTCACAGGTCTATAATTACCAGGGCTGTCTCTACTCCCCTTCTTGAACAAGGGGACAACATTTGCTATCCTCCAGTCTTCCGGCACTATTCCTGTCGACAATGACGACATAATGATCAAGGACAAAGGCTCTGCAATCTCCTCCCTAGCTTCCCAGAGAATCCTAGGATAAATCCCATCTGGCCTAGGGGACTTATCTATTTTCACACTTTCCAAAATTGATAACACCTCCTCCTTGTGAACCTCAATCCCATCTAGCCTAGTAGCCTGAATCTCAGTATTCTCCTCGACAACATTTTCTTTCTCTACTGTAAATACTGACGCAAAATATTCATTTAACGCTTTCCCTATCTCCTCTGATTCCACACACAACTTCCCACTACTATCCTTGATTGGCCCTAATCTAACTCTAGTCATTCTTTTATTCCTGATATACCTATAGAAAGCCTTAGGGTTTTCCCTGATCCTATCCGCCAATGACTTCTCGTGTCCTCTCCTTGTTCTTCTTATCTCTCCCTTTAGATCCTTCCTGGCTCGCTTGTAACTCTCAAGCGCCCTAACTGAGCCTTCACGTCTCATCCGAACATAAGCCTCCTTCTTCCTCTTGACAAGCGCTTCAACTTCTTTAGTAAACCACGGCTCCCTCGCTCGACAACTTCCTCCCTGCCTCACAGGTACATACTTATCAAGGACACGCAGTAGCTGCTCTTTGAATAAGCTCCACATTTCGATTGTTCCCATCCCCTGCAGTTTCCTTCCCCATCCTACGCATCCTAAATCTTGCCTAATCGCATCATAATTTCCTTTCCCCCAGCTATAATTCTTGCCCTGCGGTATATACCTGTCCTTGCCCATCGCTAAGGTAAACCTAACCGAATTGTGATCACTATCACCAAAGTGCTCACCTACACCTAAATCTAACACCTGGCCGAGTTCATTACCCAGTACCAAATCCAATGTGGCATCGCCCCTGGTTGGCCTGTCTACATACTGTGTCAGAAAACCCTCCTGCGCACACTGGACAAAAACTGACCCATCTAAAGTACTCGAACTATAGTATTTCCAGTCGATATTTGGAAAGTTAAAGTCCCCCATAACAACTACCCTGTTACTCTCGCCCCTGTCGAGAATCATCTTCGCTATCCTTTCCTCTACATCTCTGGAACTATTTGGAGGTCTATAAAAGACTCCCAACAGGGTGACCTCACCTCTCCTGTTTCTAACCTCGGCCCATACTACCTCAGTAGACGAGTCCTCAAACGTCCTTTCTGTAGCTGTAATACTCTCCTTGATTAACAATGCCACACCCCCCCCTCTTTTACCATCTTCTCTGTTCTTACTGAAACATCTAAATCCCGGAACCTGCAACATCCATTCCTGCCCCTGCTCTACCCATGTCTCCGAAATGGCCACTACATCGAGATCCCAGGTACCAACCCATGCTGCAAGCTCACCCACCTTATTCCGGATGTTCCTGGCGTTGAAGTAGATAGGTTAGATAAATGGGCCAAAATTTTGTAGATGGATTTTTAACATGGATAAGTGTAAGGTTACCCATTTTGGTCAGAAGAATAGAAAGGCAAATTATTATCTAAATGGAGAGAAACTTCAGGGTGCTTCGTGCAGAGGGATCTGGGTGTCCTCATGCATGAATCGCAGAAAACTAGTTTGCAGGTACAGCAAGTGATGAGGAAGGCAAATGGAATTTTGACATTTATTGCGAAAGGAATAGAGTATAAAAGTATGTAAGTGTTGCTGCAACTGTACAAGGCATTAGTGAGACTGCAACTGGAGTATTGTGTACAGTTTTGGTCCCCTTACTTGAGAAAAGATGTAGTTACATTGGAGGCAGTTCAGAGGAGGTTCACTAGATTGATTCCAGCAATGGGGGGCTTGCCTTATGAAGAGAGATTGCGCAGTTTAGGCCTTTATTCTCTAGAGTTTAGAAGAATGAGAGGAGGTCTAATTGAGGTATATAAGATGATTAGGGGGATTGAGAAAGTAGAGGTAGAGAGGATGTTTCCTCTTGTGGGGCTGGAATGAGAGGTCATAGTTTTAGGATAAGGGGCAGCAGATTTAAAACCAAGATGAGAAATTACTTCTCTCAAAGGGTCGTGAATCTGTGGAATTCACTACCCCAGAGTGCGGTGGATGCCGGGACATTGAGTAAATTTAAGGAGGAGATAGATTTTTAATTAGAAATGGGATGAAGGGTTATGGAGAACAGGTAGGAAAGTGGAGTTGAGGCCAAGATGAGATCAGCCATGATCGTATTGAATTGCGGAGCAGGCTCGAGGGGCTGAATTGCCTGCTCCTGCTCCGAGTTCTTATGTTCTTAGAGGGCTTAACAGAGTAGACGCTAAGAAGCTCTTTCCCCTGACTAGAGTAACTTGGATTAGGATGGAACATAGGACTGAGATGAGGAAACATTTCTTTACTCGGTTGTGAATCTTTGGAATTCTTTACCCTAGAGACCTGTGGATGCTCAGTTGTTGAGTGTATTCAAGATTGAGATCTATAGATTTTTGAACAGTAAGGAAATTGAGGGAAATGTGGATAGGACAGGAAAGTGGAGTCGAGGTGGAAGATCAGCAGTGATCTTATTGAATGACGGCGCAGGCTTGAGGGGCCATTTGGCTTACTTCTCTTATTTCTTATGTTCTCGTGATTCTTGTATTTGTCACTTCGAAACATAGCTTGCTGTCATCAGAAAATTTTGAATTACAATTTCTTCTTGATATCTTTTGGTTAAACAGCAGGAAACCTTGTTCTTTAGCCATCCTCAAAGCCTTTTCTATTTGCCAGCATCATTTGTTTTCTGTTAGCTTGATTTTCTGTCCAATTCACTAATTTGCCATTGCTTCCATGAATGATCTAAATGTTGATTGCATCTGGGCACCGGCATGGCCAGGCTAAGGATTCTGTTAATATAAGTCAACAGGACACACATGGCAATTGTCTGCCACATGGTCTGTTACAGTTCCTGTATAATATGTACAGTATGACATGTGTTGTCAGTCAGGTAAGAACTCCCTTTAAAAGGTGAGATTTCAAAAGAAACCATTTAATGTTATTTAGTAAAGAAAGAAAGGATCTGCATTTATCTAGTGCCTTTTATGTCCTCGGGACCAAAACACTTGGCAACCAATGTAATATTTTGAAATGTAGGTAATTGAAACAGCCAATTTATGCACAGCAAAGCCCGACAATAATGAGGTAAATAACAGAATAATTTGCTTTTTTGTTACTGGTTGAGGGATAAATGCTGGCCAGAACACCAGGAAAAACCACAACTCAGCTTCAAAAGGTGCCATGGAATCTTTTACATCCACCTGATTGGGCAGACGGGGAACTCTGTTTAACAGTTCATCGGAAAGACAGTGCAGCTATCCCTCAGTGCTGCACTGAAGTGCCAGTCTAGGTTGTGTTCTGGAGTGGGACCTGAACCCACGAACCTTTGACTCTGGCATGAGTGCTACCAACTGAATCACAGCTGACACCTTAACAATTGCTGCTTGGCTAGGCCCACCATGTTTTTCGGGTTTAAATGTAAAAATTGATGTCATTAATATACAACTCTAGCCAATTGGGGATTGATGATGGTTATGGTTTGTTGCAAATACCAAAGCAAGAGCTACCTTGTATTTCAATGGAAGGGGAAATAGGTCTTGGTGAGTTTCAAATGCAATTGCAAGATTTATCTTGTATTTCAATGGTATGGGGAGATTGTTAAGTTCCAAATACAACTTGGAAAAACTGCCTTTGTATTCCAATGGGAGGGGAATTGATGAGTCCCTTAAAGTCTAAGGAATGCATATTTAAACTTTTATGGTGGACAATTGATTTAGCAATTCATTACCAGATCTGATTGCTCGGACCCTGCTCTCCTCTGCAAAACTCCAGGATCAATGTGGAATGCTAAGATAGTTCCTGGCATTTCATCTCCATGATAAACTGTCTTCATAAATCACTCACCCCTGCCCCCCTCTACCTTTTCCTCCCAAAAAGTGTGAGGAATTGTTGGATTTCTTGGACAGTAAGATTGAGATCATCTGTTCAGCTGTCTCTGATGCTTCCCCTAGCCCCCAAGCTAAGCAACTTCTTGTCCTGAACTCGTCTATCTCCTCAAATGTCCTCTCCAAGCTCATCTTGTTTATGCAACCCATCTCCTGCTCCCTCGACCCTTTCCTCGCCAAACTGTGAATCATCCTACTTCCCTTCCTGGGTCCGATGTTAGCTGATACTGTTAACAGTCCCCTCTCCTCAGGTACTATCCCCATCTCCTTCAAATCTGTCATCGTCATCCCTCCCCCACCCAAAAGAAAATTTCCTCGACCCCTCTACTTGCAAACTGCCACCTCATCTCCAGCGTCCCTTTCCTCTCAAAACGCCTTGAATGTATTGTCGCCTCCCAATTCTGCATCCATCTTTCCTGCAACTCCATTTTTGAATCCTTCCAATCTGGTTCCTGCCTGTGGCATAGCACTGAAATAACCCTCATCAAAGTCACATGACATTCTGTGTAACTGTCACAGTGGTAAAGTATTCCTCCTCATCCCCTTAACCTATCTGCAGTCTTTGACAGGTTGGCCATATCATCCTCCTCTAATGCCTCTCCTGTGTAGTCCAGCTGGTTGGTCCTGCCATGGCCTGGTTCCATTCCTACCTGTTCAGTCGTAGCCAGAGAATCACCTGCAATAGCTGCTTTTCCCACTTCCACGCCATTACCTGGATAACCCCCAAGGGTCTGTGCATGTCCCGCTCCTATTTCTCATCTACTTGCTGTCCCTTGGTGGCATCATCTGAAAACGCAACATCAAGTTCTATATGTACAGTGACGACACCCTTAGCACCACCCCTCTCAACCGCTCCACTATTGTCGATTTGCCAACCTACTTGTCTGACATTCAGCATTGGATGAGAAGACATTTCCTGCAATTAAGTATGGAGAAGATCAAAAACATTGTAGTTGCTCCCCAACACAAACTCTGTTCCCTAATCACCAGCTCCATCTCCCTCTCTGGCCTCTAGCTGAGGCTAAACCAGACCATTAGCAGTCTTGGTGTCCTGTTTGGCCCAGAGCTGAACTTCCAGTCTCATATCCTTTCCACCGAGAACACCTACTTTCTCCTCTGTAGCAATGCCTGTCTTCGCCCCTACCTTGGCTCATCTGCTGATGCCCTCATCCATGTCTTTGTTACCTTTTCTGGCCAGCCTCCCACCTTGCACCCTCTGTAAACTTGAGCTCATTCAAAACTCTGCTGCCTCGCACCAAGTCCTGTTCACACATCACCCCATGCTTGCTGACCTACGTTAGCTCCAGGTTCTGCAATGCCTTAGCTTCAGAATTCTCATCCATGTTTTCAAATCCCTCGATGACCTCGCTCCTTCCTACCTCCGAGATCTCTGCACTTGTCCAGTTCTGGCCTCTTGCGCATCTCTGATTTTCTTCACTCCACCTTTGGTGGCTATGTCTTCAGCTGTCTAAGCCCCAGGCTCTGGAGTTCCTTCCCTCAACCTCTTTGCCTCTATACTTCTCTCTTTCCTTTTAAGGCACTCCTTGAAACTTACCTGCCCTGACATCTCTCTGGCTCGTTAACAATTTTTTTTTGCTAATTGCTCCTGTTAAGGGTCTTGGCACGTTTAACAATGTTAAAGAGGCTACAAGTTGCTTTTGGTGTTGCAAATGCTACTGCTAGAGCTGTCTTGTATTCCATGGAGGGGCAGTGCGGGGGGATTATGGTGAGCTTCAAAAACGATGTCTGAGAACTGTCCTTGTATTCTATGGCAAACTCTTAAAAGGAGCATGTGTACAGCAACTGTCATTTTGGAATACTGGCTTCTGTTAATCCCGTGTTATGTATTAAGTGGTCTTGAATCGAGAAGGAAGTATATTGGTTTATGACTCCACACTTTAGTGCTAGTTTGTATCATGTTGCCTAAACCTAACTTTCTGTGGGGTTTTTTTCAGCGAAGATGTCAAGGAAACTAAGCTTGCCGACTGAACTGAAGCCTGATTTAGGTAAGTACAAAGCCCAACAAATACATGGTGTTGAAATGTTCTTTGTATGATTACATTTATTTATGTGAGTGTATGTGTAACTGCAAACAACAAATGGTTAGTAGGAGTTGATCCACCGATTCATAAGTTTAGACAGCTCTTGTAGTTTGAATGAAACCTCATTCCTTACCACGGTTATAGTAGGGGTGTAATTCTCTTCATTGATGTAGCTGTAAGCGCCAACCATTCGAGAATGAGCTTAAAGAGGAAGAGAACAGGCTCCCATTATGATTCAGTAAGTTTAACCAATGAGTAGTTGCACTATACAGAGCAGCACATTTTTTGGTTCATCCATAGCATTAGCAGAATGCACTGTAGCAACTAGTCAAGGCTTCAGCAGTACCTCGCAAACCTCAGGACTTCCACCACCCAAAATCCCCAGGGCAACAGGCACATGGGAACTCCATCACCTCCAAGTTTCCCTCCAAATCACACACGTCACCCTGATTTAGACATATATAGTCGTCCCTTCTAGGACTCCCTACCTAACAGCATTGTGGGAATGCCTTAAGCAAATAGGCTGTAGCGGTTCAGGAAGAAGGCCCACCACTACCTTCTCCAGGGCAACTAGGGATGAGCAATAAATGCTAGCCTTGCCAGTGATGTCCATATCTCGAGAATAAATTTTAAAATGCCCATGGCCATGAAAGGACAATTAGCCAGAGCTCTCCCTCTCAATCACTATCGAATGACCCTGGGATAGAGGGGGGAAATCAGTCAGAGTTCCCAATGCTGAACACTATCAAGTGAACAGGTTTGAAAATGTACATGGACAATCATCCGATTCGGAAGAGGATTGTGCTCCGATGTAATGGCCCATAATAGCCTCCTAACAATCACAGTCCCAAGGCTCTCTTGTAATAATAGCCACTTACTTGAGTGAGGTATTGTGGGTGTTTGGCATCTCTAAGTACACTAGTGTAACAAATTCCATTCGAGCTGTGCTTCTGTAACCACCTCGGTGTCACTTACTGTTAAATTGAAGATCGTTTTGTGCTATGGGCTTGTATCCAGTAGAAACCTGATCAGTCTACCCCAATTCATTTCATTCAGGGTCCTTACGACAAGCAGGTCCTTCAAGTCGTCATTCCATTAACTCTGGTTGGAATGAAGTCAGAGTGTTGTCACTCACTATCTCACTACATACACCCTAGATCTTAAATTCTTGTCAGAACGCCCTGTAATTTCAGGTTCATGAGTAGGATCAATGGGGGGGGGATGGAAAATCAGAACAGCCCATTTAACACACGGCATCAGCACAGGATCTTACCCTCGCATGTCATAAACTCAAGTAACCTCTGTCTGAGGTCCAGAGCAACAGCAGATTTAATTAAATAGTATCTAAGTTTTGCAGCTCTTCCTGTCCAAGCAATAAAACCAAGTCCATTCATAAGCAACATACTGAGATCAAATTGAATGCTGTAGAGTTCATTTCTTTTTGGGGCACAGTAAGTGGCAATTCTATTCCTGTTGTTAAGTCCCTCTGTAGGGCGCTCTTCCGTCTGTGAGATTTGCTGATATCTGTCACTCAGCTGCCAGTTATGTCACTCGATCACATCACCTCCAATTCAATTGCCAGAAACAACGTTATATTCGCAGTCCTGCACATTGAATACTTCCTTCTCCAACAGAGGCTTGTGTTCTTACTGCTGTTGGTCCACTGTGTTTCCTAACACCACCTCCGTGATTTCCTGGCACACGTTGCCAGGTACCTATCACTATAAACAGTCTCTAATGCTTTTACAGTTATTTTCATGTGCAGCAGCTGCTGCAGCATCCTATCTGTTGGCTCCTTTTCTTAATCTTTCCTATATAGCACTGACTGCAGATCACTGAAATTATGAATGATTAAGCATTGAAATTTTAGATGGCGCTTTTGAGGTCTTGTGATGCCACCTATCCCTTACCAGGCAAACTGGCCCTTTGTTTATCATGCAGCCATCACTGTCCAAGATCTGCACTTCTCACTGGCTGAATTATGAAACGATATTGGTGTCAGAGTTGCAGTTTCCGAGCCTGGACCGGCAAAATTACAAAGAGGAACACGGGTGAGAAGAAGTCGAATACAAATCATGAATTGACCTTGATAGATTTAGTGGTTTACTTTCCTTCAGATGAAGACAGTGGAGTGTAGTAAGCTTGATAGTGACTCATCTTCACAAGGAGACTGCCTCATGCACATCCCTGACCAGTGGCAACAGGAACACCAGCAGAATGTTCAATGGGTGACAGCAAATCCAGTATCGCCCGTTTTCCACCGCTGCCAAAAGTTAAAATCAGCCCTTGCTTTACCTGGAAATATTTTGGAAGTGTAGTCACTGTTGTAACATAGCGAGATGGTTCAACCCTTTTGTGCACAAGGTCCCACAGACAGCAATGAGATATTGACAAAAAAACATCTGTTTGAGATATTGTTTGAGGGATAAATATTAGCCAGGGCATTCGGAAGAACGCCATGCTTTTCTTTGAAATAATGCCACCTGGGAAAGCAAACAGGGTGTTGGTTTAAAGTCTCATCCAAAAGATAACACCTCATTACTGCACTAATTTTGTGCTTGCAGTCTCTGGAGTATAACTTGAACCCATGACCACCGGATCAGAAGTGCATATGCTACCCACTGAACTACAGCTGATTCTTTTCCTCCAACTTCTCCACTTCCTCTAAATTGTCAAACCGTCTGTCTGACAGCCAGTGCTGGATGAGCAGAAATTTCCTCCAACTAAAAATACTGGGAAGACCGAAGCCATTATTTTCGGTCCAAGCCACCAACTCTATTCCCTGGCCACCGACTCCATCCTTCTCCTTGGAAACCGTCTGAGGCTGAAGCAGACTATTTGCAAGCTTGGTGTCGTATTTAACCCTGAGATGAACTTCTGACTACATCTACGCCATCACCAAGACCATCTATTTCTACCTCCATAACACCGTCCGATTCCGCCCTGCCTCAGCTCATGTGCTGAAACCCTCATCTGTGCTTTTGATACCTCTAGACTTGAATATTTCAGTGCTCTCCTGGCCTCCCATATACTACCCTCCATAAACTTGAGATCATCCAAATCTCTGCTGCCCTTGCCTAACTCGTAGCAAGTCTTATTCACCCAACACCCCTCTGCTTGCTGACATACGTTGGCTCCTGGTTAAGCAATGTCTTTTGAAAAAAATTTCGTCCTTTGTTTTCAAATCCTTCCAGGGCCTTGCTCCTTCCTATCTTTGTAATTTCCTCCAGCATTTCAACACTCAAAAATCTGCACTCTGCCACTTCTTGCCTCTTGCACATCCCTGACTTTAATTGCTCCACCATTGATGGCCATGCCTTCAGGTGCCTAGGCCCTAAGCTCTGGATGGCCCTTCCAAAACTCCTCAACTTCTCTACCCCTCTTTCCTCCTCTGTGTACCTATCATAACCTCTACATCACCAACTCGTTCTTTCACACATGGAGGCACCCAAGATCGCGTCGTTGGCACCAGCTAGACCTCATCGTCACAAGGTGAGCCTCCTTAAACAGTGTTCAAATCACACGCAGCTTCCACAGTGCAGACTGCGACACCGACCACTCCCTGGTGTGCAGCAAGGTTAGACTCAGACCAAAGAAGTTGCATCATTCCAAGCAGAAGGGCCACCTGCGCATCAACGCGAGCAGAATTTCTCATCCACAGCTGTTACAAAAATTTCTAAAATTCACTTTTAACAGCCCTTCAAAACACTCCCACGGGATGCTGAGACCAAGTGGGCCCACATCAGAGACGCCATCTATGAGTCAGCTTTGACCACCTACGGCAAACGTGCGAAGAGGAATGCAGACTGGTTTCAATCTCATATTGAAGAGCTGGAACCTGTCATAGCCGCTAAGCGCATTGCACTGTTGAACTACAAGAAAGCCCCCAGCGAGTTAACATCCGTAGCACTTAAAGCAGCCAGAAGCACTGCACAAAGAACAGCCAGGCGCTGCGCAAATGACTACTGGCAACACCTATACAGTCATATTCAGCTGGCCTCAGACACCGGAAACATCAGAGAAATGTATGATGGCATTAAGAGAGCTTTTGGGCCAGCCATCAGGAAGATTGCCCCCCTCAAATCTAAATCAGGGGACATAATCACTGACCAATGCAAGCAAATGGACCGCTGGGTTGAGCACTACCGAGAACTGTTCTCCAGGGAAAATGTCACTGAGACTGCCCTCAATGCAGCCCAGCCTCTACCAGTCATGGATGAGCTGGACGTACAGCCAACAAAATCGGAACTCAGTGATGCCATTGATTCTCTAGCCAGCGGAAAAGCCCCTGGGAAAAGGACAGCATTGCCCCTGAAATAATCAAGAGTGCCAAGCCTGCTATACTCTCAGCACTACATGAACTGCTTTGCCTGTGCTGGGACGAGAGAGCAGTACCACAGGACATGCGCGATGCCAATATCATCACCGTCTATAAAAACGAAGGTGACCGCGGTGACTGCAACAACTACCGCGGAATCTCACTGCTCAGCATAGTGGGGAAAGTCTTTGCTCGAGTCGCTTTAAACAGGCTCCAGAAGCTGGCCGAGCGCGTCTACCCTGAGGCACAGTGTGGCTTTCGTGCAGAGAGATCGACCATTGACATGCTGTTCTCCCTTTGTCAGATACAGGAGAAATGCCGCGAACAACAGATGCCCCTCAACATTGCTTTCATTGATCTCACCAAAGCCTTTGATCTCGTCAGCAGACGTGGTCTCTTCAGACTACTAGAAAAGATTGGATGTCCACCAAATCTACTAAGTATCATCACCTCATTCCATGACAATATGAAAGGCACAATTCAACATAGCGGCACCTCATCAGACCCCTTTCCTATCCTGAGTGGCGTGAAACAGGGCTGTGTTGTCGCACCCACACTTTTTGGGATTTTTTTCTCCCTGCTACTCTCGCACACGTTCAAGTCTTCAGAAGAAGGAACTTTCCTCCACACAAGATCAGATGGCAGGTTGTTCAACCTTGCCCGTCTAAGAGCGAAGTCCAAAGTACGGAAAGTCCTCATCAGGGAACTCCTCTTTGCTGACGATGCTGCTTTAACATCTCACACTGAAGAGTGGCTGCAGAGTCTCATCGACAGGTTTGCAGCTGCCTGCAACGAATTTGGCCTAACCATCAGCCTCAAGAAAACGAACATCATGGGACAGGACGTCAGAAATGACCCATCCATCAATATTGGTGACCACGCTCTGGAAGTGGTTCAAGAGTTCACCTACCTAGGCTCAACTATCACCAGTAACCTGTCTCTCGATGCAGAAATCAACAATCGCATGGGAAAGGCTTCCACTGCTATGTCCAGACTGGCCAAGAGAGTGTGGGAAAATGGCGCACTGACACGGAACACATAAGTCCGTGTGTTTCAAGCCTGTGTCCTCAGTACCTTGCTCTATGACAGCGAGGCCTGGACAACGTATGTCAGCCAAGAGCGACGTCTCAACTCTCTCCATCTTCGCTGCCTCCGGAGAATACTTGGCATCAGGTGGCAGGACCGTATCTCCAACACAGAAGTCCTCGAGGCGGCCAACATCCCCAGCTTATACACACTACTGAGTCAACGGCGCTTGAGATGGCTTGGCCATGTGAGCCGCATGGAAGATGGCAGGATCCCCAAAGACACAATGTACAGCGAGCTCGCCACTGGTATCAGACACACCGGCCGTCCATGTCTCCGCTTTAAAGACGTCTGCAAACGCGACATGAAGTCCTGTGACATTGATCACAAGTCGTGGGAGTCAGTTGCCAGCGTTCGCCGGAGTTGGCGGGCAGCCATAAAGGTGGGACTAAAGTGTGGCGAGTCGAAGAGACTTAGCAGTTGGCAGGAAAAAAGACAGAAGCGCAAGGGGAGAGCCAACTGTGTAACAGCCCCGACAAACACATTTTTCTGCAGCACCTGTGGAAGAGTCTGTAACTCTAGAATTGGCCTTTATAGCCACTCCAGGCGCTGCTGCACACACCACTGACCACCTCCAGGCGCTTACCCGTTGTCTCTCGAGATAAGGAGGCCAAAGAAGGTGCTTAAGACCTACCTCCTTGACCAAGTATTTGGTCATTTTGTTCTAATATCTGCTTTTGTGTTGGTGTCAAATTTTGTTTGATAACACTCCTGTGAACAGCTTTGGGACATTTTACTGTGCTATAGGCGTAGATAAATAAAGTTGTTGGTGGTGGATACATACCTGGAAGACACTAAGTTGACGCTCAACTGCAGTACTAAGAGAGTGCTGCATTCTCAAGGGTGCTGTTTTTCAAATGACTAAGACTTACATTGGCTCATTTAGGTATTTGAAGAAGAGCAGTGAGTTCTCCCAGTATCTTGGCCAACATTCATCCTCTGCCAACTCCTTGGAACAACACATGATCTGATCTTGCATCTCATTTGCTGTTTGAGGGAACTTGCTGTGCAAATTGGCTCTGTTTTCCTACACAGCAGCATTGATAACAGTTCAAAAAAATAATGCTTTGGCTGTGACTTCCGTTGGGACATCCTAAAGGTGTGAAAGGTGCTATATAAATGCACCTTAATTCATTCACCCTTTTTATTATAAATAAATAATAAAAACAGAAACTGCTGAAAATACTCAGGTCTGGCAGGATCTGTGGAGAGAGAAACAGAGTTAACATTTCAGGTCAATAACCTTTCAACATTGTCTGTGCTGAAACGTTTTTGTTGGATGCTTAAGGTGACTTAAATATAAGAGGTCTCAGCCCAAATCTTTTCATTGCAGAACATATAATTATTTTAGCTGGTTTAATGTTTTCATAATCACATCATTTATTGATCCTTGGATTGTGGCCTGCAATCTCATTGCATAAAGAAGCACCTTTTGAGCTGACTGTGACATGTTTAACATAGGCTCACAGAAATACATAGTCGTAACACAAAGCAGTTTGAGAACATAAAATGGGTGTTTCACACCTCAAAATCTTGTGATTAGCAGAGGGAGAGTTTACCTATTGATCAATCTCAGTGAATGAATAAGTACTTCAATTACTGGTGTTATCTGCATTTGATTAAACAAAAGATTTGACACTTGTTAAATGGTGTGGAGTGACTCCTGCATCGGCCTCAAGTTGGGAGCAGCCTCTGTCACTAGGCCCTGCTGCACACATGGTCCCTCAATCAGCAGGACCAAGGAGAACATTGATGATGGTGCCCAGTGACTGTCTAAGCCCCTGGCTAATGCTTCAGATGACTGGAGGGGAGCATCAACTGAGTTGCAATGGCATCCCCTCCAGACATCTCTGCACCTCAGTGTCACTGATTGGTCAAGGCTACACAGTGTGGCATGCACACTGTGTGCTGCCTTTGGCCATCCATGAGGTTGGCCACACTCTCCATGGAGGAGCTCATGACCTCAAAGCCCTGAGCCACAGTGGTGCACCAGAGCTGAATGGATTCCTCCATTCTTAGCCTGACTGTGCACTGCCTCAGGGAACTCTGACATGTGGGAGCACATCTGTTGCTGCTGGTCTAAGTAGATCCTCCTTTCCTGTGACTCCCAAGGCTGTGCATCTGTGCCCAACTGAGCAGGGCTGTACCTGTCCTCCATCCGCCAAGGGGGACTGCCCACAGCTGCTGCTGCCTCTGTCTCTTGTCGCTACCTCATCACCCAGTGTTGCCCTACCTAAGCATGCATGAAGCCCCACCGAGGTGACTGTGTCTGAGCTGGTGGAGGGTGCACTTGCAGTGTGTGATGCGCTTGCTGTGTGGTCTGCTCTAGTGATGGTACATAAATAGGTTTTTGCACCTTGACATCAGAACCTTTTGGAGACAGAAGAGATCATGAGAACTAGCCTTTGAGAGAAGAATCCTGTGCAGTGCTGAGGCTTCCCAATGCACCTGAGTCTTTAACATGCTGTCAGGCGAGGTAGAGTGCAATGTGCCCCCTTAATCTCTGCATTCTAGTTTCTATTCACCCTCTCCACCAGGGGTGCCCATCTTGCCTTCCTCATCTTGCTTATGGTCAGCAACCCTGGTGATCTCCCTCTTCTATGGTGGTGACAATGTGAAGGATGGGGACCCTTTTTGTCTGCGCCCTTTCCTGGGCATTATGAGCCCATTTCTCCTGCAAGGACAAAAGAGAGTTACGGCACTGCTGGCCTCTATGGCCAATGCCAATGACTCATCTTCATAAACCTTATGTATCAGTGCTGGCAAGTTCACAACAGCGCTGTGGCTCTGAGCCTTGCTGAGCAGTCAGTAAATACCCTGGGCACACATTCCTTCCATGTTCTGGAGCACCATGTGTCCTCTGGTTCCTCAGCTGGAGTGTCTGCTGGAGGTTGAACACCCCAGAGGCTTGTCCTGAGGGTCTGGCACTGCATTCACCTTGCCAGAGCAAATAAATTCATTGAACTACTTCCTGTGCTGGACCCAGTTCCTCAGGGGCATGCTTTGTCTGCTCAGTCTCAGCACTCTTGATCCAGACCTGGGAGGATGGACTTCTGCCATCCTCCGGAAAGAGGACCTCCCTCCTCTCCCTCACTGCCTTGAGGACCTCCAGGTCAGCATCAGTAAAGACAGGAGCAGCCCTGCTCCAGGTTCCAGTCCTCTGCCTTTCCTGCTGCTTGTGTAATCCAGCCACAGTTGTGGCTGCCTGGGTTGGTTTAAATTGGGTCCACACTCTTTCTGTCCTGTCTTAGTTCCCGCCCCTGCGCCGCTAATTAGCTGCCCAACTCGCCCTTTGGCCAATTAACAGTCCGCCACTGTGAAAATTGGGGCCTTTAACTGTTTATTTCCCCTCAGGGCAGGATTGGGACCGGGAAACCGTCCCAGCGTTCGTTTCCCATCTCCAGAAGGAAATTTAGGCCCCATATTTGTGGAAATGATCATTTATCCTCCTCCAATGGGTTCTTGAGAGGAACCCATCACCCATGCTACTCAGCTCAGTCCTCATACCCCTGAAGCTATATACTAATGGCTTGGTTACCCACCTTTGTGTTGCCCAACTCCAGTTGTAAGTTACCATCACCAAGGGTTCAGCTACTTCTGCTGTTTGGTTCAATCACAGGAACCAAGTCTTTAAAGAAAACACTGCTGCTTGTGGGCTCTTTGATACCCAAAGTTCGGAGCAGTCATGTACTATGATAAGCTCAGCACCTTTCCCCCTTGGACATTCCTCGTTGAAGGAATGGTTAATGTCTCATGTCAGTATTAGCTTATGTTCCTCACTACCCCTTCTATTATTATTGTCAGGTGATTAGTCATTCGCCTGATAGGTCTTTAGCAAACCCCAGATGTTCGCCTGGCCCATTTCTCATTGAACGCAGTGTACCAGGAGAGTTTCATACTATTGTTTTATTTTACTGCAGTGCCTGCTTGCCTATCTTATCCCAGTGTCCCTTATGCACAAGGCACTCACCTTCAACTTTCCTGTTTGTCTCCCTTCTCATCCATTCAAAATGCCCTCTATGTTTGCATATTATAATCACTTCTATCATCTAGGATTAGCCATGTCTTCTGTGATGTAGTAGTTATTGGTTGCCCAGCTGTTGGAGATTTATACGGCTTACTCTGTTCTTGCATAGAAAAGTAATAATCTTCACCTTGGAATCAGGTTTTATTTTTTATACTGTAGATATGAAAGGCTTAGAAGTAACTTTTTTTAAAAAAAGGGTTTTGTTTCTCCCCTCGTTAAGGTGAAATGTCAGTGCTGTAATGGAACAGCTTTCCACTTTGGGCATCAGAAATCAACAGGAAGTACTTCCAGAATCAGGTATAGAGCAAACAGAAACAAAGGATCTAGGAAGTCAAGGAGACAGAAAAGATCATTTAGCTCAGTTCAAAATAATGATTCTAAAGTGCTGAATAATGATGTCAAACCCCAGATACAGAAGCACCCTAAGCCACAATGTAAACTTGTTCATTTCCCAAAGCAGCATGTTGTTATGACCGAGGTGGGAGGAGTGCACTGTCTTTTCTAGTCCCACTTCCCTGCAGGTCGCAACATATATTTTTAAAAATGTTTACCCAGTTACTGATTCGATCCGTCATATACTCTACTCTTTATCTCAGAATAAAATACACCAACCAGATTTCTTTGAACAACAAAATTATCAGTTTATTATCTAACAAGCCTTAACCAGTAACAAAGCAAAGCATTAACACACAGATTGAAATATGTAAGTTCCCTTTTTAAATTCCCTGTACACACACACTGAAAAATACAGAAATTCTCTCTGCAGGGGTCTGTTACAAAAAAAATACTTTGGCCAAATACTTGCTAATTCTTGGAGGAAAAAAAGAGAAGATATGGAAGGATGTCAGTTGTCCTTTTTTGTTTGGTGTCCGGGTATACAGAGACAGGTCGCTGGGATCTTTTCAGAAGCAATTCGTTCTGGAGATGTTGAGAAACCATCTGGTAGGCTTTCCAGCAGACATGTGGTATCAGGGGTTTCAGCCAGCACACTTGAATCACAGGGTTTTTCAGCTTCTCAGGAGAGATGCAGCACCAGGGATTTTAGCTTTCCCCACACTGGTTCTTTGCAGGGTTTCTTCAAAGCAGTAAAGAGGTGAGCTGGGTGGTTCCTTTTTCCTTGGCAGGCAAAACCAACTTTCTTCAAAACAGTTCACACCCCAACTGACTTGAAAACAATATCCAAAACCCCAAAACAGAAAGTCAACCTCCTGACCTCCATAAACCTTGACATGTGGCTTCTCTGGAAACATCCTCCCCAGGTCACCAACGTTTCTGTTGTTTATTAAGCTTAAAGAACATGACTTCCAGCAAGGTTGTTTGTAAGCAACATCAGTGTCCTTTCAATGAACTGTCAACAGCAAAACAAAGTCCAGCTTCTATAAAATCTTCAGACTTCCAATGAATCCATCTCCACTATTTAAATGAGTCCTCAAAAAAAACTTAAGAAAAAATATAGAAGCATCTTCATAACAATGTCCATGTGAGGTGTGGGCTGGTTTGCGATGTGGACTTGTGACTATATGGAAGTAGATTGAGAGTGCCCAAACTAACTCCATTTTGGGTCCTTATAGCCACCAGAGAGATGAAACCTTTGTTTCATTATTCTCTGCTCATTTCATTGCCAAAATCCCAAAGATTAAAGGCTTATACTGAAAGTTTGGATAGTTTATAGGCTTTGTTAGCGCAGCAGCTTGCTCATGAATTGTCAGTTATATTCCAGACTCTTCCTCCTAGGTCTTGGGTTACAGGTTGAAAGTAGAATTCCAGCCAGCCATTTTAAATTATTATGTATTTGAATTATCCAGCGAGATAGTCATAGCATATGCTTATGTTAGCTATTTATGGACAAGACAACCTTTATATCTGAAACAGGGCATTTATTTCAAGAGGACTAAAAGCAAAAGGCTGCAGGTGCTGAAACTAAACAGAAAATGCTGATAATATGTAGCGGGTCACACAGCATCAGTGGAGATAGGAAGCATTAATCCTACCTTCCTCTTTCCACAAATGTTGCCTGACCTTTGAGTCTTTCTGCATTGTCTGTTTACATTTATTTCAATAGGTTGCTTCAGGTTGTGAATTATCAGTCAGTCAGTATTAACAGGTGGCACTGCATTAAACTGGATTAAAGCACTGGGTTTTAAAGTAACTTCAAAATGAAAATATAAGCAAATGAATACAAGTCCCTATCACTGCAGTGGTAGTATATCTACAGGGTGACTATGTAATGTTGACAGTGGTGGATCAAGAATTCTGAAATTTGGGGACAATCAAACTCCCATGTCTAATTTCAGGAGATGAAGTTGATGCACTAACAATAATCTTCTCCATGGTATCTCTAATGCATTACGAGCCGAGTAGGCTACAGCATTCGCTGCTTTTGTTTCATTGAAGGATATCATTACTATCCTTGCAGGACTGTTGTGTTTTTTTTAAATTAAGTGGCCATTTTTTATATAATGAGCAACTGGAACATCAGCTGTCTCTCCAACGTACTAATAAGGCACAAGAATATCGAGGGTCAAGTGGACTGTATAAACAGTGAGACAGTGTTCAGATTTTTAAACAGAAATTGCTAAGCCAGGTTTTCATCAGACTTAAAAAGTTAGAATGCAGGAGGGCAATTAAAAATGTTATTTAAGTCAAGCTCACTAATGTGGGTAAATGGAGCATATCCATTATTTAATATAATTATACAAAGACAAGTTTTTCCTCATTGGATTGATGATTGTCAGTGTGTCTTCAGACAGATTGGAGGGCCTCACTTTAAGGGCATGTATGAGACACATGAATATCTGAGATCAAAGGGGGATCTCTGTTAGACCCCTGAGTTATGTTATTGTGTTAGATATTGGGCAGTATAGGCATGACTTAGTAGTTGGCAGGAAAAAAGACAGAGGCGCAAGGGGAGAGCCAACTGTGCAACGGCCCCAACAAACAAATTTCTCTGCAGCACCTGTGGAAGAGCCTGTCACTCCAGAATTGGCCTTTATAGCCACTCCAGGCGCTGCTTCACAAACCACTGACCACCTCCAGGCGCGTATCCATTGTCTCTCGAGATAAGGAGGCCCAAAAGAAGAAGAAGAAGAGGCATAGCACAACAAAAGAGACCAGCGCTGCTGTACCTGAGAGATGTCTCTACTGAAATAAAGTCTGCCCGCTTCCTAATGAAGCCTGGTGTTCTGAGCACCTCCTGACTGTTATCTATCTGATTAATAATGGGCTGATGTTAAATATCTATCAATCTGTAACTGCATAGTTTTGTTAATGCTCTGACAACAAAGCAAATGCAGGGAAACTTTAAGGATGGGCTTTTAGAAACTCTGATCACTTATTAATTGTTGGTTAATTGTTAAACCACAATGTAAAGAACTGGGGTACATGGACTCTGATCTGATGAAAAGACCCAGGTAACAGAAATTGAGCAAAAGGTGGGAGAATCTTCAAGCTAAAATATGTTCCAACAAAAGGAAGTGAAGAAAGTAAATTGGAATATGTCATTCAAAGAGCACTGAATGATATGTGTTTTTCTACTACAGATCTCTGACTCTTGCCTATTCTGTGCTCCGTGAAATAGGCTGAATTAGAATGTTAACTTCAGTGAATGGGAATGCTGGTAACTTTAAAGTCATTCAATTTTAAAAGTTCGCAAGCGGTCCATTAAAACTTAAATTGGCTTCTCAGATCAGACTGCAGTCACCTCTAGGACAAAGTCAATCACTTTTTGTTCTGAGAGTTAGATTATCCATGTGATTCCCAGGATTTGTTTACTGTTGGTGCTGAAAATACTACATATTGATGGAAAAGTGTTCGTTTATTTGCAGTGTGGCGGGTGTATAACTACAGGGTAATGGTGCAGTGTGGCAGTGGATGTATAACTGTACACTGGTAGTATTTTCCTTCTGCGCAAAGGGCTTCTTGAAAGAAACATCTGTTATACTTATTATCCAAATGTGATTATATTTTACTTGTTCGGGGAGGGGCTCATTTAAAGATATAGCACTGACCTCCATTCTTCACTCTCTGCCAATGACAGAGCTTGGATTTGGGTCAAAGAGCAGAAACCAACGCCTTAATCATCACCATGAAGAAAAGAAGCAGCTTAAAAACAATGTTTGGAGTGTGAATTCTCTATACGCACATTTCTTTAGTAAGGTTCTGCTTCTGAAAAACTTGATAATGGGACTGAGGCTTTAAATCAATCTTTGATCAACATGCATGTTCATTTTGGATATTAATTTTCTATCACCAATTGGTCCTTACTGAAAAATCTCCAGTTTTTTCCAGTTATTTGTCAGTGAGTTAAGATTCATCTAATTTCCTATAGTTAGACGGCACTGTATTATTGTGCACTGAAAATCCTATGAAATGATGCATGGTAATTTCCTTTCTACAATGTGTAACTGGAAATATGCATAGATACTGCACAACTGAATATTTTTGATAATGCAAAAGGGTGCTGCATATGAAGTCAGATCTTCCTAATCCATATCTAACTATGGACACCCCTAACAATTTTCTCCTTTACCAGTCTGCACCACTTCTCAATCTGAATTGATGGGGAATCAGTGGCCATAAACTTCAGAGTCCTGAGGATCCACAAGGTTGGGGGTGTGTTGGTGGCAGAGTGTTGGGGAAGTATGAGGCAGGGGAGGTGGTGATGGTATGGTGCACCGACCTGCACACACCAAAGTTCACAGGGTCAGCGGCAAGTGCAAAAGAAGTGGGCCTTTACCGCCTGAGGGGAAAAGGGTACTTGTAGCTTCTCCAGCAGAAGAGGCTGTATACAATGGAGTAAGTGTCCACCAGAGATTGGGGTGTTGCTGCCCCTCCCCCCCACAGCTCGGTCATCCCCCATCATCCCCCATGCCGGGAAAACAAGCATCTCTGGTCACCTTTGTACGGGGCTGTTTTTAAATGTTTTTTTTTAAAGGTGCTCTCTCTCTCTCTCTCTTCCCCCGTCTGTGTCTGTCTGTCTCTGTGTGCCTGTCTGTCTGTCTCTCCTCTTCCCTCCCCCCTGCAATGTAACTAATGCCTATTTGTAAAAAGCCTTAAGTTGTTTGCTACTTAAATGAAAGTTGCTGTCGACGATGACAGGGAGCAACCTCCACACAAGCATGGTGAAACACCTGTTGGATGTATACCAATCAGAACAAGTCACGTTGTGTCTTTGCATTAAACTGGAAAAATTCTGCACGCTCTGGAGCCCATTCTCAGAGGCTGCTTCAGCCCAATCCCTAACCCCTGTCTCCTAAATCACCTCTCAGGAGCAGAAACAGGGACCCACCTATACACTGGCAAAGGCAATGACCCCAACCAGTAGCCATCAATTGACAACTTTATGACCCAGTTGTACTCCAGACACCAAAAGGAGCTATGTAACCCTTAAACTCTCATTGTCAGGGAAGATTATGCATCAATATTCTGTCCTTCCAGCCCTCAATAAAAAATCAAGGGAGAGCTGTTTGGGGAGAATGAGGATGAGAAGCAATATGACTTCAGCCCTTTTGAGACTGAATTGATGTTGCAATGGTCCATGTTTACTACCATCAGGTTTTCCCAGCATGTGTGGATTGACTAATCTGACTAATAGCTTTCTATGTCAACAAATCAACTAAGTGGGAACAAATTTATTTGAAATATAAAATATCTAATTCTGAATTATTAATTGACCCGATCATTTAAGCTGCTGATATCCTGATTTGTGCTCTAGTCTATTTGAATGAAGGATTTTTACTTCTCATGTTTCAAAATCAGATGTGAGAGACAACTCTTTCAGCCGTTCCCGCAGTTCCAGCGTTACCAGCATCGACAAGGAGTCCCGAGAGGCGATCACAGCTCTTCACTTCTGTGAGACCTACACCCGAAAGGCGGACACGTGCACCTCGCCATGTTTGTGGGTTGGGACTACACTTGGCACTGTACTGGTCATAGTACTGAATCTGCCACCTGGAGGAGAGCAGAGGCTTACTCAGCCAGTCATCGTGTCTCCCAGTGGTAAGAGCACTTGTACAGTCATGCTTCACGTGTTACATTGTGGAGTAAAAGAATTGAATGGCCTAATGCTATGAAGTGCCTTAGGGTATTTTGCTATGTTAAAGACCTTATATGAATGCAAGTCATTAAGGTAGGAGGAGGCTCCTGTAGAGCATAAAAACTGGCACATATCTATTGGGCTGAATGGCCTGTTTAAAGGGAGCATGCTGTGAAAAAAAACTGGCCGTGCACAGCAACTAAATTTTGAAGGGAACGTGGGTATCCAGGACTGCTTTCAGTAACCCAGATGTGGTTTAACCAGGGCTTTTGTATAGCTGTAGCATGGCTTCCACCCCCTTGTATTCTAGTCCTCTAGATATAAAGGCCATTAGCCTTTTTGATTATTTTCTGTACCTGTTCATGACATTTTAATGATCTATGTATCTGGGCCCAAGCCTCTTTGTACCTCTACTGTTTCTAGCTTTTCATCATTTAGAAAGTACCCTGTTCTGTCCTTTTTAGGTCCAAAGTAGAGAACCACCATTGAAATCCATTTGCGACAGTTTTGCCCCTTTACCTAGTCTATCAATATTTCTTTGTAAATTTATGCTTCCATCTATACTGTTTACAGTGCCACCTATCTTTGTGTACTCAGCAAATTTGGATACGTGGCTTTTTATCTCATCATCTAAGTCATTAATGAATACAATGAATAGTTGAAGCCCTCACACAGATCATTGCTGGCCACCACTAGTCGCACCCTGCCAATTGGAGTACCTGCCCATTATCCTGACTGTCTCCTGCTGCTCAGCCTATTTCCTAACCAGGTCAATAATTTGTCTTCAATTCCATGAGCTTCAACTTTAGCTAACAGTCTGTTATGAGGGATTTTATCAAATGTTTTCTGGAAGTCCATATAAATAACATCCTGTCCACTACTTTACTTACCTCTTCAAAACATTCAATCAGGTTTGTCAAGCACGACCTAACCTTTACAAATCCACACTGGCTCTCTGATCAGCTAAAAATTTTCAAGATGTTCATCACCCTATTCTTAATTTTAGACTCTAGTAATTTCCTGATTTTAAGCTAACTGATTTATAATTCCCTGGTTTCCCTCTCTCTCTTTCTCATCTTGCTTAAGGTTCATGCTCTATAGCATTGGGAAATTGTGACCTTATCAGTTTTCCAAGGATACTAGTTATCTTTGGAGAGAGGAACTTGGGGTTACCGTTTCAGGTCAGTTATTTTTTGCCTGACCAAAGGTAATTGTTTGAAACAGTAACGCTACCTTCCCCTCTCCACAGACGCTACCCGACCTGCTGAGATTCTTTAGAATCTGCAGTATTTTACTGTTCTTGTTGCTGTCATGTACGATTGACAGTTTATTTTGTGCATTTCGTGATAGAAAAGTAGCTTGCCTCTGTAACTGAACATCATAATTTTACTGTGTACGTTGCTGAATTTGTTTCCCGTAATGTAGCTCGATTGCCCTTTACAGTATTTTTAAAAATGTTATACAGGGACTATATTGAGACTAAAAGGGGCAATTTTGCGAATGGCATTTCTGGACACCACAGGAAGCCTCATCAACCCAGCACACGAACCCTGGAGAGAACCAAATGTGCAAGAGGAGAAGGAGGACAAAGATAAATGTAGGAAACTGAGGCCGGTATCTGTCTCCCCCTCATCCTCCCAGGAGATAAATGAAATCCAATATGCAGTGATATGTTCAGAAAAACAGGCAAAGGTCATCTCGCTGCCATCCCAAAACTGTATTTATAAACACAACATAACTGAAACATCGTTTGTTCTTCGTGCTGATATTGTGGGACTGAATGGAAGCATCTGCCTTGCATGCTTCTGTGCCAATGGACATATCATGACATTCAGGTAACTCGCATTCTGCTTAAGCGCGAATGGACTGGTTATATCAGGATATGTGATAGTATCCATGAGCTGAAATCTGTTAAGGCCTTGGTAACCTTTTGAAAGAATATTGGAAATTTTTATTCAGAGAAGTTTTATTGGACAGTATTGGTGGCTACTGATTTTGGTGCAGTAGGTTTAAAGCTCAGCTCATTTGAAGCATTCTCGCCTTCCAGTCAGCAGCTTGTGGCTTCAAACACATGATCAGTGCTGTGGTGCCATCTTTTGGACGATGAGTTGAACTGTGGTATTGAGTGCTTGTTGACCAATAATCATCCCTCAACAAACACTGCCAAAACAGGTTACCTGTTTATGTCATTGCTGTTTGTGGGACCTTGCTGTGCGTAAATTGGCTGCTGTGTTTCCTACAAAACAACAGCAACTGCATTTCAAAAGTACTTTTTTGGTTGTGAAGCACTTTGGGACAGCCTGAGGATTGAAAGATGCTTTTAAAATACAGATTTTTTTTCCCCCCCCCCCCTCAATGCACACGTTAAGTGGCTCCCGTATCACAGGAGACCTGAATCATACACATTCTCATTCCGCTCTCAGCATTTACAGAAGGGAAAATTCTTGGAAATTACAGCACAGAACAAGCCTCTTTGGTCCATCATGACTGTGCTGCTGCTAAGTTTCTAGCAGTTCTAATTCCATAAATTCCTATAAACCAGTGAGCCTGATGATGCCTTGTGTGTTACATGCCATAACACCCTAGAGCATACAGTTTTTCACTGAGCAACGCCGCCAGAGATCTGTGAATATTCTATTAAGCATAATCACCTAGAGTTGCTTTATGGTGAGATTGGCCCTCAAGGAAGTTCCTTTATCTGTGTATTTAATTGTTATCTCTTACTACATTAGTAGGTAGGAGGTACCAGAGTTGAGGTGGATGGTGTGGGTTTTAAGATACTGCAATAGTACAGAAAAGGAACCTGAGATTTAGTAACACTGATGGATGGAATATTGGGTTTAGTTTCCTGTGTAATTCATTGGTGAAGGGTCCTGGGACTTGCCTGCTCTCAGCCGGGAAGGTGGTAACAATGGAACGGTGTAGGATCTGGACCACTAAGTGAGACCTCGGGTGTGTTAGTACTAGGGCACCTTGGGATAATCCTGAGGATACGAAAGGTATATAAATGTACATTGATAATTCGCTCTTCATTAGACCTACATCATGTGAATTATTAAGTGGTTCTGATAGTATCACTGGAAAGCTGTTTTTTTCTTATTACGAATTTAACTCTATGGAATACAAAGGTGACTGTTTCCAGCATTTTCTGTTTTTATTTTATACAATCAGAGGTCAGGCTGTGCCTGTGGAGAGAGGACGTAATTAACATTTCATATCGATGATCTTCCATCAGTTCAGGGACACTCAAATAGCCAGATACTTATTTTGGCCGAATGGTCGCCTATGCTCTCTGTTTCTAGGATTTGCAGTGAATAGATTTATAAGATAGTGATCTTCTTCGTTGCAGTTTGAAAATATAAGCTTTTCCACAGATGGTCGTGATAATGTGATACAGCACTACTTGAATAACAACTGTTGTAATGAGAAGGTGTTATATAGAGCCCACAGAGTTCTCTTCCATAGTCATTGCTGTGTTGTCACTATTTTTATTCAAGGCCTCGAGATTCATACATGAAATCATGTGTTTTGTATGATTGTCACTGTGACCTCAATTGCAGCTTGATGAGTGATGAAACCCATAATGGGAAATAAGAAAGCCCTTATTTTTAAGCACCGTTAATCATACATGGCCATGGTTTTCTAACTGTGACTCTTAGTGCATGCTGGGTATGTATGTCAGGAATATGTCATCTGGTGCAGGTAGTAGTGTTTATAGTACAGTGTATCTAGTACTGGTAGAACAGTGTATGTGGGATAGCTGCTATAGAGAACATGTATATAGTACAGTGTATCTGCGACAGGTGATGTGTATGTAGTTATAGTCTATCTGTGACAGGTGATGCATATATGTTGCAGATATATGTGACGTGCATATAATACACATAGAAATGTAATAGAATACTTACATTTTTAACCAGATTATTCTGATTTTCTTTTGAAGCTTGCCAAGCCTAAGGCCACTGCTGGATGTCAATTATTTGCCACTGACGGACATGCGAATAGCTCGCACTTTCTGTTTCACCAACAATGGGCAAGCTCTGTATCTAGTTTCCCCTACAGAGATCCAGCGCATCACCTACAGTCAGGGAACATGTGAGAATTTACAGGTGAGGATCATTCATGTTCATTGCATTTCCACACAGTGAAAATCTTGCTGCAGGAGCTCATCTTTAAATTAGATTGCCTGTTCTCAATGATGTTTCTTCACCTTCAGTTACCTATATCAAAGTGGATCAGATACATACTGGACAGTGCCCTTCAAAATATTATTCTGATTTTGATATGCAGATGATATAACCACACCACCTACTGCCTCATTCCAGATTTATGAATCAGTTAGTTTGTTGCATTTCTATCAGGCACTGCGATGTGAGGAGAGACATTTCATAAAATAAAGGCTGCTGATGACTGGTGTCAATGGTCAGCTCACAAATCTCCCATAACCCAATTCATACAGAAATAGCCCTGCATCAGCAAGTAGTGCTTAGCTCTGCACTTGATTTTCTGCCCTACAAATCTCCAAATCTGGCCGCTTGTACATCTCCAGTTTCCTTCACTACACCATTGGTGGTCTCGCCTTCAGCTGCCTGAGCCCTAAGCTCTGGAATCATTCCCCAAACCTTCCTGTGCCTGTGCATCTACTCCTCCCCCATCCTATAAGATGATTCTGAAAAAGCTACCTCATTAACCAAACTTTTGGTGACCTATCCTAATATCGTTTTTTGTAGCTCAGTGTCAATTTTTTGACTGATAAAGCTCCGATGCAGCATCTTGGGACATTTGACTATGTTAAAGATGCTCCCTGATTGCAAGTTGCTGTTGTTGTTGCATACAAAAGCCAAAATTCTCCAATGACACCAGCGTCTAGCAGGAGAGGCGGCCCTTGGCTCAGGCCCCGTAAAAATGTGCAACAACTCCATGCTCCTGGCAGTAATATGGAGATCCAGTTTAACTTGCAGCGATTCATATTATCTGCCGTCACTCAGATTAAAGCCTGGCTCAGGTTTAACATTAAAACCCGACCTGGGCCCAACCCGACAACAGCCAACCCGACCTGGGCCCGAGTCCTTGAATTTTTTTAAATGCCCGACCCGAACCTGACACATGTAGTTGGGTTTGGTCGGGTAGCCAGGCTTTACTGCAGAGTGCGGATTCCGGACTGCTCGCTTCCCGCCTTGACGTCCTGAATATTCATTTGAAGATTACTTCCCGGAGCAAGGCAGCACTGTTCATGTCCAGCCCAACCCGACCCAAGCCCGAATGCTGGACCCGGAAGAGAGACCCGACCTGACTCGAATCCGACACATGTCGGGTCTGTTCGAGTCGAATAGCCGTGCTTTAGCTCAGATGTTTAATAGCTTTGCATTTAGGCAGATCTTGTACTGTCGTTTTCTTTTGCGGTCGTGTTCGGTTGTCTTCTCATTGCAGGGAAGTGTTTTACTGATTCATACTTTCAAGTCTTCCTAGTCGTAGGACTGTCGTATCAAGTTTTAATTGTTCTGCTGATGTTATCCGGGATCATGGTCTAGGCAGGGCTCCTTAGTATTAGATCAACCTGAGCCTCGTGACCAGCAGTCACTACAAGCACCTGTTGAATGCCACAGATCCTTCTCCGTGGTAGGCACTGCTAACTGCCGCCTGCAATGCCTTATTCGTGCCTACTTTGAGATTTGATCGCATGGCTCTCGAATAGGTCAGCTCAAGGCAGCTGGAATCCCAGCTAAATGTTTTGACAACATCACTATACCTAGAATTTTCTGAGAGGATTCTCTCATTCGGTCACTGTATCTTCAAAGGAAAATGCAGCCATGCTGCTTGAGGTCTCCACTGATCCCCCTGACATTATGGCAGCCAATTGGGAAAAATAGTAAAGCTTCTCCACGAAAGGCTTAAAACAGTGATTATAAGTGTGTATTTCACTGGGTGCATTGACCACCTTCCACCCACTAGCATATGATGTGCGTGTCATTATTTTACTGTTCAGGGACTTGATCCAAGCCTTGCACTGCACTAATAGTGTTCAGGGACTCAGTCCAAACTTAGCATTGCACAAATAGGATTCAGAAAGCTCTAAGCTGCTTTCTCCACTCAGTAGTAAAGGCTCACCTCAAGATAAGACATTGTGTGCAGTGAGTGAGGATCAATCATTACGGCAAGTACGAATTGAAGGGTCTTTTTCCCTATGAAGTGGTATCATAGGACACTGAGTGTAGTTAGCAATGCAGTGTTTTTTCAAATGTATGTTCTCTGTTTTTGTAAAAAGTTTCTAAATAAATAATCTTTCACTTTCTTCCAGGAAATGCTAGGAGAACTGTTTACTCCTGTGGAAACACCAGAAGCTCCAAACAGAGGGTTCTTTAAAGGCTTGTTTGGTGGTGGTGCCCAGTCACTGGACAGAGAAGAGCTTTGTAAGTACAGCATCGTAATGACAGGATGACCACAGTCCTTAGACCTTCGCTGGATTGTTTAAGGCCTCAGTGTCATCCTTGCTTGCAAGCTGGAGAAGCGTTGGTGAGCAAAGTACCTGCTCTCAGGCTGCTTCATTGCAGATGTTTTATAGCATAAAAACAGGATGAATAAGAACAAAAAGGAAAAATAGATGTCATAGTCTCCCCGTGGAAAATCGGCTCCACCTGTGATTTGCGAAATCAACTCCAGCAGAACAAGGGGCTGGGTTCTCAGCAGCTGATGGTTCTGTGACTAAAGGTGGAGTAGATTGAAGGGAACTGCAAAGATGGCCAGAAAACAAGAGTGTAGGGAGTGAAGAGATTGTAGAGTAAGGGAAGTCATGTAGGATCGTGTATAGGAGGGCAATGATTAACACAGGGCAATAAGGAAATGATGAAATTTGGAGAGGTCGAAGGTAATAAGGGGCGAGATATGTAATATGGGTGGCTGCTTCTGATTTAGGGACAAGACTTTGCCCTTCGGTGTGTTTACATACTCTGGCTTTATAATATGTCCGATAACTATCAGAAAACAAACCGACAATGTTGCATTCTTACTTTGTAAGTAAGTAAGAATGCAACATTGTCGGTTTGTTTTCTGATAGTTATCGGACATATTATAAAGTCAGGGTATGTTTGATCAACCTCCTCATGGTGGTACTAACAGATGTCCCAAGAGTAATATATTGTCCCAAAGGAACAACAATTTATAAAAATATAGTGCCTTTAACACACCCCAAGTCACTTTGCAGGAGCGTTATCACTGAGCCGCATAAGGGCAGATGACCAAGAGCTTGGGCAAAGAGGTAGGTTTTAAAGAACATCTTAAAGGAGAAATGAGCAGTAGAGAGGCGGAGAGTTTTAGGAAGGGAATTGCAGAGCTTAGGCCTTGGCAGCTGAAGAGACCGCCACCAATGGTGAAACGATGAAAGTCACGGATACGCAAGAGCAATTGGAGACGTAGAAGATGTTGTGTAGGGTTGTTGGGTAGAGAAGGTTGCAGATATGGAATGGGGTGAGGCCTTGGAGGGATGTGAGCTTGGCTGATGGGTGAATGGGACTTGATGCAATGTTGGGGTACAGGCAGCAGAATTTTGGATGACTAAGTTTATGGAGGGTGGAAGATGGGAGGCCAGCCAGGAGTGCATTGTAATAATCAAGTCTAGAGGTAACAAAGGCATGAATGAGGGTTTCAGCAGCAGATAAGCTGAGGGTGGGGAAGAATTGGGCGATGTTATGGAAGTGGAAATAGGCAGTCTTGGTGATGGCATGGATATGTGCTCGGAAGTTCATCCTGGGGTCGAATATAGCACTAAGATTGCAAACTAAGCACTTCACAGAGGGACGACAACTGCACACTGAGCAGTGGACAAGAAGGAACATAGGAGCAGGAGTAGGCCATTCAGCCCATCGAGCCTGCTTTGCCAATCGATATGATCATGGTTGATCATCCATTTCAATGCCTTTTTCCCATGCTATCCCCATGTCCCTTTATGTCATTGGTATTTAGAAATCTATCAATCTCTGCTTTAAACATACTCAATGACTGAACTTCCACAGCCCTCAGGGCTAGAGAATTCCTCTGAATAAGGAAATTTCTCCGCATCACAGTCCTAAGTGGCTTCCCCCTTATGTTGAAATTTGGTCCCCTGGTTCTAGATTCTCCAACCAGGGGTAACATCTTGCCTGCGTCTATCCCTTTAAGTATTTTGTAGGTTTCAATGAGATCACCTCATTCTTCGAAACTCCAGAGAATACAGGCCCAGTTTCCCCAACCTATCTTCGTAGGACAGTCCCACCATCCCAGGAACAAGTCTGGCGAAGCTTTGTTGCACTCCCTTTATGGCAATAAAATCCTTCCTAAGGTAAGGGGGCCAGAACTGCACATTGTACTCCAGGTGCGGTCTAACCAAGGTTCTACACAATTGAAGCAAGACTTTGAAACTCCTGTACTCAAATTATTTTTTTTTTATTCATTCATGGGATGTGGGTGACGCTTGCCAGGCCAGCATTTATTGCCCATCCCTAATTGCCCTTGAGAAGATGGTGGTGAGCTGCCTTCTTGAACCGCTGCAGTCCGCAATCCTCTTGAAATAAAGGCTAACATACCATTAGCCTTCTTAATTGCTTGCTTCACCTGCATGTTCTCTTTCAGTGACGTATTGATGAGGACACCCAGGTCCCTTTGTACATCTACACTTTCTAATCTCTTACCATTTAAGAAATGCTCCGCACACCTGTTCCTCCTACCAAAATGGATAACCTCACCCACATATTCCATCTGCTATGTTCTTGCCCGCTCACTAAGTCTGTCCAAATCCTCATGAAGCGGCTTTGCATCCTCCTCACAAACCACATTCCCACCTAGTTTAATGTCCTCTGCAAACTTGGAAATATTCCATTTGGTCCCCACATCCAAATCATTGATATATCTTGTAAACAGCTGGGACCTAAGTACTGATCCTTGTGGTACTGCACTAGTCACAGCCTGCCAATGCGAGAATGACCCGTTTATTCCTACTCTCTGTTTTCTGCCTGTTAACCAATCCTTAATCCATGCCAGTATATTACCTCCTATCCCATGTGCTTTAATTTTGCTAACCAACCTCCTGTGGGGGACTTTATCAAAAGCCTTCTAAAAATCCAAGTATATTACATCCACCAACTCCCCTTTATCAATTCTGTTAGCAACCCTCAAAAACTCCAACAGGTTCTTCAAACATGATTTCCCATTCATAAATCCATGTTGACTATTCCCAATCAGATCATTATTATCCAAGTGTCCATTTATCACATCCCTTATAATAGATTCTAACATTTTCCCTACTACTGATGTAACAAGTCTGTAGTTCTCTGTTTTCTCTCTCCCTCCGTTCTTAAATAGTGGGGTGACATTTGCTACCTTTCAATCTGCAGGAACTGTTCCAGAACCTATAGAATTTTGGAAGCTGATCACCAATGCATCCATGATCTCCATAGCTACATCTCTCAACACTGAGATGTAGAATATCAGGTCCTGGGGACTTATCAACCTTCAGCCCCATTAATTTCTCCAATGCAGCCTTCTTACTAATACTAATTTCCTTCAATTTCTCATTCTCCCTAGTAACTTGTGTCTCTAATTCTGGGAGATTTCTTGCATCTTCCTCAGTGAAGACAGACACAAAGTAATCATTTAGCTTCACTACCATTTCTTTGGCGCTGAGCCACATAAGGGCAGGTGAGTAAAAGCTTGGGCAAAGAGGTAGGTTTTAAATAGTTGTCTTAAAGGAGAAGCGAGCAGCAGAGAGGCAGAGAGTTTTAAGGAGGGAATTCCAAAGTTTAGGCCTCGGCAGTTGAAGACACAGCCACCAATAGTGGAACTGAAAGGAAGATTGAAGTGGTAAGTTTTGAGCAGACATTCAAAAAAGGAAAGCAGAAAATTTTCTGGAGGGTGTCCAGTGAAGTAGGATATAAACAGCTGAAGGCTGTGTGAGTGAGGATGGAGCAAACTGAAGGGAAATGCAGATGTGTGCAGAAATAGAATAACAAGTTGTATTTATGCGCAAACTTACATAATATCAGGATGTCTCAAAGCACTTCACAGCCACTGAACTACTTTAGAAATATAGTCATTGAGGATGAGTGGAGTGCACATAGAGGAATGGAGGAGTTCGCAGGGTCGTAGAGGGGGGAGCGAGTGAGATATACAGCGCGGGGAGAAGGGGACGAGAGATTGAGGTCTCTCCTGAAAGGTGGACATCTATCCAGAATACTCTGCATCGCTACATCTAGTGTGCGGGCAGAGATTGACTACTTAATAAAACAAAAACAATGCCAGATAGGTCACTAAATCAGTTTTCAATATAGTGACGAGCAAGTAGGTCAATACATTAGTCTTCACATTTAAAACTTCTTCACAAAAATGCACATTTGTTTTTATTGGCAAGATAAATTTTTAATGCCTTTATCTTTTGAAATTTGCTCACCGGCTCCCCTAGCCAGGCAAAAATTGGAATGCGGCCCTCCGCCCAAAAATGTTGGGCAACCCTGGGATAGAAAGGCAATGAAAGTTGAAGAGCACAAGGGTATTAGAATGTGGCTAAGTTTGGCTAAGTTGCAATTTGTGAAGGGCAGAACTTGGGAGTTGGCAAAATGAGCAATAAATAAATCAGGGCTGGAAATACTCAGCAGGTCTGGCAACATCTGGCACACCAACAATCCCTGGGCACATAGTATCTCCATTTTTTTTTACTATAGATTTATGTATGGAATGGACTACAGGGTACCCAGAACAGTCTTCCCTGGAGTTCTGCTACTCCCTGTGGCAGTTCAGCTGGTCAGTGCCCCTGACTGCTGGAGCTTTCTCCATTTATTGTTTCATATTTCAATCAATTCACATCTCGGATTTCTATTTGAGTGGCCTTGTGATGAGTCCAGCTTTGATTGTACTTGGATCTGAATGCTGGCTATTCCAGTTCTGCCCAAACAGATGATGTATTGGGTAGATGTATTTACTTTGGGATGTTGCCATTTCACATTTGGGCATGGACTCTATTCTGACGAGTAGAAGTTTTACTACTTTTGCCTAATTCTCAGCTTTACGGGCCCAAAATTGGTGCATTAGGCAATATCAACCCAATTTCTTGGTGTAGGTATCCGTAGCACAAAACTGCTTATAATTTGGCAGCATATTGTCTCATTCATTAATGTCCCATAGGGTGACTAAAGTGTCATTTGGAAATGTTACAATAGTGTAGTGATCCATTGATTTTCTAAAGCCAGTGTTAAGGAACATTGCTGGAGCAGAGTGAAAAGGTAGCCAGTGATTCCAGCTCGCACATCCTCTAACTGATTTGGAATTTCTTGGCAGTGGACATCGGAAATGGGAACCATTTCATTCTCTAGGACTAACACTCCTGCAATTTAGTAGGCAGAAAGAAACCATTTTTGATATTTAAGTCTAAAAACTAGCAATATGCTTTACAATATATTATAGTTTAATTTCTGAAATTTTAATTATTTTCAAAACCTTATTTCTCTATTTTACTTTCTCTGCAATATATTTCCTTTTCCTTTATACCAGTTGGTGAGTCTGCAGCAGGAAAACCCTCAAGGAGCCTGGCCCAGCATATCCCAGGGACTGGTGGAATTGAAGGTGTCAAAGGAGCAGCATCTGGTGTTGCGGGAGAGCTGGCACGAGCCAGGATAGCACTCGACGAAAGAGGGCAGAAACTGAGTGAGCTGGAAGAACGAACAGCGGCCATGTTATACAGTGCCGACACGTTCTCTAAACATGCTCATGAGGTAAGGAATCGAATCTACCCAGATTTAGCTACACTAGGCACTGGTCTGTTCCACTTCTAGCAAGTGGCTTCTCATGTTATCTCTAACTTCTGGTTTCCTTAGCTTGCAACAAAAACTTGTAAAAGTGACTACACTTCAAAAGAACTTGACACTATATAAATGCAAGTTCTTTCGTCCTACCTTTCACAAGAAACCGGTTGCCTTTTCCATGGATCACGGTTTCTCCGTCTAGTACCCCTGGGTTATCTTATCCCTGCATAATAATTGGTTGAACATTCAATAGCTGAATGGCATAAGATCCAGAACAGTATCTTCATCATGAAAAGCCATGCAGCAAATGTTATTTGTTTGCTCATAATATATAATGCAATGGTGTAAATTGTATTATGGTCCATCATTCAGCTGAATATTGTGGTGCAAATAACACTTTCTCTTCATAAATTGAAGTTTGCCGTGCACTTAATATCCCTTTTAAAATCTCTTCTAATTTTAAGCAGATTGATAAAGAACAGTTTGTTCTGATTGTGTTGCATCAGTGCACAGCAGGAAACTACATTCAGTGTCCCAGTTGATCACACCAATGATGTCCATTACTTCCCTAGACCTGTGTTTTTTAAAGAAAGAACTTGGGTTTATATCACACCTTTTATGACCTCAGAGCTTTATAAATTGCTTTTCAGCCAATGAAATACTTTTTTGAAGTGTAGTCACTGTCGTTTAATGTAAGAAATGTGGCAGCTAATTTGCAAGCAACCTGTTTTAGTGGTGTTGATTGAGGGATTTTTTAAAAATTCTTTCATGGAATGTGGGCATTGCTGGCAGGCCAAATTTGTCGCCCATCCCTAATTGCCCTTGAACTGCCATTTGAGGGCAGTTAATAGTCAACCACGTTGCTGTGCATCTGAAGTCTCATGTAAGCCAGACCAGGTAAGGACAGCAGATTTCCTTCCCTAAAGGATATTAGTGAACCAGATGAGTTTTTACGACAATCGATCGTTTCATGGCGCCATTATTGGGTCTCGTTTTCAATTCCAGATTTTTTTAATTAATTCATTGAATTTCTTAATTAATTGAATTTAAATTCCACTAGCTGTCATGGTGGGATTTGAACCCATGTTTCCAGGACATTAGCTTGGACCTCTGGATTACTAGTCCAGTGCCATTACCACTACGTCTCCATCTCCCTTTTAATATATGTTAATATCTTCAAAATAGTGCCATGGGCTCTTTTACCTCCACCTGAGAGGGCAGACAGGCTTCGGTTGAACGTTTAATCCGAAAGGCATCACCTTGACAGTGTAGCACTTCCTCAATACTGAAGTGTCAGCCTCGATTTTGTGCTCAGATATCTGTGTCTCAACATCTTGCACCCAACTATCCCTCTAACCCTGGTAATATCTGCCGTACAAAACTGAGAAATTATGGGTCAAAATCTTTTCTTGCTGCATCTTATTTAATTATAAGCCACCCCTGCTTTTCTAATTTATGCCACTTATTACTCATCAGCATGTAATGTCCGCTGCTCCCATAGAAATTTGATATCTTTGCCAAACTTAGTCATTGTACTTAAAAGCAGTCTTTGAGGTTAATAATAGTGTTAGATTACTTACCTAGGCTAATGAACAGGATAAATGTGCTAATTCAAAGGTTAAATCCTCAGCTTGTACAAACCACAATAATGCAAATATTGGGGTAACTACACAAACTATGTTAAAGTGTTAGTGATTTGCTCTGTGATGCCAAAAGAAGGGACTTGTTTCTTAGTTGTGTGGTGTCAGTCAGGCTCCCTCTGTCTTGCTGAGTAAAGCCTCAGTCCAGCTTGCACTAAAATGTTTGTGGCAACAGGGTTTCATATCTCTGTGTTCCTTTAAAACAATTGTTCCCATTCAGTGACCACCTGTTTCATAAAGGCAGCTTGATCTCCCACCCACAGCCCTTGATTCCAACAAACCCAATGTTTCCTGAGCTGATCATTGCTTCCCTTTTGGGCATTTGACTGTAATGGAGGTAAAATCGCTGTTAGGTGAAACAGCTTTGTTTCTACCTCTGATCGGGGCCAGGGAAATCATTGATAATAAACTGGGAATTGAGGTCACTATGGCCTATGTTTTTGTCTTCCCTTTATATACAGTATCTTGTGCACCAAAGAAGGAATATTTAAGTATCTCAATCTGGCCTTTTACCATGGACTAGGACTAAGAATTTTAGAAAATGTCCTCATTGTTTGTGTCATAAGAGTAGAATTTGGGGTTTTTGGAATTTTGGAATTTAATGTCGTGTACACTGATTGTTAGAACATATTGTCATCTGCTATCAGCTGGCAGGGTATGATGTCCCTGAAGAGGTTCCAGGGCACTCCACCAAAGCCTGAAGGAGCTGCAGGAGCTTCTGAGAGCTCTGGCTCAGTGACACAACCAACAGGTTCATGCAGCCAATCTCGGAAATCCATCAAAGATGGCAGTGCCTACTGGTAGACCAACATCTTCCTACGGAATGTAGTTTTCAACCAAATAACTGAGAATTGTACAGCACCTTTTCCTGGTTTTGGCAAGTTCCTTGCATTACTTTTCCATTCAAACTTTCTTTTTAAGAAATATACTCCAGAAAGCTTTTAACTTGTTCTTAAACTGTTTAAATAGTGGGTCCAGGTACTTGGTTTTGCTGCCAAAACAGCAACTACCACACTGCAGTCAATTATATTTGAAGTTCTTTGAGCTGTCTGAAAGATTTGATAAGATGTTTTCTTAAAGTCTTAATTCTTTGCTCTTTTTCATAAAGCCATCAGATCTGAGCATTCTGACCAACACTGGTATCAGCTTGGCTCAGTGGTTAGCACATTCACCTCTGAAGGTTGCAGGCTAAAGCCCCACTCCAGGACATAGGACCATAATCAAGGCCAACACTTTAGTACTGTGGAAGTGCTACATCTTCATGATGAGACTTTAAACTGAGGTCCTGTCTGTCCTAGATATAAAATATCCTACTGAGGTACTATTTAAAGAAAAGCTGTGAATTCTCCAGTGTCCTAGCTAATATTCATCCCTCAATCAGCAGCACCAAAAACAAATTGTTCGTTTGATTGTGAGCCTTTTCTGTGTGTAAGTTGGCTATTATATTTGCCTCAGGTGTGTTACAATGCTCTATAAGTGCAAGATCTTTCCTTATGAGAATATGCAGTATTTGTGATGAAATAAATGAACCTGTAAATAGAAAAATTAATTGTTCACAAGAGTGTGCAATTATCACAGTGAGATAGGATGCTCAAGAGGGTCAGCATTTCCCAGAGCCAAAATAGTCATGGCTTAGTGGTGGCACACTTAACCACTGAGTCAAAAGTTTGTGGACTCAAGTCCCACTCCAGAGACTTGAGCACATCATCCAGGCTGACATTTAAGTGCCATACTATGGGAGTGCTGCACTGTCAGAGATGCTTTTAGATGAGATGTTAAACTGAAGCTCCTTCTGCCCTCTCGGATGAACATAGAAGAGTCCGTAACATTATTTTGAAGAGCAGAGGAATTCTCCTGGTATCCCTGCCAATATTTCTCCCTCAATTGACATCACTAAAACATCTGGTCATATTGTTGTTTGTGACATTTTACTTACTGTGCACAAATTGGCTGCTGCATTTTCCTTCCTTACAGCAGTGAATACACTTCAAAAAGCAATTCATTGGCTTTAAAGTGCTTTGGGATAGGCTGAGGTTTTGAGGCTGAGGCGCAGTGGTTAGCACCGCAGCCTCACAGCTCCAGCGACCCGGGTTCAATTCTGGGTACTGCCTGTGTGGAGTTTGCAAGTTCTCCCCGTGTCTGCGTGGGTTTTCTCCAGGTGCTCCGGTTTCCTCCCACAAGCCAAAAGACTTGCAGGTTGATAGGTAAATTGGCCATTATAAATTGCCCCTAGTATAGGTAGGTGGTAGGGAAATATAGGGACAGGTGGGAATGCAGTAGGAATATGGGATTAGTGTAGGATTAGTATAAATGGGTGGTTGATGGTCGGCACAGACTCGGTGGGCCGAAGGGCCTGTTTCAGTGCTGTATCTCTAAACTAAACTAAACAATTCACACCTGTCTTTCCCTCAAATCGCAGGAACCTCCCTCCCCCCACACCCCCATGCTCTGTTGCTAGATCTCCAAAGCCTCCCAGTCCAGTTAAATTCCAAGATCCACTTCAGGATTCCCTTCCCATGCTGCGAAGTGCCAGAACTCCCACCACAGTACTGTCAAACCTATGGAATCCCATTGTAGTGTTTCCAAATTCCGAGCCCCGCAATCAAGTGATTCCAAAACAAGACCCTCCTGGTCCTATTCCCACTAATGGGTTTTACCCTAAAATTAATTTGTCACCTGCCTCAATGGAGAGTGGAAATAGGCTCCCAGCATTCAGTGTCACCATCAGTTGCCTTTAGTAAATGTGCTCTGTTGTTTGAGCTTTTGTTTTAGATTGGAACATTCCCTGAATAGTTTTGTAAAACTCATTGGGAGACCATTGAATGAAATGTCACAAGGCACTCGACAAGGTTATTGCAGTTCATCTGGTACCATAAGAAAACTCGACTTTTTGAGAAAGGGAATCAATTCTTTGTTACACATGCCCTAGAAGCTTGTCTTTTGTGTTCTGTTCAGAAATGTTGCTGAGATTTTTGGAGCAGTTGGCAGGCATCTCAATAGCAAGGAAAGGCTAGAAAAAAAGTCACAAGGCAGACAGAAGGGAAGCTTTGCTGCCCAGTACCCCTCTGTACAGTTAATGGTTATACTGCTGGTTCAAACTGGCACAACCAGATCAGATCGTACTAATTGAATCCATTCTTTGAAAACCTGGTCAGAAGTAAATCTGTTTGTTCCAATCTTTTACTATCTTGATCCTTTGATAGTTAAGTGTATGTCTGAGAAGAGATAAACTCCTGTCAGTCTGTTCTTTGGAAGTAATATTTTTGTCTTTTCTTTCCAGATGATGTTAAAGTGTAAAGATAAGAAGTGGTACCAGTTCTGATAACCTTGGTCCACATTACCTAACTAAAGCTGGAAGGAGGTTATCCACAGATGATTCTCCCTCTTCATTTATTTCTGCAGGACAGGAGGTTCATCTTTGAGTACTGCTGTTTCCTAGCACAACTCATAAACTCTTTCCCTCAGTCACATTGCTTTAAACTGAGGAGGAAACTGAAAACTTGCAACATGAAGGTGTTTTCTACTGTAACTGTGGGTTTGTGCACAGTGTGGGACCTGAGCAGGGAACAAGGGACACATGGGGCAGGCTGGGTTTTCTGTGTTATTTCACACGCCAAATGTTTTGTGCTATTGTCTCTGCCAGTGTTTCACCCATGGAGCTATAAATGTAATACTGCATTCACTCCAGATGCCAACAAATGCAAAACAAGAGGATAAATACGTGTAGCAGAGTATTGACATGAGAACTCAAACCATGATCCATTTCTGGCCCAAGAAATTAATGTGCACCTTATTGGTTTGCGTTCAATGCTGGTTGGGTGATACTGATTTGCATCTGACGCTGATTGGAAGATACAGGTTTGAATCCAACTCTTATTGGATGATGCTTGTTTGTCTAATGCTGGTTAGATATTGGTGTGTGTCCGCTGGTTGGATGCTGTCCGTTTGTGTCTGGTGGTAATTGGATGATGTCAGATTGTGGCCAATGCTGATTGGATGATACTGGTTTATGTTGGCAGTGATTGGATGATGTCGGGTTATGTCCAACGTTGGTTGGTCAATGTTGATTTTTGTCTGGTGGTGATTGGGTGATGTCGCTTTGTGTACAACACTAGTTGATGATGATTTCTGTTCAGTGGTGATTGGATGATATCAGTTTGTGTACAGTGCTGATTGAATGAATAACATTTTTTGATCTAGTTTTGTCCTTAGCTGATGATTTAGTTGATACAGATTCATTTCATGCCAGATGCTGCCTGTAACATTACTCATACAGAAAGTATTGTAATTAGATTTGTTACTTTTGTTAATATAAGTCTATGTATGTTTCCCCATTTACTATAAATATTTGTCAATAATGCAAATCCTTTCAAAACTACAGTAATGACCTTTTTTAAAAAATATTAAAACATAACCGATTGATTTTGGGTTTGAGTCCACAAAACCATTATACAAATAAACTCTTAACTTTAATTGTATTCCGATGCCAGATTTACTCCGGTTTGAATACATATATTTATTGTACTATTTCCTACCTTACTACCTAGGTCTTATATGAATTGATGCCATTTAGCGGATTTATGTCTGCAGGATACTTTGGGGGACCATGGAAGTATTTTTTCTTGTTCAAGGAACAAATTTTGGTCGATAATAACTATTTTCCTGGCAGAAATACAGTTGGAACCAAAGGGGAGAAAGATGGCACGTTGAAATTATTTGAGGTGGGAGGAAGAGGTGGATGGGGCTGACTGAGTGGATGGCGAATTAGTAGGACATGGAAGTTTCTTTTGAAAACACTTTTGTGCATGGTATACATGGAATATCCAACACAGCTAGAAGTTGAATGTACTTTTGTAAGTGAGGTCAACTGCCAGTAGGGGCTGGTTCTGATTCCTGTTCATGCCTTGCTGTACATTATTGGTGTATCGTAGCATTCCGTGCTACAGTACGTGGAGTTGCTATTTAGTGCAATATTTTGGGAATGCCCATATTGGAAAATTAAATGAAATGTACCTGAGAAGTTGGTCAGAACTGTATTTTACCTTTGGTTTTGTACATACAGTAGTTCTTTATTTACTCACCTCCCCCATCTCCTGGTCATTTTGCTTTAGGTATGGTGTGTGAAGTCTGCAACCTTTCCCATTCATGATCATTGCACATGTTCATCTTGGGTCTTGTGTGGGAAATTGAAGGCTGAGATTGCGAAGGAATGCAGTTGCACGCTCCAGCAGAAACAGCTATTCATCAAAACGAAGCCTGGACTTGGAATGTAGTTGGAGTTCCACTGTCGTAGGTTGTCCATGTAGTAAAACTATCCCTCACAAACCTCAGCAGGCACTGTGTCTAGATCAACGCAACAAATCACTATGCTTTTAAAATACTGTCGATTAGAAATTCACAGGCATTTATTTCATGATGAAATTCTAATCTGCACTCAATATAAAATGTTGATCACCGAGAGCATGGTTGTCTTCAGTGCAGAAATGGTATCTGTTGTGTTATCATTCGTTGCCAAGCTTTTCATATTCACTTTTTTTGCATTTATTTTTGAGGTCTTTTCATTCCTTTTGTTTACAGTGTTTTTCTGTTTGTGTTTCAAGTATCTCATTGAAATCTGGAGCACCTCTTTTTAAAGTGGCTGATGCCTAGATTGTCGTCTCTCCCCTAATTATGAAGGCACAGTGCTCCTACAAGGGGAGTTGTACATGTACAAGGGTCTTTATCCTCTTGATTAGCATTTCAGGATTTCTTTAATGAAACAGATTTCTTTTCAGCATATTTGAAAATATATAAATATGAAGTATATGTGTTGAGAAATATATTTCCTTAAACATGTTTTCAGTGTAGGGTCTGTACTTCATTTCCCTGATCTTTTGATGGAAGTGCACGAAATTAACTGCTGTTTGTGTGTTACCCGTGATGTGCATCAAGTCTCTGAGTGTTCTGTTAAATTAAAAGCTAATGAAGTTGAATTTGCCGAGTACTTCTGCCAAATTGTAATGTTTTTTCCTGAAAATTGTTTTTCTAAAAAAAAATTAAAATCTCCAGTCTAGCTGAAAAACCTGAACGTGTTTGTTTTCAAAGCACTTGTTTCATATGGTGTCTGTAAAGCCACATGTCTTTCTAATGACATTACTTTTAAATCTGCAAGTCTTTTTTTTTTCTAAAATGATCATAAGTTGCACTTGTGTTGCTTTGTTCTTGGGATCCGGGCAACACTGGCACAGGTCATCCCTTGGTGCCCTGAGAAGATAGTAGTGGGTCGTCTTGAAATGTTACAGTCCTAGTGATGGTGCTTTTATTTTGTAAAAGATTGTTTTTCCAATGAGAGGCTTGCAAGGCCACTTCAGAGAGCATTGAGTCAACTATGTTATGCTGGACTGGTGTCTTATGTATACCATGCCAGTTGGGGTGGCAGCTTGCTTTCCCCGAGGGTGATTAGCAAATCATTTGGGTTTTTACAACAATTTGGCAGCTTTCACTGATCATTCTTTCTGATGCCAACCCGCAATTACTAGATTTTTATAACTTACCATGATCTCTGGGTTGCTAGGTGAGAACTGTGACCAAAAAACCTACACCCTATATTCAACTCTGGCTGGAATTGCATCAACAGCTATATTTAGAATTTCAAATCCTATATTTCTGAAGCAAAACTGATACAAGGCTTTGTTAACTAACGTAATCTGTTTCTGAAATTTTTCTACAGAAATCTTGCAAATGGCCACTTATGTAGTTTTAAAACACAGTGGTAGGACAGACAAAGCTTTGTGAGAGGGCCTGAAACTCATCAATTCAGATGCACCTGGTGGGAGGAGAGAGAAGTAATATTGAATTACTCTTAGACTGTTATCTCTCTCTACAAAACTTGTCAGAAAAATCATTGATACTTTTCACAACAGAAAAGCCGTACCAAAGGAGACGGAGGTTTATAACTGGGCCTCAGAGTTTTAAGGATTCGCATTTTAGCAGGTCGGCCCAAATTAAGTTATTTTCAATTTATAGCAAGATCTTAAAATTACAAATTTGCTTAGCATTATTTGTAAATGTTACATATAATTATTTGTATTTAATACAATAGGAAATGTTTTCATTTAGAAGTAAAACTTCATTTACTTATCAATCTTGAAACATCTCAGCCCGAAACACATTCAACTCTCCTTTCACTTACAAGACTTCCTGCAAGCCAGCCTTCACTGACCAAGTCTTCAGTGACTACCTAGCTCTTCCCTGATGTTTGGCAGCTGTTGCTTTCTTTCTTTGTCAAGCACCTTGATATGTTTTCTTGATTTAAATGTGTTATATAATGCAACTTGTCATTTTCTTGAGCTAAAAAAGCAAAGAATTAAGTTGAAGTATTCTGGTTGCATCATCATGGTTCAAACTGATCAACAGTACTGGGGAAAGTGGAGGCTGTAGCATTGGGATGGTCTACACCTAAACCGTGCTGGGGCTGGTGTTCTAGTGAGCTGCATAACTAAGGAAGTAGAGAGAATTTTAAACTAAATAGTGGGGGCAAGGGGTCAAATTTGGGAAGGTTTGGTAAATCAAAGAGTAGAGACAAGGCAAGAGAGAAAGGTATTAATATGGGAAATGATACAGACTGTGACAGGAAGGGACAGAGAGTACAAATCTAAGAGTAAATCAGCAGTCCAGGCTACAGGTTACAAAAATAATAAAAAGGCAAAACTAAGGGCTCTGTATCTGAATGCATGTAGCATTCAAAGCAAAACAGATGAACTGATAGCACAAATAAGTATAATCTGATAGGCATTACAGAGGCATAGCTGCAGGATTACATAAATTGGGGCCTGAATATTGAAGGGTACATGACATTTAAGGACGGGAAGCTAGGAAAAGGTGGAGGGGTGGCTCTGTTAATAACTGATGGTATTAGTCAAATAGAGAGGGATGACCTAAGTTCAGGAAACCAGAATGTAGAAGCAATTTGGGTATAGATGAGAAATAATAAAGGCAAGAAGTCACTTGGGGGCATGGTGTACAGGCCCCCTGACAATAACCACACGGTAGAACAAAGTATAAAGGAAGAAATAATGGGAGCTTGTCTGAAAGATATGGCGATAATCATGGGGGATTTTAATCTACATACAGACTGGAAAAATCAGATGGGCAAAGGTAGCCTGGTTGAGGAGTTCGTAGGATGTTTTCGGGATAGTTTCTTAGAACAACACGTAGAGGCCTGCTACCCGACCCGGACCTGACGACGTGTTGGGTATGGCTTTCGGGTTCGGGTCGGACGCACACGGTAAGTGCTGTGCTGGCAAGTATTGAAATTTTAAAAACTTACCTGAGCTGGGAGTCTGGGGCAAAACAGAGTCTGCGCAGTGAGCGAGTGACGTCACTATGATGTCATCATGCATGCGCTACAGTTTCTTGCAGGTTTGGTGTCTGGTCGGACTCCGGGCAAATTCGGAGGGACTCGGGCAGGGTCGGGGTCGGGTCCGCTGTTGTTCGGGTCGGGTTCTTTTTTCCCGACCTGAGCAGTCCTCTAACGACACGTTCTGGAGCTAACCAGACTATACTAGACCTGGTAGGATTATTTGATGACCTCATAATGAAGGTGCCCCTAGATAGCAGCGATCATAATATGATTGAATTTTACATTCAATTAGAGCGCGAGACTAGTATTTTAAACTTAAATAATTGAGGGCATGAAAGCAGAGCTAGCAAAAGTGAATTAGCAAATTAGGTTAAGGGGGTAGGTCAACAGAGATGCAGTGGCAGAGATTTAAGGGGGATATTTCAGAATACACAATAGATATATTCCAACGAAAAAGAAAAATTCCAAGGGGAGGACCCACTATCCGTGGTTAGCTAAAAATTTTAAAGATAGTGTCAAACTGAAAGAAAAAGCATATAATTGTGCAAAGATGGATGGCAGGCCAGAAGATTGGACAGAATCTAAAAAACAGCAAAGAATGACCAAAAGATTTTGAGGGAAAAATTAGAGTACATGAGAAAGCTAGCTAGAAATATGAAAACAGATGGTAAGAGTTTCCATAGATGTTTAACAAAGAACAGAGTTAACAAAGTGAGCGTTGGTCCTATAGAAAGTGGAGTCTTGGGAATTGAGGGAAAATAAGGAGATGGCAGATGCACTGAACAGGTATTTTGCATCGGACTTCACTATAGAGAATACATGTAACATCCCAGAAATAGCAGTAATTCAGGAAATGGAAGTGGGGGAGGATCTCAAAATTACAATCACCAGGGAAATGGTACTGAGCAAATTGTTGGAACTGCAGGCTGACAGGTCCCTGGGTCCTGATGGACTTTATCCTAGGGTCCTAAAAGAAGTGGCTAGTGAGATAGTTGATGCGCTAGTTTTAATTTTCCAAAATTCCCTAGATTCGGGGAACATTCCATTAGATTGGAAAATAGCGAATGTAACTTCTTTATTCAAAAAGGTAGGCAGAAAGCAGGAAACTACAGTTCAGTTAGCTTAACATCTGTCTTGGGGAAGCTATCATTAAAGGCATTATCAAAGGGCACTAGGAAAAATTCAAAGTAATCAGGCAGAGTCAACACTTTTGTGAAAGGGAAATCATGTTTAACCAGTTTATTAGAATTCTTTGAAGAAGTAACATGTGCTGTGGATAAAGGGGAACCAGTGAATGCATTTCCAGAAGGCATTTGATAAGGTGCTACATCAAAGGTTATTGAAGAAAATAAAAGCTCATAGCTTAGGGGGTAATGTAGTGGCATGGAAAGAAGATTGGCTAGCTAACAAGAAACAAAGTAGGCGTAAATGGGTCATTTTCTGGTTGGCAAGATGTAACGAGTGGTGTGTCGCAAGAATCAGTGCTGGGGCCTCAACTTTTTACAATTTACGTAAATGGTTTGGATGAAGGGACCGAAGGTATGGCTGCTAAATTTGCTGATGACACAAAGATAGGTAGGAAAGTAAGTTGTGAAGAGGACATAGAGAAGCTACAAAAGGGATATAGATAGATTGAGTGGGCAAAGATCTGGCAAAAGGAGTATAATGTGGGAAAATGTGAAATTATCCATGTTGACAGGAAGAATAAAAAAGAAGCATATTGTCTAAATGGTGAGAGATTGCAGAGCTCTGAGATGCAGAGTGGGTATCCTAGTGCATGAATCGCAAAAGGTTAGTATGCAGGTTCAGCAAGCAATTAGGAAAGCTGATAGAATGTTATAGTTTATTGTGAGGGGAATCAAATACAAAAGTAGGGAGATAAAAAAAGCAAAATACTGCGGATACTGGAAATCTGAAATAAAAACAAGAAATGCTGGAACCACTCAGCAGGTCTGGCAGCATCTGTGGAAAGAGAAGCAGAGTTAACGTTTCGGGTCAGTGACCCTTCATTGGAACTGACAAATATTAGAAAAGTCACAGGTTATAAGCAGGTGGGGGTGGGGCAAGAGATAACAAAGGAGGTCTAGATTGGACCAGGCCACATAGCTGACCAAAAAGTCACGGAGCAAAGGCAAACAATATGTTAATGGTGTGTTGAAAGACAAAGCATTAGTACAGATTAGGTGTAAATACACTGAATATTGAACAGCAGCAAGTGCAAACCTGAAAAAAAACAGTGGGTAAGCAAACTGAACAAACTAAGATGAAATGAAATAAATGCAAAAAAAAAAAGATTGTAAAAAATGTAAAAAAAAGAATGGGAAAAAAAAAAGAAAAAATAACTCAAAATGAAAGTAAAATGGGGGGCTGTCATGCTCTGAAATTATTGAACTCAATGTTCAGTCCGGCAGGCTGTAGTGTGCCTAATCGGTAAATGAGATGCTGTTCCTCGAGCTTGCGTTGATGTTCACTGGAACACTGCAGCAATCCCAGGACAGAGATGTGAGTATGAGAGCAGGGGGGAGTGTTGAAATGGCAAGCAACCGGAAGCTCAGGGTCCTGCTTGCGGACTGAGCGGAGATGTTCCGCAAAGCGGTCACCCAGTCGTAGGGGGGTATTGGTCTCCTTATTTAAGGAAGGATGTAAATGCGTTGGAAGCAGTTCAGAGAAGGTTAACTGGACTAATACCTGGAATGGGCAGACTGCCTTATGAGGAAAGGTTGGGCAGGCTGGGCTTGTATCCACTGGACATTAGAAGAGTAAGAGGTGACTTGATTGAAACATATAAGATCCTGAGGGGTCTTGACAGGGTGGATGTGGAGTGTTTCTCCTTGTGGGAGAATCTAGAACTTGGGGTCACTGTTTAAAAATAAGGGGTCGCCCATTTAAGACAGATGAGAGAAACTTTTTCTCAGAGGGTTGTGAGTCTTTGGAACTCTCTTCCTCAAAAGGCAGTGGAAGCAGAATCTTTGAATATTTTTAAGCCAGAGGTAGATAGATTCTTGATGAGCAAGGGGGTGAAAGGTTATTGGATGTAGGTGGGAATGTAGAGTTGAGGTTACAAAAAGATCAGCCATGATCTTATTGAATGGTGGAGCAGGCTCGAACGGCCGAGTGGCCTACTCCTGCTTCTAATTTGTATGTTCGTATGTATGTTCGACAGTGCTTGAACTTGTAAATTTGAAAAAGGTACAAATCAACTAAACAAAGAGAAGGCAAAATATTTATTTGGCCTTTAAAATTCAGATGATCTTGAATATATATAATCCCAGCATGACATACTACGTAACTGGCACTGTAGTAGCAAAGTCATTAAAACTCATGATGAGGCTGAACAATCAGATCTCCATCAGTTCACACACTAAAATACAGATTCCTGATATTTTTAAGTACCAATTTGGGGAAGGTTTATGGTGTATCCTGCTTGCACATTGTATAAAGTTCCAGGATTGTGCCAGTCTAGCAGTTCATTCTTCCCTAGATGAGGTTTCTTTGCTCCTCTCATCGCTGAAGTCTAAATTCTCCAGCCTGTCCACGGGGGTAGGTTAGATTAGACAGAGATTAGCGAATCAAATATTGTAAACTGGGGAGTCCAGGGAGTTTGTTTCCTCTAAACTGGCGACATCAAGTGGCAACCATCCAGAAAACATTGCTGCCAACTATTTGTAGTTGCATGCATGCACTGAGCTTTTTTTGTCCTTGTTGACATTGCTCAAGCAGTGACCCGAATGCATGCTTGTTCTGACAATTTAAATCAACAACTATTTCTGGCATTCATATGGTTCCTTTAACCTAGTAAAACATCCCAAGATGCTTCACAGGTCTGTAAATCAATTCGCAAAGCAATCACAGGTTATGTCTTTTGCTGTAACATATTTAGCACGTTTGCAGAAGATTCAGTCCACTTTATAGATCCTGTCCAATCAGCTGATAAATGAGCAGTCCTAGAAGATATGAAAATATCTGGTCATGCTAGGGATTAAGTGAGACCATGAATTGTTGATCACCTTCCTTTGCACTGTCATGTCCTTTCTTACACTACAGTACAGCGTTTGCAAAACTACAGAGTAACAATACAGAACTTGTATGATTTTGCAAAATCCATACATTTCAGTGTTTCAGATTGGTGTTTATCAAAAATATTGATGATCAAAATGTTGGAAGTATAATTAAGATTCATTTTATTTTGAGGCTCAAGATCATTTTTGGTTAAGAAAATCATTCACATCCTTCCCTTTAATCATCAATAGCCCAGCCCCACTGAATTCTGTGTTTTGACTCTACCAGTAACTGACTGAGCTGTTGGCATTAATAAGCAAACTCTTAGTACAAAAATTCCTGCCGATAGGCAAAGGATCTAAGTATTTCCTTCACAGTGCTGAAGATGAGCATCAGTAGGTACATTCTGGCAACAAAAAGGGAATATATAAATTACCATATTTTCTCCAAATTTTCATCTGTCAATATTGTCTGTCCTTGGCCTTCATCTGTAAGGTAAATAAGGTCCAACTGTTGGTCCACGCATCTTATTAGCGAGACTTTATTGCATATGGCCATTGCATTCACTGAGGATTTTTTTTTACATAGTAACAAATTAATGTCAATAAACACCTTAAGGGGAATACTAAATCAGAATGGAATGTCATCTCATGTTCCGTCGGAAATTTCTTAACCAGTTACTTGTAATATTTTCGAAATAGCAGAAATATATTGCCCAACAACTTACTAATTTACTCACCAGTGACTGTGAACTTACTGTCATAACCAGGCAATGTCAGTTTATGATACTTCTACAATACTTTCTTCTACAAGATTTGTGCATATAAAGATAAATGTAAGAATATTTAATTGGGACAGGTTAAAGAAAGATAACTAAACTCCTTGATTCCACAAGGGAAAATAGAAGGCTTTTTGTGTCCTTTTTATGAATGATTGGATTAATAAGCCCTTCAGTGGTTGTTCCATTGATCTGGTGTGCTGTTCATTTAAAACCCATGCTAGCAGGCTTCAGTGTCACCTCATTTCATGAGTCTGGAAGCAAGGCATCTAATGGCAGTCTTAGCAGATATGCTGTTCAAACTACCATCAGATTGTTATCTTCAGTTTTAGTTGACTTGAAGTTTCTGAAACTTCCTAACTGGTGTAAAGGCTAATTGTCATAAAACTAAATCTGACTTGAGAACATGAAGAACAACAAAAAAGTTGTTGCTAGTTATTTTGGTGAAAGGATGAAAGCAGGAGCTAAATGGATGTTTGAAAGTCTGGTTTTAGCATGCATTTTCGTCCTAATCGCTGATTGCTATCATTTGAATTTGCCTGGACTGCTAAAATGGACATCTGCAGATTTGGCACTCAAATGCTGATTAGACACAATTTTCTTTGATGCAGTATGTATATTCCAGGCACCCATTTCAACTGAAGGTGTGGCGTGTGCTGGCTGATCCGCAGTGGCACCTTTCAGGGTGGCTCAGGGACTGAGTGCAAGGGTGCATGGGTTCTTGGATGAGGCACTGAAAGTACAGAGGAGAAGGGTTGCCCTGTACCTGGGGAAAGAGTCCACCTCTCCCTCCTGTCCTTCAGCAGCTGCTGCTGCTGTTCCTGGCCATCTCATTTTCTCCCAGTCCTCCTGCAGACCAACGGGGAGCCCTAGCAAGATGATGACCAAGCACCACTCCTCTCCTGGTGACTCCTATAAGGTGTCCAATAAGGTAGAGTAGCAAAGCACTTGCTATTTTTAGGTGAAGTCCTCAGAATATCTCCAGAATCAGTATTAATAGGGTGTTAGTGAAGTTTTGACAAAGTGTAAAAGTTCTCTTCAGGCCTCCAACAGCACATGGATAATAAAATGTGATATACCTTTAGCACTCAAAATCCTTTGCAATGACTTATTAACTCTCAATCAGCTGGTTGCTGTTAGAGGGTGTTGGGTCAAGCGTGAGCCACCAATATGCCATGCAGCCTGCTGAATGAGCACCAGCAGAAAATTTAAGTGGCAGTTAGCTGCTTAATGATGCTCCGGGTGGCCGTCCCCATCAGAAGCTTCAATTCTTTTATTAAGATGTCATCTTGCACTGAATGCAGACTAAACTGGTGTTTCAGCTTAAGGCCCCATCTTAGCCATCTCGGAGGATCTTTGCCTGAAGTATCCGGGAAAATTGTCCTGGTTTTATTCAGTTGATGGTTCTTAGTGATTAGTGTGAGCTTTAGTGTTTAACCTACTGATGGTGCAGAAATCATGTCAGTTGTGTCCTTTATTTATTATGTGTTCAGTATATATAATAGCTTCAAATGCTGAATCAGAATACACTTCAGAATGCTGGAAAGTACACCAAAATGTGTCAAAAATCTATATTTCCTGGGGCCAACATACCTCTAGAAATCAAATTTTGCAGCATAAGAGTTTACTTCCACCTTAAATTTCTAAATCCACTTCAAAAATAATACAGCTGATGCAAATGGTATGGTGGCGTTTATTACAAGAGGATTTGCGTATGGGAGTAATGATGTCTTACTGCAATTATATAGAGCCTTGGTGAGACTGCACCTGGAGTATTGTGTGCAGTTTTGGTCTCCTTACCCAAGGAAAAATATACTTGCCATAGAGGGAGAGCAACGAAGGTTCACCAAACTAATTCCTGGGATGGAGGGATTGTCCTATGAGGAAAGACTAAATAGACTGGGCCTCTATTCGCTAACGTTTCGAAGAATGAGAGGTGATCTCACTCAAACATGCAAAATTCTTACAGGGTGGATGCAGGAAGTATGTTTCCCCTGTCTGGGGAGTCCAGAACCAGGGGATACAGTCTCAGAATAAGGGGCAGATCATTTAGGACTGAGGTGAGGAATTTCTTTACTCAGAGGTTGGTGAATCTTTGGAATTCTCTATCCCAGAGGGCTGTGGAGGCTCAGTCATTGAGTATGTTCAAGACTGAATCAATAGATTTCTACATATTAAAAACATCAAGGGATACGGTGTTACGAAAGTGCTTCCTTTTTATAATATTTAATTTTTTTGAGAACTTGTGTTAAAACTGGAGAAATTCCGTGGATGTGTTTTTTTTTATCAATTTCACCAAAAGGTCACTTGAGATGTTGTTTGAAAAACCACCTGTGCTGGAAGTCATGTCCTTTGGGCTCAGTAAACAATGGAATCCTTGTTGACCTGGGGAAAAATGGTTAAAGAGAAGCCACATACCAAGGCTTATGGAGGTCAGGCGGTTGACTCTCTGGGGTTTGGACATTGTTTTCAGTTTAGTTGGGATGTGAACTGTTTGAAGACAGTTGGTGTTTTTCCTGCCAAGAGAAAAAAGAAAACACCCAGCTGATCTCTTTCTCTACCTCTTTGAAGAAATCCTGCAAAGATCCAGTGTGGGTGAGCTAAAATCCTGGTGTTGCATAGCCCCTGAGAAGCTTAAAAAAAAAATCCTGCGATTCAAGTGTGTGCTGGCGGAAAACCCTGATGCCTCATTTCTCCTAGAAAGCCGACTAGAATAATTCTCGACATCTCCAGAACAGACTGCTTCTGAAATAATCCCAGTGACCTGTCTCCATATGCACAGACGCCAGACCAAAAACGGGACAACTGACATTCTTCCATATCATTTTTTTCCATCAAGAATTAGTAAGTTTTTGGCCAAAGTGGTATTTTTTGCATTAGACCTCTGCAGAAAGAATTTCTGTATTTTTTCCAATGCGTGTGTGAGTGTAAATGGGGAATTTAAAAAGGGAACTTTCATATTTCAATCTGTTAATGCTTGGCTTCGTTACTGGTTAAGTCTTGTTTCATAAACTGATAGTTTTGTTGTTTATTAAAGAAACCTGATTGGTGTATCTTATTCTGGGATAAAGAAATAGAGTATATGATTGGCTGTATCGATAACTGGGTAAATATTTAAAAAGATGTTGTGACCTGTGGAGAAGTGAAACTAGAAAAGACAGAGCACTCCTCCTGCCTCGGTCATAACGTATAATTGGGGGCTCATCGTCCGGGATATCTAAAGCTGACAACGTGCAATTGTAAGTGAGGTAATACTAATTGAAAAGAAGAAAAATAAAAAGATTTCTTGTATATTAAAGTATGGTGGAATGTCTTTGTCAGTTATGACCTTTCTGGGGAAGGAGGATGTATCCCTCAGTGATTTGAGAAACTTAACCAAGGTTAGGCTAAAGTAATTGGCAAAAAAGTTGGTGTTAAGAGTTAAAACTAGGAGCTCAGAAAACAGATATAATTGAAGTAATAGCACACCATTTCAAATTGGAAGAAAAGGCCAACCAGATGGTAGCGCAGTTGAATTAGCTAAGATTCAGTTGCAATTGGAAAAACTAAGCTTGAACAGGAAAGAGAATTGACAATGAAAAAAATTTGAACTTGACAGAGAGGAAAGGGCAGAAGAGAGAGCATTGCAAAGAGAAAGAGAAGAAAGGGAATTTAAAAAGCTGGAACTAAAACAAAAGGCTGTCTTTGATTCCAGTGTAAGTTCTGAGGAGGAAAGATCTGACTCCAGCCCAGGACCCAGGGATACAGGAGCAACCCAAACTCTCTTGCTGAGGAAAGACATAACTTTTCCACCAGAGGGTGCGTTGAATGCCAAGGTTTTAGTAAATGGTATCGGTGGGGAGTATATACCCGTATCTTTGTATCAGGTGCCCCTGGAGTGTGACCTAATGTCTGGAACCATAACTGAGTTGTCCATAGTTCTCCTGTAGACAGAGCTGGCCTACCCCTGGGGAATGATTTGGCTGGAGCGAAGGTAGTAGCTTCTCCAGTAGTCATGGAAAAACCAAGTGAAGTCAAAGAGACAGCAAAGTTGCAGGAAAAGGTTCCAGGAATTTTTCCTTCATATGTAGTTAGCTGAGAAATGGCCAAACAAATTCCAATGTCGGAGGCTAAATTGGCAGCACAGCCAGCCAAATATCTGAAACTTTCTTTGGGGATTTGGATAATCTGAAGGAAATGTTCAGAAAGTCTTCTCAGATCATGGCTCAGCGAGCCAATCCAGAGTTAAGTAAAGTGGCACAATCTGCTCTAATTAAAGCTGAAAACAAAGAGAGTTGCAGAAGGCTACTATATTAAAATCGAATTCTGATGAGGACGTGGAGATCTCCTCACAGACTTGCAGATGAAGAATGGACGGTTGTTCACCAGATAGTGGTACTGCCCAAGTATCACCTGGGAATGTTAAGGGTAGCCCATGAAATTCCTATAGTCACATGTGGGGATCCGGAAGACCCAATCACGTATAGTGGACATTTTTACTGACCAGGTCTTCACCAGGATGTGGTGCAGTTTTGTAAAATGTGCCAGATTGTGGGAAAACCGCAACCTGCCATAAAACCGGCACCTGTAATTCCCATACCAGTTTTTGGAGAACCATTTGGTAGACTGTTGGTAGACTCTGTGGGACCTTTACCGAAAACAAAGGCGGGATATCAATATATACTCACTATTATGCATATGGCTACTCGGTTCCCAGAGGCCACTCCCTTGAGAACAATTTCTGCTAAGGTAGTTTTAGATAAGTTAATGCAGATTTTCACTAGATATGGATTACCAATTGTAATCCAGTCAGATCAAGGTTCCAATATTATGTCTAAAATTTTCCAATAAGTTGTGGGTAATCAGGGTATACCACAGTTAAGGACCTCTGTATACCACCCACAGACTCAAGGGGCTTTGGGATGGTACCATCAGATCCTCAAAATGATGATTAGGGCATACTGTCATGAATATCCCCATGATTGGGACAAAGGGATGGAATTTCTTTTGTTTGCCTCTTGGGATTCACCTAATGAATCTACTGGTTTTAGTCCTTTTGAATTAGTTTACGGACATAAAATAAGAGGTCTTCTAAAACTAATCCAAAAGTAAGTGTTTCGAACAGAGGAAAATTTTTCCATGTTAGATTATGTATCCATGTTCCGTGAGCGGCTCACAAGAGCCTGCAAAGTGGCTAAGGAACACCTAAAAGCTTCCCAAACAAACGTGAAGAAATGGGCAGACAAGTATGCCAAGACCCGAACATTTCAACCAGGGGATGAGGTGTTAGTATTGCTGCCTTTACAGGGTGAACTGACTCCTGGGCTGGAAGTTCCCGAGGAAGCTCCCTTGCTGTTCAACTCTATCCATGGCCATCTGCTCCCATCCCTAACGTTTTCTCCCCCAATCTGCCCTCTTAAACTGTTTAAATTCCCCTGGCTCTTTAAATCAGTTCATTTTAGCCCTATCTAAAAGTTAACAGTTAGTTTAGTGTATGTTACCTGGGCCCACTGCCCTCCCCCAGCCACACCTGCTCTTTGTTTTCTCAATGAAATTGATCCGGATGAAACTGACGAGCACAGCTGCCGATACTTCAATCTCCGATCCTGCTGTCTTCACAGTCCAGAGTGTCTGCAGCCACGGCATGCGGTAAGTCCATTGAGGTGAAGAAGGAGCTGCGGGACCCGAGAGAAGTCCTGTGAAAAGGTGCCCCGAACACCCAAAACATCCACGAACGGCCCCCCCGGCCGCAACTTCAAAGCGCCCGCGGGAGATGGCTCGGAGAGCATCTGCAGCGCACTGTCGGCAATGCTGCATGCTTTTATTTAAACCACTGCAAAAAAAAACCCTTAGCAAATGTAATCACCTCTAAGTCTGCCAAATGATGCTTCACCTCCCGAAGGACGTGGATGAGCTTTCCGGACGTCGATGGTGGGCACTGAGGAAATGGCTTATTACCTGCACCAGATTCCACCCCCCCTCCCCCCCCCTTTGCCCCCCTTCCACCCCCCCCCACCCCCGTCCCCTTCCCTGCTCCACCCTCTCAGCTCACCCCCTCACAACCCCGTCCCAGCCCGCCCCCCCCTCGCACCATCTTCACCCCGCACCCCCTTCCCCTGCACCCCCACCCCCTCCCTCTACCCCTCCCCCTTGCATCCCCTCCTCCCACCGGCACCATCCTACACCTGTGTAGGGGCCCCAACAACCCCACTGCCTTGTGGGCGTCTCGGGAGCGACCAAGGCTAAGGGAGTAAACCCTAACAGAAAATCCGGAGCGGAACCCCGTAGGCGGTCATGTGTCACCTTTGGCATGTTTCCGGCAGTTCCTGCAGCCATACTGGTGCCAAACGTCGTGTCCTGCACTCCTTTGGACCCCACCAGAAAGGCCGAGAGGGGGGTTTTGACGACTGGGCAACTCTCAACCTCCATAAATTTGCCCAGGCATGCGCCATGGAGAGGTCACTCCATAGTTGCCTCACAGCGACTAAAACAACACGGAAGGCAGCAGTTACGGGTTATAAGTCCAGATAAATTGGCGTAGAAACTGGGCGCCACGGGTTGCCTTTGTCGGTGGGAGAGGTCATTGCACCTCACTGGACAGCTACCGCCCGCCTCAAACCGGGCAGCCCCCGGTCAATAAGGTTCTGTCCCGCCACAGTCTGCCTGCTTCAATGGGTGCTTGGAGCTCAGGGTCATTGCCCGAAAGGTGGACTGATACACCGCACCAAACAACATGAAAAAAGGAAAGAAGGTACCAGCCCTTCGCTTTGCAAGCTGGAACGTCAGAACTATGTGTCCTGGCCTGTCGGAAGACCTTACACAAATCAACGATTCTCGGAAGACCGCCATCATTAACAACGAGCTCAGTAGATTCAATGTGGACATTGCAGCACTTCAGGAGACTCGCCTCCCCGCGAGTGGCTCTCTTGCAGAGCAAGACTACACCTTCTTCTGGCAGGGCAGGGATCCTGAAGAACCAAGACAGCATGGAGTGGGCTTCGCCATCAGAAACTCCTTGCTCAGCATGATAGAGCCTCCCTCAAATGGCTCGGAACGCATACTGTCCATCCGACTGCTCACCACCTCTGGTCCAGTACACCTACTCAGCATCTATGCTCCAACACTCTGCTCCGCACCTGAAGCTAAAGACCAGTTCTATGAACAACTCCATAACATCATTAGCAGCATCCCCAACACTGAACACCTATTCCTGCTGGGGGACTTTAATGCCAGGGTTGGGGCCGACCATGACTCATGGCCCTCCTGCCTTGGGCGCTATGGCGTTGGAAGGATGAATGAGAACGGGCAGAGACTGCTTGAGTTGTGTACCTATCATAACCTCTGCATCACCAACTCGTTCTTTCACACTAAACCTTGTCACCAGGTTTCATGGAGGCACCCAAGATCACGTCGTTGGCACCAGCTAGACCTCATTGTCACAAGGCGAGCCGCCTTAAACAGTGTTCAAATCACACGCAGCTTCCACAGTGCGGACTGCGACACCGACCACTCCCTGGTGTGCAGCAAGGTTAGACTCAGACCAAAGAAGTTGCATCATTCCAAGCAGAAGGGCCACCCGCGCATCAACACGAGCAGAATTTCTCACCCACAGCTGTTACAAAAATTTCTAAATTCACTTGTAACAGCCCTTCAAAACACTCCCACAGGGGATGCTGAGACCAAGTGGGCCCACATCAGAGACGCCATCTATGAGTCAGCTTTGACCACCTACGGCAAAAGTGCGAAGAGAAATGCAGACTGGTTTCAATCTCATAATGAAGAGCTGGAACCTGTCATAGCCGCTAAGCGCATTGCACTTTTGAACTACAAGAAAGCCCCCAGCGATTTAACATCCGCAGCACTTAAAGCAGCCAGAAGTACTGCACAAAGAACAGCTAGGCGTTGCGCAAACGACTACTGGCAACACCTATGCAGTCATATTCAGCTGGCCTCAGACACCGGAAACATCAGAGGAATGTATGATGGCATGAAGAGAGCTCTTGGGCCAACCATCAAGAAGATCACCCCCCTCAAATCTAAATCGGGGGACATAATCACTGACCAACGCAAACAGATGGACCGCTGGGTTGAGCACTACCTAGAACTGTACTCCAGGGAGAATGCTGTCACTGAGACTGCCCTCAATGCAGCCCAGCCTCTACCAGTCATGGATGAGCTGGACATACAGCCAACCAAATCGGAACTCAGTGATGCCATTGATTCCCTAGCCAGCGGAAAAGCCCCTGGGAAGGACAGCATTACCCCTGAAATAATCAAGAGTGCCAAGCCTGCTATACTCTCAGCACTACATGAACTGCTATGCCTGTGCTGGGACGAGGGAGCAGTACCCCAGGACATGCGCGATGCCAACATCATCACCCTCTATAAAAACAAAGGTGACCGCGGTGACTGCAACAACTACCGTGGAATCTCCCTGCTCAGCATAGTGGGGAAAGTCTTTGCTCGAGTCGCTCTGAACAGGCTCCAGAAGCTGGCCGAGCGCGTCTACCCTGAGGCACAGTGTGGCTTTCGTGCAGAGAGATCGACTATTGACATGCTGTTCTCCCTTCGTCAGATACAGGAGAAATGCCGTGAACAACAGATGCCCCTCTACATTGCTTTCATTGATCTCACCAAAGCCTTTGAACTCGTCAGCAGACGTGGTCTCTCCAGACTACTAGAAAAGATCGGATGTCCACCAAAGCTACTAAGTATCATCACCTCATTCCATGACAATATGAAAGGCACAATTCAACATGGTGGCTCCTCATCAGAGCCCTTTCCTATCCTGAGTGGTGTGAAACAGGGCTGTGTTCTCGCACCCACACTTTTTGGGATTTTCTTCTCCCTGCTGCTTTCACATGCGTTCAAATCCTCTGAAGAAGGAATTTTCCTCCACACAAGATCAGGGGGCAGGTTGTTCAACCTTGCCTGTCAAAGAGCGAAGTCCAAAGTACGGAAAGTCCTCATCAGAGAACTCCTCTTTGCTGACGATGCTGCTTTAACATCTCACACTGAAGAATGCCTGCAGAGTCTCATCGACAGGTTTGCGTCTGCCTGCAATGAATTTGGCCTAACCATCAGCCTCAAGAAAACGAACATCATGGGGCAGGATGTCAGAAATGCTCCATCCATCAATATTGGCGACCACGCTCTGGAAGTGGTTCAAGAGTTCACCTACCTAGGCTCAACTATCACCAGTAACCTGTCTCTAGATGCAGAAATCAACAAGCGCATGGGTAAGGCTTCCACTGCTATGTCCAGACTGGCCAAGAGAGTGTGGGAAAATGGCGCACTGACACGGAACACAAAAGTCCGAGTGTATCAGGCCTGTGTCCTCAGTACCTTGCTCTACGGCAGCGAGGCCTGGACAACGTATGCCAGCCAAGAGCGACGTCTCAATTCATTCCATCTTCGCTGCCTTCGGAGAATACTTGGCATCAGGTGGCAGGACTATATCTCCAACACAGAAGTCCTTGAAGCGGCCAACACCCCCAGCTTATACACACTACTGAGTCAGCGGCGCTTGAGATGGCTTGGCCATGTGAGCCGCATGGAAGATGGCAGGATCCCCAAAGACACATTGTACAGCGAGCTCGCCACTGGTATCAGACCCACCGGCCGTCCATGTCTCCGTTATAAAGACGTCTGCAAACGCGACATGAAATCGTGTGACATTGATCACAAGTCGTGGGAGTCAGTTGCCAGCATTCGCCAGAGCTGGCGGGCAGCCATAAAGACAGGGCTAAATTGTGGCGAGTCGAAGAGACTTAGTAGTTGGCAGGAAAAAAGACAGAGGCGCAAGGGGAGAGCCAACTGTGCAACAGCCCCAACAAACAAATTTCTCTGCAGCACCTGTGGAAGAGCCTGTCACTCCAGAATTGGCCTTTATAGCCACTCCAGGCGCTGCTTCACAAACCACTGACCACCTCCAGGCGCGTATCCATTGTCTCTCGAGATAAGGAGGCCCAAAAGAAAGACAGGGTGAACTGCTGAAAGCACAGTTCAGCGGACCAAATAGAGTAGTCAAAAGGGTTGGTAAAGTAAATTATTTGATTGACACCCCAGATCGCAAAAAAAGAATCAGCTGTGTCACATCGATATGTTAAAACAATATCACCGCTGGGAGGAGGATAAGCAAGAACAGGTATGTCAGGTAGTAGGGACAATGAAGGTTGAAAGGGATAGTGAGGATGAGGCAGAAGGAGGCCTAGATAATTCTCAAATTGAACCCCCTACTGTCCGGTTAGCCAATACTGAATTGTTAGGGAGCTTAGACTCTATGCTTTCATATTTAGATGCAGAGTGAGAAAACCTAACAAGGCTACTCACAGCATTTAAGGGAGTCTTTAGGAATAAACCAGGACGTACAACCTTAGTCATACATGATGTGAATGTAGGAGAATCCTTTCCTATAAAACAGCATCCTTGTCACTTAGGTCTAATTTCTCCCATCTCAATCATAACATCAGAAACTTAACTGGACCAGCCTAGAAATACTGTGGCTACAAGGACAGGTCAGAAGCTGGGAGTTCTGTGATGAGTAACTCACCTTACTCTCCAAAGTCTGTCCACCATCCACAAGGCACAAGTCAAGAGTGTGATGGAATACTCTTGCCTGGATAAGTGCTGCTCCAACAACACTCAAAATGCTCGACACCATCCAGGACAAAGCAACCCACTTGACCGACACCCCATTCTAAACCTTAAACATTAACTCTCTCCACCACCGGCACACAGTGGCGGCTGTGTGTACCATCTACAAGATGCACTGCAGTGACTCACCAAGGCTCCTTCAACAGCACCTTCCAAACCCATGACCTCCATCACCTAAGAGAAGGGTAGCAGATGCATCAGAGCACCACCATGTGCAACTTGCTCCCCAAGCCGCACACCATGTTGACTTGGGACTATATCACCGTTCCTTTACTGTCGATGGCTCAAAATCTTGGAATTCCACCCTCTGCCCCCCGCAACAGCACTATGGGTGTACCAACTCCACATGAGCGATTCAAGAAGGCGGCTCACCACCACCACCTGAGTGGCAATTAGGGATGGGGGAAAAATTTACTGGCCTTGTCAATGATGCTCAGATCCCATGAACAAATGGGGGGAAAAACTCCAAGCACTTCTTGTTTTTAAGAGGATTCCACCCTTCATTGGTCTGCAGGGTCCTTCTGAGTTCTAGAAGCTGGGTCCACAAGCGACGTCCAGGTTTAACTCAGGCGAGTTTAGCTGCATGTAACCCCCTACAGCTAAATTATTAGTGATTTAAATTTTTAACCAGCATTTAAATTTAACAGTGCCTTGCATGCGTTTCCGAGTCTTCATGAAACCCACCAAGGTGAGAAAATTGAACAACAATTCATGGACCTCATTAAAAATTAGGGAAATAGAGCAATAAATAGTCAGTGCTCACAGTTGTTTTGTTACCTACCACTGGGAAAGGTAGGTTAAGAGTAGTTATGGTGAGAGTTTAATTTTTACACTTTGGTGATATTGAGATGTGTGATCAGGATGTGTGGCACCATGATTACCTCAGATTGGACTCCCGATGAGCAAAGTGATGATCAGCAGCAGCAACCATCTGCTATAGAGAGATTACAGGTGGTCATCAGAGAGGAGAACAGTAACCGATAGCTGTGGAGAGACTTGCTGGGGCAGTGGAGGAGTCTTTACCAGCGTTAACAGTGTACAGGCCTCTGCACACAAATGGCAATCCGCGCATCCTCGTATCAACCAGGAATATTCATAAAGCATAAGGGTTTCCATTCCATCAGTGTTCAGCTGGGATGCAACCATGAGAAAAGGTTTACGTAGGTGTGCTTCAGATTTGCAGGGAGATTAAATGATGTTTTCATTCTGTGACAGTCCAAGCTCCCTAACCTCTTCACTGATCTGCACCAAACTACTTCCCAGCAGAGTGGCACCTGCGAAATGTGACTGACCCAGGAGAGGGATGATGCTGAAAGCAGACATGGAAGCGGAAACTCCATTCAAAGCAGCTCCAACTCCAGTCAGTACCCAATGGGCTGTCTCATGTCCTGATGACCGAGTCTGCCCCTGCACACTTGCTGGTGGAGAGCCACCCTCAAGGGCTCCAACGCCTAGAGGTCATTGGCCAAGAACATCTCAAAAATCAGAGTAGCCTGCCTCTGCTGAAGCCACAAGGTTAACACCATGTAAGAATGGCAGGAAAAGGAAGAGTCAAGCTTTATTGTTGCACAAGGGTGTTTGAGAATCATGTTATGTTAATTTTCTATTTAGTGCAACCAAATAACATTTAATACTTTGCATCACTTTACTAAGTTGTCCATTTTTTATTGGGTGGCAACTTGCTTTGTCAGTTCCTTGTTGACAAACAGGAAGACTGGATCGCTCCATGGAGAGCTGGCATGGACTCGATGGGCCGAAAGGCCGCCTCCTGTGCTATCTATGACTCTACTTTACCACCTAGCTTTGTTTCATCAGCAAACCTGGATGTAGTACACTCTGTTCCTCTCATCTGAAAAAGGCTTGCATTTATTTGGGGCTTTTCACGGCCACAAAATGTCTCAAAGCACTTTACAGCCAATGAAGTAGTTTTGCATTTGTAATGTAGGAAATGCAGCAGCCAATTTGTACACAGCAAACGCTCACAAACAGCAATGTTTTGATAACCAGATAATTTTTTTTGTGTGTGTGATGTTGATTGAGGGATAAATCTCCTGCTTTTCTTTGAAATAGTGCTATGGGATTTTTTACATCCACGGAAGTAGGCAAATAAGGCCTCAGTTTGACATCTCATCCAAAAAACAAGACCTCTAATGTCAGCCTTGATATTTGTGCTTAAGCCCTGGAGTGGGATGTGAACCTGAAACTCTATAATTGAGAGGCAAGAGTGCTATCAATTGAGCCACAGCTGACGTGCTAAGTCCTTGTTATAGATTGTAAAAAGCTAACGCCCAAGCATTGATTCTTAAGCTCCACCAGTTACACCCTGCCATCTGGAAAATGACCCATTTATTGCTACTGTTTTTTTGTCCGTTAATCCGCAATACCGGCAAATATATTGTCCTCAATCCCATGAACCCTAATCTTATGTGACAAGATGTGTAAGAGGCCAGGATTGGAGAGCAGCAGAGATCTCAGAGGGTTGTAGGGCTGGAGGAAGGAAGGGAGAGGCCATGGAGGAATATGAAAACATGGATGAAAATTTTAAAATTGAGACGTTGCCACACTGGGAACCAGTGTAGGTCAGGGAGCACAGAAGTAATGTGTGAATGGGACTTGGTGCATGTTAGGATATGGGCAGCTGAGTTTTAAATGATCTCCAGTTTATAGTGCATTCAAGGTGGGAGGGCAGCAAAGAGAGCATTGGAATAATTGAGTCTCATATCTTGATCAATTCCACTTCGGATGGAAGCACTGCTTGTATTCTTTGTGGTTACACACTGCCCACGTTTGTGTTTTTGTCTTTCATTCCCGGCAAGAGTCTTGCTCATATGCCAAGAGTGTTGGACCCCAGTGGATGGCACTGTATTGAGGTGTGCAGCAAGCTTCTGTGTCCCTTTAACCAGTCTTCCCCATTGTAGCTGCACTCAATATCACCAATTACCAAGGTAGGACACCTTTCCTGAAGTGAGGAGGTATCTATAACTGCTCAACTGTATCATTGCATCTCTTCTTCATTTTCATTTAGTCCGAGTGATCCCGTAATATAGCATTTGTTGCACAGGATCTTGTTGAAACTAATATTCTTAACATAGTCGTATTTAGAAACTTCACCCTTTCAGCAGGTCTCCATAAATATTATTAGTGCATTAATATAATTAGTAATAATTTACGCACAATTAGTCGTATTAGCAATAGTAGTATTGGCATTATCAGTAGTATAAACATGCCATAAGTATGTCTTGCCTCTAGGTGGCACCTCAACTGGATTTTTCATCATTAAATGAGCCACTTGCTCTTACAGCCTCCAGTCACGCCATCAGCTTCAGACTATACAACAGGTGGAAGCGGAGAATCTCTGGGTCACCACTGATACTTCAGATAAATTTTTTTTAAAATAAAGATTATTCTTCTAGTTTTACAGCTCAACTTCAGGTAAGAAGGTAAGTTTTCAGAAAAAATTGTATATTCTTCCATGTTGCCATTATTTCCTCTGGCTCCCCTCACCCCGCTCAACTTCAACTTTAGCCCCCGCTGGCCCCACCACAGTTCTCCATTGGGCTTCCAACCTCCCAGTTAGGAACATAGGAACAAGAATAGGACATTCAGTCCCTCGAGCCTGTACCACCACTCAATTAGATCATGGCTGATCTGTATCTTAACCCTGTCTAGCCGTCATGGTTCCGTAACCCTTAATACCCTTGCCAGACAAAAATCTATCAATCTCAGTTTTGAAATTTTCAATTGACCTCATCTGAGCAATTTTTTGAGGAAGATTCCACATTTCCACAACCCTTTTGTAAAGAAGTGCTTCCTGATATCACCCCTGTGAACAGTTAGCTTTAATTTTAAGGTTCTGCTTCCTTGCTGTTTTCTTTCCACACGTCCGTGTCTTCTCCCACTGCAATTTTTAAATGTGGGTCCCAGATGCCCTTTCATCTGTCTCACTTGTGGTTTTTCTGCTCCATTCCATAGAATTCCTTGCTGTCTTCCAAGGCTCCCAGCCCCCAACCATTCTTTATGCCTCTTCTGCCATGTACACAGTCTTTCGCACCCAACCACAAAACTATTTTCTGATCCATTTTCTGTCGCGAGTCAACTATCCTCCATAAGTTGGGATTTTCCTGCTGGTGTTATATAACAATCAGACTGCTTCTGCTGGGTTGAAATCATCCTGTTACTGGTGACAAACCAGGGCAAAGCCCAGTGGTGCATCTGAACTGGAATCTGCTTGCTGACATTGCTGGGCTGGGGTCTGTCACGAGTTTTGTTCTTGAGCCAAGATAATCCTGATGGTATTGCTGGGCTGGGGCCTGTAGCTAGTATTGCTCTTGAGCTAAGATGGTCCTGCTGGTATTGCTGGGCTGGGGCCTTTAGCAGTGAGGGGCGCAGTGAGAGGAGGTAGCTGCCTGAGGGAGACATTGCCATAGTGAAGTTAGAAATTTGCTGCACGTGGGAATTCGGTGCAGAGGAGGAAAGAAGGCTGACTTTCCTATCTTTTTTAGCCTCCAGCAGTTGGTGAGTCATCTTCCTTTGACTCCAAGGTAGGTGAGTGCAACTTTCCATTACTTCAGCTGTGTGAATTATTAACTAATTGACTATTTAAAAAAAAATAAGATTGAACACAGATGGCAGGGTTGGTGGTGTGCTGTAACTGCAGCATGTGGGAATCTGTGGAATGCACTGCAATCCCGGACAACCATGTCTGTAGTAAGTGTCTGCAGCTTGCACGACTTCAGCTCAGAATTACTGAGGACACTTTGTTCCAGGAGGCAGTCACATCCGTTAGAGTAGGGAGACCATTAGAGATGTCCAATGGTCAGGGACAGGAGTGTGTGATTGCGAGTGAGGCAGGTAGGGGGAATCAGTATGAAGTGACAGAGGAGCCTCAACCCCTGACCTTGTCCAACAGGTACGCGATCCTTGCTACCTATGTGGATGAAGAGAAGGACCGCAAGGTGGATGAGCGGACTGACCATGGCACCATGGTGAAAGATGCCATTCCAGTAGGAGGAGTGAAGAGGAATGTGGTAGTGATAGGAGACAGTATAGTCAGGGGGATAGATACTTTTCTCTGCAGCCACAACCAGGTGCCCAGTGCCAGGGTTAAGGACATCTCCTCGTGGCTGGAGACGAACCTGGAGGGGGAGCATCCAGTTGTCGTGGTCAATGTGGGAACCAATGACATAGGTAGAACCAGAGATGATCGGCTTCGAGAATTTGAGGAGTTATGGTCCAAAATAAAACACATCAAAGGTAATCATCTCTGGATTGTTACCTGAGGCACACACAAATTGGCACAGGGTCAAGCAGGGTAGAGAAATAAATGCGTGGCTCAAAGTTTGGTTTGTGGAGAAAGAGTTTCAATTCTTGGGGAACAAGCATCAGTACTCGGGGAAGAGGGAGCTGTTCCTTTGGGATGGGCTTCATTTGAACCAGGCTGGGACCAGGGTCGTGGCCAATCACATAATTAGGGCTGTGGACAGGGCTTTAAATTAATAGGGTGGGGGTGGGGAAGAGAGTTTTGGTAAAGGGAAATTTAGAAATCCAAAGAGAGAGGTCAGGGTATTGGAGCAAGATAGTGATGTGGGTAACTCCCACCTGAATGGAACAAGAAGGGACAGAGAGTTTAACAAAAATTGTACATTGACAAATAAGGTCATTGCAGGGAATAGAGGTAAAAAATGAAATTAAAGTTCCTTATCTGAATGCATGAAGTGTCTGTAATAAGATAGATGAACTAGTGGCGCGAGTAGAGGTAAATAATCTAGATCTAATTGCCATTATTGCAACATGGTTACAAGGAAATCAAAGTTGGGAAATTAATATTCCAAGGTACACAATATTTTGGAGAGACTGACAGAATGGCAAAGGAGGAGGGGTAGCCCTGATAGTAAAAGATGACATTAGGACATTAATAAGAAGGGATCTGGCGTCAGAAGATCATGAAGTAGAATCAGTTCAGGTGGAAATTAGAAATAGCAGGAGTCAGAAAACACTGGTGGGAGTAGTTTACAGGCCCCCTAACAGTTGTTTTAATATTGGACAGAACATTAAATGGGAAATTATTGGAGCTTGTAACAAAGGTAATGTATTAATTGTGGGGACTTTAATCTGCATATAGACTGGGACAATCAAATTGGCAACAGTAGTCTAGAAGATGAATTTGTAGAATGTTTCTGTGACCATTTCTTGGAGCAATACGTTGCAGAGCCAATTAGGGATAAAGCTATCTTAGATCTCACATTGTGCAATGAAACAGGGTTAATTAGCAATTTCGTAGTAAAAGATCCACTGGGAAATAGTGATCATAATACCATTGAATTTCATGTTGAGTTTGAAAGTGGCACATTTCAATCACAAACAAGAATCTTACCTTCGTAATTGATTTTGTTGAAGTTTATGAGGGGAGAATTGGCTAAGGTAAATTGGGTAAATAGACTTAAAGGTATGGCAGTAAATGAACAGTGGGAAATATTTAAAGAAACAATTCAAAGGGTTCAACAAAAGTACATTCCATTCAAAAACAAAAACTGGTCAAGAAAGATCCATCCATGGCTCACTCAGGAAGTTAAGGAGAGTATTAGACTAAAAGAAGAGGCTTACAATGTTGCAGAAAATAGTAGCTAGTCTGAGGATTGGGAGTATTTTAGAAACCAGTAAAGGGCTACCAAAAAGTTGGTAAGGGAAAAAATAGAATGAGAGTAAACTAGCCAGCAATAAAAAAAACAGATGGTAGCTTTTGTAAGTACATAAAAAGGAAGAGATTAGCTAAAGTAGACATTGGTCCCTTAGAGGCAGAGACAGAAGAAATAATCATGAGGAATGAGGAAATGGTAGAGGCATTGAACAAATATTTTGTGTGTCTTCATAGTGGAAGACATAAGTTCCGTACCAGAAATAGGCAGTCACCTAGGGGCTAAAATGAGTGAGGAAATTGATATCAGCCAAGAAAAAGTATTGGAGAAACTTGGACTAAAATCTGACAAGTTCCAGGGACCATATGGCCTACACCCTAGGGTTCTAAAAGAGATAGTTTCAGAGATAGTGGATGTGCTAGCCATGATTTTCCAGAATTCCTTAGATTCAGGAATGGTCCCATCAGATTGGAAGTTGGCAAATGTTACACTGCTTTTCAAGAAAGGAGGTAGAGAGAAAACAGGGAACTACAGGCCCATTAGCCCAACATCAGTTGTTTGGAAGATGCTAGAAACTATTATTAAAGAAGCCGTAACAATGCACTTGGAAAAGAATAGTATGATTAGAACAAGTCAGCATGGTTTTACTAAAGGGAGATCCTGTTTGACAAATTTATTCGAGTTTTTTGAGGATGTAACTAGTAGGGTAGATGAAGGGGAACTAGTAGATGTTGTATACCTGGATTTCCAAAAGGCATTCAATAAGGTGCCACATAAAAGATTAATAGGCAAGGTAAGGGCTCATGGTGTTGGGGGTAATATATTAACATGGATAGATGATTGGTAAACAGACAGAAAGCAGATTAGGCATAAATGGGGCATTTTCAAGTTGACAGGCAGTGAATAGTGGGGTGCCGCGAGGATCAGTGCCGGGGCCTCAGCTATTTACTATATATATATATTAATGATTTGTATGAAGACACAGAGAGTAATGCGTTTAAGTTTGCTGATGATACAAAGCTCGGAAAGGTAAGCTACGGGGAGGACATGGCAAGGCTGCAAAGAGATATAGACAGGTTAAGTGAGTGGCCAACAAGATGGCAAATGGAGTATAATTAGGGAAGTGTGAAGTTGTTTACTTTGGTAGTAAAAATAGAAAAGCAGAATATTTTTGAAAAGGTGTGAAACTGGTAAGTGTTGATGTTCAAAGAGACTTGCGTGTATTCGTACAAGGAACGCACAAAGTTAATGTGCAGGTGCAGCAGGCTATTAGGAAGGCAAATAGCATGTTGGCCTTTATTGCAAGGGCATTGGAGTACAGGAATAAAGAAGTCTTACTAAAATTGTTCAGGGCTTTGCTGAGACCGCACCTGGAATACTGTGTGCAGTTTTGGTCTCCACATTTAAGAAAGGATATACTTGCACTGGAGGCGGTACAGTGGAGATTTACTAAATTGGTCCCTGGGATGAGGGGGTTGTCCTATGATGAGAGACTGAGTAAATTGGGCCTATATTCTCTGGAGTTTAGAAGAATGAGAGGCGATCTAATTGAGACATACAAGATTCTGAAAGGGCTCGATAGGGTAGAAGCAGAGATTGTTTCCGCTGGTCAGGGAATCTAGAACGCGGGGGCACAGTCTCAGGATTAGGGCTGTTCGTTTAGGACTGAGATGAGAAATTGCTACACTCAGAGTTGTGAAATTTTGGAATTCTCTACCCCAGAGGGTTGTGGATGATCCATCGTTGAATACATTTAAGGCTGGGATAGATAGATTTTTGGTCTCGTAGAGAATCAAGGGAAATGGGGAGTGGGCAGGAAAGTGGAATTGAAGCCCAAGATCAGCCATGATCGTATTGAATGGCAGAGCAGGCTCAATGGGCCAAATGGTCTACGTCTCCTACTCCTTGTTAATGTGCAGGTGCAGCAGGGAAATGGGGAGTGGGCAGGAAAGTGGAATTGAAGCCCAAGATCAGCCATGATCGTATTGAATGGCAGAGCAGGCTCAATGGGCCAAATGGTCTACGTCTCCTACTCCTTGTGTAGCTAGTTTTGCTCTTGAGCTAAGATGGTCCTGCTGGTATTGCTGGAATGGGGCCTGTAGCTAGTTTTGCTCTTGAACGAAGGTAATCCTGTTGGTATTGGTACTAGGCTCAGCTTAGCCCACATTTCTTGTGTGCTTCAATCAACCTTCTGCTGTTGGATTGGGAAGAGGCTGCTGGGGTTGCTAGGCCTCCTGGCATTTACTGCAGTTGGATCAAACTGCTATTATCTTCTGCACGAAGATCAACCGACTTTAGCTTCTGGGCCATCATCAGCACAACCTGATGATTGTATCCAGCTACTCAGCTGGATTCAGCCTGTTGAGCTTGGGTCAATCTGCAGATAATGCTATGCAAGGACCAACCTGTTATTAACCAGTCTCCTGCTGATTTGGAACTTTGTGATGTTGAGCTGGAGTCAGCATGCTTCTAAATCTAACTGAGAGGGCAGACAGATCCTTGCAATATTTCAAGAGGAGCAAAGGCGTTCTCCTCAATCATGGCCAATATATATCTCTCGTTCAATATCACTAAAACAGATAATCCGGTCATTATTTCATTACTATCTAACTGAGAGGGCTTCCTCTTTAAGTCATTGTCACTGCTTCCACCACCCTTGTGGACAGCGTGGTCCATGTCATTACCACCCGCTGCGTTAAAAAGCACTTCCTCATATTCCCCCTGCATCTTTTGCCCAAAACTTTCAATCTGTGTTCCCTAGTCATTGTGTCATTAGTTAATTGGAACAGCTTTTCCTTGTATAGCTTATCTAAGGCTGTCATGATCTTGAACACTTCTTTTAGATCTCCCCTCAATCTCCTTTATTCCAAGGAGAACAACCCCAATTTTTCCAACCTAACCTTGGAACTAAATTCCCCCATCCCTGAAACAATTCTGGTAAATTTTCTCTGCAACCTCTCAAGGACCCTCACATCCTTCCTAAAGTGTGGAGACCAGAAGTGTGGATGCAATACTCCATTTGGAGCCTAACCAGAGCTTTATAAAGGTCCAGCATAACTTCCCTGTTCTTGTACTCACTACCTCTGTTTATAAAGCCCAGGATCCTGCTTACATTACTAACCACTCTTTCAATATGTTCTGCCACCTTCAAAGATGGATGCACATGCACCCCAGGTCCCTCTGCTCCTGCACACTCTTTAGAACTGTGCCATTAAGTATATATTGCGCTTCCCTATTCCTTCTGCCAAAATGCATCACTTCACACTTGTCAGTGTTAAATTCCATGTGCCACCTCTCTGCCCATTCTGCTCACCGATCCGTGTCCTGTTGTAGGTGGTTCCAATTATCCTCATTGTTTGCTGCACCTGCAGGTTCAGTATCGTCAGCAACTTTTGAGATTCTACTCTGTATTCCAAGATCCAAGTCATTTATATATAGCAAAAAAAGCAGTGGTCCCAGCACTGACCCTTGGGGAACATCACTGTCTACCATCCTCCAGTCTGAAAAGCAACCATTTACTACGACTCGCTGCTTTCTGTTCTTAAGCCATTTTTTTTTATCCAATTGGACACTAACCCTCCTATTCTATGAGCCTCAATTTTATTTATCAGCCTTTTATGTGGTACTTTATCAAATGATTTCTTAAAATCCATATAAACAACATCCACCACATTCCTTTCATCAACATTCTCTGTTACTTTATCAAAAAATCCAATTAGATTAGTCAAGCATGATCTGCCTTTTACAAATCCATGCTGGCTATCCTTAATTAACTTGAACCTCTCTAAGTGTATGTTGATATTTTCCCTGATGATTATTTCTAAAACCTTACCCACCACTGATAAACTAACTGGCCTGTAGCTGCCAGGACTGTCCTTACATCCTTACACCCTTTCTTGAAATTGAGTGTCACATTTGCCACTCTTCAATCCTCTGGCACCTCCCCTGTATCCAGGGAAGATTGGAAGATTATGGCAAGCCCTTCCACTATCTCCATTCCCACTTCCTTTAGCAACCTGGGATGCAAGCCATCCAGACCAGGTGACTTATCTACCCTAAGCAAAGCAAGCCTTTTTAGTACCTCACTCCTCTCAATTTTTATCCCATCCATTGCTTCCACACTCTCTCCTTCTACAGATATTTTGTCAGCCTCCATTTCCTTAGTGAACACTGATACAAAGTACGCATTAAGTATATTAGCCTTGCCCTGTGCTTCTCAGCATATATTACCCTCTTTGTCCCTAATAGGCTCTATTCCACCTCTGATGACTCGCTTCCTATTTTCATGCTGGTAGAACATTTTTGGGTTCCCTTTTGTGTTGAATGCCATTCCACTTTCATATTCTCTCTTGCCAGTCTTATTTTCTTCTTCACCTCTCCTCAACTTATTGTATATGGCCTGGTTCTCACTTGAGTTCTCCTGACAAGCATCATACACCTTCTGTTTTGGTTTCATCATCATCTCTATCTCTCTCGTCAATCAAGGAGCCCTGTTCTTGGTTCCCCTACCTTTACGCTTGTTGGAATGTTCCTAGTCTGTACCTGAACCATCTCTTCCTTAAAAATAACCCATTGTTCCGTTACAGTTCTTCCTGCCAGTATTCTATTCCATTCTACCCTGGCTAGATCCCTTCTCATTGCATTGAAATTAGCCCTCTTCCAGTCTAGACATTCTACCACATTCCAGAGGGTAGGTGGTGGCGTAGTGGTATTATCACTGGATAATACAGTGATAATACAGAGACCCAGGGTATTTCTCTGGGGACATGGGTTCGAATCCCACCACAGCAGAAGGTGGAATTTGTATTTAATTAATAAATTTGGAATTAAAAGCTAGTCTAATGGCCATGAAATCATTGTCAATTGTTGTAAAAACTCATCTGGTTCACTAATATGCTTACCTGGTCTGGCCGACATGTGGCTCCAGACCCATAGCAATGTGGTTAACTCCTTACATGCCCTCTGAAATGGCTGAGCAAGCCACTCAGTTGCACCTAACCGCTACGAAGTTAATAAAAAGGAATGAAACCGGACGGACCACCCGGCATCGACCTAGGCACCGGAAATGACAACGGCAAACCCAGACCTGTCAATCCTGCAAAGTCCTCCTTACTAACATCGGGGGGCTTGTGCCAAAGTTGGGAGAGCTGTCCCACAGACCAGTCAAGCAACAGCCTGACATAGTCATACTCACGGAATCATACCTGACAGGCAATGTCCCAGACACTGCAATCCCACCGGCAGGACAGACGCAGCAGAGGTGGTGGCACAGTGGTATACAGGAGGGAGGGAGGGAGTTGTCCTGGGAGTCCTCAACATCAACTCCAGACCCCATGAAGTCTCATGGCATCAGGTCAAACATGGGCAAGAAAACCTCTTACTGATTACCACCTACCGCCCTCCCTCAGCTGATGACTCAGTACTCCACCATGTTGAACACCACTTGGAGGAAGCACTGAGGGTGGCAATGGCACAAAATGTACTCTGGGTGGGGGACTTCAATGTCCATCACCAAGAGTGGCTCGGTAGCACCACTACTGACCGAGCTGGCCGAGTCCTAAAGGGCATAGCTGCTAGACTGGGTCTGCGGCAGGTGGTGGGGGAACCAACACGAGGGAAAAACATACTTGACCTCGTCCTCACCAATCTGCCTGCTGCAGATGCTTCTGTCCATGACTATTGGAGGAGTGACCACCGCACAGTCCTTGTGGAGACGAAGTCCCACCTTCACGTTGAGAATCCCGTCCATCGTGTTGTGTGGTACTATCACAGTGCTAAATGGGATAGATTACGAACAGATCTAGCAATGCCCTCATGGGCATCCATGAGGCGCTGAGGGCCATCAGCAGCGGCAGAATTGTATTCAACCACAATCTGTAACCTCATGGCCTGGCATATCCCCCACTCTACCATTGCCATCAAGCCAGGAGACCACCCTGGTTCAATGAAGAGTGCAGGAGGGCATGCCAGGAGCAGCACCAGGCATACCTCAAAATGAGGTGTCAACCTGGTGAAGCTACAACACAGGACTACTTGCGTGCCAAACTGCGTAAGCAGCATGCGATAGATAGAGCTAAGCGATCCCATAACCAACGGATCAGATCCAAGCTCTGCAGTCCTGCCACATCCAGCCATGAATGGTGGTGGACAATTAAACAACTAACTGGGGGAGGTGGCTCCACAAATATCCCCATCCTCAATGATGGGGGAGCCCAGCACATCAGTGCGAAAGATGAGGCTGAAGCATTTGCAACAGTCTTCAGCCAGAACTGCTGAGTTGATGATCCATCTCGGCCTCCTCCTGAAGTCCCCAGCATCACAGATGCCAGACTTCAGCCAATTCGATTCACTCCGCGTGATATCAAAAAACGACTGAAGGCACTGGACACTGCAAAGGCTATGGGCCGTGACAATATTCCGGCAATAGTACTGAAGACCTGTGCTCCAGAACTTGCCGCGCCCCTAGTCAAGCTGTTCCAGTACAGCTACAACACTGGCATCTACCCGGCAATGTGGAAAATTGCCCAGGTATGTTCTGTACACAAAAAGGACAAATCCAACCCGGCCAATTACCGCCCCATCAGCCTACTCTCAATCATCAGTAAACTGATGGAAGGTGTCATCAACAGTGCCATCAAGCAGCACTTGCTTAGCAATAACCTGCTCAGTGACGCTCAGTTTGGGTTCTGCCAGGGCCACTCAGCTCCTGACCTCATTACAGCCTTGGTTCAAACAAAAGGACTGAACTCAAGAGGTGAGGTGAGAGTGACTGCCCTTGACATCAAGGCAGCATTTGACCGAGTATGGCATCAAGGAGCCCTAGCAAAACTGAGGTCAACGGGAATCGGAGAAACCCTCTGCTGGCTGGAGTCATACCTAGTGCAAAGGAAGATGGTTGTGGTTGTTGGAGGTCAATCATCTGAACTCCAGGACATCACTGCAGGAGTTCCCCAGGGTACTGTCCTGGGCCCAACCATCTTCAGCTGCTTCATCAATGACCTTCCTTCAGTCATAAGGTCAGAAGTGGGGATGTTCGTGGATGATTGCACAATGTTCAGCACCATTCGTGTCTCCTCAGATACTGAAGCACTCTGTGTAGAAATGCAGCAAGACCTGGACAATATCCAGGCTTGGGCTGATAAGTGGCAAGTAACTTTCGCGCCACACAAGTGCCAGGCAATGACCATCTCCAACAAGAGAGAATCTAACCATCTCCCCTTGACATTCAACAGCATTACCATCGCTGAATCCCCCACTATCAACATCCTAGGGGGTTACCATTGACCAGAAACTGAACTGAAGTAGCCATATAAATACCGTAGCTACAAGAGCAGGTCAGAGGCTAGGATTCCTGAGGCGAGTAACTCACCTCCTGACTCCCCAAAGCCTGTCCACCATCTACAAGGCACAAGTCAGGAGTGTGATGGAATACTCTCCACTTGCCTGGATGGGTGCAGCTCGACACCATCCAGGACAAAGCAGCCGACTTGATTGGCACCCCATCTACAAGCATTCACTCCCTCCACCACCGACGCACAGTGGCAGCAGTGTGTACCATCTACAAGATGCACTGCAGCAATGCACCAAGGCTCCTTCGACAGCACCTTCCAAACCCGTGACTTCTACCAACTAGAAGGACAAGGGCAGCAAATACATGGGAACACCACCACCTGCAAGTTCCCCTCCAAGTCACACACCATCCTGACTTGGAACTATATCAGCCGTTCCTTTCACTGTCACTGGGTCAAAATCCTGCAACTCCCTTCCTAACAGCACTGTGGGTATACCTACCCCACATGGACTGCAGCAGTTCAAGAAGGCAGCTCACCACCACCTTCTCAGGGGCAATTAGGGATGGGCAATAACTGCTGGCCTGGTCAGTGTCGCCCACGTCCCATGAATGAATAAAAAAAAAATGTATTCCTTGCTTTTCTACGTTACATGATACGATGATCACTCTCCACTTGCCTGGATGGGTCCCACAGTCACTTGGTTCACTTGGCCCACCTCATTTCCCAGCACCAGATCCAGAAATGCCTCTTTTCTAGATAAAGAAATCCTTTCTATCTTTTCTAGATAAAGGGCAGAGAACATACTGATCAAGGAAGTTCCCCTGAACAAATTTTAGAAATTTCTCCTCCTCCTCCTTACCCTTTACTCTAAACTTATCCTAATTGATATCCGGGTAATTCAAGTCCCCCCAATGTCACCACTATAGTTATGTTCTTGCATAGCATCAGTGACTATACTTCAAAAGTATTTAATTGGCTGTAAAGCACTTTGGGACATCCTGATGTTGTGAAGTGTGTGTAGCAATTCTTTCTTCCTTTCTACTGAGCTACATTCATTGTTGCTGCTAGGTGAAAATCAACCTGCTGGTGTTACTATGCTCAAATGTTATTGGAGTAGTTGGGCTTGGATCTATCTCCTGCTGATTTAGAACCAGCCAGCTTGTGTTAGTGAGCTTAGATCTGCATGCATGGTATCAGCCTGCTGCTGCTGTTGGTCTAGGATGAACCTAATGTTATTACTATTGTCATGCACGGAAGGAGCCGTAATGAAATAAACAATGAAATGGAAGAATTATGAATTTTAAAAGTCAGCTGTTAAACAAAACCACAGGAACATGGACACTGCTACCACAGCCTGCAACTGTGAAAGAGGTCCAGCCAAGCAAGAAGAAGTCCTGCTGCTTACAAACATCCAGGCCTGCATCTTTAAAAGAGATTGTGCTCCCAAGAAGATTCAACAGGTTTGCCATAAACCATGAACACCTACCTCACCTTGAACTATTTCCGACCTTATTCTCTCTCTCTATTCTTGTGTAATGAGATTGCGACCATTTCGGGAATTGTGTAAAAATAGTTTTTCTAACCTATGGGAAACGTATAATTTGTTTATTTAATCCTAAAAAAACACTCAGGGACCAACTCACCATTTTTAGCAAAGCACAATTGCAGTCAGTTGGGAGGTGAACAGTGGGAGCCACTCCTTTCCACTTGTGCCTAACAACGAAACTAAAAATTTTGATCTCATCCAGGAAACCCTCAACATTAGTCAGCTTGGGATCAGCCTACTGGTCTAGCTTGATTGGAATAAACCTATAGGTGTTTCTGGGCTTGGCAGTGCTGAGCTCAGCCTACTGGTTCTGCTGGATTGTAGTCTGCCTGCTCATCATGCTTGGTGGGATATGGTTGGCAGAATCGCTGGGTAGGCATTAGCTGAAGTAGGTGTTATTGCTCAGCTGGATTTAACTTGTTGATCTTACTGGGTTTGGGGCGAGGCTAGTTGAATTGCTAATATCCTAAGTGTTCCTGGAGTGGTATCAGCTTGATGCTGCTCTTGAGCTGATGAATTGCAACTTCATTAAGTCAATGCAGGCAGCCCTCAATATGAACCATCTACTATTTCTCATTTGCTGGGATCAGCCTGATGGCTTGGAAGTCTCAGATGAAACAGTTGCTGTGTCTGATGCTCATGAACTGGGGTTAGTCGGCTTCTGGTCCAGTGCAAAGATCAGCTTGCAGGTATTGGTGTTAGGATCCGTCTGATGGTCTTTCTACTGGGCTCTGATCAGCCTGGTTATGTTGCTGAGCTTTGTTGTTCAAGGGCTTGGATCAGTCTGATGTTGCAGTTGGGATTGGAACAGCCTGCTGGTGTTGCTCTGCTGTGTATTAGGCACAGAAATGCATGTTGGATATGGAGCAGGGTTATGGCAGGGTACAGGATGTGGAGCTTGATGCTGGATTCTGGGTGGTGTGGAGCTGGGAGCCTAGTGATGGATGTTGATATGGAGTCTTGTATCGCTTATTGGGTGTTGGATGTGGAGGCAGGAGACAGGTGCCACCTGTTGCATGTTGATGTGGAGCTTGGTGCTGGGTGTTTTTTGTATGCAGCCGGGTGCTATTTATTGGATGTTGGATGTGGAACCGGAAGCCAAGATCTTCTGCTAGGTTTGGTGTGGAACTGACTGCAGGATATTCCCGTGGAGCCTGGTGCCAGGAACCTGATGCCCACAATTGGCATGGAACCTGATGTTGGCTTGGAACATGGTGCCAGTGGGGGGGGTGGGGTTGCAGGGGTGTTGGTGTGGAGCCGGGTCCCCGGGGGAGGAGAGTTGGGTGGAGCCTAGTGTCTGGGGTCGGGGAGTTGGTGTGGAGCCTAGTGCCCGGGGGTGGGGGGTGAGAAGTTGGTGTGAAGCATGGTGGCTGGAGGTTGGTGGGGAGTTGGTGTGGAGCCGAGTGCCTGGGGTGGGTGGTGCTGGGGATTGGCATTGAGCCTGATACCAAGGGTTGGTTGTGGAGCTGGTTATTGGCGTGCTGTCTGATGTTGGTGCAGAGTTGGATGTTGGGTGCTGCTGTGGAGCTGGATTCAATGCAGTACTGCGTGTCGGTGTGGAGCTAATGGTTGAGTCTGCACCCTGGAGCCTGGTGATATGTTTTGGGAGGATGTGGAGCCATGTGCTGCATGTTGTTGGATTGCTGGTTAAGTGCTGGGTGCCAGGTTGCAGGGTGCTGGTTGGGTGCTGTATGTCGGTTAAGTGCTGGGTGCCAGTTGGGTGCTAGGTGCCGGGTTGCTGGGTGCTGAGTTGCTGTGTGCTGAGTTGCTGTGTGCTGGTTGGTTGCTAGGTGCCGGTTGGGTGCTGATCGCTGGGGGTCGCTGTTCCCAGCCAATCCACCCTTGTGTTGTCGCTGCGCTCCCTGGCGGTGATCGCGGCCTCTGCAGCCGCCTCCCGGCCGGAGCCGATAGACTGGAAACGGGGACGGAGAAGGTGCCGCCGGGCTGGCCCTGGGCAGTGACAGTCCGGGAGAGTGCAGCATTGGAGCTTCGGCAACCGGGCGGGAGAGCGAGCGGGACTCGCGCAGGATCGGTCTGAAAGGAAGGAGGCTGCAGCCGGGGAGCATCCACGGAACGGAGCCGAGGAGAGAAGGGGCTGGACAGGGGGTGTGCGCAACTGAATTGGAGAGAATCTCAATGCAGAGCTGATCCGAGTGAGAGATTGAGGGACTGGAGCCGAACTCCAACCCAACTCTAATCATAATCCCAAATTTTACCTCAACAACTTTCATTCTGATTCCCATTCCCAGTTTTAATCCTAATCCTAATCTCAATCCGAGCCTTAATAACAATCCTAATCCACATACTAATTTTAATCTAAATTCCTAAACCTACCCCATCCCATCCCTATCTAAACCTGACCTCTAATCCCAATTCCCACCCTGACTCACTCAGTGACCATCTCCTTTTGCCCCATGGGTACTAACATTGTGCTGGAGTGGCTGAAGAGCTTGAAATTGTCCCAATATGCGGAATCTTTCATGGACAACGGTTATGATGACCTGGAGGTTTGTAAGCAGATTGGGGAACCTGACCTAGATGCTATTGGGGTTGAGGTTCCCTGGCACCGGAAGCTTATCAAGGCAGCTGTGGCACGACTCCGTGAGGAAGAAGAAGCTGGCACTGTTGTCTACTTTACTTTGGAACCATGGGCAGCATCCCTTTGTCAGCCTTATATTTATACCAACCTGAAGGAATACCAGCCCAGACTGAGGACTGTGTTGTGGAGGAAAGCAAGAAGAACCAGTAGAGAATTGCAGAATGTCGTGACAGTAAACAGAAGAGGAGGGCACAAGAAAAGGGTTATTTACTCCAAACTCATACTGAAGATCAGGGACAAACGACTTCAGGGCAGCAAATCTCCTTACTCCAATAAGGTGGGTGATGGGCAGTGGAGAAAAAGAGTCCCCTTTATCCCAAATGACTGTGTTTTGTGAGGATATCATGTATAGGTACACACAACAAATAAAGGGGATTGATTTAGTCAATATGATTTACATTAAAAGGTGGATTGATGAATGGAGGTTGGTACCAGAAGTGCAGGGGATTTGTCTTGTAACATGGACTGTTGGTTTATCTAGGGTGAAGTGATGTGCAGAGGGTGAAAGGTCATTTAAAGGGGCGTGACCTTGTTGCATATATTATTGGAATGTGTAAAGCAGTCACATAAAGATACATTGGGAATTTGATAGCAATTTGTTCGATATGAACATTTGGAAATTTCAGTTCCACAGAGATATATAGGAATCTGGTGGGAGCTTGAGTTCTATATGGAAATATAGGGATGTGTTGGGTATTTGAGTTCTGTACAATAATATAGAAATTTACCTGTTATTTGCATTTATGTGTTAGAGTTTTGGAGGGGAATATAGGAATCTGCCTGATATGAGTTTGTTATAATATTGTAGGAATCTGCAGGTAATTTGAGTTCTAGACAGAAATATCAAAATCTGCCCAGCATTTGAGTCTATATAAAACATCGGAATTTGATGGGCTTTTGAGTTCTTTACTAATAGAGGAATCTGTCTTAGTATTTCAGTTTTATGGGATATATTATAATCAGCTATATATTTGAGTACTATAAGCGTCTATAGCAATCTGTCAGATATTTGAGATTTGTGTGCCTTTTTGGGTAATTAACGGAGAGATTTAGCATGCATTCATCAGAACGGTGCCAGGGATGGGAAACTAAAATATTGAGAGACTTGAGATACTGGGTCTATTTTTACTGGGTGAAGAATGGAAAGAGGAGATTTAATGGAGTTTTTTTAAATTATAGAGGTTTGGGAGAGTAGCTTGGGAGTCGGAGTGGAAGTATCTTCGGTTCAAAATTGTCACTAAAACTGAATAGAGAGGTAGGGAGAAAAGTCTTTACACTGTTGTTGGAGCTTTGCCACAGGATATGGTTGCTTCTATGAAGCAAAAATTGAATAAATATTTGAAGCAGAGCAAGAAACAGTGACGGGGAGAGCATGAGGGATTGGTTTTGGAGTGATCTAACAAACAGCTGACTTGGGCACAATGGGTTGAATGGCCTCCTATTTTGCAAACATTTATGATTGTACAGGGATATATATATATATATATATCTATATAGGCTGCAGCCAGAAATTTGCGTTTTGTGCAGAATATATGAATCTGTCAAATATTTGATTCCCACAAGCAGACATATGGGAATGTGTCAAACATTTAAGGTCGAGAGGGTTGTCACATTTTGGGATATGTATCTCCCTAAAGACCTCAAGTAACACACAGGTTCCGACATATCTTATTAATTCAGGTCTGTCACAAGTATCTCTTCAAGTGTAGTGGCGTTAGCCATTCCCTGAAGCAGTCCAGCTTTATGCCTGAAGGAAAAGGCACAATTGCTGTTGACCTGCACACAATAAAAGCTGGTCAGTCACCCCGAGGGGAAAGGCACGAGCAAGGGCCTATTGCAAAATCTGTCTAAATGAAGGAGATTTTCAAGATGCTTGAGTTGTTTCATTAGGGGCAATAGGACTGAAAAATCCCTGGTGTTGAATATACTTTAAGAGGATATAATTAGATTAATGAATTAGTTCCAGGCTTAATCTATCCTTCAGACAGTTTGTCTCAGGGAACCTGAGTTCTTTGATTCAGTTTGTTACAAGGATGTGATGGCAACATTTTTCCAACATTTGGATTTCTGTATGAGAATTGCCATGGCTGTTCGGTTGTGAAGATATTTTACCCTTGTCAGTTTGGTGAGGGTGCTGAATGTGGAGTTTATTGCACTGAATCGTGCATCAAAGATGGCCGAATGTTATAATTCCAGGCAATTTAAAAATAATCAAACTGGTGCACTGATAGACTCCCATGCTCCTGGCTGGCATGATTTCATGCAAATTGTTGATCTCCCAAACATGCTCAATATTCCGGAGATCAAATCCTATGTCAATCACACCGATCAGCAATTTTGCTCAGTCACCCTGTTGCCTGGGTAACCTTTCCCCAGAAGCAAATGATGTGTGCCTGACAACCAGTTTGACACTGAATTGGAAATTGAAAGTGACCCTTTGTTACACCGATGCTTGGAAGGTTGGCAGAATGCGAAAATTATTGGAATTTGAAGGAGCACTGTGTATTGTGCTGAAGAAAACTCTTTCAATTATTCCTTTTAATCGTAGGCCAGCATAATTGTTTGAATACTATTTGCAAATAAATTAAAAACCACTTGAATGAACATAGCTGGCATTTTAAAGGCACTCACCATTGAATCTCGTGAAGATCCAAAGTTAAAGAGACTTCTAAAACATGTTGCAAGTTAAATAATGATGAAATGTGACAGGAACTCCTGAGAGAGATCATGTGGAAATGTGACAATATCTTCTGAAAGAGATAATGTGAAAATGATACATTATCTCCTGAGAGGTAGTATGTGAAAATGAAGTATCACCTGGGAAATAATGTGGAAAAGATAAAAATCTTAAATAATGTGGAAGTAGTTTCTCCTGAGATTGATGTGAAATTGTCAGAGTATTTCCTCAGAGATAATTGGAAATAATGTAGTATCTCCTCAGGGAGATAATGTGGAATTGTTACAGGATGTCCTGAGACAGATAAGGTGAAAATGTGACCTTATCTCCTGGAAAGACATGTACGTAAATGTGACAGCACCTCCTGCAAGCAGTCCATTGGAAATGGTAAATCTATCTTGGAATGTAATCTGGAAATGTTACAATATTTCCTGGAAGTTAATGTGGACGGGCTACATTACCTCCTGAAAGAGATAATGTGGAAATGTGACGGTATCTCCTGAGACAGTTAATGTGGAAATGTGACAGTATCTCCTGAACAGTTAATGCGGAAATGTGACCATCTCCTGAGACAGATAATGCGGAAATGTGACAGTATCTCCTGGGAAAGATCATGTGGACCCCGTCCTAGCATCTTCGCTACCAGCCGTGTTGCTTTCTGCATTTCTTCCCCTCCCCCAAACCCTGCAGAATTCACTCCTGGCCCCTTACCCCTCCCCATCAGTGTCTCACCTTGGATCTCCAAATGAGATCCAAAGGCGCAGGACATTCGGCACTCACCACCCTCTGTGTAAAGAACTTGCCTCGCGCCTCCGCTCTAAACTTTGCCCCTCGCACCTTAAACCTATGTCCCCTAGTAACTGACTCTTCCACCCTGGGAAAAAGCTTCTGACTATCCACTCTGTCCATGCCACTCATAACTTTGTAAATGTCTATCATGTCACCCCTCCATCTCCGTTGTTCCAGTGAAAACAATCTGAGTTTATCCAACCTCTCCTCATAGCTAATACCCTCCAGACCAGGCAACATCCTGGTAAACCTCTTCTGAACCCTCTCCAAAGCCTCCACATCCTTCTGGTAGTGCACACAATATTCCAAGTGTAGCCTAACTAAGGTGCTGTACAGCTGCAGCATGACTTGCCAATTTTTATACTCTATGCCCCGATCAATGAAGGCAAGCATGCCGTATGCCTTCTTGACTACCTTATCCACCTGCTTTGCCACTTTCTGTGACCTGTGGATCTGTTCGCCCAGATCTCTCTGCCTGCCAATACTCGTAAGGGTTCTGCCATTTACTGTATACTTCCCACCTGTATTAGATCTTCCAAAATGCATTACCTCACATTTGTCCGGATTAAACTCCATCTGCCATTTCTCCGCCCAAGTCTCCAACCGATCTATATCCTGCTGTATCCTCTGACAATCCTCATCACTATCCGCAGTTCAGCCCATCATGTGGAAATTTGACCATATGTGCTGAGAGAAATCGAGTTGAATTGTGACGGTATTTGCAGGGAGAGATTATGTGGAATTGTGACAGTGTCTCCTGGGAGAGATTCCGCGGACCCGTGACAGTATCTCCTGGGAGAGGTCATGAAGAAACGTGATAGTGTCTCCAGGGAGAGAACATGTGGTACCTGACAGTAAATCCTGGTAGAGATCATGTGGAACTGTGACAGTTCTTGTGGAAATGTGACAATATCTCCTGGGAGAGATCATGTGGAAATGTGACAGTTCTTGTGGAAATGTGACAGTATCTCCTGAGACAGATAATGCGAAAATGTGACAGTATCTCCTGGGAGAGGTCATGTGGAAATGTGACAGTATCTCCTGGGAGAGATCATGTGGAAATGTGACAGTTCTTGTGGAAATGTGACAATATCTCCTGGGAGAGATCATGTGGAAATGTGACAGTTCTTGTGGAAATGTGACAGTATCTCCTGAGACAGTTAATGCGGAAATGTGACAGTATCTCCTGGGAGAGATCAAGTTGAATTGTGACGGTATTTGCAGGGAGAGATGATGTGGAATTGTGACAGTATCTCCTGGGAGAGATTCCGCGGAACCGTGACAGTATCTCCTGGGAGAGGTCATGTGGAAACGTGATAGTGACTCCAGGGAGAGAACATGTGGTACCTGACAGTATCTCCTGGTAGAGATCATGTGGAACTGTGACAGTATCTCCTGGGAGAGATCATGTGGAACTGTGGCAGTATCTCCTGGGCGAGAACATGTGGTACCTGACAGTATCTCCTGGTAGAGATCATGTGGAACTGTGACAGTATCTCCTGGGAGAGATCATGTGGAACTGTGACAGTATCTCCTGGGGGAGATCATGCGGAAATGTGACGGTATCTCCTGAGAAAGTTAATGCGGAAAAGTGACTGTATCTCCTGAGACAGATAATGCGGAAATGTGACAGTATCTCCTGAGATAGATAATGCGGAAATGTGACAGTATCTCCTGAGACAGTTAATGTGACAGTATCTCCTGGGGGAGATCATGTGGAAATGTGACTGTATCTCCTGAGACAGTTAACGCGGAAATGTGATAGTATCTCCTGAGAAAGTTAATGCGGAAAAGTGACAGTATCTCCTGAGACAGATAATGTGGAACTGTGACAGTATCTCCTGGGGGAGATCATGTGGAACTGTGACTGTATCTCCTGAGACAGTTAACGCGGAAATGTGACAGTATCTCCTGGGGGAGATCATGTGGAACTGTGACAGTATCTCCTGAGACAGTTAACGCGGAAATGTGACAGTATCTCCTGAGACAGTTAATGTGACAGTGTCTCCTGGGAGAGATCATGTGGAACTGTGACGGTATCTCCTGAGACAGTTAACGCGGAAATGTGACAGTATCTCCTGAGACAGATAATGTGACAGTGTCTCCTGGGAGAGATCATATGGAAATGTGACAGTATCTCCTGAGACAGTTAATGCGGAAATGTGACGGTATCTCCTGAGACAGTTAAATCAGAAATGTGACAGTATCCCCTGCGACAGTTAATGCGGTAATGTGACAGTATCTCCTAGGACAGATATTGTGGAACTGTGACAGTATCTCCTGGGGGAGTTCATGTGGAACTGTGACTGTATCTCCTGAGACAGTTAATGCGGAAATGTGACAGTGTCTCCTGAGACAGATAATGTGGAAATGTGGCAGTGTCACCTGGGAGAGATCATGTGGAAATGTGACAGTATCTCCTGCGGGAGATCATGTGGAACTGTGACTGTATCTCCTGAGACAGTTAATGCGGAAATGTGACGGTATCGCCTGAGAAAGTTAATGCGGAAATGTGACAGTATCTCCTGAGACAGTTAAATCAGAAATGTGACAGTATCTCCTGAGACAGATATTGTGGATATGTGACAGTATCTCCTGGGAGAGATCATGTGGAACTGTGACTGTATCTCCTGAGACAGTTAATGCGGAACTGTGACTGTATCTCCTGAGACAGATAATGTGGAAATGTGACAGTATCTCCTAGGACAGATATTGTGGATATGTGACAGTATCTCCTGGGGGAGATCATGTGGAACTGTGACTGTATCTCCTGAGACAGTTAATGCGGAACTGTGACTGTATCTCCTGAGACAGATAATGTGGAAATGTGACAGTATCTCCTAGGACAGATATTGTGGATATGTGACAGTATCTCCTGGGGGAGATCATGTGGAACTGTGACTGTATCTCCTGAGACAGTTAATGCGGAAATGTGACAGTATCTCCTGAGACAGATAATGCGGCAATGTGACAGTATCTCCTAGGACAGATAATGCGGTAATGTGACAGTATCTCCTAGGACAGATAATGCGGAAATGTGACAGTATCTCCTGAGACAGATAATGCGGTAATGTGACAGTATCTCCTAGGACAGATATTGTGGAAATGTGACAGTATCTCCTAGGACAGATATTGTGGAAATGTGACAGTATCTCCTAGGACAGATATTGTGGAAATGTGACAGTATCTCCTGGGAGAGATCATGTGGAACTGTGACAGTATCTCCTGGGAGAGATCATGTGGAACTGTGGCAGTATCTCCTAGGCGAGAACATGTGGTACCTGACAGTATCTCCTGGTAGAGATCATGTGGAACTGTGACAGTATCTCCTGGGAGAGATCATGTGGAACTGTGACAGTATCTCCTGGGAGAGATCATGTGGAACAGTATCTCCTGGGAGAGATCATGTGGAACCTGACATTATCTCCTGGGAGAGATCATGTGGAAATGTGACAGTTCATGTGGAAATGTGACAATATCTCCTGAGACAGATAATGCGAAAATGTGACAGTATCTCCTGAGAGAGATCACGTGGAACTGTGGCAGTATCTCCTAGGCGAGAACATGTGGTACCTGACAGTATCTCCTGGTAGAGATCATGTGGAACTGTGACAGTATCTCCTGGGAGAGATCATGTGGAACTGTGACAGTATCTCCTGGGAGAGATCATGTGGAACTGTGACAGTATCTCCTGGGAGAGATCATGTGGAACCTGACATTATCTCCTGGGAGAGATCATGTGGAAATGTGACGGTATCTCCTGAGACAGATAATGCGAAAATGTGACAGTATCTCCTGAGACAGATAATGCGGAAATGTGACAGTATCTCCTGAGACAGATAATGCGGAAATGTGACAGTATCTCCTAGGACAGATATTGTGGAAATGTGACAGTATCTCCTGGGAGAGATCATGTGGAACCTGACATTATCTCCTGGGAGAGATCATGTGGAAATGTGACAGTTCATGTGGAAATGTGACAGTATCTCCTGAGACAGATAATGCGAAAATGTGACAGTATCTCCTGAGACAGGTTCGGACGTCAAGCCGCGGGCGTGTGGGGGGGTGGGTCCGCCCCGAGGCCTTGCCGCCGACAGTATAATGCGGCAGCGCCTTCCCGGTGTCAACGTCCATGGTGGGCCTCTCGCTGAACACTTTTACGGGCACCCCCCCCCCCCGCACACCCCCATATGTTGGAAGGCTGGTAAAATTCCACCCATCATGTGGAAACTTGACCGTATGTGCTGAGAGAGATCAAGTTGAATTGTGACGGTATTTGCAGGGAGAGATGATGTGGAATTGTGACAGTATCTCCTGGGAGAGATCATGTGGAAATGTGACAGAATCTCCTGGGAGAGATCATGTGGAAATGTGACAGAATCTCCTGGGAGAGATCATGTGGAAATGTGACTGTATCTCCTGAGAAAGTTAATGCGGAAATGTGACGGTATTTCTTGACACAAATGCGGAAATGTGACAGTATCCCTTGCGACAGTTAATGCGAAAATGTGACAGTATCTCCTGAGACAGGTTCCGACGTCAAGCCGCGGGCAAGTGGGGGGGGGGAGGGTCCGCCCCGAGGCCTTGCCACCGACTGTATAATGCGGCAAAGCCTTCCCAGTGTCAATGCCCACGGTGAGCCTCTCGCAGAACAATTTTACGGGCCCCCCCCCACATCTCCCAATGTTGGAGGGCTGGTAAAATTCAACCCATCACGTGGAAACTCGACTGTATGTGCTGAGAGAGATCAAGTTGAATTGAGACAGCCTCTGCAGGGAGAGATCGTGTGGAACCGTGACAGTATCGCCTGGGAGAAATCATGGAGAAATGTGACAGTGACTCAGGGGAGAGATCATGTGGAAATGTGACAGAATCTCCTGGGAGAGATCAGGTGGACCCCGTCCTAGCATCTTCGCAACCAGTCGTGTTGCTTTTTGCATTTCTACCTCCCCCCGAACCCTGCAGGATTCCTTGCCCCTTCCCCCTCCCCATCAGTGTCTCGCCTTGGATCTCCGAATGAGATCCAAAGGCGCAGGACCTTCGGCACTCACCACCCTCTGTGTAAAGAACTTGCCTCGCGCATCCTCTCTAAACTTTGCCCCTCGTACCGTAAACCTATGTCCCCTAGTAACTGACTCTTCCACCCTGGGAAAAAGCTTCTGATTATTCACTCTGTCCATGCCACTCATAACTTTGTAAACATCTATTATGTCACCCCTCCACCTCAGTTGTTCCAGTGAAAACAATCCGAGTTTATCAAACCTCTCCTCATAGCTAATACCCTCCAGACCAGGCAACATCCTGGTAAACCTCTTCTGTACCCTCTCCAAAGCCTCCACATCCTTCTGATAGTGCACGCAATATTCCAAGTGTGGCCTAACTAAGGTTCTGTATAGCTGCAGCATGACTTGCCAATTTTTATACTCCATGCCCCGATCGATGAAGGCAAGCATGCCGTATGCCTTCTTGACTACCTTATCCACCTGCGTTGCCTCTTTCAGTGACCTGTGGACCTGTTCGCTCAGATCTCTCTGCCTGTCATTACTCGTAAGGGTTCTACCATTTACTGTACACTTCCCACCTGTATTCGATCTTCCAAAATGCAATACCTCACATTTGTCCGGATTAAACTCCATCTGCCATTTCTCCGCCCAAGTCTCCAACCGATCTATATCCTGCTGTATCCTCTGACAATCCTCATCACTATCCGCAGTTCAGCCCATCATGTGGAAATTTGACCATATGTGCTGAGAGAAATCAAGTTGAATTTGACAGCATCTGCAGGGAGAGATTATGTGGAATTGTGACAGTATCTCCTGGGAGAGGTCATGTGGAATTGTGATGGTGTCTCCTGGGAGAGAACATGTGGTACCTGACAGTATCTCTTGGGAGAGATCATGTGGAACTGTGACAGTATCGTCTGGGAGAGATCATGTGGAACTGTGACAGTATCTCCTGGGAGAGATCATGTGGAACTGTGACAGTATCTCCTGGGAGAGATCATGTGGAACTGTGACAGTATCAGCTGGGAGAGATCATGTGGAACTGTGACAGTATCTCCTGGGAGAGAACATGTGGTATCTGACAGTATCTCTTGAGAGAGATCGTGTGGAACTGTGACAGTATCTCCTGGGAGAGATCATGTGAAACTATGGCAGTATCGTTTGGGAGAGAACATGCGGAAATGTGACGGTATCTCCTGAGACAGATAATGTGGAAATGTGACAGTATCTCCTGAGACAGATAATGTGACAGTGTCTCCTGGGAGAGATCATGTGGAAATGTGATGGTATCTCCTGAGACAGTTAATGTGGAAATGTGACGGTATCTCCTGGGAGAGATCATGTGGAACTGTGACAGTATCTCCTGGGAGAGATCATGTGGAAATGTGACAGTATCTCCTGAGACAGGTTCCGACGTAAAGCCGCGGGCATGTGGTGGGTGGGCCCGCCCCGAGGCCTTGCCACCGACAGTATAATGCGGCAGAGCCTTCCCAATGTCAATGCCCATGGTGGGCCTCTCGCAGGACAATGTTACGGGCCCCCCCCACACCTCCCTATGTTGGGGGGCTGGTAAAATTCAACCCATCATGTGGAAAATTGACCGTATGTGCTGAGAGAGATCAAGTTGAATTGAGACACCCTCTGCAGGGAGAGATCATGTGCAACCGTGACAGTATCTCCTGGGAGAAATCATGGGGAAATGTGACAGAATCTCCTGGGAGAGATCATGTGGAAATGTGACAGAATCTCCTGGGAGAGATCATGTGGAAATGTGACAGAATCTCCTGGGAGACTTCATGTGGAAATGTGACAGAATCTCCTGAGAGAGATCATGTGGAACCTGACAGTATCTCCTGAGAGAGATCATGTGGAACCTGACAGTATCTCCTGAGAGAGATCATGTGGAACCTGACAGTATCTCCTGAGAGAGATCATGTGGAACCTGACAGTATCTCCTGAGACACTTAATGGGGAAATGTGACATTATCTCCTGAGACAGTCAATGCGGAAACATGACAGTATCTCCTGGGAGAGATCATGTGAAACTGTGAGAGTATCTCCTGGGAGAGATCATGTGAAACTGTGAGAGTATCTCCTGGGAGAGATCATGTGGAACTGTGGCAGTATCTCCTGAGACAGTTAATGCGGAAATGTGACAGTATCTCCTGGGAGAGATCATTTGGAACTGTGACAGTATCTCCTGGGAGAGATCATGTGGAACTGTGGCAGTATCTCCTGAGACAGTTAATGCGGAAATGTGACGGTATCTCCTGGGAGTGATATTGTGGAAATGTGACAGTATCTCCTGGGAGAGATGATGTGGAACTGTGACAGTATCTCCTGGGAGAGATCATGTGGAACTGTGACAGTATCTCCTGGGAGAGAACATGTGGAAATGTGAGAGTATCTCCTGGGAGAGATCATGTGGAACTGTGGCAGTATCTCCTGAGACAGTTAATGCTGAAATGTGACAGTATCTCCTGGGAGAGATCATGTGAAACTGAGAGAGTATCTCCTGGGAGAGATCATGTGAAACTGTGAGAGTATCTCCTGGGAGAGATCATGTGGAACTGTGGCAGTATCTCCTGAGACAGTTAATGCGGAAATGTGACGGTATCTCCTGGGAGTGATATTGTGGAAATGTGACAGTATCTCCTGGGAGAGATGATGTGGAACTGTGACAGTATCTCCTGGGAGAGATCATGTGGAACTGTGACAGTATCTCCTGGGAGAGAACATGTGGAAATGTGACAGTATCTCCTGAGACAGGTTCCGACGTAAAGCCGCGGGCAAGTGGTGGGGGGGGGCCCGCCCCGAGGCCTTGCCACCGACAGTATAATGCGGCAGAGCCTTCCCAATGTCAATGCCCATGGTGGGCCTCTCGCAGAACAATGTTACGGGCCCCCCCCCCCCCCACACCTCCCTATGTTGGGGGGCTGGTAAAATTCAACCCATCATGTGGAAAATTGACCGTATGTGCTGAGAGAGATCAAGTTGAATTGAGACACCCTCTGCAGGGAGAGATCATGTGGAACCGTGACAGTATCTCCTGGGAGAAATCATGGGGAAATGTGACAGAATCTCCTGGGAGAGATCATGTGGAACCTGACAGTATCTCCTGAGGGAGATCATGTGGAACCTGACAGTATCTCCTGGGAGAGATCATGTGGAAATGTGACAGTATCTCCTGAGACACTTAATGGGGAAATGTGACAGTATCTCCTGAGACACTTAATGGGGAAATGTGACAGTATCTCCTGGGAGTGATATTGTGGAAATGTGACAGTATCTCCTGGGAGAGATCATGTGGAACTGTGACAGTATCTCCTGGGAGAGAACATGTGGAAATGTGACAGTATCTCCTGAGACAGGTTCCGACGTAAAGCCGCGGGCAAGTGGTGGGGGGGGCCCGCCCCGAGGCCTTGCCACCGACAGTATAATGCGGCAGAGCCTTCCCAATGTCAATGCCCATGGTGGGCCTCTCGCAGAACAATGTTACGGGCCCCCCCCCCACACCTCCCTATGTTGGGGGGCTTGTAAAATTCAACCCATCATGTGGAAAATTGACCGTATGTGCTGAGAGAGATCAAGTTGAATTGAGACACCCTCTGCAGGGAGAGATCATGTGGAACCGTGACAGTATCTCCTGGGAGAAATCATGGGGAAATGTGACAGAATCTCCTGGGAGAGATCATGTGGAACCTGACAGTATCTCCTGAGGGAGATCATGTGGAACCTGACAGTATCTCCTGGGAGAGATCATGTGGAAATGTGACAGTATCTCCTGAGACACTTAATGGGGAAATGTGACAGTATCTCCTGAGACACTTAATGGGGAAATGTGACAGTATCTCCTGGGAGAGATCATGTGGAACTGTGGCAGTATCTCCTGGGAGAGATCATGTGGAACTGTGACAGTATCTCCTGGGAGAGATCATGTGGAACTGTGACAGTATCTCCTGGGAGAGATCATTTGGAACTGTGACAGTATCTCCTGGGAGAGATCATGTGGAACTGTGGCAGTATCTCCTGAGACAGTTAATGCGGAAATGTGACGGTATCTCCTGGGAGTGATATTGTGGAAATGTGACAGTATCTCCTGGGAGAGATGATGTGGAACTGTGACAGTATCTCCTGGGAGAGATCATGTGGAACTGTGACAGTATCTCCTGGGAGAGAACATGTGGTACCTGACAGTATCTCCTGGGAGAGATCATGTGGAACTGTGACAGTATCTCCTGGGAGAGATCATGTGGAACTGTGACAGTATCTCCTGGGAGAGATCATGTGGAAATGTGACAGTATCTCCTGAGACAGGTTCCGACGTAAAGCCGCGGGCATGTGGTGGGGGAGCCCGCCCCGAGGCCTTGCCACCGACAGTATAATGCGGCAGAGCCTTCCCAATGTCAATGCCCATGGTGAGCCTCTCGCAGAACAATGTTACGGGCCCCCCCCCCCCCCACACCTCCCTATGTTGGGGGGCTGGTAAAATTCAACCCATCATGTGGAAAATTGACCGTATGTGCTGAGAGAGATCAAGTTGAATTGAGACACCCTCTGCAGGGAGAGATCATGTGGAACCGTGACAGTATCTCCTGGGAGAAATCATGGGGAAATGTGACAGAATCTCCTGGGAGAGATCATGTGGAACCTGACAGTATCTCCTGAGAGAGATCATGTGGAACCTGACAGTATCGCCTGGGAGAGATCATGTGGAAATGTGACAGTATCTCCTGAGACACTTAATGGGGAAATGTGACAGTATCTCCTGAGACACTTAATGGGGAAATGTGACAGTATCTCCTGGGAGAGATCATGTGGAACTGTGGCAGTATCTCCTGGGAGAGATCATGTGGAACTGTGGCAGTATCTCCTGGGAGAGATCATGTGGAACTGTGACAGTATCTCCTGGGAGAGATCATGTGGAACTGTGACAGTATCTCCTGGGAGAGATCATGTGGAACTGTGACAGTATCTCCTGGGAGAGATCATGTGGAAATGTGACCGTATCTCAGGAGAGATTATGGGGAAATGTGGCACAATTTCCTGGGAGTGATCATGTGGAACCGTGACCGTATCTCCTGGGAGAGATCATGGGGAAATGCAAGTGTATGTCCTGGGAGAGATCATGCGGAATTGTGGCAGTATATTCTGGGTGATATCATGTGGAACTGTGACAGTATCTCCTGGGAGAGATCATGTGGCAATGTGATAGTGTCTCCTGGGAGAGATCATGGGGAAATGTGAGAGTTTGTCCAAGGAGAGATCATATGGAATTGTGGCAGTATATTCTGGGAGAGATCATGTGGAACTGTGGCAGAATTTCCTGCGAGAGATCATGTGGAAAAGTGACAGTTCATGTGGAAATGTGACCATCTGTACTGGGAGGGATAATGTGGAAATGAATACCTCCTGGGAGAGATTGTGTGGAAATAATACAGGATTTCTTCAGAGATAATGGAAATGTTACAGTATCTCTTGAGAAAGATAAAGTGGAAATGTGACATCACCTCCTGATAGCTATAATGTGGAAAGGGCACAGCATAGATAATGTGGAAGTAAAACATAACCGTTTTAGATATCGCAAATGTGACAGCATTTCCTGAGAGATAATGTGACAGTGTCAGTTGAGAGAGATTGTGGGCAATGTGACCGTATCTCCTGGGAGTGATCATGGGAAATGTGACAGAATCTCCAGGGAGAGATCATGTGGAAATGTGACAGAATCTCCAGGGAGAGATCATGTGGAACCGTGACAGAATCTCCAGGAAGAGATCATGTGGAACCGTGACAGAATCTCCAGGGAGAGATCATGTGGAACCGTGACAGAATCTCCAGGAAGAGATCATGTGGAAATGTGGCAGAATCTCCAGGGAGAGATCATGTGGAAATATGACAGAATCTCCCGGGAGAGATCGTGTGGAACTGTGGCGGTATATCACAGGAGAGATCATGGGGAACCATGACAGTATCTCCTTGGGAGAGAACATGGGGAACTGTGACAGTATCTCCTGGGAGAGATCATGGGGAAATGTGACAGAATCTCCTGGGAGAGATCATGTGGAAATGTGACAGAATCTCCTGGGAGAGATCATGTGGAACCTGACAGTATCTCCTGAGAGAGATCATGTGGAACCTGACAGTATCGCCTGGGAGAGATCATGGGGAAATGTGACAGTATCTCCTGAGACACTTAATGGGGAAATGTGACAGTATCTCCTGAGACACTTAATGGGGAAATGTGACAGTATCTCCTGGGAGAGATCATGTGGAACTGTGGCAGTATCTCCTGGGAGAGATCATGTGGAACTGTGACAGTATCTCCTGGGAGAGATCATGTGGAACTGTGACAGTATCTCCTGGGAGAGATCATGTGGAACTGTGACAGTATCTCCTGGGAGAGATCATGTGGAAATGTGACCGTATCTCAGGAGAGATTATGGGGAAATGTGGCACAATTTCCTGGGAGTGATCATGTGGAACCGTGACTGTATCTCCTGGGAGAGATCATGGGGAAATGCAAGTGTATGTCCTGGGAGAGATCATGCGGAATTGTGGCAGTATATTCTGGGTGATATCATGTGGAACTGTGACAGTATCTCCTGGGAGAGATCATGTGGCAATGTGATAGTGTCTCCTGGGAGAGATCATGGGGAAATGTGAGAGTTTGTCCAAGGAGAGATCATATGGAATTGTGGCAGTATATTCTGGGAGAGATCATGTGGAACTGGGGCAGAATTTCCTGCGAGAGATCATGTGGAAAAGTGACAGTTCATGTGGAACTGTGACCATCTGTACTGGGAGGGATAATGTGGAAATGAATACCTCCTGGGAGAGATTGTGTGGAAATAATACAGGATTTCTTCAGAGATAATGGAAATGTTACAGTATCTCTTGAGAAAGATAAAGTGGAAATGTGACATCACTTCCTGATAGCGATAATGTGGAAAGGGCACAGCATAGATAATGTGGAAGTAAAACATAACCGTTTTAGATATCGCAAATGTGACAGCATTTCCTGAGAGATAATGTGACAGTGTCAGTTGAGAGAGATTGTGGGCAATGTGACCGTATCTCCTGGGAGTGATCATGGGAAATGTGACAGAATCTCCAGGGAGAGATCATGTGGAAATGTGACAGAATCTCCAGGGAGAGATCATGTGGAACCGTGACAGAATCTCCAGGAAGAGATCATGTGGAACCGTGACAGAATCTCCAGGGAGAGATCATGTGGAACCGTGACAGAATCTCCAGGAAGAGATCATGTGGAAATGTGACAGAATCTCCCGGGAGAGATCGTGTGGAACTGTGGCGGTATCTCACAGGAGAGATCATGAGGAACCATGACAGTATCTCCTTGGGAGAGAACATGGGGAACTGTGACAGTATCTCCTGGGAGAGATCATGGGGCAATGTGGCAGAATTTCATGGGAGAGAACATGTGGAACTGTGGCAGTATCTCCAGCGAGAGATCACGTGGAACTGTGACAGTATCTCCTGGGAGAGATCATGTGGAACTGTGACAGTATGTCCTGGGAGAGATCATGGGGAAATGTGACAGTATGTCCTGGGAGAAATCATGGGGAAATGTGACAGTATGTCCTGGGAGAGATCATGTGGCAATGTGACAGTGTCTCCTGGGAATGATCATGTGCATATCTGCTGGGAGTGATGGAAGTGGATGATGCTGACATTGTCGTAAAGGAGGAGGCCTGTGAAATATTGGAGTCGATAAGTATAATGGGAAAGGACGTACTGGAGGGTCTGACATCCTTGAAAGTGGATAAATCTCCCAGGCCTGATGGATTTTAGCCCAGGTTGTTAAAGGAAGCCAGGGAGGAAATAGCGGATGCTCCGAGGGACATTTTCAAATCCTCACTAGATACAGGCAAGGTACCAGACAAATGGAGATCTGCGGACGTTGTATCTCTGTTTAAAATGGTGCGCGGGATCAGCCAAATAATTAAAGGCTGGTCAGTCTGACCTTGGTGGTGGGTAAATTATTAAAATCAATTCTGAGGGACAGGATAAACTGCCACTTAGAAAGGCATGGATTAATCAGGGATAGTCTGCAGGGATTTGTTAAGGGAAGGTCGTGTCTTCATAACTTGATTGAATTTTTTGAGGAAGTAACAGGGAGGATTGATGAGGATAGCGCTGTGGATGTGATCTACATGGATTTTAGTACGGCATTTGACAAAGTCCCACATGGCAGACTGGTCAGAAAAATGAAAACCCATGGGATACGGTGGAAAATGGCAAGTTGGATCCAAAATTGGCTCAGTGACAGGAATCAAAGGGTAGTGGTCGTTGGATGTTTTTGCGATTGGAAAGCGGTTTCCACTGGTGTTCCACAGGTTTCAGTGTTGGGTCCCTTGCTGTTTGTGGTATATATTAATGATTTGGACTTAAATGTGGGAGGCTTGGTTGGGAAATTCGCTCATGACAAAAATTGGCCATGTAGTTGATAGTGAAGAGGATAGCTGCAGACTCCAGAATTATATCAATGGTTTGGTTGAGTGGGTGGAAAAGTGGCAAATGGAATTCAATCGGGAGAAGTGTGAGGCAATGCATTTGGGGAGGGCAAACAAAGCAAGGGAATACACAATGAAAGGGAGGATATTGAGAGGGGTAGAACAAGTGAGAGACCTTGGAGTACATGTCCACAGGTCCCGGTCCCTGAAGGTGGCAGGACAGGTAGATAGAGTGGTTAAAAAGGCATATGGAATGCTTTCCTTTATTGACTGAGGTTTTGAATACAAAAGTATGGATGTAATGGTGGAACTGTATAAAACGTTGGTTAGGCCACAGCTGGAGTATTGCATACGGTTCTGGTCACCACGTTACAGGAAGGACATAATTACTCTGCAGAGAGTACAAAGGAGATTTACAAGAATGTTGCCAGGGCTTGAAAGTTGCGGCTATGAGGAAAGATTGGATCAGCTAGGGTTGTTTTCCTGAGAACAAAGGAGGCTGAGGGCTGACTTAATTGAGGTGATTAGACAGGAAGGACCAGTTTCCCCTCGCAAGAGATCAGTAACCAGGGGGCACAGATTTAAGGTGATTGGGAGAAGGATTAGAGGGGACATGAGGAACAACTTTTTCACCAAGAGGGTGGTGGGCGTCTGGAATTCACTGCCCAGATCGGTGGTGGAGGCAGAAACCCTAAATTATTTTAAAAGGTATCAGGACTTGCACCTGAAGTGCTGTTACCTGCAAGGCTACAGACCAGGTGCTGGAAAGTGGGATTAGATTGGGCGGCTAGTTTTTTCAACCAGCGCAGACACGATGGGCTGAATGGCCTCTAAATGTGCCGTAACGTATCGATGAATCTTTGTGGAAATGTGACAATCTCCTGAGAGATCATATGGAAATGTGACAGTATCTCCTGAGAGAGAAAATGTGGAAATGTGACAGTATTTCCTGAGAGAGAACATGTGGAAATGTGACAGTATTTCCTGCAAGAAACCATGTGGAAATGTGACAGTATTTCCTGCAAGAGATCATATGGAAATGTGACAGTATCTTCTGAGAGAGCTCATGTGGAAATGTGACAGTATCTCCTGGGAGAGATCATGTGCAAATGTGACAGTATCTCCTGGGAGAGATCATGTGCAAATGTGACAGTATCTCCTGAGAGAGATCATGTACAAATGTGACAGTATCTTCTGGGAGAGATCATGTGCAAATGTGACAGTATCTCCTGGGAGAGAGCATGTGCAAATGTGACAGTATCTCCTGAGAACGATCATGTGCAAATGTGACAGTATCTCCTGGGAGAGATCATGTGCAAATGTGACAGTATCTCCTGGGAGAGATCATGTGCAAATGTGACAGTATCTCCTGAGAGAGATCATGTGCAAATGTGACAGTATCTCCTGAGAGAGATCATGTGCAAATGTGACAGTATCTCCTGGGAGAGATCATGTGCAAATGTGACAGTATCTCCTGAGAGAGATCATGTGCAAATGTGACAGTATCTCCTGGGAGACATCATGTGCAAATGTGACAGTATCTCCTGAGAGAGATCATGTACAAATGTGACAGTATCTTCTGGGAGAGATCATGTGCAAATGTGACAGTATCTCCTGGGAGAGATCATGTGGAAATGTGACAGTATCTCCTGGGAGAGATCAAGTGGAATTGTGACAGTATCTCCTGGGAGAGATCATGTGCAAATGTGACAGTATCTCCTGGGAGAGATCATGTGCAAATGTGACTGTATCTCCTGGGAGAGATCAAGTGGAAATGTGACTGTATCTCCTGGTAGGGAATCATGTGCAAATGTGACAGTATCTCCTGGGAGAGATCATGTGCAACTGGGATAGTAACTCCTGGGAGAGATCATGTGGAACTGTGACATTATCTCCTGGGAGAGATCATGTGCAAATGTGACAGTATCTCCTGGGAGAGATCAAGTGGAATTGTGACAGTATCTCCTGGGAGAGATCATGTGCAAATGTGACAGTATCTCCTGAGAGAGATCATGTGCAAATGTGACTGTATCTCCTGGGAGAGATCAAGTGGAAATGTGACTGTATCTCCTGGTAGGGAATCATGTGCAAATGTGACAGTATCTCCTGGGAGAGATCATGTGCAACTGGGATAGTAACTCCTGGGAGAGATCATGTGGAACTGTGACATTATCTCCTGGGAGAGATCATGTGCAAATGTGACAGTGTTTCCAGGGAGACATCATGAGGTAATGTGTCCGTATCTCCTGAGAGGCCCTGTTCAAATGTAACAGTATCTCCTCTGAGAGCACGTGTGGAAATCGTGTGGCAATTTGACTGTATCTGCTGGCAGACATCATGTGGAAATGTGACAGTGTTTCCTGGGAGAGATCGTGTGAAAATGTAAATGTGTCTGCTGAGAGTGATCGTATGAAAATGTTACAATATCTCTGAGAGAGATAATGTGGAAATGTTACAGTATCTCCTGGGATAGATAATGTGAAATAAAAACAAGAATTGCTGAAAATACTCAGCAGGTCTGGCAGCCTCTGTGGAGAGAGAAGCAGATTTAGCGTTGCAGGTCAGTGGCCCCTCTTCAGAACTGGCAAATATTAGTAATGTGAAAGGTTATAAGCAAGTAAAGCGTGGGTGGGGCAAGAGATAACAAAAGAGAAGGTGTAGATAGGACAAGGTCATAGAATAGCTTTCCAGAAGGTCATGGAACAAAGGCAAACAATATGTTAATGGTGTGTTGAAAGACAAAGCAATAGTACAGATAGGGTGTTAACGGACTGAAAATTGAACAGCCACAAGCACAAACCTGGAAAAAAAACAGTGGGTAAGCAAACTGAACAAACTAAGATGAAATAAAATAAAATTAACACACAAAAAAAAGAAAAAATAACTAAAAATAAAAGTAAAATGGGTGGCCTGTCATGCTTTGAAATGATTGAACTCAATGTTCAGTCCGGCAGGCTGTTGTGTACCATTTAACGTTTAGGCACCCTACAGCCTGCAGGACTGAACATTGAGTTCAATAATTTCAGAGCATGACGGGCCCCCCATTTTACTTTTATTTTTAGTTATTTTTTTCTTTTTTTATATTTTTTGTGTTTATCTTATTTTATTTCATCTTAGTTTGTTCAGTTTGCTTACCCACTTTTTTCTTTTTTTCATGTTTGTACTTGCTGCTGTTCAATTTTCAGTCCGTTAACACCCTATGTGTACTAATGCTTTGTCTTTCAACACACCATTGACATATTGTTTGCCTTTGCTCCATGACCTTCTGGTCAGTTATTCTGTGACTTTGTCCTATCTGCACCTTCTCCTTTGTTATCTCTTGCCCCAACCCCGCTTTACTTGCTTATAACCTTTTACATTTCTAATATTTGCCAGTTCTGAAGAAGGGTCACTGACCTGAAATGTTAACTCTGCTTCTCTCTCCACAGATGCTGCCAGACCTGCTGAGTATTTCCAGCATTTCTTGTTTTTATTGCCGATTTCCAGCATCTGCAGTATTTTGCTTTTATTTTATAGATAATGTGGAAATTTTATAATATCCCATGAGAGAGATAATTTAGATATGTTACACCATTCTCTGAGACAGGTAGTGTGGAAATGTTACAGTATCCCTATACAGATAATGCAGAAATGTACTGCATCCCTTGAAAGAGAGAATGTGGAAACGTTATAGTATCTCCTGAGAGAGCTAATGTGGAAATGTTAGTTTCCCATGACAAAGATAATGTAGTAATGTTACATTATCCCCTGAGAGACATAATGTGAAAATCTTACAGTATCTCGTAAGAGAGATGATGTGGAATTGTTACAGTATCCCGTGAGAGCGAGAATGTAATGTTACAGTATCCCCGATATAGATAATGTGGAAATGTTACAGTATCCCCTGAGATAATACGGAAATGTTACGGTATCCTCTGAGATAATGTGGAAATGTTACAGCATCCCTTGAAAGATAATGTAGAAATGTTACAGTATCCCGATATAATGTGGAAATGTTACAGTATCCCCAATATAGATAATGTAGAAATGTTACAATATCCCCGATATAGATAATGTAGAAATGTTGCAGTATCCCCGATATAGATAATGTGGAAATGTTACAGTATCCTCTGAGATAATGTGGAAATGTTACAGCATCGCTTGCAAGAGATAATGTAGACATGTTACAGTATCCCGATACAGATAATGTGGAAATGTTACAGTATCCCCTGAGATAATGTGGAAATGTTACAGTATCTCCTGGGATTGATCATGTGGAAATTCTACAGTATACCCTGTGTTACGACCGAGGCTGGAGGAGTACGCTGTCTTTCTCTAGTTCCACTACTGCACGGGTCACAGCATATATTTAAATGTTGTGCCCAGTTACCAATATGGCCAATTATATTCTTTAATTTAGTTTCAGAATAAAATCCACCAACCAGGTTTCTTTAATAAACAACAAAAGTGTTAATTTATTATGAAACAAGACTTAGACAATAAAGATGCAAAGCTTGAGTGCATAGTTTGACATATGACAGTTAATATATATATTCTCTTCTCAATACACACACTGGTTAAAGGAAAAATAAACATGCTTTGACCAAAGTACTTGTTAATTCTTGAAGAAAAAGGATAAGATGTATTGTGTTCCAGATTGCATACATTCTGGCGTCCGAGTACACGTAGATAGGTCACTGGGATCTTTTCAGAAGCAGTTCGTTCAGATGTCGAGAGGAAGTCTTCCAGAAGCTTCTCAGGAGAACTGCTACTTCAGTTTCTTTATTTTTTACACTTGAATCTCAGAGTTTCTCAAAGAGGTGGAGAAAACATGAACTGGTCTTCTCTTTTAGCAGGCTGACCTCCAAACTGACTCAAAACAGTATTCATAAATGAAACCAACTCTGAGCACCATAAATCTTGACATGTTAGTTCTCTTGTAAACAACTCCCATAGTCAGAAGGCACCTGTTGTTTACTTAGCTGAAGACATGTGATATCCAGTAAATGTTGTTAAATAGAGTCTTTCCAGTGACCCTTTAAAAAAAAAATAAACATCCAGCATTTATGGAATCACTTCAGTCCTCCAATGAATCCATCTCCACAATTCTAAAACAGGAGCCCTCAAAAAATATTTTTAAAATGGAAGTACTTTCATAACACCTGAGAGAGCTAATATGGTAATGTTACAATATCTGGTGGGATAGGTAACATTGAAATAGAGTCATGGAAACATACAGTACAGAAAAGGGCCATTTGGTCCATCATGTCTGTGCTGGCTGTCTGAAATAGCTACCAAATAGATCACTTTATTGCTCTTTCTCCATAGTCCTACAATTTTGCACTTTTAAATACTTATCCAATTTCCTTTAGAAAGTTATTATTGAATCCATTCCAACCACTTTTTCAGGCAGTGCATTCCCGATCATAACTTTCCATATGAAAAAATGCATCCTTATCTTCCCCTTGCTTTGTTGCCAGTGATCTTAAACCTATATATTCTAATTACATAACCTTCTGCCTGTAGAGACAGGGTAGATATGGGGAAACTATTGAAAGCAAGCATAATTTTGAACATCAAATTAATTCTTCCCGAAATTTCTTTGCTGTAAAGAGAACAATGCCAGCTTCTCCAGTCTCTCGATTTAGTTGAAGTCCCTCATTCCTGACTCTGGTAGATCTCCTCTGTGGCTTTGACATGGGTGGAGTGCCTCCCTTGAATGGACATACCAAGATGAAACCATTTGCGGAATTCCGACCTCCTATTGTTTGTGGTCTTACCCAAACTCAATATCTATGAACTCCTAGACTCACTGGGGGGAATTTTATGCTCTCCCCCGTGGCGAGTTTGGAGGCAGGGAGAGCATAAAATTGGGTGGATGGTGGGGTGGGAGTTCCTGCCATCATCTCGCCTCCACCAAAATTTAATCCCAATTAAACCCCAATTAAGAGCCTCATCCCACCACTGCCACAGTTAGCTGTGCGGTGGATGGCCCTGTTGCCACACGGAAGCACAGCATGAAAAACCATACGGGCTGCTTCCCGGCTCCAGGGGACTGGGTCCCTCAAACGGCACTTCATGTCTGAACGAGGGACCTGGCATCGGGAAAGGAAGGGTCCGCTGAGACACCCCCCCATGCCCTTCCTAGCGACCCCTCTATACCCCCTTCCCCTGCAACCCTCGTCTCATGAGACCCCTCCCACCCTGACCTAACTGTGGACTGGGTCCAGCGCCGGTCCTGGGCCTCCTGTAGGTGCTCCTGTGGCAGCAGCTACCGCCTCCATGGTGGCACCACTCAGTGGAAGAGCTACTGGCTTCTGATTGGCTGGTAGCTCTCCAAGGGCAGGACATCTGACAACAGGGTGCTTGATGATGTGGAAGGCCTGCTGCTGTCCACTTAAGTGTTAAATTGGCACTAGGTTTGACGGGCCTTCTAGAGAAGAAGCAACACTGGGATCTCTGCATCGCCTTTTCCGGACGACAAGACCCACGTCACAGGTATAAAATCCTGCCTACTGTCTTGGACCTCGAAATTTAACAAAGACAGCTGTAAGAAACCAGCTAAATCATAAGTAGGTATGGATGGCCACCATCATCCCCCACTCTTTGGCAATGGCTTTGAACTTCAAATCATTCTGGGTGGACAATAGAAATATTGATCAAGTTTCCACTGACCAAAACTACTCACAAATAATGGATGTTATTACCCAAAGCACCAAGGAGAAATTATTCAGTCTTCAAACAGCAGCTGCAGAGATAGCAGCAAAGACAAAACACCTATGCCTTAAAACTGGAGACTACAACATCTTAAGGTCTCCAAGCCTATTCCTTTTCATGTCCACCAGTACAGAAAACCGACCTCCTAGTAATAAGGCTATAAGCAACTAACGTCGTGACCTGCTGAAAGTCCACCTCTTTGAGAGAATCCTGCAACAACTTTGATGTATGACTCCAGCTATCAAATCCACCTAACTACACTTGAAGAGTGAAAATGCCGCCTTCACTGGGCCCGCAATGCAAGCCTTTTCCCCAGGACAAGCCAAAATCACATTATGTATGAACTAGTCATTTGTTTGTAATTGGTAAACGTGCACTATCCTCTTTATGACTTTCTTTCTCAAGTGCGTGTTTGTGTATGTGAATGGTTTGAGTGATGTAGTGTTAGACTTTTGGGATGAACGTGTGAATAAAAGTAATGTTATTTATTTAAACCCACGAAAAGCATGCTGTTGGTTATTCAAATTGACCATAAACTCGGGTTATGAAACACACACATCTTCCTTGTCAAAAACACACTGATTACGGACAGTAAAGGGAAGGGAACTGAAGTTTCAGTTCTCTCTCAATTCTGTCCACAATAGTATAATGAGGTTCATTGTCCAACTACGAAGGACACAAGTTAATACAGAAACGCAGAACTGTAGATCAGTAATGTGATATTTCTAAAAAAAGCCTACAGCTCATCAGACTGGCATCTCATCACCACACCCTACCTCTCCAGCCTGACAGTAATTGGCAGACAGCACTGAGGTGAGGCAACTGCCCATCCTTTGTCATCAAGGGGGAAAGCTGTCAGGCAGCAAGCTATCTGCTGTCTCTCAGATGTTTCTAATATTTAAAAAGATTCATGCTTGGAACAGTTAAATGTTTATTTAAATTTTTGAAATGTCATCAAAAGTTTGTACAAAAGCATCAAAAGTTTACGTTGCTTGAACTCCGATTTATAATTGGAATCTTTTATCATGTTTGAAGTTATATTTTTGCTATTGCTTTCAAATTTCTAAACAGTTTTGCATTTTAATTGACCACTCTTAACTAAATTTGTCTTATGGTGGTATAATGGAGATTATTTTGAAAATTCAAACAGACTTTCTAACTTATTAATACATCTGTTGTATCTGTAGGTAACAATTTGCATTGTAACAGTTTTGTGTTAAAACACCATCTGAATTTGAAGAGATCAGTGTCCAAATCTTCAACTTGTGATGTCTGGGGTGGTGGAGGCAGGAGAGCTCATTGGGTGAAATTGTGTAGCACAAACTGCATGCTATCAGCCCCACCCTCTCGAAGCAATGCCTCTATCAGACATGCCAGGTCTTTTGCACCAGCTCCCACAGTGCAGAATAATAATAATTGGCCAGAACAAAGGGGAGAACTCAAAAATAAAAGCTAAATACTGCGGATGCTGGAAATCTGCAATAAAAACAAGAAATGCTGGAAATGCTCAGCAGGTCTGGCAGCATCTGTGGAGAGAGAAGCAGAGTTAACGTTTCGGGTCAGTGACCCTTCTTCGGAACTGGCAAATATTAGAAATGTCAAAGGTTATAAGCAAGTAAAGCGGGGGTGGGGCAGAAGAGGATAACTCCCCTGCTCTTCTATCAGTGCAGTGGAATCTTTTACATCCACCTGAGGACAGATAGGACCTCAGTTTAACATCTCACCTAAAAGGTAACACCTCCAGCCGTGCAGCATTCTCTGAGTACTGCATTGTGATTATCAGCCTGGATTATATGTTCTGGAGTGGGGCTAGAACCCTCAACCTTCTGACTCAGATGTGAGTGTGCTACCAACTGAGCTCAGGCTGACATATTGGTCCACACCTGACATTTCTTGCTATTCTCGATAAAGAATACTGAAGTTCACACCCACCCACCCCCACCCCCTACATCCTCCACCGACTTGTCCAAGCACCTGAAGGGACTCCAACACCCTGAAGGCTCTCTCGATGACCTGTCTGGTGAACACGCGCACCTGGTTGTCTTTCTCCTTCGCCGCATCCATTCTTCCACTGGACCCCCATCCTTGACCGTGCCTGTTGTTATTGAACCACACACGCCATAAACATTAAGGGTGTCAGTCATCTGTCAAAAGCTGACCCTCATTGCTTCCCTTGACTAATGTGACAATGGCCCCCTATGAATGCCTGGAAGGATCCAGACCAGTAAAATTTGAGGGCCTTTGCCACCTTCATTTCCACTGGTAAGGCTCTGCAGAATGGAGGCTTCAAGGAGGCAGTGACCTCCTTTGTGAATTGCAAAGGATGCTCAGTCAGCTTCTTGGACATCTGGAATGTCACTCAAGGTCTGCACACTCTTTGGGCTGGATGCCTGCAAACAGACTGCCATCTCCTCTTGTGGTGATTCACTCTTTGGGTCTCCTGTCTCTGGTTCTCTCCCTCCTCTTCCTGTTCCTCCTAGGGTCATAGGAAATCGGAGCAGGAGTATGCCATTCGGCCCATCGAGCCTGCTCCGCCATTCAAACAGATCATGGCTGATCATCTACTTCTACGCCATTTTCCACCACTATCCTCATATCCCTCGATGTCATTAGTATCCAAAAATCTATCGATTTGTGTCTTGAACATGCTCAATGATTGAGCTCACAGCCCTCTGGGTAGAGAATTCCACAGACTCACCACCCTCTGAGTAAAGAAATTCCTCCTCATCTCAGGCTTAAATGGCCTGCCCCTTATTCTGAGACTGTGTCCCCTGGTTCCAGACTCACCAACCAGAGGAAACATCCTATCCCATCCTCCAACGTAACACTGAGCTAGAGCCATAAAATGAGCCAGCATTCTTTCTTTTTTTATTTCAAGATTCCCCTGTATAAGGGCTTCCTGCAGCAGTAGATGATGATGGAGACTTCATTCTCTCCTGGACAGCTGGTCTGTGAGTGAAAGTCTGGATGCAACATTAAGAGACCTGCCCCCCACCACCCCCTCTCCAACTTCCCCAGGACAAGCACAATTGGAGGACACTCATGTCAGATTTAGGGGCCTGGCCGGCTGTGTGGGCAAAGATTGATTTGGATGGTAGATTCAGATTGGTAGACGGACATAAAAGTTGGAGGAGGTGTGACCATATTGCAGTAACACTCGTAACTTGTTTATGCCCAAAGTCCCGTGACCTATATTTGTTTGTGCCCAGATGGCATGTTTCTATGGACTCAAATGCAGAAGAAATTCTAGCCCTGTATCCTTTGATGCTACTATGCTGCCATGTTTGATGGTTTGTTGTGCTGGGACAATCAATTTTTCTGCACTGTTGTATTCTGAGATTCATGGAGAACAATTTTCCTGGGACCCATGCAGTTTGAGTAATTAAACTGAGGCTGCACAGCTGAAATTCCCTAAGTATGGAGCCAGTATTTTTAAACAAAACTCAGGACGTGGGCATCACTTGGCAAGGCCGACATTTATCATTCATCCCCAGTGAGAAGCTGGTGGTGAGCTGTCTTCTTGAATCACTGCAGTCCATGTGATGGAGGTGCCCCTGTAATGCACTCAGGGAGCTGATTCAGTGTGTGTGCACCGGAAGTCCGTTCTGTGGAGGATCCAAGAGCTAAGTACCCAGAAGTCCTTCACAGCCTCCGCAGGTCGCGCACGTGGGGGCATGCTGTCAGCCGCAGCCAACAAAGGAATGGGAATCCTGGATGTTTCTGGGACCTCGGAGGTAGTGGGGACCTTAAAGGGGCATGCACAGTGGGAGAAAAAAGGATTTGCAAATATGTGGCACCTTTCATAACCTTGAGACATCCCAATGGACTTTGCAGCCAATGAAGTACTTTTTTTTAAGTGTAGTAGTCACTGCTGTAATTTAGGAAACACACCAGACAATTTGCACATAGTTAAGTCCCACAAACAGCAATGGTATAATGACCAAATTATATGTTGTACTGATGTTGGTTGAGAGCTAAGTAATGGGCAGGACACCGATGAGAACTCTCCTCCACTTCAAAATAGTGCCATGGGATCTTTTATGTACTTGAGAGGGCAGACAGGGCCTTGGTTTAATGTCTCATTCAAAAGACCACACTTCCTCAGTACTGCATTGGAGTGTCAGCCATGAGATTATATGTTCAAATGTCTGGGGCAATGCTACCACTGTATCATGTGTTATGACCAAGTGAGAAATGTGTCCAGGGGTCTTTTGTGGTCCTTACCTAGTCTTATTGTAACAGGGTTTTGTTTTTAAACACACTGTGTTTTGAGCTCCCCCCTTTTGTGAATCCTTGTTCACAACTTTCCAATTATAAGGCAAAGAAACCAACGCACCAGGTTTTCTCAGGTTTAAAGGAGAAAGATAAAATTTATTAAAGTTTAGATGTTTAGTTTAGAGATACAGCACTGAAACAGGCCCTTCAGCCCACCGAGTCTGTGCCGACCATCAACCACCCATTTATACTAATCCTACACTAATCCCATATCCCTACCACATCCCCACCTGTCCCTATATTTCCCTACCACCTACCTATACTAGGGGCAATTTACCTATCAACCTGCAAGTCTTTGGCATGTGGGAGGAAACCGGAGCACCCGGAGGAAACCCACGCAGACACAGGGAGAACTTGCAAACTCCACACAGGCAGTACCCAGAATTGAACCCGGGTCGCTGGATCTGTGAGGCTGCAGTGCTAACCACTGCGCCACTGTGCCGCCCTGAAAGCTTAAGCTTGAACTCTAATACAGTTCTTGCCTACGGATATACGACGCGCCCATGCTAGCCTGCACACGCGATACACACAGGCAGATAGGGACAGAATAGAAAAATATGGTAGAAAGGGGTTTGAGGCAAAATCAGAAGAGTCTCTTGTTTACTGTGCTTTGAACTCACTTGATTGTAGGTAGTCTTGGTGTTCGTCGGGGCCCAGTGTTCCTTTTAAACCTTGTCCACATAGGAGACTTTTCTCTCTGAGGTTTACATGTTTTCACAAGATTCAGTTCCGTGGGAAGGAGATGGAGGCAGGCAGACAGGAGAGGAGCTAATTCTTCAGTTCCAGGAGCAAACGGCTTTCTGAGTTCAAATTCTGTTTTACCAATTTAAAACGCCCCTAGTTGGCCAGCAGGTGATCACATGACCTACTGGTTTGACCGGGTGTCTCCTGTGTATCGGGGTAGGAACTGGTTCCTTTGATTCAACACTGTTTGGTACTATGCAAATATCCTTCCAGTCAGGGGCTTGCAATTTTAAGTTTTAATGTTCATTGTGGTGAAATACGTGTACCTCAGTCTTGGTAGGTGGGGGGCTTGCCTAACACCTCCACACCCAGGGAATTGAAATGCGATTTGAGGAAAACCAGCACATTTCAGTACAGAGTTTAAGAGAAATATAAGATACAGAAAGAAAAACCATGCATTTCTGTCATTCATTTCCATTCATTCACCAATCTTAAAGCTTATTAAAAGTGGTCTGTTCTGGGTGCTTGGGCTGCTTTAATTTTCTCTTTTTATCCTCAGGAGAGTGAGTAGGAGGTTGGGTCTGTCCTGAACGCCCTGATTCATGCAAAGGCTTTTGTCTTCAGGGGATGGGTGGTTCCCTTTTCCTCTGACTGTGGGGGAGGAGAGTCTCTGTTACTGTCCCCTTTGTTCTCTGGGACACTGCTACCTGCAGGTATTTGTGTAGCCATGGCCGCACTCTCCTGTGGCACTTTGACTAGGTGAGGCATCACCCTCACGGTTTCTGTGCCCCTAGAGATCTGCAGGTTCCTGTAAATGCTGTTCGCAACTCTGGGGTGCTTCTAGAATCTGCATTCACATCGGGGGATGTGGGGTCTAACTTGTCACATTTATTGGGGTTGGTTGACCAGACAGTAGGAGTTTTCATTCAGGATTCTTCCCGGACTTCCTTCAACTTGCCCTCTTGGTCACTTTTTCCCCTTCTCTTTCTAAACTTTTGCCAGCCATGTGCCTGCCTGTCCCCTTTTGTTCTCGGCAGGGGTCCCTTACAATTCACCAGCCCTCTGCTGGAGGGTTCTCCGAACACATTGTCTAATCTATCAATGCCCCTCATACTTTTGTAGACCTCAATCATGTCCCCCCTCAGCCTTCTCTGCTCTAAGGAAAACAACCCTAGCCTTTCAACTCCTGCAGTACTCCACCACATTCTTGTGGAGTTTTGCCAGTCAAAGTGCTGTCTTATGTGAGCTTTGGTCTTAAAGGGGGGCGGAATTCTTAAAGTGCATTCAGGAGAGCTTTTTGAGCCAGCACGTAGAATGTCCTACAAGAGGAGGGGTGGTACTGGACCTAATCCAAGGAATTGAAGCCGGACAAGTATTAGAAGTGTCAGTGTGGGAGCATTTCGGGGATAGTGACCATAACTCTAAGATTTAACATAGTTATGGAAAAGGACAAAGAGGGACCGGAAATAAAAGTACTGAGTTGGGGGAAGGCAGATTTCAATATGATAAAACAGGATCTGGCCAAAGTGGACTGGGAGCAGCTTCTTGTAGGAAAGTCTACATCAGACCAGTGGGAGTCATTCAAAGAGGAAATAGTGGATGGTAGGACCCTAGGAAGTACAGAGGGTCAGAGGGACCTTGGTGTACTTGTCCATAGATCACTGAAGGCAGCAGCACAGGTAAATAAGGTGGTTAGGAAGACATATAGGATACTTGCCTTTATTAGCCAAGGCATAGAATATAAGAGCAGTGAGGTTATGATGGAGCTGTATAAAATGCTAGTTAGGCCACACCTGGAGTACTGTGTACAGTTCTGGTCACTACATTATAGGAAGGATGTGATTGCACTGGAGAGGGTGCAGAGGAGATTCACCAGGATGTTGCCTGGGCTGGAGCAAGGAAAACAGCTTGTTTTCCTTGGAGCAGAGAAGGCTGAGGGGGGACCTGATTGTGGTATACAAAATTCTGAGGGGCATTGATAGGATAGATAGGATATTTTTCCCTTAGCGGAGGGGTCAATTACCAGGGGGGTATAGATTTAAGGTAAGGAGCAGGAGGTTTAGAGAGGATTTGAGGAAAAAAAATTTCACCCAGATTTCATGGTTGGAATCTGGAACACACTGCCTGAAGGGGTAGTAGAGGTAGGAACCCTCACAACATTTAAGAAGTATTTAGATGAGCACTTGAAACACCATAGCATACAAGGCTACGGGCCAAGTGCTGGAAAATGGGATTAAATTGGACGGGTGCTTGTTAGTCGGCGCAGACGTGATGGGCCAAAGGGCCTGTTTCTGTGCTGTATAACTCAATGACTCTAGTTGGCCAGCAGGTGGTCATGTGACTGACTGGTTTGACCAGGTCTCTCATGTGTATTGGGGCATGGACTGGTTCCTTTGTTTCAATTTTGTCTGGTACTATGCAAATGTCCTTCCAGTCAGGGGCTTGCAATTTTATGTTTAAATGTTCATGTGGCGAAATAATGTGTGCCTCAGCCTTGGTAGGTGGGGGGCTTGCCTGACACATGTCTGAAAACTTAAGTTCACAGCGGCTGGTGGGAGTGTGGAACAACTGTCCTACAGGCAGTGGTGGTACAAAGTATAAAGGGGCATTGGATCGATAACTGAGTGAGCTGGTGATTGAGGGCTTACAGTTTTTTGAATCATCTTTGCTCCTGTACTCTCCTGTGTCCCAATGTCATAAAACACAAGTGCTGCTAATGTTGAACTACGTTACAGTGACAACAGACAGAGAAGTGCGGCAGACATATTGGGTGTGCAAACATTTTTAAATAACACTTCAGCGAATAACATTGCTGGCAGTAAATCTTTCTTACAGGAAAAGCTTATTTATCCACAGAGTGGTTAGAATGTGGAACTTGCTACCATATGAAGTGGTTGAGACAGTTTGCATTTAAGGAGAACTAGGTAAGTATACAAGGGAGTAAAGAATAGAAGGATGTGGTGATAACTTCTGCCTCTTGAGCATCCTTGATTTTAATCGCTCCACCATTGGGGGCCGAGCCAACAGCTTCCAAGGTCTTAGGCTCTGGAATTCCCTCCCTGAATGTCTCTGCCCCTCTTCCTCTCTTTCCTCCTTTAAAACGCTCCTTAAAACTCACCTCTTTGGTTAAGCTTTTGGTCATTGCTCAATTATCTTATGTGGCTTCATGTCCAACTTGGTCTGATAACTCTTCTGTGAAGCTCGTTTGAATATTTTAGTATGATAAAGGCACTTTGTAAGTACTGTTCTGGTGAGATGAGGCAAGGTGGGAGGAGGTTCGGGTGGATCATAAACAGCTGGGCTGAAAGGCCCATTTCTGTGCTTTAAATTCTGTGTATATATAGAATTTATAATAATACATGATTTTAGAATGAGCAGAGTGTGATACCTTGCATGTTGCATCATTCTGCTGTCTTGTACCTTTAAAGTCAAATACTGCAGTTGTTAAAGTCTGTAATGACTTTGAGATTAATTGTTGGGAGAGAGAGAAAGCCAGATTTGCAGCTTGGTGCCTACTTGTACAGCATGTTTATTGTTCGGTAGGTGTGGAGCCTGACTATGCTGCAGGGTTGGGAGGTGAGTTAGTAGCTCACATGGTGCCACAAGTTGCTGATAGTGACAGCTGACTCTGGTGTTGGGAGGAGCTAGGGTGGAAATAATATCGTCACTAGAAAAGGAAGGGTGTTCTGGAAAGGGAAGGGCGAGATATCCAAAAGTGTGTGTGTAGTAGACACAGACAATAGTTTCTGGGAGAAAAGAATACAGATCAGGAAAAGAAGGAGAGGCAGGATTTGCTTGGAGAGCTGCTGTATTCCTGGATTATGTATCACCTGGACTTGTTTCTGCTGTTGGGAATTAATCTTTCTTCAGTACTCAGTATGGTTTCATGTGGGTTGGACTTCTAGCTAAGGCTTGAAGGGAGTGCAGGTGCACACACTACTTGCTGCCAGTCAGAGGAAGAATACCACCATATTAGCTGGAGTCCTGCCATTCCTGATGTCACATGGTAAGTCCGCTCCAAGTATTTGATAAACCAACAAGTGTGACTAGCTGCATATCTCTCAAGCGCTGCTTAAGTCCTGTAACCCCATGGGATTTACTTTCCATGTTCTGCTTGTTTCTGCCACATATTCTTCATACAGACTACAAATCAGTTGATATGATTTTTTTTTTTGTTACTCATTTCATGTGCCCTTGCAGGACAGGCTTGAAGTGGATCTGCCTGTTTATTCAGTTTGAGACTGAAACATGGGGGTGAGGTTCTCTGCACAGTCATGTGCACCATTCTGTGGGTGGATTTTTTTCAAAAGTTGCTTTTCGATACTTCAAATATGTTGAGTTTAAAAAAACACAATTGTTATTTTAAAACCATGGAAATGAGCCACTTTCTGCCTGGTGTTATTTGATGTTTGTTCTTTTAATTTAGACACAGTACAAAAGCAATGTTTTTAAGTTCCTTTACCAATTTTATTTCAAAATTAAGTTGAAGATTTCATATATTACAGACTACAGACAGGGCTAATTTTCACTCGAACAGCACAGTGAGTTAGGTTCAAATTCTTCGCAATTGACAGTTCAGTTCTCTCTTTCACTGGTTAAATATTCAAAAGTCCAAATGAAGGTTTCTGCCAACATCTCAAGAGTCAGTTTAAAAACTGTAAGGAAGGATCTGGTCAGTTGAATAAATCAGTGTCATTTTCCAGCGAAGAGTTTCAATGAAGTACATTGCAATAGTGGTGAGAGATTTAAGGAAATCAAACACTGCGTTTGTTGAAAAATTGTTCACAGAGCAAGAATTCCCTTTTTAAAAGTTACTATTGAATCTACCACCCTTTCAGGCAGTGCATTCCAAATCAGAACAACTTGCCGTGTAAAAGGAATTCTCTTCATCTTCCTGCTGGTTCTTTTGCCAATTATCTTAAATCTGTATTCTCTTGTTACCAACCCTCCTGCCAGTGGAAACAGTTTCTCCTTGTTTACTCTACCAAAACCCCTCATAATTTTATGCATTCTTTTAGCTTTCCTATGTCAACATTCCAAAATGCGAAGGGGATTAAACATGTCAGTAAGGGTGAGCTTTCCTGTGCCTACATTTCGCAGCCCCAACTGTACAGTCGGGGCTCTCAGCTGCAACTTTCTTTGTTATGTTGTTGATGAAATGTGTTGCATTAATACTTGGCCAAACAGATGCAGCACTTTGCACACACTGTGATTGTTCTGCACCAGCATCTGACATCAGAGCAGCTTTTGTAGCGAAGTGCTGATGTGGGAGGGGTGGAGGAGAGAAGTGGAGGAGGGGAAACAGTCATGTGAAGGAGGAAGAGTTCACTTTGTGACGAGGGGATGCTGGTGTCTGTAGACCTGCACTACCTTCTGAGGGCCTTTCCTGCCCACATTTCAGTGAATAACTGTTTTTAAAATGTACTTATACAGCAATGTCTCTATCCAGTGTGACAGAAACACGTGCCCTCTGCTGGGATCAGGCTGATCTTCCTTGACAAGTTGCTGAAAGTTTTTCTTGTTTTCTGTTGGATTTGGATTCTCCCAGACATCTGGCCAAGCGCTGTGGAAACTTTTGCAGGAGAAGTGACAGGAGTCTGGTGTCCCAGTCAGCAGAGAGGCCGCAGCAAAGGGCAGGAGTGTGGCCAGGGTGTGGGGCGTGGATTACTCCCTGAGACCGTGGGCATTGACTGGGCAGAGCTGGTGCCTTCTCCCCCCCCTCCCTTCCCTTTGAGGCCATTTGTCTGTTGCAGTGATTGATAGCCCGAGCCAAGAATGGCGAAGAGCTTCAGAGGGACTGGAGGAGTGTGATCCGCTCACAGTGTCTCCGGAAAATCTTGGTCACAAGCTGTTTTCAACCAGAGGACCTCGGGGAAACGCTACAATGGACGAAGACCCAAGTACTCCCCAAGAGTCTCAAGCCTCCTCGGTCGGCCTGCCCGATGCGTTCTGCACACTCTGGAGGGATGTGATGGGGATGCTGGTGAGTTGGGGGAGGGGGTGTCATTCAGGAAGGTTCAATTGTTCAGCGATTTCCTTCTGGGGAATAAACAAACTAAAGGAAATTTGGCCAGGAAGCGCAGATGTTATAGAAGGAATCTCAAAGCGAATCTACAGGATTGACTTCAAAGCAGCTTTCAACCTCACTGGCCTTTTCATCGTTCTACTTTCTCTGAATTGCTTTATCTTACGTTTTTTGAGCCTGTTTGAAGATATGGTCCAGTTTCTGTGTTAACGAACACAATTATTGTTTGTTTGAGCGCGTTCAACTATCTGACACACTGTCACTAACAGTCAGTTAGTGCATGTACAGCTTTCCGATGCACTTTTACTGATGGTCAGGTTGAGTGTGTTCAGGTATCTGATGCACTTTTACTGATGGTCAGGTTGAGTGTGTTCAGGTATCTGATGCACTGTTAGTAATGGTCAGTTTGTGTGTGTTCAGTTATCTGATGCACTGTTAGTAATGGTCAGTTTGTGTGTGTTCAGGTATCTGATGCACTGTTAATCATGGTCAGTTTGTGTGTGTTCAGGTATCTGATGCACTGTTAGTAATGGTCAGTTTGAGTGTGTTCAGTTATCTCATGCACTGTTAGTAATGGTCAGTTTGTGTGTGTTCAGGTATCTGATGCACTTTTACTGATGGTCAGGTTGAGTGTGTTCAGGTATCTGATGCACTTTTACTGATGGTCAGGTTGAGTGTGTTCAGGTATCTGATGCACTGTTAGTAATGGTCAGTTTGTGTGTGTTCAGTTATCTGATGCACTGTTAGTAATGGTCAGTTTGTGTGTGTTCAGGTATCTGATGCACTGTTAATCATGGTCAGTTTGTGTGTGTTCAGGTATCTGATGCACTGTTAGTAATGGTCAGTTTGAGTGTGTTCAGTTATCTCATGCACTGTTACTCATGGTCAGTTTGAGTGTTTTCAGGTATCTGATGCACTGTTACTCATGGTCAGTTTGACTGTGTTCAGGTATCTGATGCACTGTTACTCATGGTCAGTTTGTGTGTGTTCAGGTATCTGATGCACTGTTACTCATGGTCAATTTGTGTGTGTTCAGGTATCTGATGCACTGTTACTCATGGTCAGTTTGTGTGTTTTCAGGTATCTGATGCACTGTTAGTAATGGTCAGTTTGCGTGTGTTCAGGTATCTGATGCACTGTTAATCATGGTCAGTTTGTGTGTGTTCAGGTATCTGATGCACTGTTACTCATGGTCAGTTTGAGTGTTTTCAGGTATCTGATGCACTGTTAGTCATGGTCAGTTTGTGTGTGTTCAGGTATCTGATGCACTGTTAATCATGGTCAGTTTGTGTGTGTTCAGGTATCTGATGCACTGTTACTCATGGTCAGTTTGAGTGTTTTCAGGTATCTGATGCACTGTTAGTCATGGTCAGTTTGTGTGTGTTCAGGTATCTGATGCACTGTTAATCATGGTCAGTTTGTGTGTGTTCAGGTATCTGATGCACTGTTAGTAATGGTCAGTTTGAGTGTGTTCAGGTATCTGATGCACTGTTAGTTATGGTCAGGTTGAGTGTGTTCAGGTATCTGATGCACTGTTAGTAATGGTCAGTTTGAGTGTGTTCAGGTATCTGATGCACTGTTAGTAATGGTCAGTTTGTGTGTGTTCAGGTATCTGATGCACTGTTAGTAATGGTCAGTTTGAGTGTGTTCAGGTATCTGATGCACTGTTAGTAATGGTCAGTTTGAGTGTGTTCAGGTATCTGATGCACTGTTAGTAATGGTCAGTTTGAGTGTGTTCAGGTATCTGATGCACTGTTAATCATGGTCAGTTTGTGTGTGTTCAGGTATCTGATGCACTGTTAGTAATGGTCAGTTTGTGTGTGTTCAGGTATCTGATGCACTGTTAATCATGGTCAGTTTGTGTGTGTTCAGGTATCTGATGCACTGTTAGTAATGGTCAGTTTGTGTGTGTTCAGGTATCTGATGCACTGTTAGTAATGGTCAGTTTGTGTGTGTTCAGGTATCTGATGCACTGTTAATCATGGTCAGTTTGTGTGTGTTAAGGTATCTGATGCACTGTTACTCATGGTCAGTTTGAGTGTTTTCAGGTATCTGATGCACTGTTACTCATGGTCAGTTTCTGTGTGTTCAGGTATCTGATGCACTGTTACTCATGGTCAGTTTGAGTGTGTTCAGTTATCTGATGCACTGTTACTCATGGTCAGTTTGAGTGTGTTCAGTTATCTGATGCACTGTTACTCATGGTCAGTTTGTGTGTGTTCAGGTATCTGATGCACTGTTACTCATGGTCAGTTTCTGTGTGTTCAGGTATCTGATGCACTGTTATCATGGTCAGTTTGAGTGTTTTCAGGTATCTGATGCACTGTTAATCATGGTCAGTTTGTGTGTGTTCAGGTATCTGATGCACTGTTAGTAATGGTCAGTTTGTGTGTGTTCAGGTATCTGATGCACTGTTATCATGGTCCGTTTGTGTGTGTTCAGGTATCTGATGCACTGTTACTCATGGTCAGTTTGACTGTGTTCAGGTATCTGATGCACTGTTACTCATGGTCAGTTTGACTGTGTTCAGGTATCTGATGCACTGTTACTCATGGTCAGTTTGACTGTGTTCAGGTATCTGATGCACTGTTACTCATGGTCAATTTGTGTGTGTTCAGGTATCTGATGCACTGTTACTCATGGTCAGTTTGACTGTGTTCAGGTATCTGATGCACTGTTACTCATGGTCAGTTTGTGTGTGTTCAGGTATCTGATGCACTGTTACTCATGGTCAGTTTCTGTGTGTTCAGGTATCTGATGCACTGTTACTCATGGTCAGTTTGAGTGTTTTCAGGTATCTGATGCACTGTTAATCATGGTCAGTTTGTGTGTGTTCAGGTATCTGATGCACTGTTAGTAATGGTCAGTTTGTGTGTGTTCAGGTATCTGATGCACTGTTATCATGGTCCGTTTGTGTGTGTTCAGGTATCTGATGCACTGTTACTCATGGTCAGTTTGACTGTGTTCAGGTATCTGATGCAGTTACTCATGGTCAGTTTGACTGTGTTCAGGTATCTGATGCACTGTTACTCATGGTCAGTTTGACTGTTTTCAGGTATCTGATGCACTGTTACTCATAGTCAGTTTGAGTGTGTTCAGGTATCTGATGCACTGTTACTCATGGTCAGTTTGACTGTGTTCAGGTATCTGATGCACTGTTACTCATGGTCAGTTTGACTGTGTTCAGGTATCTGATGCACTGTTACTCATGGTCAGTTTGTGTGTGTTCAGGTATCTGATGCACTGTTACTCATGGTCAGTTTGTGTGTGTTCAGGTATCTGATGCACTGTTACTCATGGTCAGTTTGTGTGTGTTCAGGTATCTGATGCACTGTTACTCATGGTCAGTTTGAGTGTGTTCAGGTATCTGATGCACTGTTACTCATGGTCAGTTTGTGTGTGTTCGGGTATCTGATGCACTGTTACTCATGGTCAGTTTGACTGTGTTCAGGTATCTGATGCACTGTTACTCATGGTCAATTTGTGTGTGTTCAGGTATCTGATGCACTGTTACTCATGGTCAGTTTGACTGTGTTCAGGTATCTGATGCACTGTTACTCATGGTCAATTTGACTGTGTTCAGGTATCTGATGCACTGTTACTCATGGTCAGTTTGTGTGTGTTCAGGTATCTGATGCACTGTTATCATGGTCAGTTTGAGTGTTTTCAGTATCTGATGCACTGTTAATCATGGTCAGTTTGTGTGTGTTCAGGTATCTCATGCACTGTTAGTAATGGTCAGTTTGTGTGTGTTCAGGTATCTGATGCACTATCATGGTCCGTTTGTGTGTGTTCAGGTATCTGATGCACTGTTACTCATGGTCAGTTTGACTGTGTTCAGGTATCTGATGCACTGTTACTCATGGTCAGTTTGACTGTGTTCAGGTATCTGATGCACTGTTACTCATGGTCAGTTTGACTGTGTTCAGGTATCTGATGCACTGTTACTCATGGTCAATTTGTGTGTGTTCAGGTATCTGATGCACTGTTACTCATGGTCAATTTGACTGTTTTCAGGTATCTGATGCACTGTTACTCATGGTCAGTTTGAGTGTGTTCAGGTATCTGATGCACTGTTACTCATGGTCAGTTTGTGTGTGTTCAGGTATCTGATGCACTGTTACTCATGGTCGGTTTGACTGTGTTCAGGTATCTGATGCACTGTTACTCATGGTCAGTTTGACTGTGTTCAGGTATCTGATGCACTGTTACTCATGGTCAGTTTGTGTGTGTTCAGGTATCTGATGCACTGTTACTCATGGTCAGTTTGTGTGTGTTCAGGTATCTGATGCACTGTTACTCATGGTCAGTTTGTGTGTGTTCAGGTATCTGATGCACTGTTACTCATGGTCAGTTTGAGTGTGTTCAGGTATCTGATGCACTGTTACTCATGGTCAGTTTGTGTGTGTTTGGGTATCTGATGCACTGTTACTCATGGTCAATTTGTGTGTGTTCAGGTATCTGATGCACTGTTACTCATAGTCAGTTTGACTGTGTTCAGGTATCTGATGCACTGTTACTCATGGTCAATTTGACTGTGTTCAGGTATCTGATGCACTGTTAGTTATGGTCAGTTTGACTGTGTTCAGGTATCTGATGCACTGTTACTCATGGTCAGTTTGTGTGTGTTCAGGTATCTGATGCACTGTTACTCATGGTCAGTTTGACTGTGTTCAGGTATCTGATGCACTGTTACTCATGGTCAGTTTGTGTGTGTTCAGGTATCTGATGCACTGTTACTCATGGTCAGTTTGTGTGTGTTCAGGTATCTGATGCACTGTTACTCATGGTCAGTTTGACTGTTCAGGTATCTGATGCACTGTTACTCATGGTCAGTTTGTGTGTGTTCAGGTATCTGATGCACTGTTAGTAATGGTCAGTTTGTGTGTGTTCAGGTATCTGATGCACTGTTACTCATGGTCAGTTTGTGTGTGTTCAGGTATCTGATGCACTGTTACTCATGGTCAATTTGACTGTGTTCAGGTATCTGATGCACTGTTACTCATGGTCAGTTTGAGTGTTTTCAGGTAGGTGATAACGTTGTTACTGCTGGTTGTTTCGAGTGTGTTCAGCCATGATGGAATGTTACTACTGATCGGATTAATGGTGTTCAGGTATCTTTCAGCTTTCTGTTGCATCGTTCCTGAGGGTCAGTTCGGGAGTGTTCAGGTATCTGACACACAGTTACAGATGGTCAGTTTGAGCATGTTCAGCTTACTGATGAACTGTTACCAATGGCCAGTTCAATAGTTTTCGTATGTACGATCATCTGTTGCTAACAGTCGATTGGGAGATGTGGCGGTTACGGACACGCATTTCAGTTGTGATCAGTGATCTGAAGCAAAGTTACTGATTTTCAGTTGCGGTGTGTTCCGGTATCTAACGGACTCAGTCCGTGTCCTTGTATCTGATTAACTATTACTGACGGTCAGTATTGGAGTGTTCAGAGGTCTAGTGTTACTAATGTGAGTTTGAGCATATTCAGGTATCTGATTGGTCCAACTAATGCCCAGCTTGAGACTGTTCAGGTATCTGATGAACTGGAACCAAAGGTCAATTAGTGCGTATTTAGATAACTGACACATTGTTACTCATGGTCAGTTTAAGCGCGTTCAGATATTTCATGCACGGTTATAAACATGTTCTGACACACTGTTACCACGGTCAGTTTGGCCGTGTTCAGAGAGTTGTCGCAGTTAGTGCGTTTTCAGTTATCTGCTGCATTGTTAGTAATGGTCAGTTTGGGTGTGTTCAGTTATCTGATGCACTGTTAGTAATGGTCAGTTTGGGTGTGTTCAGTTATCTGATGCACTGTTAGTAATGGTCAGTTTGGGTGTGTTCAGTTATCTGATGCACTGTTAGTAATGGTCAGTTTGGGTGTGTTCAGTTATCTGATGCATTGTTAGTAGTGGTCAGTTTGAGTGTGTTCAGTTATCTGATGCACTGTTAGTAATGGTCAGTTTGGGTGTGTTCAGTTATCTGATGCACTGTTAGTAATGGTCAGTTTGGGTGTGTTCAGTTATCTGCTGCATTGTTAGTAATGGTCAGTTTGAGTGTGTTCAGTTATCTGCTGCATTGTTAGTAGTGGTCAGTTTGAGTGTGTTCAGTTATCTGATGCACTGTTAGTAATGGTCAGTTTGGGTGTGTTCAGTTATCTGATGCACTGTTAGTAATGGTCAGTTTGGGTGTGTTCAGTTATCTGATGCACTGTTAGTAATGGTCAGTTTGGGTGTGTTCAGTTATCTGCTGCATTGTTAGTAATGGTCAGTTTGGGCGTGTTCAGTTATCTGCTGCATTGTTAGTAATGGTCAGTTTGAGTGTGTTCAGTTATCTGCTGCATTGTTAGTAATGGTCAGTTTGGGTGTGTTCAGTTATCTGATGCACTGTTAGTAATGGTCAGTTTGGGTGTGTTCAGTTATCTGATGCACTGTTAGTAATGGTCAGTTTGGGTGTGTTCAGTTATCTGATGCATTGTTAGTAGTGGTCAGTTTGAGTGTGTTCAGTTATCTGCTGCATTGTTAGTAATGGTCAGTTTGAGTGTGTTCAGTTATCTGCTGCATTGTTAGTAGTGGTCAGTTTGAGTGTGTTCAGTTATCTGATGCACTGTTAGTAATGGTCAGTTTGGGTGTGTTCAGTTATCTGATGCACTGTTAGTAATGGTCAGTTTGGGTGTGTTCAGTTATCTGCTGCATTGTTAGTAGTGGTCAGTTTGAGTGTGTTCAGTTATCTGATGCACTGTTAGTAATGGTCAGTTTGGGTGTGTTCAGTTATCTGATGCACTGTTAGTAATGGTCAGTTTGGGTGTGTTCAGTTATCTGCTGCATTGTTAGTAATGGTCAGTTTGGGTGTGTTCAGTTATCTGCTGCATTGTTAGTAATGGTCAGTTTGAGTGTGTTCAGTTATCTGCTGCATTGTTAGTAGTGGTCAGTTTGAGTGTGTTCAGTTATCTGATGCACTGTTAGTAATGGTCAGTTTGGGTGTGTTCAGTTATCTGATGCACTGTTAGTAATGGTCAGTTTGGGTGTGTTCAGTTATCTGCTGCATTGTTAGTAATGGTCAGTTTGGGTGTGTTCAGTTATCTGCTGCATTGTTAGTAATGGTCAGTTTGAGTGTGTTCAGTTATCTGCTGCATTGTTAGTAGTGGTCAGTTTGAGTGTGTTCAGTTATCTGATGCACTGTTAGTAATGGTCAGTTTGGGTGTGTTCAGTTATCTGATGCACTGTTAGTAATGGTCAGTTTGGGTGTGTTCAGTTATCTGATGCACTGTTAGTAATGGTCAGTTTGGGTGTGTTCAGTTATCTGCTGCATTGTTAGTAATGGTCAGTTTGGGTGTGTTCAGTTATCTGCTGCATTGTTAGTAATGGTCAGTTTGAGTGTGTTCAGTTATCTGCTGCATTGTTAGTAGTGGTCAGTTTGAGTGTGTTCAGTTATCTGATGCACTGTTAGTAATGGTCAGTTTGGGTGTGTTCAGTTATCTGATGCACTGTTAGTAATGGTCAGTTTGGGTGTGTTCAGTTATCTGATGCACTGTTAGTAATGGTCAGTTTGAGTGTGTTCAGTTATCTGCTGCATTGTTAGTAATGGTCAGTTTGGGTGTGTTCAGTTATCTGCTGCATTGTTAGTAGTGGTCAGTTTGAGTGTGTTCAGTTATCTGATGCACTGTTAGTAATGGTCAGTTTGGGTGTGTTCAGTTATCTGCTGCATTGTTAGTAGTGGTCAGTTTGAGTGTGTTCAGTTATCTGATGCACTGTTAGTAATGGTCAGTTTGGGTGTGTTCAGTTATCTGATGCACTGTTAGTAATGGTCAGTTTGAGTGTGTTCAGTTATCTGCTGCATTGTTAGTAATGGTCAGTTTGGGTGTGTTCAGTTATCTGCTGCATTGTTAGTACTGGTCAGTTTGAGTGTGTTCAGTTATCTGATGCATTGTTAGTAGTGGTCAATTTGAGTGTGTTCAGTTATCTGATGCACTGTTAGTAATGGTCAGTTTGGGTGTGTTCAGTTATCTGCTGCATTGTTAGTAATGGTCAGTTTGTGTGTGTTCAGTTATCTGCTGCATTGTTAGTAGTGGTCAGTTTGAGTGTGTTCAGTTATCTGATGCACTGTTAGTAATGGTCAGTTTGGGTGTGTTCAGTTATCTGCTGCATTGTTAGTAGTGGTCAGTTTGGGTGTGTTCAGTTATCTGCTGCATTGTTAGTAGTGGTCAGTTTGAGTGTGTTCAGTTATCTGTTGCACTGTTAGTAATGGTCAGTTTGAGTGTGTTCAGGTATCTGATGCACTGTTAGTAATGGTCAGTTTGGGTGTGTTCAGTTATCTGATGCACTGTTAGTAATGGTCAGTTTGGGTGTGTTCAGTTATCTGCTGCATTGTTAGTAATGGTCAGTTTGAGTGTGTTCAGTTATCTGCTGCATTGTTAGTAATGGTCAGTTTGGGTGTGTTCAGTTATCTGATGCACTGTTAGTAATGGTCAGTTTGGGTGTGTTCAGTTATCTGCTGCATTGTTAGTAATGGTCAGTTTGGGTGTGTTCAGTTATCTGCTGCATTGTTAGTAATGGTCAGTTTGAGTGTGTTCAGTTATCTGCTGCATTGTTAGTAGTGGTCAGTTTGAGTGTGTTCAGTTATCTGATGCACTGTTAGTAATGGTCAGTTTGAGTGTGTTCAGTTATCTGATGCACTGTTAGTAATGGTCAGTTTGGGTGTGTTCAGTTATCTGCTGCATTGTTAGTAATGGTCAGTTTGGGTGTGTTCAGTTATCTGATGCACTGTTAGTAATGGTCAGTTTGGGTGTGTTCAGTTATCTGATGCACTGTTAGTAATGGTCAGTTTGGGTGTGTTCAGTTATCTGCTGCATTGTTAGTAATGGTCAGTTTGGGTGTGTTCAGTTATCTGCTGCATTGTTAGTAATGGTCAGTTTGAGTGTGTTCAGTTATCTGCTGCATTGTTAGTAGTGGTCAGTTTGAGTGTGTTCAGTTATCTGATGCACTGTTAGTAATGGTCAGTTTGGGTGTGTTCAGTTATCTGATGCACTGTTAGTAATGGTCAGTTTGGGTGTGTTCAGTTATCTGATGCACTGTTAGTAATGGTCAGTTTGAGTGTGTTCAGTTATCTGCTGCATTGTTAGTAATGGTCAGTTTGGGTGTGTTCAGTTATCTGCTGCATTGTTTGTAGTGGTCAGTTTGAGTGTGTTCAGTTATCTGATGCACTGTTAGTAATGGTCAGTTTGGGTGTGTTCAGTTATCTGATGCACTGTTAGTAATGGTCAGTTTGAGTGTGTTCAGTTATCTGCTGCATTGTTAGTAATGGTCAGTTTGGGTGTGTTCAGTTATCTGCTGCATTGTTAGTAATGGTCAGTTTGAGTGTGTTCAGTTATCTGCTGCACTGTTAGTAATGGTCAGTTTGAGTGTGTTCAGTTATCTGATGCACTGTTAGTAATGGTCAGTTTGAGTGTGTTCAGTTATCTGATGCACTGTTAGTAATGGTCAGTTTGAGTGTGTTCAGTTATCTGCAGCATTGTTAGTAATGGTCAGTTTGAGTGTGTTCAGTTATCTGCTGCATTGTTAGTAATGGTCAGTTTGAGTGTGTTCAGTTATCTGATGCACTGTTAGTAATGGTCAGTTTGTGTGTGTTCAGTTATCTGCTGCATTGTTAGTAATGGTCAGTTTGGGTGTGTTCAGTTATCTGCTGCATTGTTAGTAGTGGTCAGTTTGAGTGTGTTCAGTTATCTGATGCACTGTTAGTAATGGTCAGTTTGGGTGTGTTCAGTTATCTGCTGCATTGTTAGTAGTGGTCAGTTTGGGTGTGTTCAGTTATCTGCTGCATTGTTAGTAGTGGTCAGTTTGAGTGTGTTCAGTTATCTGTTGCACTGTTAGTAATGGTCAGTTTGAGTGTGTTCAGGTATCTGATGCACTGTTAGTAATGGTCAGTTTGGGTGTGTTCAGTTATCTGATGCACTGTTAGTAATGGTCAGTTTGGGTGTGTTCAGTTATCTGATGCACTGTTAGTAATGGTCAGTTTGGGTGTGTTCAGTTATCTGCTGCATTGTTAGTAATGGTCAGTTTGAGTGTGTTCAGTTATCTGCTGCATTGTTAGTAGTGGTCAGTTTGAGTGTGTTCAGTTATCTGCTGCATTGTTAGTAATGGTCAGTTTGAGTGTGTTCAGTTATCTGCTGCATTGTTAGTAATGGTCAGTTTGGGTGTGTTCAGTTATCTGCTGCATTGTTAGTAATGGTCAGTTTGAGTGTGTTCAGTTATCTGATGCACTGTTAGTAATGGTCAGTTTGGGTGTGTTCAGTTATCTGCTGCATTGTTAGTAATGGTCAGTTTGTGTCTGTTCAGTTATCTGATGCACTGTTAGTAATGGTCAGTTATTTTGTGTTCAGCTATTTGATGCACTGTTAGTAATGGTCAGTTTGGGTGTGTTCAGTTATCTGCTGCATTGTTTGTAGTGGTCAGTTTGAGTGTGTTCAGTTATCTGATGCACTGTTAGTAATGGTCAGTTTGGGTGTGTTCAGTTATCTGATGCACTGTTAGTAATGGTCAGTTTGAGTGTGTTCAGTTATCTGCTGCATTGTTAGTAATGGTCAGTTTGGGTGTGTTCAGTTATCTGCTGCATTGTTAGTAATGGTCAGTTTGAGTGTGTTCAGTTATCTGCTGCACTGTTAGTAATGGTCAGTTTGAGTGTGTTCAGTTATCTGATGCACTGTTAGTAATGGTCAGTTTGAGTGTGTTCAGTTATCTGATGCACTGTTAGTAATGGTCAGTTTGAGTGTGTTCAGTTATCTGCTGCATTGTTAGTAATGGTCAGTTTGAGTGTGTTCAGTTATCTGCTGCATTGTTAGTAATGGTCAGTTTGAGTGTGTTCAGTTATCTGATGCACTGTTAGTAATGGTCAGTTTGTGTGTGTTCAGTTATCTGCTGCATTGTTAGTAATGGTCAGTTTGGGTGTGTTCAGTTATCTGCTGCATTGTTAGTAGTGGTCAGTTTGAGTGTGTTCAGTTATCTGATGCACTGTTAGTAATGGTCAGTTTGGGTGTGTTCAGTTATCTGCTGCATTGTTAGTAGTGGTCAGTTTGGGTGTGTTCAGTTATCTGCTGCATTGTTAGTAGTGGTCAGTTTGAGTGTGTTCAGTTATCTGTTGCACTGTTAGTAATGGTCAGTTTGAGTGTGTTCAGGTATCTGATGCACTGTTAGTAATGGTCAGTTTGGGTGTGTTCAGTTATCTGATGCACTGTTAGTAATGGTCAGTTTGGGTGTGTTCAGTTATCTGATGCACTGTTAGTAATGGTCAGTTTGGGTGTGTTCAGTTATCTGCTGCATTGTTAGTAATGGTCAGTTTGAGTGTGTTCAGTTATCTGCTGCATTGTTAGTAGTGGTCAGTTTGAGTGTGTTCAGTTATCTGCTGCATTGTTAGTAATGGTCAGTTTGAGTGTGTTCAGTTATCTGCTGCATTGTTAGTAATGGTCAGTTTGAGTGTGTTCAGTTATCTGCTGCATTGTTAGTAATGGTCAGTTTGAGTGTGTTCAGTTATCTGCTGCATTGTTAGTAATGGTCAGTTTGAGTGTGTTCAGTTATCTGATGCACTGTTAGTAATGGTCAGTTTGTGTGTGTTCAGTTATCTGCTGCATTGTTAGTAATGGTCAGTTTGGGTGTGTTCAGTTATCTGCTGCATTGTTAGTAGTGGTCAGTTTGAGTGTGTTCAGTTATCTGATGCACTGTTAGTAATGGTCAGTTTGGGTGTGTTCAGTTATCTGCTGCATTGTTAGTAGTGGTCAGTTTGGGTGTGTTCAGTTATCTGCTGCATTGTTAGTAGTGGTCAGTTTGAGTGTGTTCAGTTATCTGTTGCACTGTTAGTAATGGTCAGTTTGAGTGTGTTCAGGTATCTGATGCACTGTTAGTAATGGTCAGTTTGGGTGTGTTCAGTTATCTGATGCACTGTTAGTAATGGTCAGTTTGGGTGTGTTCAGTTATCTGATGCACTGTTAGTAATGGTCAGTTTGGGTGTGTTCAGTTATCTGCTGCATTGTTAGTAATGGTCAGTTTGAGTGTGTTCAGTTATCTGCTGCATTGTTAGTAGTGGTCAGTTTGAGTGTGTTCAGTTATCTGCTGCATTGTTAGTAATGGTCAGTTTGAGTGTGTTCAGTTATCTGCTGCATTGTTAGTAATGGTCAGTTTGGGTGTGTTCAGTTATCTGCTGCATTGTTAGTAATGGTCAGTTTGAGTGTGTTCAGTTATCTGATGCACTGTTAGTAATGGTCAGTTTGGGTGTGTTCAGTTATCTGCTGCATTGTTAGTAATGGTCAGTTTGTGTCTGTTCAGTTATCTGATGCACTGTTAGTAATGGTCAGTTATTTTGTGTTCAGCTATTTGATACTCTTATCAACTGTCAGGGCGTGTTCTGGTATCTGATGCACTTTTACTAAAGGTCGGTTCAAGCATGTTCAAGTAGCTGAGACATTCTTAACGATTAGGCTGAGAGTGTTCAAATATTTGATGCACTGTTCCAACGCTCACTTAGTGTGTGTTCACGTTTCTCATAAACTGTTAATAACTGTCAGACTCAGCATGTTCATCTTTTTCATGCAGTTTTGATAACAGTCAGTTTGAGAATTCAGATATTTGATGCTCTGTTATTGTCAGTTTGAGCATCTTCAGGTACCAGAGTCACTATTGCCCATGGTCAGTTATAATATGTTCAGGTAACGGGTGCACTGTTACTAATGGTCAGTTGATGTGTTCAGGGATCTGGTGCACTGTTACTAATGGTCAGTTGGTGTGTTCAGGGATCTGGTGCACTGTTTCTGATGTCCAGTTCAAGCCTGTTTAGCATTCTGATGCAGTGTTACTGGCATTCAGTTAAGGCATGTTAATGTATTTGAAGCACTGTTACGAATGGCCAGCCAGTGTCTGTTCAGGTATTTGGCACACCGTTACTAGCAGTCAGTTCAAGTACGTTCAGCTTTCTGATGAAGTGTTACTAACGGTCAGTTTGAGTACATTCAGGTGTCTGATGCGCTGTTACTAACAGTCGGTTTCAGTGTGTTCAGCTGCCTAATGCACTGATACCAAAGATCAGTTAGTGTGTGTTCTGATCTCTCACACACTTAGTTAACGGTCAGTTGCAGCGTATTCAGCTTTCTGATGCAGTTTTGCTAAGCATCAGTTTGACTATTTTCAGATACTGATGCACTGTTAACTGCGATCAGTTTGAGTGCGCTCAAGTATCTCAGGCACCGTTAATAACGGTCAGTCCCAGTGTGTTCAAGTATCTAACACTCTGTTACTAATGGTCAGTTCAAGCATTTTCAGATATCTGACTGTTGCTAATAGTAAGTCTGAGAATGTTCAGTTTTCTGATGCACTGTTACTGATGGTCAGTGTAAGTATGTTCATGTATTTGATGCATTGTTACCAGTGGTCGGTTGGGGGTGTTCAGGTATCTGACTCGCTGTTACTCAGTTAATGCATTTTCAAGTATCTTGCACTGTTAGTACCAAGTTGTTCAACGAGTTCAGGTATCTAATGCTGTGTTACTCACGATCAGTTTGACTGCGTTCAGGTATCGGGCGCACTGTCGCTGAAGGTCAGTTGAAAGTGTTCAGGTATCTGATGCGCTGTTACTAATGATTTTCTTGAGCTATTTAACACAATGGGTTAGATTTTGTGGAGGAGGCGGGCCTCCCGGCACTGGGCCGAAAAGGCAGGGGCGACTCCCGCCTCTGCATTTTCTCAGCCCCCTGGAGCAATCCTCAGATGTTTTTGAATTAAAGATTCATAAGCCTGGATCCCTTCTCTTTAAAGGCCCAGTGCTGGAATCCCAGACAAGAGGTAGATGAGGCGTGGTCACTAAGGCCAGTCAGGAAGACCCCAGCGAGGGGGTGGTCATGAAGTCCAGGGGCAGGGGGTTCCTGGCGGGGTAATGTTGTTCCCAGTGGGGCTCCTCCATGGGCCATAAATTGCCCACGGAAAAGGGTACCCCCCGTGCCCACAGGGAGGGCACCTCAGGTTACAAGGCATCCTCCCCACACGGCAGAAGCCCGCCCCCCTGCACTGGCAAGATCCCAGCAGTGGTGGGACCAGGCCCTTAATTGGCCATTAGTAGCCACTTAAGTGCCTGAATTGGCTTCTGGGCAGGAAGGCAGTCATCGGCCTATCCCGCCCCTGGGAAGATCGCTAGGCGACAGGCCCTTTGCTCCGCCGCACCCCCTTCCCCGCCAGCTGTCACAATACTCCATGCCCCCCTACCTCCTTCCTCATCTCAGCATGCCCATAAAATACAAGCCAGTGTGGCTAATGATTAGTCTGCATATATTCAGGTATCTGATGTGCTGTTACTAACAGTCGGTTTCAGTGTGTTCAGCTGTCTAACACACTGATGCCAAAGATCAATTAGTGCGTGTTCTAATCTCTCACACACTGTTAGTTAATGGTCAGTCCCAGTGTGTTCAGCTTTCTGATGCAGTTTTGCTATGCACCAGTTTGACTGTGTTCAGGTATCTGATTCACTGTTAGTAATGGTCAGTCTGACTGTTCTCAGATACTGATGCGCTGTTTCCTGCGATCAGTTAGTAAGTGCTCAAGTATCTCAGGCACTGTTAATAACGGTCAGTTCCAGTGTGTTCAATTATCTAACACTCTGTTACTAATGGTCAGTTCACGCATATTTTGGTATTTGATGCACTGTTACTAATGGTCAGTTTGAATGTGTTCAGTTAACTGACTCACTGTTACCAATGGCCAATTAGGGCATGTTCAGGTAACTGACTAATGTACTGTTAACAAGGGACAGTTATCTTGTGTTCAGCTATTCGATGCTGTTATCAATGGTCAATTTAAGTGTGTTCAGGTATTTGACACGCTGCTACTGATGGTCGCGTACAGTGTATATTGGTATCTGATGCATTAATGGTCAGTTCGAGTATGTTCAGGTACCTGACACACTTTTACTAATGGTCAATTCAACAAGTTCAAGAACCTGAGGCACATTTACTTAAAGATTAGGAACATAGGAAATAGGAGCAGGAGTAGGCCATTCGGCCCCTCAAACCTGCTCTGCCAATCAACTAGATCATGGCTGATCCTCTACCTCAACGCCATTTTCCCGCACTATCCCCATATCCCTTGATTCTTTAATATCTAGAAATTTATCAACCTCATTTGAATATACTCAATAACTGAGCCTCCACAGCTCTCTGGGGTAGAAAATTCCAAAGATTCATCATCCTCTGTGTGATGAAATTCCTCCTCATCTCAGTCCTAAATGGCCTACCTCTTATTCTGAGACTCTGTCCCCTAGTTCTAGACCAACCGCCACCCCCCCACCCACCCACCCCCAAGCCAGGGGAAACATCCTTCCTGCATCTACCCTGTCGAGCCCTGCAAGAATTTTGTATGCTTCAATGAGATTACCTCTCATTCTTCTAAACTCTAGATAATATAGGCCCAGTCTCCTCAATCTCTCGTCATAGGACAATCCAGCTATCCCATCTGCCATGTTCTTGCCCACTCACTCAGACTGTCTAAATCCCCTTGAAGCCTCTTTGCATCTTTCCCACAACTCATATTCCCACCTAGTTTTGTGTCATCAGCCATCTTGGAAATATTACATTTAGTCCCCACATCCAAATCATTGATATAGATTGTGAATAGCTGGGGCCCAAGCACTGATCCTTGCAGTACCCCATTAGTCATAGCCTGCCAACCTGAGAATGACCTGTTTATTCCTACTCTGTTTTCTGTCTGTTAACCAATTCTCAATCCATGCCAGTATATTATCCCCAATCCCATGTGCTCTAATTTTGCTTACTAACCTCCTGTGTGGGACCTTATTGAAAGCCTTCTGAAAATCCAAATACATCACATCCACTGGTTCCCCCTTATCTATTTTTAAAAAAATTTGTTCATGGGATGTGGCGTCGCTGGTTATGCCAACATTTATTGCCCGTCCCTAATTGCCCTTGAACTGAATGGCTTACGAGGCCAATTTAGAGGGCATTTAAGAGTCAACCACATTGCTGGAGTCTGGAGTCACATGTAGGCCAGACCAGGTAAGGACAGCAGATTTCCTTCCCTAAAGGACATTAGTGAACCAAATGGGTTTTTACAACAATCAACAATGGTTTCATGGTCACCACTAGACTTGCTTTAATTTAATTAGACTTGCTATTTAGTTTTAGTTTTAGTTTAGAGATACAGCACTGAAACAGGCCCTTCAGCCCACCGAGTCTGTGCCGACCATCAACCACCCATTTACACTAATCCTACACTAATTCCACATTCCTATCACATCACCACCTGTCCCTATATTTCCCTACCACCTACCTACACTAGGGGCAACTGATAATGGCCAATTTACCTATCAACCTGCAAGTCTTTTGGCATGTGGGAGGAAACTGGAGCTCCCGGAGGAAACCCACGCAGACACAGGGAGAACTTGCAAACTCCACACAGGCAGTACCCAGAATTGAACCCGGGTCGCTGGAGCTGTGAGGCTGCGGTGCTAACCACTGCGCCACTCTTCTAGTTACATCCTCAAAAAACTCTTAACAGGTTTGTCAAACATGATTTCCCTTTCATAAATCCATGTTGACTCTGCCCAATCCTACCATTATTTTCTAAGTGCCCAGTCATCACATCCTTTTATAATAGATTCTAGCATTTTCCCTACTATTGATGTCAGGCTAACAGGTCTGTAGTTACCCATTTTCTCTCTCCCTCCTTTCTTAAATAGTGAGATTACATTTGCTACCTTCCAATCTGCAGGAACCGTTCCAGAATCTATAGAATTGTGGAAGATAATCACCAACACATCCACTATCTTTACAGCCACATCTTTCAACACTCTGCAGATCATCAGGTCCAGGGGATTTATCAACTTCCAGTCCCATTAATTTCTTCAGTACTACTTTTTACTGATACTAATTTCTTTCAGTTCCTCATTCTCCCATTGGTTCTCTAGTATTCCTGGGCAGTTTTTTATATCTTCCTCCGTGAAGACAGTTTCTCTGCCATTTCCTTATTCCCCATTATAGGTTCTCCTGTCTCTGCTTGTAGTTGGCCCACATTTGTCTTTACTGATCTTTTTTGCGTACCTATAAAAGTTTTTACAGTCCATTTTATGTTTCTCGTTAGTTTACTTTCATATTCTATTTTTTCTTTCTTTATCAGTTTCTTGGTCCCCCTTTGCTGAATTCTAAAATGCTCCCTATCTTCAGGCTTGCTACTTTTTTGGACAACTTTGTAAGCCTCTTCCTTTGATCTAATACAATCTTAAACCTCTGTTGTTAGCCATGGTTGGATCACCTTTCCCGCTGACTCTTTGTGCCTCAGAGAAATGTATAGTTGTTGTAAACCATGTATTAATTCTTTAAATGCCAGCCATTGCCTGTCTACTGTCATACCTTTAAATGTAATTTCCCAATCTACCACAGCCTTTTTGCCCCTTATACCTTCTTAGTTCCCTTTGTTTAGATTTAAGACCCTAGCTTCGAATTAAACTACATCATTTTCAAACTTAATGTAAAATTATATCTTACTCTTCCCTTGAGGCTCCTTTACAATGAGATTATTAATTATCCCTTTCTCATTGCACAATACTAGTTTTAAAATAACCCGTTCTCCAGTTGGTTCCTCAACATACTGTTCTAGAACACCATCTCGTATACATTTCAGGATTTCGTCCTCCACTGCATTAGGGCTAATTAGGTTTACCCAGTCTATATGTAAATCTAAGTCCCCCATGATTACTGTATTACCCTTGTCACTTGCACCTCTAATTTCCTAATTTATACCATACCCTACCTACCACTACTGTTTGGTGGCCTATACACAACTCTTACCAATGTTTGCTGTCCCTTGCTGTTTCGTAGCTTCACCCAAACCGATTCTACTGGTAATGCTGAGTGTGTTCACATAATTGATGCACTGTTTCTAAGACCACTTAGTGTGTGTTCAGGTATCTCACGCGTTGTTAATAATGGTCAGTCTCAGCGTGTTCAGCTTTGTGATGCAGTTTTGCTAATGGTCAGTTTGAGAGTTCAGATGTCTGACGCTCTGCTACGAATGGTCGGTTTGAGCATCTTCAGGTGTCTAACACTCCATTACTGCTCAGTTTGAACAAGTTCAGTTATCTGATTCACTATTGCCAATGGGCAGTTTTGGTATATCCAGATAACTGTTGCACTGTTAACTCTGGTCAGTTATTTCATGTTCAGCTATTTGACGACTGTTAGTAATGAACAGTTTGAACATGTTCGGGTATCTTAACGTTCTGTTAGTAACAGTTAGTTCCAGTATCCTCAGGTATCTGATGCACTGTTAATGGTAAATCTGAGCGTGTTCAGCTTTCTGAACTACTGTTACTGGTGGTAAGTTCAGTTGTGTTCTTTTATCGAACGCACTGTTACCAAGGGTCACTGTTTATTTGGTATCTTCTCTGTCACTGATGCTCAGTTACTGCGTGTTCAGGTATTTGATGCATAGTTACCAATGGTCAGTTCAAGGTGTTCACGTTTCTGACTCTGTTACTAACAGTCACTTAATGCATTTCAGGTATTTTATTTATTTAGAGATACAGCACTGAAACAGGCCCTTCAGCCCACCGAGTCTGTGCCGACCAACATCCACCCATTTATACCAATACTACTTTAATCCCATATTCACTACCACATCCCCACCATTCCCCTATCTACACTAGGGGCAATTTACAATAGCCAATTTACCTATCAATCTGCAAGTCTTTGGCTGTGGGAGGAAACCGGAGCACCCGGCAGAAACCCATGCGGTCACAGGGAGAACTAGCAAACTCCACACAGGCAGTACCCAGAACCGAACCCGGGTCGCTGGAGCTGTGAGGCTGCGGTGCTAACCACTACGCCACTGAGATAGTGTATCTCGCAGTATTGGCAACAGTCAGTACAATCAAATTCAGATATCTAATACTCTGCTGCTACCAGTCAGGTTGAGAGTGTTTAGGTATCTAATGTCCTGTTAGTAATGGTCGTTTGAGTCTGTTCAGGTATTCGATCTGCTGCCAATGGTCAGTGTGCATTCAAATATCTGACACATTGTTACTAATGGTCAGTTCAAGTGTTCGGGTATTCGATGCACGGTTACTAATGGTCATTTTGAGCATGTTCGGGAATCTGACACACTGTTAGTAATGGTCAGTTTGAGTGTGTTTGGTTATCTGACGCGCAGTTACCAACGATCAGTTAGTGCATTTCAGGAACCTCGCATACTGTTAATAAGTCAGTTCCTGGTCTGTTCAGCTTTCTGATACACTGTTGTTAGTATGTTCAGGTATGTGATGCGCTCTTACTAATGACCAGTTTGATCATGTGCAGATATCTGATGCACTGTTAATAACCATGTTTAAGTATGTTCAGGTATCTTGCACTCTGCTACTAATGGTCAGTTTGGGAGTGTACAGGTACCTGATACACTGTTACTAACGATTTACTTGGGCTGTTCAGGTAAACTGTAACTGACGGCCAGTTCAAGCCAGTTTAGCATTCTGATGCAGTGTTACTAGAGTTCAGTTAGGGTATGTGAATTTATTTGAAGCACTGTTACCAATGGCCAGCTCATGCCTGTTCAGGTATTTGGCATACTTTTACTAGCGTTCAGTTCAAGTGTGTTCAGGTATCTGATGCACTGTTACCAACAATCAATGCACTTCAGATATCTCACACACTGTTCGTAATCAACCCAGCATGTTCAGCTTTCTGGCACAGTGTTACTAACGGTCATTTTTTATGTGTTCAAGTAAAACTGCATTTTTATATGCAAACTTGAATTAGCCATCACCGTGTGCATTGTGTTTCTTTTGCAATGAGAGCCACTGTGTCTTCTGCATTTATGTGGAGAGAGCAAATTCTGTTTAGTCAGATCTCAGGGATCTTCAACTTCGGACAGATAAATCAGATTACAGTCAGTCATGCTTACCTGTCAGTCAATTCATTATCAGTGCTTATCTCAGCTATATTAGAAACTATGTTTTTAAGCCTGTAATCTTTACAATAAGTGGCTCAGAGTGTATAAATATTTTAAGTGTTTATCAGCACAATCTCATGGGAGGGCTTTGTCAAATATGATCATCTTCCATTCCATTTCTATTTCACACTTACTCCTGAGTAGCACTACAATACTGTATCTACAAGTCCTGGCTTGTACACATCCCAGTATATCGGCTACCCATCAGTATAGCAGGGCCCAGCATATACACTGTGACTTGGTAAAGTAAGTTGTAAGGTTTTTAATTCTTTACTGATTAGTGTTTGAGAGGTGAGAAACAGCCTAGGCTGGAAAACTTTTCAAAATAATTAGTTTATTGATATTAAGATGCAACAGTTTTACAAATCAAGATAATTCCAACCTTATCTAGGAGTGCAACTCAGAAGCAAATATAAGATTTCTTCTGGAAGACTGAGTGGTTGATTGTCAGTTGACGTCTTCTTTGAACTGCTTCTTGTTCTGTCCCCTCAGTCTCTATAAAACTGTTGTTTTTACATCCTCATTTTGCTGTTGCAAAACAGTTTGCTAATGTCTTTGACAGATGCTCGTAGTTTTCCAAGGTCCAGCCAGACAGCTGTGTTATCTCTTAACTTGCTCTAATCTCCCCAGAAGTACAGTAAGTCTCTTGAATAACTTTGTCTCCAACAGTCTGAAGCAATTGTAATAAGCATGAATTTGGTCAAGCTTCCCATCATGCCTTCAGTTTTTGATCAAATTTAATAGCTCTGTGTTACTTGTTAATTACTTTTAATCAAATTGTGCTCTTTTAGCAAGTAATCCAGGGTTTTCCTTAAAAATAGAAAAATCCAAAATCCTTTAGTTTCCGCCTCAAGTGAGTGAGAGCAAACAACTTGCTTTAAATTTGATCATTCTTTGAATCCAAGTTGCATTCATCACGGATAAGGTTAAGCATTTTTGTTACAAGAAACTTAAGTCATTATGGCTTTTACACAAAAATCCTTTTGAATACAAATGAGAAAAAAGTGTTGCTATCAAAGCAAGCTGTATAATAGCGAAGGGAATTGACACGATTTTCACTCAAGGAAGCGGTTAGCAGATTTTCCATGGTTACGGTGGCAACCAGGGGTTGTTAGTCTGGCACTAATAACCTCTGCGTGATTCAGGCCCAAGTGGTTTTAAGTAACAAGCTTAATATACATTGATTAATAACAGTATTGGTTTTAACCAACTACCCTACATTAAATGGTGATCAATTAATACAACCTATTTCCACTACAATATCCTGTTCAAGCTGATCAGCCATGTAATCTTTCGTGGATGGACTTACGATTATTCCAGGAGGATTCTGAATGAAGTTAAGAGGGAAAAAGGTCCCGTATTTATACTACCCTCCCACCTCGGTCTGCACCTGCACAGCCGCATACTAGTTGCTTCACATACACCATATCACATTTTCACCAGATCATACCACACGTGGCATCAGAAACAAGCCAGCCCTGCACTTCCAGGCTATTCTATCGAAAGGTCGGCGGGTGTCGAGAAGTCTTTGTTTATCTCCCCTCGTGTGGTCATGACCAGGTTTACTGTCCAATAAACTAAAATAAAACCCTTAAAACATAGATTAAAAGTTCCCAGTTTGATCAAATGTATCAGTGCATTTAAAAACATAAAATGCTGTAAATACTCAACAGGCCAGGCAGTATTGTGGAGAGAGAAACAAAGTTAGTGTTTCAGGTTTATGGCCTTTCGTCATCTGTTCAGTTCTGATGAAAGGCCGTCGACGTGAAACGTTAATTTTGTTTCTCTCTCCACCATTGCTGCCTGACCTGAGTACTTCCAGCATTTTTTGGTTTTATTGTCAGATTTCTAGCATCTGCAATATTTTGCTTTTGTATCAATGGATTAACTTAATTTATTGAACCCTTCTTAATTGAAATATCACATCTATTTTAATCAGTTCCTCTCTTACCCCCACCCCCCCCCCCAACCCATCCCAGACAATTTGTGTCAGAAACTGACAAAGGACAGCGACTGAGAACATAAGCTTTACTCCTCCTTGTCACCATGCTGTGTCATTTGATTTTACTCTTCTGATGGCTTAAATTCTTAACACTACTGGATCTCCTCCTTGCACCAGCACCTTTCTTGTTCTGTAACTCTACGGAGTTACTTTCATGCAAAAAAAATTCTCTTGGTAATACTGCGCTACCGCCATTGACACAGTCCTGAAAACGATGATCAACTGTAACAAAGAACAGAAGGTCCATTGTGGCTCTTCTGGAAAGTCATGTAAAGGGTTAATTGACATGGTATGCAACACCATAGAATTCGACAGCAGAGAAATAGGCCTTTCAGACCAAGAGGTCTATGCTGGTGTTTATGCTCCGCATGTAACTCCTCTCACCTTACTCCATCTCAGCCTATCAACACAACCTTCTGTTCCTTTCTCCCTCATGTACCTAGCTAACTTCTGATTAAATGCATCTATGCTATTCACTTCAACCACTCCAAGTGGTAACGAGTAAATAAGTTGCCCTGAATTGCTAATTAGATTTATTAGTGTCTATCTAATATTTATGACTCATAGTTCTGGGTCTTCCTGACAAATGGAAACATCATTTCTGTGTACCCTGTTGAACCTTTCATCATTTTAATCATTTTTTGGGTTACCGCTTGGTCTTTTTTGATCATTCATGGGATATGAGCATCACAGGCAAAGCCAGCATTTATTGCCCATTCCTAATTGCGTTGCGAATGTGGTGGTGAGCTGCCTATGTGAACTGCTGCAGTCCTTGTGGTTTAGGTACACCCATAGTGCTGTTGGTTAGGGAGTTCCAAGATTTGACCGAGGGGCAATGAAGGAAAGGAGATATATTTCCAAGTCAGAATTGTATGTTACTTGGAGGGGAACTTGTAGGTGGTGGTGTTCCCATGAGCTTTCTGCCCTAGTCCTTCTAGGTGGTAACAGTTGTGGATTTGGGAGGTGCTGGTGAAGAAACCTTGGCGAGTTGCTGCAGTGCATCTTGTAGATGGTACATACTGCAGACATCGGGCTGGATTTTGTTCCTAGCCCAACGTCGGGTTCTGTGGCCAGTGGGGGGGAATACCGGGAGATTCATAATGCCAGTGAACACGACATTGGGATTGTCGGACCTGAACTTCCCGGGGACAGGGTAGGCTGACCGGTCTCCCGCCCAGAGGCCAATGAAACCCTTAATGGCCTATTGACAGCCAATTAAGGGCCTCGTCCCGCGACTGCTGGGATCTTACCAGTTGCGGGGGTGGGGGGGGGGCCTCAGCCGCGCCTTGGAAAACGAGGCGCCCTCCCTGTAGGCTTTGTGTGGGGTGGGGGGGTCCCTCCTTCATGGGCAATTCATAGCCCATGGAGGACCCCACCCCCGGGAACCACTATACCCCCAGCGGGACACCCCTCCTCCCCCCCCTGTCTCTGGGGCCTTCCAGTTAGGCTCCACAAACCTTGCCTCACTTACCTTGGGTGTGGGGTTCCAATGCTGGGCCTGGGTCCGAGGCCTCTGCAGTACTAGTAGTGGCCACCGCTCCTGGTGGCGCTGCCGATACTGTTGAGCTGCCAGCCCTGTGATTGGCCGGCAGCTCTTGGGGGCGGGATCCCCGTCCCGATTATGTGTTTAAAGGGACAGGGATCCCGCCGCCTCAAACTTTGACCCCAAAAGACCAGATTATCACTCCGGCGGTCAGAAAAAATGCAGAGGCAGAGTTCCCTGCCTTTTCAGCCTGGTGCTGGGAGCCCCGCCTCCTGCATAAAGTCCAGTCCATCATGTGCCACTGGTGGAGGAAGTGAATCTTTCAGGTGATGGATGGATGCCAATCACTTCCGACTTGTGGCTTGTAGATGGTGACAGGCTTTGGCAAGTCAGGAGTCACTTGCCACAGAATATGCAGCCTCTGACCTTCTCTTGTAGCTACAGTATTTATATAACTGGTCCAGTTAAGTTTCTGGTCAATGGTGTTAAATTCTGGAAAGCTTGTTGTGGAAGGATGATGCTGGAGCCTAACTTTACTCAGTTTCACATTTATTGTACAGTAAATGAATAAATGAGTAAAATGAAGGAAGACCTGGACAACATTCAGGCTTGGACTGATAAGTGACAAGTAACATTCATGCCACATAAGTGCCAGGCAATGACAATCTCCAACAAGAGAAAACCTAACCATCTCCCCTTGACATTCAATGGCATTACCATCACTGAATCCCTCACCATCAAAATCCTGCAGGTTACCATTGACCAGAAACTTAACTGGACCAGCCACATAAATACTGTGGCTACTACATCAGGTCAGAGACTGGGAATTCTGCAGCGAGTAAATCATCATCTGACCCCACAAAGACTGTCCACCATCTACAAGGCATAAATTAGGAGTGTGATGAAATACTCTCCACTTGTCTGAGTGCAGCTCCAACAACATTCAAGAAGCTTGACAAAGCAGTGCGCTTGATTAGCACCCCATCCACCATTTTAAACAGTCACTCCCTTCACTACCGGCACAGAGTGGCAGCAGTGTGTACCATCTACAAGATGCACTGCAGCAACTTGCCAAGACTTCTTCGATAGCACTCTCCAAACCTGTGACCAGCAGACGCGTGGGAACAACACCATCTGCAAGTTCCCCTCCAAGTCACACAGCATCCTAACGTGGAACTATATTGCGTTCCTTCACTGTCAAAAACATGGAACTCTTTTCTAAACAGCACTGTGGGTGTACCTATACCACATGGACTGCAGTGGGTCAAAAAGGTGGTTCACCACCACCACCTTGAGGGCAATTAGGGGTGGGCAACAAATGCTGGCTTTGCCAGCAACGCTCACATCCCCTGAAAGAATAATAAAAACAAAAAAAAAAACACAAGCCTTCAGTATTTTAGCTAGGATGTTGTCAGGACCTATAGTCTTTGCTGTATCCAGTGCACTCAGCACCTTGGGTGATTTAATTATTTTGATTTGTTCCCTGAGGTTTGATTATTTTGGTTTATTCCCTGGTGAAACTACTTTGAGATGACTTAAACCACAGTTGTGCAATCAGCTCAACATTGTCTGGAATAGCATTAATATGTCTGCCAAAGGGCAAAGGGTGTGAAATAGAGAGACAGCAGCTGGGTTCTATACTTGACGTAGCCATGATCAAACGCAATGCATTCACCATTCTGAAGAATTGTGAACTAATTTGCTTGGAGTTCACAAACTTACAAAGAATATAACTTTACAAATATAAATAAGTTTCATGATTCTAGATTTGTTTTAAACAATTGGGATTATTTTCTGTGGGATTAGTTGAAAACCAGAATATTTTTAAAAGGTGAGAGAATAGTAAATTTTGGGATTCAGTGGAATTTGGGTGTCTGCTCACGAATCACGGAAAGTTGACATGCAGGTAAAACAAGAAATTAGGAAGGCAAATGATAAAATATTAAAGCACAGCTACAATACTGGCATCTACTCAATAGAATGGAAAGTGGCAAGTTACATCCTGTCCACAAAGAGCAAGAGCAATCAAACCCAGCCAATTCCGCCCCCTCAGTCTACTCTTAAAGATGGCACCATATGTGCTATCAAGCAGCACTTAATCACGAATAACCCGGTCACCAATGCTTAGTTTTAGGTCTCACCAGGAACTCTCAGCTCCAGATCGATTGTAGTCTTGGTCCAAACATGAATAAAAGAGCTGAATTTCAGAGGTTGAGGTGAGATGGCTGCCCTTGACATCAAGGTATCTTTTGGCTGAGTGTGACACCAAGGAGCTGTAGTTTAATTGAAATCATTGGGAACCAGGGGGAAAACTCTCCACAGCTGGAATCATACCTAACACAAAGGAAGGTGGTTGGAGGCCAATCATCTCAGCCCTAGGGCACCACTGCAGGATGTTCCTCAGGACAGTATCCTAGGCCCAACCATCTTCAGCTGCTTCATCAATGACCTTCCCTCCACAATAAGGTCAGAAGTGAGGATGTTCCCTGATGATTGCACAGTGTTCAGTTCGATTTGCAAATTCTCAGATACTAAAGCAGTCCATGCCCGCATGCAGCAAGTTTGGACAACATTCAGGCTTGGGCTGACAAGTGGCAAATAAGATTTGCACCACACAATCATAGAACAGTTACAGCACAGAAGTAGGCCATTTGGCCCAATGTGTCTATGCTGTCTATCTGCAAGAGCAACTCAGCTAGTCGCACTCCCCTGTCTTTTCCTTGTAACCCTGCAGTTTTTTCCTATTCAAATAATTATCCAATTTCCTTTTGAAAGCCATGATTGAATCAGCCTCCACCACACTCTCAGGCAGTGCATTCTAAATACTAACCATTCACAGTTAAAAAAAAAGTTTTTCTTCATGTCGTCTTTGGTTCTTTTACCATTCATCTTAAATTGGTGTCTTCAGGTTCTCAAGTCTTCTGAAAATAGGAATAGTTTGTCTCTACTCTGTTCAGACCCCTCATGATTTTGACCACCTCTATCAAATCTCCTCTCAACCTTCTCTAAGGAGAACAGTCCCAGCTTCTCCAATCTATCCACGTAACTGAAGTCCCTCATCCCTGGAACCATTCTCGTAAATCTTTTCAGCACCCTAATACCTTCATATCGTTCCTAAAGAGTGGTGCCCAGAATTGGACACAAAACTCCACTTGAGGCCAAGCCAGTATTTTATAAAGGTTCACCATAACTTCCTTGCTTTTGTACTCAATAACACTATGGTCCAGATTTTATGCTGGCGACGGGGATCTTGACAACACCAAGAACCCCACATTGCCTCTTTCCCGGAAGGCCTGCCAAATCTAGTGCCAGTCAGGCACTTAAGTGGACAACGGTGGGCCTTCTATGGATCAAGGGCCCGGCACCAGAAGTCCTGCCCTCTGAGAGCCACTTGGAGGCTGGCAGCTCTTCCACTGAGTAACAGCACCACAGAGGCAGTGGCTGCTGCTGGTGGAGCAACTATCTGAGGCCCAGAAGCATTGCTGGACCCAGGCCACAGGCAGATCAGGGTGGGAAGGCTCTTGTGGGATGGGAGTTGCAGGGGAGTGGTTGTAGGGGGGTCGTTAACAAGGGTGGGTGGGGTGACTCTCCATGGGCCCTTCCCTTCCCAATGCCAGGTCCCTTGTTCAGGCACTGTGCCTTTTAACGAGGGATCCCCGCAAGAACCGGGAAGCAGCCCACATGGTTTCTCGTACCGTGCTTTCTGTGCGCGACAGAGCCGTCCGTCGCACAATTAATTGTGGCAATGGCGGTGTGAGGCCCTTAATTGGGGATTGATTGCCCAGTTAAGGGCCTCAATTGGCAGCAGGGCGGGCGGGAAGGCCAGATGACGGCAACCTCCCCCTCCCCGCCCTGGCATCATCCCACCCAATTTTATGCTCTCCCCGCTCATTTGGACAAATATGGATTAATTAAGGAAAGTCATCACAGATTTACGAAGGGAAAATCGTGCTAAACTAACTTCACAGAATCACAGAATTGTTACAGTGCAGAAGGAGGCTATTCGGCCCATCATGTCCACACCTGCTCTTCAAAAGACCAATTCACTTAGTACCATTCCCCTGCCATCTCCCTGTAACCCTGCACATTCTTCCTTTCCATATAACAGTCTATTTCCCTCCAAACCTGCCATGGCAGAAAGCATAAAATTTCCCCTATGCCTCTTTTTATAAAGCCCAGGATCCTGTATGCTTTATTTACTGCTTTCTCAACCCACCATGCCTCCTTCAACTTTAGAATTGTATCCTTTATTTTGTATTGCCTCCGTATTGTTCCTACCAAAATGTATCACTTCACACTTCTGCTACGTGTCTGTTTGTTCTGCCAGCCTGTCTATGTCCTCTTGAAGTCTATCACTATCCTCTTCACAGTTCACAAAATATATATCAAGAAAAGCAGTGGTCCTAATATGGACCCTGGGGAACCCCACTATATGCCTTTCTCCAGACCGAGAAACAACTGTTCACTACGCTTGTCACTCAGCCAACTTCATATCGATGCTGCCACTCTCCCTTTTGTTCCATGGGCTTTATCTTTGCTGATGAGCCTGCGATTTGGCATTTTGTTAATGTCTTTTGGAATTCCATGTGCACCATAGCAACCGCATTACCCTCATCAACTCTTTCTGTTACTTCAAAAAGCTCAACCAAGATTCACGAGAATGGTTCCAGGGATGAGGAACTTAAGTTGTGAAGATAGATCGGAGAAGTTAGGACTGTTTTCCTTGGAGAAGAGAAGGCTGAGAAGTGATTTGATAGAGGTATTAAAAATCATGAGGCGTCTGGATAGAGTAGATAGAGAGAAACTGTTCCCACTTGTGAAAGGATCAAGAATGAGAGAGCACAGATTTAAACTAATGGGTAAGAGAAGCAAAAGCGATATGAGGAAAAACCTCTCGTGTTTAAGGTCTGGAATGTGCTGCCTGAGAGTGCAGTGGAGGCAAGTTCAATTGAAGCATTCAGAAGGGAAATAGACTGTTATAGGGAAAGGAAGAATGTGCAGGGTTACAGGGAGATGGCAGGGGAATGGCACTAAGTGAATTGGTCTTTTGAAGAGCAGGTGTGGACATGATGGGCCGAATAGCCTCCTTCTGCACTGTAACAATTCTGTGATTCTGTGAAGTTAGTTCAGCACGATTTTCCTTTCGTAAATCTGTGATGACTTTCCTTAATTAATCCGTATTTGTCCAAATGAGCGTTGATTTTGTACCAGATTATTGTTTCTGAAAGCTTTCCCACCACCGAGGTTAAACTGACTGGCCTGTGGTTGCCGGGCTTATCCTTGCCCCCATTTTTGAACAAGAGTGTAACGTTTGCAACTCTCCAGTCTGGTACCACACCTATATCTAAAGAAGATCGGAAGAATTTGGCCAGTGCCTCTCTCTGCAGTTTCCACTGTAATCTTGGATGCACATGATCTGGTACTGGTGGCATATCAACTTTAAGTACAGGCAGCCTTTCTAATACCTCGTCTTTATCAATCTTTAGCCCATCCAGGGTATCAGGTACCTCATTTTTCATCTTCACTTTGGCCACATCTTCCTTGGTAAAGACAGATGCAAAGCAGTCATTTAGTGCCTCAGCCATGCCCTTTGCCTCCATGTGTAAATCTCTTTTTTGGTCCCTAATTGGCCCCACTCCTCCTTTTACCATACTTATACTATTCATATGCCTAGAGAAGACTTCTGGATTCTCTTTTATATTAGCTGCCAGTCTCTTCTCACACTCTCTCTTTGCTGTTGAGTGACACTATGCCACTGTCTCCCCCACCATCAACTTTTTTCCCCCAAGGGATGTGGGCATCAGTGGCAAGGCCAGCATTGATTGCCCTTTAGAAGATGGAGGTGACCCACCTTCTCGAATATAACTGAGTGACTTGCTAGGCCAGTTCAGACAGCAGTTAGGAGCCAATGATTGCTGTGGGTCTAGAGTTACATGTAGGCCAAACTGGTAAAGGACAGCAGACTTCCTTCCCTAAAGGACATTAGTGAGGCAGAAGGGTTTTTATGACAATCCAGTAGTTTCATGGTCACCATTATTAATAATAGCTTTTTAGTCCAGATTTTATTTAATTGAATTTAAATTCCCCAGCCGCCATTTTGGGATTTGATTTCATGTCTCTAGGTCATTAGTCCAGGACTCCAGATTACTAGTCCAGTAATATAATGCCATGCTTCTGCACCATTAATGCTCCTGTAAAAGCGCCTTAGGACATTTTACTACATCAAAAGCGCTATATAAATATAAGTTGTTGTTGGGATCACCATTGACCAGAAACGTAACTATGAATACTGTGGCTACAGGAACATTTCAGAGGCAAGGTATTCTGCGGTGGTGACTTATCTCTTGACTCCCCAAAGCCTCTCCACCATCTACAAACCATAAGTCAGGATTGTGATAGAATACTCTCCACTTGCCTGGACAAGTTCAGTCCAACAACACTCAAGAAGCTGGACACCATCCAGGACGAAGCAACCCACTTGATTGGCACCCTATCCACCACGTTAAATATTCATTCTGTCCACCACTGCCACAAAATGGCTGCAGTGTGTACCATCTACAAAGATGCACTACAGCAACGCACCAAGGTTTCTTTGACAACACCTCCCAAACCCATGACCTCTACCGCTAGATGGACAAGGGCAGCAGGCACATGGGAACATCACCTCCAGTCTCCTCCAAGTAACACGCCTTGGAAATATATAGCCTTTCCTTCATCATAGCTGGGTCAAAATCCTGCAACTCCCTCTCTAACAGCATTGTGGATGTAGCTACATCACACAGACTGCAATGGTTCAAGCAGGCGGCTCCCCACTATCTTCTCAAGGGCAATCAGGGATGGGTAATAAATGCTGGCCTTGCCAACGACGACCACATCCCCTGAATGATTAAAAAAGGATTTTGGTATTCAGAGGGATTTGGGTATGCTTGTACACGAATCACAGAAAGGTAAAATGTAGGTAATTAGGAAGGCAAATGATATGTTAGCCTTTATTGCAAGGGGATGCAGTATAAGAATAAGAAAGTCTTACTGCAATTATTTAGGCCTTTGGCGACACCACAACTGGAATACTGTGTCCAGTTTTGGTCTCCTTACCTTAAAGGGATGCAACAACGTTTCACTAGATGGATTCCAGTGATTAGAGGGCTGTGTTATAAGGAAAGATTGATATTTTCTGTATTCTGCAGTTTAGGAAAATGAAAGCTGATCTCATTGAAACATAAAATTCTTGGAGGACTTGTTGGCGTTGATGCTGAGCGGCTGTTTGTTCCAGCTGAAGAGTTTGAAACTGGGTCATAGTTTCAGGATGAGGGGTTGGCCATTTAGGACAGAGATGTGGAGAAATCTATTCACACAGTGGGTTGTGAATCTTTGGGATTTTCTACCCCAGAGTAAAGGCCTGCTCAGGTCAGGAAAAAAATACCCGACCCGAACCCGACAGAACCACATCGGGCCCAACCTGGCCTGCGTCCCTCCATTTTTTTCCCCGACCCGAGCCCTGGAATGTTCACATTACCTACCTTCCCATTCCGAATCTGCAGGAAGCTGCAGCATGAGCACAATGACGTCATAGAGACGCTCACTCACTCACTGCGCAGACTCCGTGTTTCCCTCCTTGATGTCCTGGACTCCCACCTCAGGTAGGCTTTTCAGCTTTTGACAATTAACAGCAGAGCAATATGCAATACTTACTGTGTGTGTCCGGCCCAACCCGACCTGGGCCGAGCCCGAAAGCCGGACCCGGAAGAGCGACCCGACCTGAATCCAACACATGCCATCGGGTCCCGTCTGGTTCGGGTCGGGTAGCAGGCCTTTACCGCAGAGGGCTGTGGAGGCTCCGTTTTGCATATGAGTATATTCAAGACTGAAATCGATAGATTTTTTGGACGCTAAGGGAATTGAGGGATATGAGGACAGGCTAATATTGGACTTGAGTTGGATGGTCAGCTACCATCTTATTGACTGGCGGAATAGGCTCACGGGGCCGTATGATTCTATATCTTCTGTTTTTATGTTACTGTTTGCTATTTTGATACAACTGAGTGACTTGCTCAGCCACTTCACAAAGGGCAGTTAAGAGTCATCCACCTCTCATTCCGAAATACAGTACCTCCAACAGTGCAGCACGCCCTCAGTACCGTTGAGTAATAGAGTCATTTTATTTATTTATGGTATAGCAGGAGGCCATTTGGCCCATTGAATCCATGTCGGCTCTCCACGGAGCAATCCAGTGAGTTCCACTCCCCCGCTCAATCCCCATTGCCCTACAAATTTATTTCCTTCAAGTGTCCATCCAATTTCCTTTTGAAAATATTGATTGTGCTTCCACCACCCTTGTGAGCATCGAGTTCCAGGTCATTACCACTCTGTGTTTTAAAAAAAAAGTACTTCCTCACATTCCTACTGCAGCTCTTGCCCAAAACCTTCAGTCTGTGTCCCCTAGTCCTTGTATCATCAGTTAATGGGAACTGTTTTCCTTGTCTAACTTACCTAAGCCTGTCATAATCTTGTACATCTTTATCAATTCTCCCTTCAATCTCCTTTGCTCCAGGGAGAACAACCCCAGCTTTTCCAACCTAACCTTGTAACTAAAGTCCCCTATCCCTGGAACCATTCTGGTAGATCTCTTGTGCACCCTCTCAAGGACCCTCACCTCCTACCTAAAGTGTGGTGACCAGACCTAGATGCAATATTCTAGTTGGAGCCTAACCAGAGCTTTATAAAGGTTCCGCATAACTTCCCTGCATTTGTACCCAGTGCCTCTATTTATGAAGCCCAAGATCCCATATGCTTTGCTAGCCACTCTCCCAATATGTCCTGTCACCTTCAAAGATCGATGCACTTGCGTCAAGATGGAGAGTGAAGTAGTTGATTCTGAAACAAGGCTCCTGAATATTAGTAAAGGAAACTACGAAGGTATGAGGTGCGAGTTGGCCATGACGGATTGGGAAACGTTACTTAAAGGGATGACGGTTGATAGGCAATGGCAAACATTTAAAGAGCGCATGGATGAACTGCAACAATTGTTTATCCCTGTCTGGCGCAAAAGTAAAACGGCAAAGGTGGCCAAACCATGGCTTACAAGGGAAATTAGAGATAGCATTAGATCCAAGGAAGACGCATATAAATTTGCCAGGAAAAACAACATACCTGAGGATTGGGAGCAGTTTAGAATTCAGCAAAGGAGGACCAAGGGATTGATTAAGAAGGGGAAAATAGAGTACGAGAGCAAGCTTGCGGGGAACATAAAAACTGACTGTAAACGTTGCTATAGGTATGTGAAGAGAAAAAGATTGGTAAAGACAAATGTAGGTCCCTTACAGTCAGAAACAGGGAAATTTATTATGGGGAAGAAAGAAAAGACTGACCAACTAAATGCATACTTTGGTTCTGTCTTCACAAAGGAGGTCACAAATATACCAGAAATGTTGGGGAACACAGGGTTTAGTGAGAGGGAGGAACTGAAAGAAATCAGTATTAGTAGAGAAATGATGTTGGGGAAATTGATGAGATTGAAGGCCAATAAATCCCCAGGGCCTGATGGTATGCATCCCAGAGTACTTAAGGAAGTGGCCCTAGAAATAATGGCTGCATTGGTGGTCATCTTCCAAGATTCCATAGACTCTGGAACAGTTCCTACAGATTGGAGGGTAGCTAATGTAACCCCACTATTTAAAAAGGGAGGTAGAGAGAAAGCAGGGAATTATAGACCAGTCAGCCTGACATCGGTAGTGGGGAAAATTCTAGAGTCCATTATCAAAGATTTTATAGCAGAGCATTTAGAGAACAGTGGTAGAATCGGGCAGAGTCGGCATGGATTTATGAAAGGGAAATCATGCTTGACAAATCTACTAGAATTCTTCGAGGATGTAGCTAGTAGAGTTGATGAAGGGGAGCCAGTGGATGTGGTTTATTTGGACTTTCAGAAGGCTTTCGACAAAGTCCCACATAAGAGATTAGCATGTAAAATTAAAGCTCATGGGATTGGGGGTAGTGTATTGCGCTGGATAGAAAATTGGTTGGCAGACAGGAAACAAAGAGTAGGGATAAATGGGTCTTTTTCCAAATGGCAGACAGTGACTAGTGGGGTACTGCAGGGATAGGTGCGAGGACCCCAGCTATTCACAATATACATTAATGATTTAGATGAGGGAACTAAATGTAATATCTCCAAATTTGCAGATGACACAAAACTGGGTGGGAGGGTGAGTTGTGAGGAGAATACAGAGAGGCTTCAGGGTGATTTGGACAAGTTGAGTGAATGGGCTAATGCATGGCAGATGCAGTATAATGTGGATAAATGTGAGGTTATCCACTTTGGTAGCAAAACAGGAAGGCAGATTATTATCTGAATGGTTATAAACTCAGAGCGGGGAATATGCAGCGAGACCTGGGTGTTCTCATACACCAGTCGCTGAAGGTAAGCATGCAGGTGCAACAGGCGGTAAAAAAGGCAAACGATATGTTGGCTTTCATAGCGAGAGGATTCGAGTACAGGAGCAGGGATGTCTTGCTGCAATTATACAGGACCTTGGTGAGGCCATACCTGGAATATTGTGTGCAGTTTTGATCTCCTTATCTGAGGAAGGATGTTCTTGCTATAGAGGGAGTGCAGCGAAGGCTTACCAGACTGATTTCTGGGATCGTGGGACTGACGTATGAGGAGAGATTGAGTCGGTTAGGATTATATTCGCTGGAGTTCAGAAGAGTGAGGGGGGATCGCATAGAAATCTATTAAGTTCTAACAGGACTTGACAGGGTAGATGCAGGCAGGATGTTCCGATGGTGGGGGTGTCCAGAACCAGGGGTCATAGTCTAAGGATACTGGGTAAACCTTTCAGGACTGAGATGCGGAAAAATTTCTTCACCCAGAGAATGGCGAGCCTGTGGAATTCACTACCACAGAAGGCTGTTAAGGCCAAAACATTGTATGTTTTCAAGAAGGAGTTAGATATAGCTCTTGGGTCTAAAGGGATCAAAGGGTATGGGGGGAAAGCCGGAACAGGCTACTGAGTTGGATGATCAACCATGATCTTAATGAATGGCGGAGCAGGCTCGAAGGGCTGAATGGCCTACTCCTGCTCCTATTTTCTATATTTCTATCCCCAGGACCCTCTCTTCCTGCACAATCTTTAGAACTGTGCCATTAAGTCTATATTGGCTCACCCTGTCCCTTCTTCCAAAATGTATCACCTCACACTTGTCTGTATTAAATTCCATCTGCCACTTATTTGCCCATTCTGCTAGCCTATCTATGTCCTGTTGCAGGCAGTTCATATCATCCTCACTGTTCGCATCACCTCCAAGTTTGGTATCATTGGCAAATTTTGAAGTTCTATACTGTATTCCAAGGTCCAAAAGCTTTCTTCAAATCCATTTACACAACATCCAGCATATTCCCTTCGTCAGCCTTCTCTGTTACTTTATCAAAAAGTTCAGTTAGATTAGTTGAGCATGGTCTTCCTTTTACAAATCCATGCTGGCTAATCTTAATTAACTCAAACCTTTCCAAGTGCCTGTTGATATTTTTTCTCCAATTATTGTTTCTAAAACCAAACCTACCACTGATAAACTAATTGGCTGTAGTTGCTGGGACTGTCCATAGACCCTTTCTTGAATAAGTGTGTCACATTTGTCACTTTCCATTCCTCTGGCACCTCCCCCATATCCAGGGAAGATTGGAAGATTATGGCAAGCGTTTCCGCTATCTCCACCCCCACTTCCTTTAGCAATCTGGGATGCAAGCCATCTGGACTAGGTGACTTATCTACCCTAAGCATAGCCAGTCTTTCCAGTACCTCCTCCCTCTTAATTTTTACCCTATCCATTGCCTCTACTCTCTCTGCTTCTACAGATATATTGTCAGATTCCTCTTCCTTAGTAAACACTGATACAAAGTGCTCATTAAGTATTCTAGCCTCACCCTGTGCCTCTAAGCATATATTATCCTCTTTGTCCCTAATAGGCCCTGCTTCATCTCTTACTACCTGCTTACTATTTATGTGCTGGTTGAAGATTTTTGGGTTCCCTTTTATGTTGACTGTCATTCTATTGTCATATTTTCTAATTGCCAGTATTATTTTCTTCTTCACCTCCCCTCTCAACTTATTGTATTTGGCCTGGTTGTCACTTGAAGAATTCACCTGAAATGCATGATACACCCTCTTTTTTTGTTTCATCATAATCTCTATCTCCCTAGTCATCTAAGGAGCCTTGTTTTTGGTTCCCCTCCCTTTTGCCATTGTTGGAATGTACCTAGCCTGTACCTGAAGCATCTCTTCTTTAAAGATAACCCATTGTTCCATTACAGTTTTTCCTGTCAGTCTTTGGTTCCATTTTATCCTGGCTAGAACTCCTGTCATCGCATTGAAATTAGTCTTCTTCCAATCGAGCCATTTTACCTTATATTGATCCTTGCTATTCTGTATTACGAGTCTAAACCTTATGATATGATGATCACTCTTAGTCAAGTGCTCCACGACAGGCACTTGGTCCACTTCATTTCGTAGCACCAGATCCAGCAATGCCTCCTTTCTAGTTGGGCCGAGAACATACTGATCAAGGAAGTTCTCCTGAACACATTTCAGAAATCTGTCCCCCTCCTTTCCCTTTACTCTAGCATTTATCCCAATTGATATTTGGGTAATTAAAATCCCTCAATATCACCACTCTATAGTTCTTGCCCATCTTTGTGATTTCCCTGCAGATTTTCTCCTCTCTCACAATTTGGAGGTCTATAGGATACTTCTAGTAGTATGATCATACCCATTTTGTTTCTCAACTCTAACCAAATGGATTTTGTCCTTGCCTGCTCAAGGACATCCCCTATTTCCAATACTACTGCATCTTCCCTAATCAGTACTGACACCCCACTTCCCTTTTTTCCTTCTCTATCTGTTTTGAACACCTTATATGCTTGTATATTAAGCGCCCATTCCTCACCATTTTTAAGCAATGTTTCCGTTATTACTACTATATCATATTTCCATATTGCTATTTGTGCTTGTAGCTCACCAACCTTACTCACCACACTTTGTGCATTTACATACATGCATTGTAATTTTGTCTTTGCATTCCTTGTAACCCTTCTCAGCCTGCTTCTCTCTAATATGGTATTACACTCCCTTCTCTAGTATTGACCGCAAGGGAATATGAGGATTGTGTGGGGGGAGAAAAGCATTGAAGTGGAAGATCAACCATAATCATATTGAATGGCAAGGCAGGCTCGATGGGCTGAATGGCCTACTCCTGTTCCTATGTCCAATACTCTCACATGATGAGGGAGGAACTCAAGAAAATTACAATCACCAGGGAAGTGGTACTGAGCAAACTGTTGGAGCTGTGTGCTGATAAGTTTCCTAGTCCTGCTGGACTTCCTCCTAGGGTCTTAAAAGAAGTGACTAGTGAGATAGTCGATGTGTTGGTTTTAATTTTCCAAAATTCCCTAGATTCGGGGAATGTTCTACCTCTATATGCCGGTGCCCATCCCCCTGCCAATTTATTTTACACCCTCCCCCACCACACTAATGAACCTGCTCGCGAGGACATTGGTTGTAGTCCTGTTGAAGTGCAACCTGTCCCTTTTGAATAGTTGCCTTCTCCCCAGAACTGGTCCCAATGCCCCAAGAGTCTGAAACCCTCCCTCCTGCACCATGCTTTAAGCGACGCATTGATCCTTCCTATCTTCCTATTTCTACTTTCGCTAGCATATGGTACGAAGAGTAATGCAGAGATTAGTACCTTCGAGTTCCTACTTTTTAACTTCCTCCCTAGCTCCTCAAACTGTGACCACAGGACCTCAATACCTGCCCTTGCTATGTCGTTGGTACCAATGTGTACAACAATTTCTGGCTTACTCATTGCACCTTCTCTGTGATGTCCTTTATCCTGGTACCAGGAAGGCAACATACTATGCGGATGCTGGTTGACGGTTACAGAGAATGCCTGTCTGTCCCACTCACTATGGAATCTCCTATAACAACTACATTTCTACACTTTGCTGCTCCCTTCTGTACAGAACATTGTCCATTGGTGCCATGGTTTGGACTGCACCCTTTAGGGTATCGTCGCTCCCTGCAGTCTCCAGTGCTGAGTACCTATTTGAGAGTGGCATATACCCTGAAGACTCCTGCACCTCCTGCCTCTTCCTGGTCTTCCAGGTGGCCACCCACCTCGTATCCTGAACTCTTACTGGCTGTGGGGTGACAACCTCCTGGAAGCTATGATCCAGGAAACTCTCCTGCTCCATGATGCTCCGCAGTGACTCCAGCTGCCCCTCAAGCTCGAAATCCTGAGCTCAAGCTGAAGCAGCTGCAGACGCATTCTACACACGTGGTCACTGAAGACACGTGAAGTGTCCTGAAGTTCCCACGTGACACGGGAGTTGCAAGCAACAGGTTGCAGCTGTGCATCTATGATCTTAAAAAGAAACTTTTATCATCTAGTTGGTACCTTGTTTAACCTATTTTAATTAATGCCTCCAGACCTGCTTAGTGCTTCTACTGTTATTAATTCACTCACTGTTATACTCACCCTGATTGAGGTTATTAGTTTCCTGGCTCCTAATTTGAAAGAATGTTCTAGTTTAGAGAGCGAAAAAGAGAAATACTCACTAATCAATCACTTAGTTGCTTTCCTGTGATGTCACAATTTGACTTTTATTCCAGTCGCAGTGGGACGCTCTGAACCCTCCCGAGAGCCTCCCCGATCCTCTCCACTATTCTTGCTGTGCTCTCACTCTCCGGGCTGCACCCCTGCCCTCCCCGCCCCCCGTCTCGATGTGCTCTTCCTCTCAGGGGCCGCTCTTTTATCCTATCTGCTGGTTTCGCTGTGCTCTCACTCTCAGGGGGCTGCTCTTTTATTCACCCTACCAGTCTCACTGTACTCTCAATCTCTGGGCCACTCATTTATCCTCCCAACCGGTCTTGCTGTGTTCTCGCTCTTAGGGGCTGCTCTTTTATCCTCCCGTCAGTCTCCTTCTTCTGACTCAGCGGCAAAAGTGCCACCAGCTGTGCTACAGCTGACTCTGTTTGTGAACAACGAAAGGCTGGACAAGCACTTTTTCACTTTGACAGTTTTTCTTTAAGTACACTCAAGTATCAGGTGATTGGAAAATATTGAGAGTTGGCCAGTTCCTCCTTGCCTGCTGTAAACTGAATTTTCATGCTTTTATTCCCCTCAAAGGATGGATCATTGGGAAACATTGATGATCTGGCTCAGCAGTACACAGAATACTACAATACCTGTCTCAGTGACGTGCCGGAAAGATTGGAAGAGCTGTGCACGCACAGAGTCTCAGAGGACCTTGAACTGGTAAGAAAATTCCCTCCTCCTCCGAGATCTGCGTGTTTCCAAACGAGCAAAGAAAAAAACTAGCATTCATATAGCGCCGTTCACAACTTCAAGACGTCCCAACGTACTTTATAGCCTTTTCAAATACAGTCACTGTTGTAATGTAGGTAACGTGGAAGCCAGTTTGCGCACAGCAATGTACCACAAACAGCAATCAAACAAGTGACCGGGTAATCTGTTATTAGAGATGTTGGTTGAGGGACAAGTGCTAGCCAGGATACCAGGAGAACATAGCAGTACAGCAAATTCAATTGTATTTGAGAACCCTGGAGTGAAACATTAATTAGGCTTCAAATTAAATATCAAATTTCGTAGTTTATAATCCATTTGATTTGCACTTCCCGCCTCCCACCCCAACCCACAGTTCGTTCTTTTGAATTGGCCTTATTTATACAGTGCGGTGGGTTCAAAGATGAAATCTAGAACAATTTATAAAGCCTTGGGTTTCTGAAAGTAATTCACAGCCAATTAATTGCTTTTTAGGTGTTACATAGACCAACACAGCAGCCAGCTACCCGGACCAACAGTGAGATAAATGACCAGATAATCACTTTATGATGATGTTGGTTGAGGGATAATATTGGTCAGGACATCAGAGAGAGCTCTCCTGCTCTTCGAATTGTGCCATGGGATCTTTTAATGCACTTGAGAGTGCATAAAGAGCCTTGGTTTAATGTCTCATCCAAAAGACAGCGGGTGGAGAAACTGGACCTTTTTTAGGCGCTAATCGACCTCCTCACCCTTGAAAATAGTGTCCGACACTTCTGACAGTGCACCAGACGCCATCTTGGTGCAGTAGTTTTCGCGCTGATGACAGTGCTGCCATGTTTGAATGCCATGCTCCAGCCTCCGTGCTCTCAACCTCACACAGCTGAACACAACGTTAAACAGCATGAAGAATCCCCCACCAGTGCGAATGAAGTACTTACAGGTTAGTTGCTGGATTATTTCTTCTGGCTGCTGGTGTGCAATTCTGCACATTTTTGGAGCTTTCTTATAATTTTCTAAAGTTTGATTAGTCTACAGCAAGTGATCTGGTCTGGTTCGGGTCGGATTCTTTTTCCTGACCTGAGCAGGCCTTTAGGGCAAGGTGCGCTAGTGCCCATGGGAGAACATTTGTTAAAGAAGGCGCTCATCACATTGCCATGTTAATGAGGGCTGTGTTCACATTGGCATAGTTCTAAGGAGGAAGGGTGAGGTCTACATCTCACAATTAAGGTACAATGGTGCATGGCTTTCAAACAATGAAGCCTAAAGATTTCAACAAAGCACCTTTTAAATATTTAACACTAAATGTATAATCTACACCTGTAAAACCCAAAGTCTGGCTATGTGCTCTTCTTTAATCCGTTTGCGGGTACTCCTACACAGTGTGATCCTGGCAGCAGCAGCTGGGCTGGAGGCAGGCTGCCCCTTTGCCTGTGATGACATTGGCAGGCGTCCTTTGGCTGCCTGAGGCCTGGAAGACCCCAGCTGCCTGGGGGTCTCCTGCACTGGTGCAGGACTCTCTTAAGGCGTCGTGGCTGCTGGAGCCGAGTTTACTGGCAGAGGAGCTGAGGAGCCGGTTGCCACGCTTGGAGCGCTGTGAGGGGAGCTCCCAGATGTGGCTGTCAGTCTCTCCTCCTCTCTTTGAAGGCTCTCCTGAGCCACGCTGCTCAACAGAGAAGGATCAGGAGCTGCAGAAGCATCTGGGCTCCTGTTCCTTCTTTTGCCTTGTCAAAGTTGCGTCAAGCTAATGGCCAAGGCGATGGTGTGCAGGTCAGCACGAATCTGTGGGATCTGGCTCTCCATGAGGGTTGCCAACCTGTTGATGGAAGAAGCCATGTACTCATAGGCCTGAGTCATGGATATATTCCTCCATCGTCTACTCACGGCTGCTCAAGGCCTCTAGCATCTCCACCAGATTTTGCCATATTCCTCTTTGTAACTCCAACATGCTCTGTGCTGTCGACACAGAGGCTTGTCATTAACCTGGGGCTCACATTGGCCTGGCCACCCACAGTCCTCTGACTGTCAGAGGCCTCAGCTGTGTCAGCCTCTGTCAGCTGCTCGTGAGCGTGTGTGGTGCTCTCACTAGCTTGTGACCCAGATTCTAAAGCCGAGCATGTACCCACTGAGGTGGAGGGTGCAAGAGAAGCATGGGTCAGTACATCCTCTGAATTGTCTTCCTCCTCAGAAGTGGACTGTCCCCCAGTGGTTGTGGGCCCCTGCAAATGGCTACCTGCATGCGACAACACAAACATATGTGCGTTGGACGATGCAGTTCTCCTGATGCCTAACAAGCGGGTCATCAACATTGATGCACATGCCAACGGAAAACAATCCTCACTCTCTTGCACAGGAACTCCACCCTGGATGCCCGCCAGCTCCAAAGCCTCTTCCTCGGCGGAGGTCAGTGGACGTACGTGTGGGATTCCTCTTTCTATCTGGGACATCTCCTATTATGGGCCCTCTTATGCTACACGAGTAAGGATCAACATGCCATTTCAGCTCTTTCAGCTCCTCAACCCCTACTGGGGAATCTGATTTCACTCATGCTGACATTCGCAGTCATGGAAGTTAAGGGGGGGTGAGTTACGAAGGAAGGTGGCCTGTGGCCGAGACACATTCACGCATCTGTCAGGAAGAGACAGAACCCGAGCCACTCAGTCAACACCGCAGCGCTGCTCCCCTACCCGTGTCACGCAACCACCCGGATACTCGCATGCAATCCTCAAGAAGGTGACTGGTATGGAGCACTCAGCTTGGCTGAACGCAGTAGGTCATTGACCCTCTTCCTGCACTGGATCCAGTTGTGCTGGGTGCCCCTACGGCTTCTGACCTCCTCTGCAATCTCCACAGGCTTGCTTGGTCAGGCAGGAGGATCTCATCTTGCCATCGCGGGGGAAGGTAACCTCCTGACTTTCCCTTGAAGCCCGGAAGAGAATCTAAAGGGGAGACATCACTGAACCATGGAGCCACCCTGTAACTTTGTTCTGACTAAGTCTTCTGCCTTCCTCGGGGGATGGTGGGGGGGGAGGGGGGGGGAGATGGGAATAAAGGACCCAGTTGGACAGAGTTGTATGCTGCACCAAACCCTGGACAGGGGTGAATGCAGGGCTGGCAGACCTTTAAATATGGTGCCAGCACCTGCTCTGGTGTCATCTGAGGTTGTAATCAATGATTCTCCTCCCCCCCCCCACCCCACCCCCCCGCACGTGATTGTGAGGGGACCCGCACCTTCAATACGCAAAATGGGCGTCCGCCTTGGAATCATGGTGGGATGGGTGCCCACGTGGCAGATAGGAATGGCACCATTTACCAGGCAGCACACTGTTTACCAGGGGCTGAATTTAATCAGTCTGTACACATTGCCTGCCTATTGCCCCTCAGGTACCCACTTTCTGCCTGTAAAACAGGCAGTGCACGATCCAATTTCTAGTCCCATAACCTCCTGATTCGCAGGCGTAGGTGCTACCAGTCGAGCCAAATTGACAGAGCTCGCGTTACTCAAATGTCATAGATGCACCTGTGGAATTGGTAGGTCATGTTTGTGCTGTGTCATCATTGATTCTTGGTCCCACTCTTTCCTCTGTCTGCTGACCTCCATTTCCCTGAGCTATTCGGTTAACGCTCCTTCGTGCTTGATGTCATTCCTGATTCCAACCTCAAATGGCGTAGAGAAGTAGATACGTATTTATATCACCAGATAAGACTGTGGCCAAGGAGTTGGCCGGTAGTGAACCAAATGTGAGCAGTTTTGCCCTTCCTATCGTGGTGAACTGGTACTTAAGCCCAAATAAAACCATCAGTATTACCTCTCTCGAAAATTTGGAAACCAATTGGATTTAACAAAATAATAATCTGAGCGTTCCAGATTCAGATGTCTTTGCTAGCTCAAGAGTAAGCTAATGATCTTTCACCATCTCCTCGACTTTACTTTGCAACAGTTACTTTTGTTGGCATCAAATCCATATTGTTCCTTCTCTTCTAGTTTGCTTTGTTCTTCATCTTTCCCTGCCTTCAATTTCTAACATGAACGTGCGCTTCTTGTCGTTTTTCTTTGTAGCCAAGCGAACAAACTCTAAGCTAGAGATCATACACATGTGTACAGATTCATGTCTTTGTGTTTGTGTGTGTGTGGTTTATGTGTGTTTATCTGTATATATCTGTGGGTGTGTTTGTTTACATGTTTGTGTTTGTTTAGACGTCTGTGTTTATATGTTAATACAGGTCCGATATCCAAAATCTGACTGTCCAAAAACTGGAAATTTTTGAAAATAGTCAAAACCCATTTTGCTCCAATAAATTCTTCTTTCTAAACTTTTCGTAAAGTATGTAAAAGGGTTGATATGTAGAGGAAATAATTATAATAAGACTAAAATGTAGCATTATTTTTATGAAGATTAGCTAAAGCAAGACTAAAGCTAAAATGATTACAGCACAGTACAGTGTAAGTCTCTCGAGAAATGCTGAGGCTGTAAATGTCCTGGTCAGGCTTTCATCGGATCACTGTGTGCGGTTCAGGTTAACACACTTCAAAAGGGATGGTCATGCATTGGAGGAGTGAGCAGCAACAAGGATGATCCCAGGTACAAAAGGGGATGAACTCAGAGGCAATATTAGAGGAGCTTAATCTTGACAGTCTAGTGTCCAAAATCCAGTAAATTCCAGAATCTGCCACAATCTCAGACCCGAGGCTGCCAGATTTTGGGCATCGGACCTTATAAAATCTATTTTATCGGCCCAGATGATGCATGCATGAAATTATCAGTACTTTGGTTTGTTTGACAGCACTGCCAGCTCTTCATGATCACCTGTATGCAATAGCATAATCCTAATTTCCCTAGTTGAAATCAATGTGTGTTTGCTAATTGTCATAATCAGACACCTCCCTGCTTCTTTTCTAGCTTGTTCAGGCTAAAGCGATATATTTAAAGAAAGATAAAAGTTTTATGCTTGTACAGTGCCTAATCACACCTCTCCGAAATGGCTTCATGCTTTGGAGGCGCAGTAACCACCAGGCCTACTAAGGTAAATGGGCATAGTATAGATGCCATTGTCAGCCTGCTATTTCCTGAGGCCAGGTACAATTTTAGTTGCATTTGAAAAGATCAGGATTACAAAATGGTAATGTAGATGACAGCATATGATTGAGCTGTGCAACTGGGTTAGTGCACAGTGCCTGAAGCTATAATCAATATGAAACAAATATGAATAAAGGCAAGAAAGCAAGAAAGAGCTTAGATTTCTTTAGCCCCTTTCATGACATCAGGATGTTCCAAAGCACTTGACAGCAAGTTCTTTTGAAGTGTTGTCACTGTTATAATATAAGAAACAATGCAACCAATGTATGCACAGCAAGGTCCCACAAACAGCGATGAGATCATGAACAGATTATCATTATTAGTGATGTTGGTTGAGGGATAAATATTAGCCTGGCCGCTGAATAGTGCCATAGGATCTTTTATGTCCACCTGAGAGGGCAGATAGGGCCTCGGTTTAACGTCTCATCCGAAAGACAGCACCTCCAATAGTGCAGCACTTCCTCAGTACTGCACAGGGAGTGTCAACCTAAATTTTGTTTTCAAGTTTCTGGAGTTAGGGGGCTTTAACACACCACCTTCTGACTCAGAGTAAGAGTGCTACCCACTTAGGCCACACTGGCACCTGTGGTGCAGCAGTAAGCATAAATAAATAAATAACTTGCTAAGATTGTACACTGATTAAGAATGTTTAGTGTTTTCTAAAGCTGAGCTGGTCTACAGACAATATGACAGAATAAGACCACTTTTCAGATGTATGTTACACCCTGTTTTCTATCACGTTGAAGTGCTAATCACGCTTATACAAACTCTGATGCAAGTCGCCTCCCTATACAGAATCACAGAATTGTTACACCGCAGAAGGAGGCCATTCGGCCCATCGTGTCTGCACCGGCTCTCTGAAAGAGCAATTCACTCAGTGCCGTTCCCCCGCCTTCTCCCCGTAACCCTGCACAATCTTCCTTTTCATATAATGGTCTAATTCCCTTTTGAATGCTTCAATTGAACCTGCCTCCACCACACTTTCAATCGCTGCATTCCAGACTTTAACCACATGCTGTGTGAAGAAGATTTTCCTCATGTTGCTTTTGCTTCTCTTATCAATTACTTTAAATCTGTGCCCTCTCATTCTTGATCCTTTCATGAGTGGGTACAGTTTCTCTCTATCTACTCTGTCCAGCCCCCTCATGATTTTGAATACCTCTATCAAATCTCCTGTCAGCCTTCTCTTCAAGGAAAACAGCCCCAACTTCTCCAATCTATCTTCATAACTGAAGTTCCTCATCCCTGGAACCATTCCCGTGAATCTTTCCTGTACTCTCTCCAATGCCCTCACGTCTTTCCAAAAGTGCAACACGCAGAACTGGATGCAATATTCCAGCTGAGGCCGAACTAGCCTCCCTCTCCACGGATGTTTAGAGTGAAACAAAGTATATGCTGTAAAAACAGAAAATGCTGGAAATACTCAAGCCAGGCAGCATCAGTGGGGAGAGAAACAGAGTTAATGTTTCAAGATGACGACCTTTCATCCGAATTCTGAAAGGCATCAACCCGAAACCTTAACTCTCTTTCTCTCTTCATAGATGCTCCTGACCTGCTGAGTATTTCCAGCATTTTCTGTTTTTATTTCAGATTTCCAGCATTCGCAGTATTTTGCTTTTGTTAAAGTATATACCGCATCCTATGTTACAGTAAGGAGGTGACTCTTTCACCCATTCATATGCAGCCCATCATGCTGGAGGGCACTTACTGGCTAGCATTGAATCATTAAGCTGTTGGCACAAGTAGATCTTGAAATCTAAGACCACAGAACTCACGTTGAACAGAAACCGCTGGTCATGGACTGGCACGCAAGTTGGGAGGCACTGGATACTTGGATGTCAGTGTCTGCGGACTCCTAACTTCCAGCATCTCAACAATTTGTGTCTGCTCCTGCAGCATTGAAGTGTTCGCCAAGATTTTGTGCTCAAGTCTCTTGAGTGTGACTTGAACCTACAGTCTTCCTTTCCAGAGGTGAGAATGAGACTGACTGAGAAAAATTTGACAACTGGGCAAACGTAGACAAAGTGGATTCTGGATCCAGACACTGACCTTCAGCACAAGCTGCAAATAGTTGACTGGTAAATCACATCCCTATCCCTTTCCTGTTCCATCTTTCCCTGTGGATTTTTAATAGTTGCACACACTTCCTGTTTCCTGTTGCAGTCCTGTTACTTTATCAGTTTAAATTCCAGCTGTCCGTTGCTTCCCTGCACATCCTTCTAAATAATATTGATCTCCCTGCACTGATCATCTGATTTGCATAGGTTGCTGTCATCAGCACCTGTAATGTTTTGCTGGTGCCTCACTGTTACCCACAGGCCTGAAGGAGACCAGTTGATTCACACACTCGCATGATTACCCCAGTTAAATTTCACACCGGTTTCTCTGTTCAGAATGAGTGAGCATCGCTCTGAGGGAGGTGCTGTCTTTCAGGTGAGATGTTAAACCGAGCCCTTGTCTGCCCTCTCAGGTGGAAGTAAAAGATCGCTGGTGCTCTTTCGAGAAAGAGCAGGCTAGTTCTCCCCTGTAATATTCATTCCTTAACCAATATCACTAAAACAGATTATCTGATTATTGCTGTTTGTGGGACCTGCTGTGCACAAATCGGTTGTGTTTCCTATATGACAACAGTGACTACACTTCAAAAGTACCTCATTGGCTGGAAAGCGCTTTGAGATGCCCTTAGGTCCTGAAAGGTACTATATAAGTGCAAGTCTTTTTCTGAAGGGCAGTGAGTTTCATGTTGGACAGTGTTGGGCTCAGGATGTAAACCGTCTGGCTGTAGCACTTCTAGTTTTGATTGGGTGTTTTCAATTGCCAGTTGTGTTGGTGCCATTAAAGTGAAGAATCTGATTCAGGGTTAAATACAAGTTAAATGATTCAGACTAGTAATGAGAAATCTTTACTCTCTCATTTTGAAGAATCCCATCTCTGTAATTAAGTTTTCAGACTTGTTTTGTTTCTTTGATAAACAGGAAGCAGTAGCTCCACTGATTCTACCCTCTTTTGCTCTTGACTTTGGCTGTGATAATTTTGGATTGAAAACTGCCACGTTTTACTGATTTACAAAGACTTCATGTGTTCTGATTTTAGGAAAGCTCAGTTGCCAATCCACCATCACCACAGCTGCTGCCTGAGACTGCAGTGAGTACAGCTTCCCTCCAAATCCTCCTGGAGCCTCTCCAGGAACACAAGAAATGTATTAAATTCATCTTGTGATTTCAACACAGCTCTTTTTTCTTTTTAGCAGCCACTGACTCTGAATTTGTTTCCCAGGAATCACGTCCATTGGGGAGTGTGGTGTCAACACCAGAGAGCGAGAGAGAGTAAGTGATGTTTACAGCACTGGCAACATCATTAAAACACCTCCTCACTCGTGCTTTCAGATAAACACACCAGCGTCTGTAAGTGGTGTTTCATTTCCTTAACAACAGAAGGGGCGTGTTTATGTCACTATCTCCACCCATCTGTGTGTCACAAAGCCAGAATGATGAGTCAGGCTCATAACCCAATCCAAAGATGTCCACATTATCAAGCACAAAGGAAAACCTTTGCATGGTTTACACTGGGCTGTATTTACTCCTGTTAATGAAACACTGGGCTCTATCACGCAGTGCATTCCAAATCATTAAAGCGCTTTAAAGACGTCTGCAAACGCGACATGAAGTCCTGTGACATTGATCACAAGTCGTGGGAGTCAGTTGTCAGCGATCGCCAGAGCTGGCGGGCAGCCATAAAGGCGGGGCTAAAGTGTGGCGAGTCGAAGAGACTTAGCAGTTGGCAGGAAAAAAGACAGAAGTGCAAGGGGAGAGCCAACTGTGTAACAGCCCCGACAAACAAATTTTTCTGCAGCACCTGTGGAAGAGTCTGTCACTCTAGAATTGTCCTTTATAGCCACTCCAGGTGCTGCTCCACAAACCACTGACCACCTCCAGGCGCTTACCCATTGTCTCTCGAGACAAGGAGGCCAAATAAGAAGAAGATTCCAAATCATCATAACTCCCTGTAGTTAAAAAAAAAATTTTCATCTCTTTTTTTTTTTGCCAATTTACTTCAATCTGTGTCCTCTGGTTACTGACCCACCTGCCAGTGGAAAGTTTCTCCCGATTTACTCTATCAAAATCCTTCTTAATTCTGAACATCCCTATTAGATCTCCCTTAACCTTCTCTGCTCTGAAGAGAACAATCCCAGCTTCTCTCGTGTCTCCTGATTACTGAAGTCCCTCATCCCTGGTATCATTCTAATAAATCTCCTCTACACCCTTGACCTCCTCCCTAAAGTGTGGTGCCCAGAATGATACCTTAATTTATTCTGTCACTACTTTCCCCAGTTATTTATATTCCCTATTTCCAGGTATGCCATCCCTCTGCCTTATTAATTTCAATACTTTCCCGCACTACCTTACTTACCCTTTCTGTTCTGATTCAGGTTCAGCCTGACCCATCTTTCATCCATAACTTATCCCAGTGTCCTTGGAATATGAAAACTTCCCTTCTATGCTATCATTCTGGCCACACTGCCTAATTTGCTTCTCCTTAACTTGTCTAACACTTGGTACTGGGATTTTCCCTGGACCTCCTACTCCCTTAGGTCTTGCACTTCAGTCTGAACCTGACTGCTCATACTTACTCTGCACAACTTCCACCCTACATTTTCCCGTGCCATTGGTTCGAATGTCAACCACCATTCATGCTGATTTCGTTTCCTTCCCTCTTGTTATGTAAGACACAGCACAGCATTTCAACAGGCTGTGTATCTCCCTTACTTTATAAGTCCTACAACTGCCTGTTTCCATGGCTGGTGTGTCTCTTTTCCCCATGGGTAAATCAACCCTTCTTCCCAGTGCTATGCTGTTGTTATTGAATCCCCTCTCAAGTCTCTCAATGCTCGTTTCTCGTAAGTGTCAAGATCTGCCTATTGTGCTGGTTGCTCCTGTCCCTTCCCAATTCCCCTGTGGGCACTCACCCTCCCTTTGCTTCACTATTCCTCTCTATCTGTCCAATGACAATTTTCTGTCATATATCTCCAAGAAACCTTTCCTCCTGATCCTGACTTTAAGCAGTTTAGACGTCATTAATTAAAACTAATTTTCAGTTATTTGTCTGGTCTTGTAATTTCAGCCCTGCTGTGTCTCAGCACCAAACTCACGTTCTGGCCAAATTCACTTCCTTACCTCTCTGAGCAAAAGCACTTTGCCAGTGCCTCACTCAGTTAGCATCTTATCTCCCTTTACTGAGAACGGCACAGTTCCAGACCTGCTGGAGTTGTAAGGTTTGTCCCTATCATCATGCTTCTGCTGTTCTGTTAAACTTTGCATCCAGTATTCCTCAATATTGCTAAATTATCCATCACCTTGCAAGTGTTGAGCTAATGTGCGGTTGAGGAATGCTTTTCAGTGGTCTGTTTGCTTGCTTGATTCACGCTGCAATTCACATGTGGTCAGAATCCCAGTCTGTCCTGATCCATTGGTGAATGGCTCCTTGCAGCTCAGGGTCTGTATGAGCCAGGAATGGGCCCTGGATTTCAATCCAAAACCCCAGAGACGAACATCGAGAGACTTGGGAGAGGATTCACGAGCAACAGCATTAAGAAAGACAGTTGTTTACTTACACAGCTTTTTTTAATCAAACGAAAATGGCCTGCATTCTAACACTGTTTTATTTTTTAAACAGACATTTGATTTGCAAGTCAAGCTCGGAGGATGGGTCAGTCGGTGAGTATCGTTTTGTTCTGAAGATTAGTGTTAAATTGTTGGACTAAAACATCCTCAACTTTCTCTTTATCTACCAATCTAGTTGCCTTTATATCTGTCTGTCCATCTACATGCCTGTGTATCTATTTGCCTGTCAATCTGTCTAATTATCTCGATTCCTCTATCTGTCTGGCTTTCTACCTATTTATTATATGTCCATCCGTCTATCTGTCTATATATATCTATGTATCTGTCTGTACCATTATTTATCTGTCATTCTCTTTGCCATCTAAATATATGTGTTTACTTGTGTATCATCCATCTATCTATATGCCTTCTATTTATCTATCTACTGTCCTATAGTGAAAGCATCTGTTTATTTTAATACTGTTTATATTTAATACATTTGTTTATTTGTCTTTCTATCTATACCTATGTATCTGTCTCATTTTCTATTTCTCTTTCTATCTATTTACCCATCTATCAATCTCTATCTTACTTCTACCCATCTATATTTATCCTTCTATTTGTCTTCGTCTCTCTGTTCGATGTGTATCTATATCTATCGTGTGTTTGTCTCTCTGTCTATATCTATTTCTGTCTGCATGTATATTTATTTGTCTCATGCTAAGCCCCACTCACATTATCACCCTATCTTCAGGATCTGCACTGGTCCCCATTCCAAGCAATTTGATTTCAACATCCTCAATCTTACTCAAGAATCACTTCAGCCATTGTGCCACTAGACTTCTACAATCACCTACAACCCGGATCACCTATCTGCTCTGGTCTGTTTGATCTCTTCTTCTTCTCTGCCATGGATGGCACAGCTTTCAGATAGCACAGCCCCGAATGGAGTTCTCCTCCTGTCCCCAGCTGCCTTGATACATCTCACCCCTTCTTGAAAGCCTCTTCACCCAACTCCTCTTTGTGTCCCAATTTCCTAACTAGTCCTGTGAAGTGCTTTGGGATGTCGAACGTGCTATATAAATGCAAGCAGTTCACTTCCCTGTCTGACCCAGTCGGGAAACCCAACCCCGAATGGAATGTTTGCTTTTATATCTAAAGGATTAGAATGTAAAGGGAAGGCAGTTTTGCTAAGCTATACAAAGCCCTGGTTTGACTACATCTGGAATACTGTGTGCAGTTCTATGAACTGCACCTTAAAAATGCCTTCGAAGGAGTGCAGTGCAGATTTATCAGAATTTACCAGGGTTCCATGTGTTAGATTACGAGGAGAGATTAAATAAACCAGGTTTGTATTCCTTGAAATGTAGAAGGTTAAGGATAATTTGATTGAGGATTTTAGGATTTTGAAAGGAATTGAGAGGGTAGATAGAGAGAAACTTTTTTTTGCTTGTGGGTGAGTCTAGGACAAGGTGACATAACTTTAAATCAGAGCCAGACCATTCAGGAGAGAAGTTAGGAAACAGTTCTTCATAAAAAGAAGTGTGGAACTCTCTCCCATCAAAAGAAGTAAATGCTAGGTGCATTAATAATTCTAAATCTGAGATTAATGGATCTTTGCTAATGAAGCGTATTTAGGCGTCTGGAGCTGAGGCAGGTGGATGGAGTTAGGATACAGATCAGCCATGGTGAAACAGGCTCAAGGGTCCAGATGGCCTTCTCCTGTTCCTATGAATGTCTCGGGACCAGGGATAGGCACCGACATGTTGCACCAAGGACATTTGACAAAATTATTGTCTCAGTCACGGACAGGGGGGCAATTAATCTGAATATAAAGTGTATCTAATCTAATGCCATCAAAATACAGTCCAATTTAAAACACATTTCTCCCCATAAATAAAATAGCTAAGCATACAAGCATCAATGGAGAGCAGCACAACTGTATTAGCTAGCTCGCAAGCAAAATAGTACGCAATGCCAATGCGAATTACTTTTGTTGACAGAGTAGAGCAAGCTACACTATGTCACGGGGTGGTAGATGGACTTTGTCAGTTGACCTGTGTCGATTAACACTGTGTCAAGAGTGCAAATTCATCCAATAAACTCAAGGAGAGTGTTGTTATTGTAGTTATTGAGGTGAGGCGGTAGAAAAATCAGCAATCAAAGACAGACCATTTCTCACACTGCTTTTGTCACCCATAGTCAATGTTTGTGCAACTTCTCCATCTGCTTGTAATATTTGTCTGAAGATAGGGCAACCAACAAAAGGGTAGTGATCTCCAAATCAGGATAGAGCAGATAGTACTTCCAAAGAGTCATATAAAACAGAAAAGCAGAGTGGGACAGGAAGGGACAGAAAGATTAATGGTAGGTAGCCAAGACTAGTTTATTTATCTTGACAGGCTGTTAAACTAGATCCTGGATTCTAAAATACAGAAACAATAGAATCTCTCTTGGACGAAATGTCATTTGCTCACTAAAGCTAGTGACAGAATTAGATAAACACAATTACAAATAAAGAGTGCTCCTCAGTTCCTCCAATAAAGTGATTCTCTTAAATTCACATATGTCTATATCTCAGTCTATCATTGCCGATTCTGTTTCAGCTCTGACAAGATAATTATTAGCAAAAGCTTTTGTGCAAAAATTGAGTGGTTATTACTGTATGTATTATTCAGTTACAAAATGTTTAGTCAATATCTGTAAGATTGTACTCCAGACTAACCAATTTATGTCCAAGCCAAATCTCTTACCTGTTAGCAAAGGTGCACTTAGAACGTAATGCAATGATATGATACAGACAACTTGCAAATGATATTGGCCGCTCATTTTATCTGCTCTCAAACTGAATAGTAAATGATGCACATTGTAGTTACTGATCTTTGACATACTTGTGAAACCTCTCCTTTAAACAAATTCACAGCAAAATAAATCAGTTAATGCCTGTTTCTAACATGGTCATTGAAACTTAATAAATTTTTACTACGTCTTCCCCGTCAGTTTTAAAACTGCAAATGCGTCATAGATTTTGTTAAGGAATCGTAGACAGTTCATCATAGATTAAGGTGTATTAAAGCTATCCGTTACATTGTATTTACTAACTATTGTATCTGGGTGAGCAGCATCCTGTTTTCACCAATATCACTCAGCCCCTATACACCGTATTTTTGTATTCATGAGGAACTTACAGTGCTGACTTCTGGAGATCCCTTGGATTTTGTTACCTGTTCTCCCCTTTATACAATTTCTGGAACAATACGATTCCAAATAGATAGCAGCGGAATGTGACATATATATAGAAATAAATGCCCAGTAACTTTCAACATGCCACTGATCTTGCGTCCCAAATGAAAGTAATGCGTGCTAGAGCGTAAAAATCAAGACATTGCCATTTTAAAATGAGTTTACGTAACACAAGTCTTTAAAGTTGTGTTTTAAAATAACCTAGCTGCTACGTTATTTCAAAACACAAGGTTAAAGGCTTGAAGCAGGGATATCCAACCTTTTTGCGTGGGGGGGTCGCCACATAACAATTATTTTCTTACACAGGGGACTGGTGAGATAATTTCAGAAAGATAAAGGCATTAAAATTTATCTTACTATTAATCTTACTATCAATCAAAACAACAGGAAATGTGCATTTTTGTGAAGAAGCTTTAAATGAGAAGACTAATTTATTGTCTTACTTTCTCGTCACTGTGTTGGACACTGGTTTAGTGAGATATCCAGCATTTTTTTGCTTGCATAAGTAGTCAATGTCTGCCCGCACACTTATTTAGCGATGCGGAGTATCCCGGATAGATATACATCTATCAGGAGAGATCTTGATTGTGCTCTCTCCCTCCTCTCTCTTTCTATCTCTGTCTGTCTGCCTTTCTATCTCTCTCTCTGTCTCTTTCCGCCCCCCCCCCCAACACCGTGTAGTCCCCCCACCTCTTGTGTTGTCCCCTCCCATGTGTTGCTCCCTCCCCTCTCTGTGTAGCTTCCCCCACCCCATGTCTTCCCCTCTCTCTATCCCTCCCCCCACCTGTCTCTGTTCCCCCCCACCTCTCTCGCTCTCTCTGTCCCCCCCACCTCTCTCGCTCTCTCTGTCCCCCACCTCTCCCTCTCTCAGCCACCCGCTTTCTCCCCCCATTATCTCTCTCTCTGTCCCTCTTTCTTTCAGACCCCATGTTCTCTCGCCCTCCCCCACTCTCCTCTTCTCCCCACGCTCTCTTCCCCCCACCCACGCTCTCTTCCCCCCACCCACGCTCTTTTCCCCCACCCACGCTCTTTTCCCCCACCCACGCTCTTTTCCCCCATCCACGCTCTCTTCCCCCCCCCCCCCACGCTCTCTCCCCCCCCACGCTCTCTCCCCCCCCACGCTCTCTCCCCCCCCCACGCTCTCTCCCCCCCCCCACGCTCTCTCCCCCGCTCCACGCTCTCTCCCCCCCCCACGCTCTCTCCCCCCCCCACGCTCTCTCCCCCCCCCCACGCTCTCTCCCCCCCCCACGCTCTCTTCCCCCCCCCCACGCTCTCTCCCCCCCCCACGCTCTCTTTCCCCCCCACGCTCTCTCCCCCCCCCACGCTCTCTCCCCCCCCCCACGCTCTCTCCCCCCCCCCACGCTCTCTCCCCCCCCCCACGCTCTCTCCCCCCCCCCACGCTCTCTCCCCCCCCCCACGCTCTCTCCCCCCCCCCACGCTCTCTCCCCCCCCCACGCTCTCTCCCCCCCCCCACGCTCTCTCCCCCCCCCCCACGCTCTCTCCCCCCCCCCCACGCTCTCTCCCCCCCCCACGCTCTCTCCCCCCCCCACGCTCTCTCCCCCCCCCACGCTCTCTCCCCCCCCCACGCTCTCTCCCCCCCCCACGCTCTCTCCCCCCCCCACGCTCTCTCCCCCCCCCACGCTCTCTCCCCCCCCCCCACGCTCTCTCCCCCCCCCACGCTCTCTCCCCCCCCCACGCTCTCTCCCCCCCCCACGCTCTCTCCCCCCCCCCACGCTCTCTCCCCCCCCCCACGCTCTCTCCCCCCCCCCACGCTCTCTCCCCCCCCCCACGCTCTCTCCCCCCCCCACGCTCTCTCCCCCCCCCACGCTCTCTCCCCCCCCCCACGCTCTCTCCCCCCCCCACGCTCTCTCCCCCCCCCCACGCTCTCTCCCCCCCCCACGCTCTCTCCCCCCCCCACGCTCTCTCCCCCCCCCACGCTCTCTCCCCCCCCCCCACGCTCTCTCCCCCCCCCCCACGCTCTCTCCCCCCCCCCCACGCTCTCTCCCCCCCCCCCACGCTCTCTCCCCCCCCCCCACGCTCTCTTCCCCCCCCCCACGCTCTCTCCCCCCCCCCACGCTCTCTCCCCCCCCCACGCTCTCTCCCCCCCTCCACGCTCTCTCCCCCCCTCCACGCTCTCTCCCCCCCCCACGCTCTCTCCCCCCCTCCACGCTCTCTCCCCCCCTCCACGCTCTCTCCCCCCCCCACGCTCTCTCCCCCCCCCACGCTCTCTCCCCCCCCCACGCTCTCTCCCCCCCCCACGCTCTCTCCCCCCCCCACGCTCTCTCCCCCCCCCACGCTCTCTCCCCCCCCCACGCTCTCTCCCCCCCCACGCTCTCTCCCCCCCCCACGCTCTCTCCCCCCCCCACGCTCTCTCCCCCCCCCACGCTCTCTCCCCCCCCCACGCTCTCTCCCCCCCCCCACGCTCTCTCCCCCCCCCCCACGCTCTCTCCCCCCCCCCACGCTCTCTCCCCCCCCCACGCTCTCTCCCCCCCCACGCTCTCTCCTCCCCCCACGCTCTCTCCCCCCCCCCCACGCTCTCTCCCCCCCCCCACGCTCTCTCCCCCCCCCCACGCTCTCTCCCCCCCCCACGCTCTCTCCCCCCCCCCACGCTCTCTCCCCCCCCCCACGCTCTCTCCCCCCCCCCACGCTCTCTCCCCCCCCCCACGCTCTCTCCCCCCCCCACGCTCTCTCCCCCCCCCACGCTCTCTCCCCCCCCCCCACGCTCTCTCCCCCCCCCACGCTCTCTCCCCCCCCCCCACGCTCTCTTCCCCCCCCCCACGCTCTCTTCCCCCCCCCCACGCTCTCTTCCCCCCACCCACGCTCTCTTCCCCCCACCCACGCTCTCTTCCCCCCACCCACGCTCTCTTCCCCCCTGCACGCTCTCTCCCCCCCCCCACGCTCTCTCCCCCCCCCACGCTCTCTCCCCCCCCCACGCTCTCTCCCCCCCCCACGCTCTCTCCCCCCCCCACGCTCTCTCCCCCCCCCACGCTCTCTCCCCCCCCCCCACGCTCTCTTCCCCCCCCCACGCTCTCTTCCCCCCCCCACGCTCTCTTCCCCCCCCCACGCTCTCTTCCCCCCCCACGCTCTCTTCCCCCCCCCCACGCTCTCTTCCCCCCCCCCACGCTCTCTTCCCCCCCCCCACGCTCTCTTCCCCCCCCCCACGCTCTCTTCCCCCCCCCCACGCTCTCTTCCCCCCCCCCACGCTCTCTTCCCCCCCCCCACGCTCTCTTCCCCCCCCCCACGCTCTCTTCCCCCCACCCACGCTCTCTTCCCCCCACCCACGCTCTCTTCCCCCCACCCACGCTCTCTTCCCCCACCCACGCTCTCTTCCCCCATCCACGCTCTTTTCCCCCATCCACGCTCTCTCCTCCCCCCACGCTCTCTCCGCCCCCCACGCTCTCTTCCCCCCACCCACGCTCTCTTCCCCCCACCCACGCTCTCTTCCCCCCACCCACGCTCTCTTCCCCCCCCACGCTCTCTCCCCCCCCACCCCACGCTCTCTCCCCCCCCCCACGCTCTCTCTCCCCCCCCACGCTCTCTCTCCCCCCCCACGCTCTCTCCCCCCCCCACGCTCTCTCCCCCCCCCACGCTCTCTTCCCCCCCCCCCCACGCTCTCTTCCCCCCCCCCCACGCTCTCTTCCCCCCCCCCCACGCTCTCTTCCCCCCCCCACGCTCTCTTCCCCCCCCACACGCTCTCTTCCCCCCCCCCCCACGCTCTCTTCCCCCCCCCCCACGCTCTCTTCCCCCCTGCACGCTCTTTTCCACCCCCCACGCTCTCTTTCCACCCCCCCCCCACACTCTCCCCCCTCCACCTGATGGACTTTAAAAATAATAATCAGAACCCACCAGAAATCCCCGAATCTGTCTGACGTTCTGAAAGCACTGTCTCTGCTTCAGCAGCTGTCAGCCATGAAACTGACACGCAATTTTTTTTAAAGCTGGTCTGACGAAGCCGATAGAAAATTTCTCAACCCTGAAATTACCAGTCACGGACCCCAAAATTGTTTACCACGGACACTGGTATCCGTCTATGGACACTTTGCCGACTTCTGCTCAGGACTCAACCCAGCCCCTAGTGCTTCATGGCTCAACCCAGCCTGACCCATATTGCGGTCGAGTGAGTGGAGGGGATAAATTAGGGGTTGACAAGTCAACCTTCTTTGAGGATGAAAGAACACAGGAAGTTAATGGTCCTGACACTTGAACATAATGCACTCAAACCTGGAGTGAGAAGTTCACCTTTACTTCTCTCAGTTGGACTGGTAATTCAGAACCCTAAACTAATAATCCAGATATTATGAGATCAACTCTCAATGTAGCAGTTGGAGTATTTGAATTCAATTTTAAAAATCTGGAAACATAAAACTGCTAACAGTTGAGACATTAACATTGATCATGAAGCTTTTGGATTACTGTAAAAAAAACCTAACTGGTTCATCGCAGCCCTTTAGGGAAGGAAACCTGTTCTCATTACTTGGTTTGGCCTACATGTGACTCCAGTCCCAAACCAAATACCCTCTGAACTGCAGTAGCCAGCCACCAAGGACTGTGCTACCTAGCCAGGGTAAACATAGGACATTCTGCTCCCATGCCAGGGACCAGGGTAAACATCGAGCACCATGCTTCCATGCCAGGAACCAGGGTAAATATCAGACACCGTGATTCTGGCCTGGGGCCAGGGTAAACCAGCAATGCCACGGGATACGATCTTATTTTGTTAAAATGTATAAAACCCTCTGAGAGTGTGAACTTGAATGTTAAGATTAGTTCATGAAAAAAATGAGGAAAGGGTTCAACGCTGTTTGACTATTTTGTGTTCTCCTTACAGGAAGTAGTGACTGGAAAAAGAAAAATAAATCCTTTTGGCAGGGATTTCGGAAATCACAGAAAGGGAATGCAGTGCGGGAACTGTGTAAAGGTAAAGCTATTATGGGGAGAGCTTTCACTTCAGCTTGTACTTCTGCCAATTGTGCAGTGGGGCAGGCACTTTAGCTAAAGGCCTGTTGTTAGGATGCCAATCTCTGGGATTGTCCTGGCATTTCCAGGAATTAAAGATTAAGCTCCTGGATACTGCTGCAAGCAATGCCTGGGAGAAAAATCATAGGGGACATTGAAAAAAAATGCTGCAGATTTTAATTTTCTTTGAATGGTTTTATTAGTTTAGATTAGAGATGGGGAAAAAAGTTTGTTCGACTGAGCAGGGCATTTGGAGGTGGGAGATCATTTATTTATTTAGAGATACAGCACTGAAACAGGCCCTTCGGCCCACCGAGTCTGTGCCGACCATCAACCACCCATTATACTAATCCTACACTAATCCCATATTCCTACCACATCCCCACCTGTCCCTATATTCCCTACCACCTACCTATACCAGGGGCAATTTATAATGGCCAATTTACCTACCAACCTGCAAGTCTTTTGGCATGTGGGAGGAAACCGGAGCACCCGGAGGAAACCCACGCAGACACAGGGAGAACTTGCAAACTCCACACAGGCAGTACCCAGAATTGAACCCGGGTCACTGGAGCTGTGAGGCTGCGGTGCTAACCACTGCGCCACCCTATCATCATGTGATGAAACTTCCAGGTTCAATAGGCAGAGATCCACCCTGTATCAAACAAATAGCAACAAGAGTTTTATTTGGCTATTTATAGTAAATACTTTCTAGTGTTTAGTGCCACTCCCCAATCCTGTCACTGGGTTTGTCGTTTCTACAAAGTGTGCCTTTAGCTGCCCAATATCCAGGTAAACATGGTGCGATGCAGGGGATCGAATTGAGACTTGCCTCCACCGTCGTCGTCGTCCGGCTAACTGGAATATAGCACATGTGAGATACGTGATCTTCAGTAGTTAGACAAAGATATCCTCTATCAGACTAAGGATCAGTATAAAGCAGCAAATGGATTTACTAACGATTAAACAAATAAATGAACAGGACTCAATACAAGAAGTTTGCTTATAACAATGACAGACTTCCCTATTTTCCTTGAAATCGAGACAACAAACACCCCTGTCCCGCTCTAACCCACCCCAATATATATATATGGCAGAGTTAAAAATCCAATTGGTTCATTAATGTCCTTTGCGGGAAGAAACCTGTTCTCCTTATGCGGTCTTCCCTCTGTGTGACTCCAGTCCCATTCCAATGTGGTTGCCTTTCAGTTGCCCTCTGACTGCAGCAGTTTAAGAAGAAGGTCCACCATCACCTTAGGGCAACTAGAGATGGGCAATGAATGCCAGCCTCACCAGTGACACACACATCTCAAGAATAAATTTTTTTTAAAAATGTAATATCCTTACTTTCTGGCACAGGCACATTGGGCCAAATGGCCTGAAAATTCGAGATGGAGACAGGTGCCCTGAGTTGTGCTGGGCAGTTCATGTTTTAAAACTTAACCTTTTGAAGGCTTTTTAATAACAGAAGGATTTTTTTTCTCTTAAAGGAGAAGATGTTGGATTTGTGGCCAGTGAGATTACCATGAGTGATGAGGATCGCATTGAGCTGATGATGATGGTCAAAGATAAGATGATAACAATAGAAGAGGCGCTCGCTAAGGTAACTCAGACACGTCTCCTACAGGTTGAAGTAACTTCTATTCACATTGATTCAGTTTATTTCACTGGCTTTTTTTCTGTCACAACTACAGAATCAGAAGCCCCAGTCTCGAGACTTTCCTGAGTCCCTGATTATTTATTGAGTTTCAGCTTTTTATGCCTATTTTTATGTTTCACTGTGTGTTAATGAGATTAGTAGGACATTTGAGTGTAAATAGATATCAGTGGAATGAGGGTAATTTTGAGCAGAAATTCTGGTTGGCACGCCCACAGGAAATTCCAGCCCCAAATACTTATATTTTACCACCAACTACCATACCCCTCCTTGGAGAACAGACTCGGAAGGATTCATTCGGCAGTTCTTCCAGGCGTGGCGAATTCTAACTTTGTTCTGAACTACTGGATGTCATTTAAATCTCTACTAATAAGAAAAATTGGCATTTATATAGCACCTTTCACATCCTCTGAATGTCCCAAAATGTTTTACAGCGAATGGAGTACTTTTAAAGTGTCACCACTGTTGCATTGTAGGAAAGACAGCAGTGAATTTGCACAAAACAAGGTCCCACAAACAACCCCTCTGACAGTGCAGCATTCCCTTGGTGATTCAGCCTGGACTTTGCACTTGCGTCTCTCGTCTGGGACTTGAACCCACAACCTTCTGACTGAGAAGCAAGAATAATACCACTGAGCCAAGGCTAACTCTAATCACTGTTTGCAAAGGTCAGAGGACCTGCTGTATTTGTTTTTTTTTTCCCCTTCTGGATTTTATTTCTTACAAATAAATTAATTCTAATTTATTTTTCAGCTCAAAGAATATGAGTGTCATAGCAGGCTGTCGCTGAGCATGGATTCAACTCAATCGGCAGGTGGAGCCCATGAGCCCTGCGATGAGTCCTCCGATGGTGGTGTGAGTAAAGTCTGTTTAATGCTGTTTAATTCTCGGGCCTCAAAAATCTTTGGGGGAGCCTCAACCCCTGCAGGTACCTCAGTATCGTACCCGCTAGTGAAAGAAAGGACAAAAAACTTGCCTTTATATAGTGCTTTTCAAGACCACAGGACAACACAGAATGCTATATAGTTAATTAAGTACTTTTGAAGTGTAGTCACTGTTGTAATATAGGAAATGTGGCAGGCAATGTGCGCACAGCAAGGGCCCACAAACAGCAATCACAGAGTCACATAGAATCTACGGCACAGAAACAGCCCATCTGGCGCAACTTGTCATTGCTGGCATTCTTGCTCCACATAAGCCTCCTCCCATCCTTCTATTCATTTCTCCCTCATGTATTTAGCTAGCTTCTACTGAAATGCATCTGTGTTATTTTCCTTAACAGGTCCTGCTTACTGCTGTATGGATAAACAAGTTTCCCCTGAATTCCCTATTGGATTTATTACTGACTGTCTTATACTTATGTCCTCTAGTTTTGGACACTCCCACAAATAGAAACAGTTTCTCTATATCTGTTCTATCCCACCAGAAATGAACCCCAAAAACTTGGTTTGCTTTTTTAATGGCCTTATTAACCTGCATTGCTACTTTTAGTGATTTGTGTACTCTAGATCCCTTTGCTTCTCAGCCCCATTACAGCTCTTAGTATCCCATCAGTATGCGGCCTTGTTCTTCTTCCTACCAAAATGCACCGCCTCACACACTTCTATATTGAAGTTCATTTGCTAATTACAGGCCCATCCTGTAAACTTATTAATGTCTTCCTGTATTTTGTCACATTCATTCTTTGTATTAACTACACCTCCCAAACTGGTGTCAACTGTAAACTTTAAAATTGTACTTCCGATTCCTGCATCCAAATCATTAATGCAAGTTGTGAACAATAGTGATCACAGCACTGATCCCTGCAGAACACCACTTCCCACCTTTTGTCAACCTGAATAGCGACCCTTAATCCCTACTCTCTGTTTTTCATTCTGTAGTCCAATTTGGTAAGCCTTCTGCTACTTGTCCCTGACTCCACATGGTCTTACCTGAAGTCATGAGTCTACTTTGCAGTACCTTTAGAAGGCATTTTGAAAATGCAACTGTATTATGTTGACTCCATTACTCTTGTCTATGCTTTCTGTTACTTCTTCAAAAAAGTCATTAAGATTGATCAAGCATGGCCTTCCCTTTTGAAATCTGTGCTGACTACTCTTGGTTATATTTTCGGTTTCCAGATGTTTTTCTGTTACATCTTTGAGGATTGCATTATCTTTCCCAGCTGATTGACCTGTGGTTCACTGGACTTGTTCTATCTACTTTTTTTAGATACAGGAATAACATTAGCTGCCTACCAGTCTTCTGGCACAATTCCCTTTTCTAATATATTTATATATATTCTATATATGTATATATTTATGTATACATATATACATATAGATATATATGTATGTAATAGTGCCTCTGCTATCTCTACCCTAACTGTTTTTAATATGTGCATTTGCAATCTATCCGAGTCGGAGGTTTTACCTTATCGAGGTTGATTATTAGTTTATCAGTTATTTCTCCGCTTTCTATCTTAAATGCCATTATATCTTTTTTGATCTTTTTTTCTAATGTCATGTTCGCCTTGTAAGTCTTCCTTGTAAATACGAAAGCAAAGTAACATTCAATATTTCTGTCATTTTGCTACCATTATCTGTGAGTTTGTCTTGTGCACCCCTTCATTTTTTTTTATTGATTCTGGGGATGCAGGCATCGCTGACAAGGCAAGCATTCATAGGTCAGCCGTAATGGCCCTTGAGAAAGTGGTGCTGAGCCACCTTCTTGAAAAACTACAGTCGTGAAGTGAAGAAACTCCCTCAGTGCTGCTAAGGAGAGAGTCCCAGGATTTTGATCCACATTCTATCCTTTTTTTTTGTTACTTGTGTCTGTAGGATACTATTTCATTGAAATGTCACTGGTGGACGCTCAACCCCCAAGGGAAAAATCTCAGTATTCCTGCCTGCCTGAAGGTGCCACAGTACGTGACTTTGCTGCTCAGGCCTGGGGAAGACCTAAACCCACTTCCTGTCTATCCCCCTTTCCTCTGTTCCCCTCCACTTCTCTCTTTCCCTCCCGTCCCCGCTTTGCCTCCCGTCCCCGCTTTGCCTCCCGTCCCCGCCTCCCCTCCCCTCCCGTCACCGCCTCCCCTCCCCTCCCGTCCCCGCCTCCCCTCCCGTCCCCGCCTCCGCTCCCGTCCCCGCTTCCCCTCCCACTCCCCTCTTCCACTCCCCTCTTCCCCCCCCCACCCCTCTTCCCCCCCCCCACTCCCTCCCCCCCCACTCCCCTCTTCTCCCCCCCACTCCCCTCTTCTCCCCCCCACTCCCCTCTTCTCCCCCCCACTCCCCTCTTCTCCCCCCCCACTCCCCTCTTCTCCCCCCCCACTCCCCTCTTCTCCCCCCCCACTCCCCTCTTCTCCCCCCCCACTCCCCTCTTCTCCCCCCCCACTCCCCTCTTCTCCCCCCCACACCCCTCTTCTCCCCCCCCCACTCCCCTCTTCTCCCCCCCCACTCCCCTCTTCTCCCCCCCCACTCCCCTCTTCTCCCCCCCCACTCCCCTCTTCTCCCCCCCCACTCCCCTCTTCTCCCCCCCCACTCCCCTCTTCTCCCCCCCCACTCCCCTCTTCTCCCCCCCACCCCTCTTCTCCCCCCCCACTCCCCTCTTCCCACCCCCCACTCCCCTCTTCCCACCCCCCACTCCCCTCTTCCCACCCCCCACTCCCCTCTTCCCACCCCCCACTCCCCTCTTCCCACCCCCCACTCCCCTCTTCCCCCCCCACTCCCCTCTTCCCCCCCCACTCCCCTCTTCCCCCCCCACTCCCCTTTCCCCCCCCACTCCCCTCTTGCCCCCCACTCCTCGCTTCCCCCCGTCTCCCTCCCTCCTTCTCCCTCTTCTTCTCCCCCCTTCTCCCCCTTCTTCTCCCCTCTCCCCCCTCTCCTCCTTCTCCCTCCCCCTCCCCTCTCCCCCTCCCCTCCTCCCCCTCCCTTCCTCCCCCTCCCCCTCCCTCTCCCCCTCCCTCTCCCCCTCCCTCTCCCCGTCCCTCTCCCCGTCCCTCTCCCCCTCCCCTCCCCCCTCTCCCCAGCCTCTCCCTTCCCCATTCCTCCCTCCCCTGTAATGTTGTTAAATGGTCACATTTTTAAATATTTACATTTCACTCAACTATATAGAATTTGAAAGGCCACAAGTTGTGTATCCTTTTATTCAATAGTTGCCTCTTGATCCCACTTAATTAAGGTGTTTAGGATGATTAAAGGATTTGGTAGGGTGTATAGAGAGAAACTATTTACTTTGATGAGTCCAGTATAACGAGACAGAGTCTTGAAATTAGAGCTAAGCCGCTCAGAGACAACGTCAGGAAGCACTTCTTCACACAAAAGATAGTGAAAACCTGGAACTTTCTCCCTCAAAAAGCTGTTGAGTTCCAGTCAGCTGAAGCTTCAAGACTGAGGTCATTTGATTTTTGTTAGCCAAGGGTATTAAAGAATATGGACCCATGGCGGGTGAATGGAGTTGAGGTACAGATCAGCCGTGATCTAATAGACTTGTGTAATAGGCTCAAAGGGCTAAATGGCCACCTTCTGTTCCTCTGTTCATAATAACAAAGGCAGCTGAGCTCTTCAGCACTTGCATTGTTAGAGTTACCAGATAAAAGATACTTACTCAAAACTTGCCGTCGACCAATAGAACCGAGAGGCTGAATCTTAACCCCCAAAAGCGGGTGGGTTGGAGTCGGGTGAGAATCTAAAACCTGAAAATCTCACAACTCCACAGCATGTGAACTTCTCGGTTTCCTGACAGAAACTCTGCAACACCCCAACCTGCCCCTGATCACCCCATCCTTGTCAAATTGGGAGCTATGTAGCTCCACCATGAAGTTCCCTCTAATCTGAAATATTTGGTTTATGTAAGACCCTTTTTTCTGCTTGCTTCATTGGGGACAACTCTAACCACTTATTTGGAACACAAAAGGCTGCCACCATCCACTTGGGAATCGATGTATGCTCATGACAGTGCATTTCATTCTATGAATCAGCTAGAGCTCAGCAAGCCTGCCGCATTTAATGTAGATTCCAATTCTCGCCTTTTCAGATATGGGAGCAGTTGGATGATGATGTTCAAGAGGTGAAGTTTAAGAGGTTCCACAAGTTGGTTTCTTCAAAACGCAGATCAAAAAAGAAACTGATTAAAGTGGAAGAAATGAAGAATACATCTACTGGAGGTAAGCCGGAGAACATTCCAATGCTGCCTTGATACATTGTGAATAATTAGTGCAATAGAAAATCAATACAGTATGAATAAATAGTGCGAGAGAGAACCAATAGAGTGTAAATAAATAGTACGAGAATCAATATATTGTGCATAAATAGTGTGAGAGAATCAATATAGTGTGCATAAATAGTACAATTGAGAATCAGTGGAGTGTGCATAACTAGTGTAAGAGGGAATCAATACAATGTGAATAAATAGTATGATCGAGAATCAATACAGTGTGAATAAACAGTCCAATTATGGATTCTATGGGTTGCCTTCAACTGACAGTGGACTGGCTGGTTTACCATTGGTCAATTTATCCTTTAAATACAGATGTTCCACTAGCTAACTCTCCAGTACTGAAGCACAATGTAGGATTGAAAAGTTGTGGTCAAAGCTTCTCCTATCATCTCTCTGACTTTATCCAGCTGCAGGTGCACCCATTAGGGCCCACTGACTGGTCCACATATAATTCTGCTCATTTTTTTCAGACCCAATCCCTTTTTTCCAGTTATCTCTAACAATAGTTCTGGATCCTTCTCTAGTACACTTATATTCTCACTTCCACATTTGAAGAAAAATAAAGAAAAAATGGTATATTAGGTCTATGATATTAGAATATAGAGAGTGTAAAAAGTAGGATCTAACCCTGAGTTTGGGCGGACCTCCAAACTCTGCCCCCACCCCCACCCCACGATCTTAAGCTCCAAGATTTCAATATTAGCCTCTTAAAAGTGGCTTACAGTGTCTGAAGTTGTCACTCCTCCTTCCATTTAATTCACATCTGTAATCTATAACTTGTTACTGCAACCAGAGAAACAAAGGTAAATCACAATTTTTTTGTTCATGGTGGGGAACAAGTTCAAATGGAGCACAGTTTGGACATAATGCTATAGTGCTGCAATGCTGATTCACCAACTCATGTTCCTTTTGAATGTGGCTCCCTGCTAGGGATCAGTTCTATTACGTTTTATTTTATTTTTATTTAGAGATACAGCACTGAAACAGGCACTTCAGCCCACCGAGTCTGTGCCGACCATCAACCACCCATTTATACTAATCCTACACTAATCCCATATTCTTACTACATCCCCACTTGTCCCTATATTCCCCTACCACCTACCTACACTAGGGGCAATTTATAATGGCCAATTTACCTATCAGCCTGCAAGTCTTTGGCTCTGTGGGAGGAAACCGGAGCACCCAGCAAAAACCCACGCAGACACAGGGAGAACTTGCAAACTCCACACAGGCAGTACCCAGAATTGAATCCGAGTCGCTGGAGCTGTGAGGCTGCGGTGCTAACCACGTTATAGATGGGAATTTCTTTGAGCACATACAGTGACACCCTAATCTTCCACAATTATCCATGTGTGTGTGAGATAATTGGACATGCATCATGCAGCGAGATTTTGTTGGAAGCCTGCTTTGGGGCTTACCTTTACAGCTGTAAGTATTACAATAGCTCCAGTTTTAATTTAAAAAAAGAAAGTGACTTGCATTTATCTAATGCTTTTCACGACCACAAGATGTCGCAAAGTGCTTCACAGTAAATAAAGTACTTTTGAAGTGTAGTCAGTGATGTAATGTAAGAAACTCAGAAGTGACCAGATGTTTTAGCGATGTTGGTTGAAGGATAAATATTGGGTAGAATATCAGAGAGAACTCCCCTACTGTTCTTTGAAATTATACTGTGGATCACTTGTGTCCAGCTGAGAGGGTAGACAAGTCCTGAGTTTAACTTCTTATCCAAAAGATGGCACATCCTGTTAATGATGGATTAATTATATTGTTAAAGATACACAGGTGAAAGGCATTATTTAAATAAGGACTTAGAGGGGATATAAAGAAAGCCTGCTGGGGCACAGATGGTTAAACAGGAGGCAGAAATATGTAATTTTACATTCTGTGAATAAATTGACCATCAAGAAAAGGAATAAAAACAGAAAGTGCTGGAAACACTCAGCAGGTCTGGCAGCATCTGTGGAGAGAGAAGTAGAGTCAACGCCTCAGGTCCGTGACCTTTGATCAGAACTGATGGAGGACTCGATGGCCGTGGCATTTCGAGATCGTTCAGATACGGGACACAGGCATTAATACAGCAGAAGAATCACAGACAAAGGAAATGAGGATGAAGATATTTTTGGCAGATCTGGCAGACGACAGGAATGTAGTAACAATAACAGACGAATGAACCCCAGGATTGCCCAGGGAATTATCAGGTGTTTTAGATGTGATTTAAAATATCATTATGCGGTAAATTGTCCAAAATGGTACAACAGGGTTTTCGAGGCGACGCATGACACGGAAGGTTCGGAAGTGGAAGATGATATTGATCAGTCTGAGGGAATCGTACTGGTCACAAGAAGCTTCAGTCCAGCAATGAGTGTACTAGTCACGGATTTATTTCATTGCATCGTGTTGGACAGTGGTTGCACCTCCACAGTATGTGGAACGGATTGGTTGAAATGTTATTTAGGTTATTTAGATTCACTCAGTAGTAAGGATCAAAGTAAGGTCAGGGAATATGAAAGTTCTACTTGCTTCGGGTTCGGGGTTGACAACACTTTAAGGTCACTGGAAAGGGTGGTGACTCCATGCAGAATAGCTGGTATAAGCCACTTTATTAGTACAGATGTGGTATCTAGTGAGATACTCTTGCTGCTGAGCAAGGCTTCCATGAAAAAGGCATAAGTGAAATTGGACATGGAACATGATAAAGCAGTTGTCTTTGGAAGGTCATTAGATTTGCAGTTTACCCAATCAGGATATTATTGCAACCCTTTAACAAAACCTAGCATCTCTAATAAGAATGTTAAAGAAGTGTTACTGGCATCAGGTGATAGAAATTTGAGAGAGAAAAGCAAATTGTCTTAAAGTTACTTTGGCAATTTGCTCATCCCTCTTGTCACAGATTACAACTCCTACTAAAGGATGCAGGGGTGGTTGATAATGAATACATGAAGCTTATTGAAGAGTTTAGTGAAAAATGTGATATATGCAAAAAGTATCAGAAGACACCATCACAACCTATTGTAATTCTCCCATTAGCACAAGACTTTAATGAAGCAGTAGCTATTGATTTAAAGGTGTGGGACAAGGACAGAAACAGTTTCATTTTGCATTTCATTGACATGGCAACAAGATTCAGTCTTTCTACAGTAATACATGCTAAAGACAAAAGAATGATTGTAGGTAAAATCATGGAAAAATGGTAAGGATTGTACTGGGACACTGGCTAAATTCCTGACTGACAATGACAAGTTTAGGGACATGCGAAAATATGAACATTGTAGTAATGAACACTGCAACTGAAAATCCTTTAATTGATGAACTGTGAAAGAAATCACACGGTGATTGATGAGAACTCCATAAGATCTTAACTTGCAATTTGGTTGGTCAGTTAAGATCTGTCCTGGCGTGGGCAGTCCATACGAAAAATTCAATTCAAATGGGCTATAGTCTGTATCAGTTGGTCTTTGGGAGGATTCCCAAAATACCTTTTGTACTCTGTGATCATGCCCCAGCCTTAGAATGGATTACATTTAGTTCCACCTTTTCTGCAAACTTGAATTCCCTATATGCAGGGAGAAGGGCATTCATCGAGGCAGAAGTCAGAGAAAGTTCGGTGAGACTTATAGCATCACATAAGACCGTTGGAGATAAACTTTAATCCTGGGGATTTAGTGTACTATAAAAGAGAGGGTCCGAAAGAGGAAAGGTCTTGGTAAACTATAAGGAAGCGAATAGAGTAGATAACGGGTTGGATGATAGACAAAGTGATACCCGGTGCACAGCGTAGGGCTATTTTACCCAAAGGAGAACTGCCTAAAGTCAGTACTAGGGTAACGTACATACCAGAAGAGTCCACTGAATGGAGGGATGCAACAATTGTAGGGATAGCAGGGAAAGTCACCAGCAAATTCAAACATTGGCTAAACGTCCAAGATGATGGACAAGAGGTCAGATCTATGGACTGGCAAAATAAGGTGAAACAGTGGAAAGCAAGAAAACGTGGAGCTAGTCCCCATAGTGAGTCTGGAAGTGACTCTGGCACTAAGAAACGATCGCATACTGGTGACAGAACCTCTGATCCTGTAGCAGTAGTCCAGAAAGGGATAAGAGGGTGAGTTGAGGCTGTAGCTTGACTATGTAATAGAACAAGGACTACAGAACAATCGAGGAGCACTACTCGAAGTGGAGCCCTTATGAACAGGCAGTTATGGTAGCTCCAAACAAATTAGAAAAAATTTATGAGAGGCAAAACAAAAAGAGTTAGACAGTTGGAAGGAATTTGGTATCTATTTTGAAGTGCAAGATAGGAGACAGCCAGCCTTATCACACAGATGGATATATATGGAAAAGTACTCCCAGATGGGACATGTAAAGCTGAGGTGAGACAGTGGCTCGGGATTTCGAAGAGAGACTTGGTGATCAAGATGTTAGAGTGGACTCCCCCACAGCAGGAAAAGTGATCTTGAAAATTTTCAGCCCTTTTAGCCGCATACTCATGGGAATGTAGGTCAATTGATATAAAAGCCACATTTTTGCAGGGTGAAAAATTTCACAGAGAAGTGCTTTTGAAACCACCTAAAAAGCGATTGACGTAGACGGGAAGCTGTGGAAATTAAACAAATGTGCCTATGAATTGAATGATGTGTGAGAGTATGATATTTCTCGGTTAGGTCTGTCTTACTGAAAGTAGGCTGTATTCAGCTGGAAGCCAATCCAGCAATGTTCTACTGGCATCACAAGGAGAAACTTGCAGGCATCTGTATGATTTTCTATGGGGAGGTTCTGTGGAATTTGAGCAATTAGTTATAGATAAGTTCAGAGAGGAATTTAAGATTAGAAGTCAGGCTTCGGGGGACTTCAAATATATAGGATTAGACATTAATCAGAAAGGGTCAGGAATATCCTTGAATCAATAATCATATCTAGAAAATGTTAATCGTATCCCGATAAATCTGGCCAGGTCATCAGAGAAGGATGATCTTCCATCCAAAGAAGAAACTGAGCAGTTAGGAAGCTTGACTGGACAGTTAAACTGGTTATGTACTCAGACAAGACCTGGTGCCAGTTATGACATATTGCAACTTAGCACGATGATGAAACACACAACAATTGAGGAGGTTTTGAGAGCAAATAAAACATTAAAGAAATTAAATTTGGGGAAATGTATACTCAAATCTCTAGCCCTGGGTGACCCAAAAGACATGAATTAGTCCTAGTTAGTGATGTTTCTCATGCCAATCTTCCAGATGGATATTAGAGCACACCTGGGTTTATCTTATTCTTGGTGGGAAAAATGGAAAGTGTTGTCCCTTGGCCTGGAAAGCCAAGAAAATTAAAAAAAAGTAGCTAAAATACACGAGCTGCAGAAACTCTGGCGCTAGTAAAAGCGATAGATATGGCATTTTACTTACCCAACATTTTGAAGGAAATCCTATACTAAGAGCATTCTGAAAAAAGTTTACCCATTGAATGCTACACGGATAACCATTCTGCATGGGATAATATACATTCGACAAAGTGTCACTGAGAAAAGGTTAAGGATTGACTTTGCTATTGAAAAGGAAATGTTGCAGAGAAAAGAGATCCATAAGATAAAATGGGTCGACTGTTTTACAAAGAGGAATGCCTCCTCCAAGAAATTGTTGGGAGGTTCTAGAAGAGGGACACCTTGTGTTATGACGAGTTGGAAAAAATTTGGAAAACCATTTTTTTCTTTGATTGCTTTGTAATTATTTAAGTATGTTATAAAGTTTTTGTTGAAAAGGGAATCTGTTAATGGTAGGTTAATCATATTGTTAAAGATACACGTGAAGGGCATTGTTTAGTTAAGGATTTGGAAGGGACATAAAGAGAGCTTGCTGAGGCATGGATGGTTAAACAGGAGGCAGAGATACGTAATGCTTCATTCTGTGAATAAACCGACTATCAATAAAAGGATCTGTGTATAGCTTCATTCTTCACCATTTGGTTTGGATCCGTGTAACACCTCCAACAGTGCAGCACGCCCTGAGTACTGCACTGGGGAGTCGGCCTAGATTATGTGCTCATGTCTCAGGAGTGGAACTTGAACTCACAATCTTCTGACTCTGGCGAGAGTGCTACCACTAAGTCACATTTAGAGTTAGAATGTGCGGCCTGCTGCTGTATGAGCCTACGTGTAAAGCTGAAACAAGACATGTAGGGTTGTTGGTGCTTTGAATGTGGCCACAGGTGGTGTAACAGTTGGAAGTGAACATTTGTGACACACACACTTCACCACCTAATTGGTGTAGGAAACTCCTTGAGTAACCTTAAGTTGGAAACATTTCTAATAGCACCAACATTCCGTATTTGCACCAGATTGTCTGGTATTGTCCACAATATTGCTCCTCCACCTCCTCATTATTATTATTTAGTGTATGTAAACTTGGCTTATAATTATACATAGCTTAAATCATTATCATCACCAGCAGGCAAAGCGGTGGAGTTGACCATGTGAACTCTAAAATGTCAGTCCTGTAGCATTCATTTAACCAAGCAAGTGGCCTAATATGTAAAGGCTTTCCCTATCCTCATCAGAGAACCTCCTCCCAGCTGCATGCTCTCCTGTAGGGAGGGTCCTTTGCAATGCCAAATAAAATGACCCTCAATTCCTGAATAAGTAGCTGTCTCCAGGGCCAGAGGTTTATATGAGCCTCTGTTCAAAGCTTGCTCTTCAGAAAATTGTCTTACTTTAGATAGCTGCTGCATCCCTTTAAAAGTTGCAGCTGTGCTTGTTATTCCAGAACTCACTAAGTGAGCTCCCAGCAGGAGGTCCAATCCTGGAAGCTAGATCTAAATGTTTCATTGGAGGGAAAATCTTGAAGGGGCAAGGGACTTCAGTGAGTTATAATAAAAACAGAAAATGCTGGAAATAGTCAACAGGTAGCATCTGTGGAGAAAGAAGCAGCGTTAACGTTTCAGGCCGATGATTTTTCATCATGACTTAAATTAGTCATGTTTATTATCTTACAGGCACAAAGTCCTGAAAGTACAAAACTCACTGCACAGCATTCCTGTTCTTAAAAAGCCAGTAACACAAGTTCCTGCCCCAACAAGTTCAGACAACTCCCAGCATACGCAAAGAGAAAATTTGTTAAACAAGATAACTTAGAATTGCCTCAGCTGCTTTCTCGGAACTATTAGCAAGCTTGTTAGTGTAAAGGACAAACTATAAGAGTGAATGCTATCAGCGCAATGATTTGGTGAAGCGGATTCATAAAATCTCTGATTCAACTTGCGCATCCCTGAATAATATCGTGTAGAATATTGGTTCGGAACAAGTCATCAGTTTCATTTTCTCTTTCCCTCCTGCCTTTCTACCTCAGAAAACACTTGCGATGGGACGTGCAACAAACTGTCGGACTCTCATGATGAAAGATCAGTGAATAACTTAGGATCGAGGGCCTTCAGAAAGCAGCTGTACTTAAACAAGACATTACAGAAACAGTCCGAGGAAGATCCTGCGCCCTTGATGGCCGTTTGCAGATCGCCGTCTTCCAGCAGTCTGGAAGGACAGATGGGGAAGAAGCTTGTCAAACCTTTGCACACGACTGCCGAGCACAGTGTCGTACGGGCTCCAAAGAAATCTGGGAAAACATCCTCTGACTCAGAATGTGGTGAAGACAAGTCACACAAGATATCCTGCTCACTGACTGACAGTGAGGTGGGCAGGGGCCTCGCTGCTCAGAGTCATGGGGTAAGTGGTCAGTCTATGGCAAATGAGGGGCATCATTGGTTGCTGTCATAGAATCATATGCTCACATAGCATAGAAGGAGGCCATTCAACCCATTATGTTTGTGTCCGCTCTTTGCAAGAGGTATCTGATTAGTCCCACTCCCCTGCTCTTTCGCCATAGTCCTTCAAATTTTTCACTTCCAAGTATTTATCCAGTTCTCTTTTGAAAGTTATTGTTAAATTTGCTTCCACCATCCTTTCAGCAGTTACTTCCAGATCATCATATCGCACTGTGTATAAAACAATTATCCTCATCTCCCTTCTGGTTCTTTTGCCAATTATCTTAAATCTGTGACCTCTGGTTACTACCCAAACACCCCCCCCCCCCCCCCCCCCCCCACCAGTGGAAAAAATCTCTTTCCCTATTTACTCTATCAAACCCCTTTATAATTTTGAGTTTATTAAATGTTCCCATAACCTCTTTGCTCTGAGGAGAGCAATTCCAGCTTCTCTAATTTATCCACATAACTGAAGTCCCTCATCCCTGGTACCATTGTGGTAATCCTCCCCTGCACCCTCTCCACCGCCTTGTCAACCTTCCTAAAGTGTGGTGTCCAGAGTTGGACACAATTGTCACTGGAGGGCATTAAAATGGACTCTAAACATTAATGTAGAAATTATTTACATCAGAGATTTAGTGAGAAAGGACAATCCCTTGAAGTGTATAAGTTTTTGGTTGGGCAGTGGGATTAAGGGATATGCAAGGAAATAGTCAAGATACAGATCAGCCGCTATCTAATTGAATGACAGAATAGGCCTAAGGGGCAGAATGGTCTATCTCTGTTCCGATTTTCAACGAGAGAGAAAAACAGGAAGCTTGAGAACAGAGAAAGATATTTAGCTATTGTAAATAAAAGATTGGAAAATGAAATAATAATGAATTTTCATTACACAGTATTAATAAAAAATGTAACATTTTGTTTGTGTGTCCAGTTACCAATTAATGTCTCTACTGTTAGTCACAGTTGATGATGCTCTCTGTTGTACTATTCAAGAAAAGTGCAGGAATCCACCATTTGGTTAATTCACACGCTGAGGGCTGGATTTTGTTCTCCTGAAGTTGGGCTCCGTGGCGTTGGGGCCGGAAGATCGGAGTGGCAGCGGCCCGCCACGGAACTCAATGCCAGGATTGCCGAGCCCGATCTTCCCGTCGACGGGGAAGCTCCGTGGTGGCTCATCCGCCGCTCAGCAACGGGACCCGACTTTACATTTAACTTACCTGTTTGCATGAATTAAAATCTAAACCGCAGCAATCTTAGCTGCAGTTTCGGATCTTCAGCGCAATAGGTGGCACTCCCATGTCTTCACTTTCCCATCCAGGGAAAGCTGGCGCCACCCAGGTCGGGAAGTGGGGAATCTCTGTATTTGTAGTGTAGTTGTTGGGGGGGGGGAGAAATGGGGTGAATTCTGAATTCGTAGTGTAGTGGGGGGGTTGCGTGGGGAAGGGGTGAACTCTGCACTTAGTGCAGTTGCGGGGAGAAGCGGTCAACTGTGCATCGGTAGTATAGTGGGGGGGGGGCACATATGTATTTTTGGTGTAGTTGGTGGTGGGGGGGGTGCAATTCTGCATTTTATTCGCAGGGCTGGCAGCCCTTCAAAAATGGTGCCAGCACCTGGCAAGAAACAGTTGATGCCGTTCATACATCAAGGCCGTCTCCGCCACATGATTGGAGGGCGGCAGGTGGGCGGCCGCCCTGAACATGATAATGAGCTGCTGGGCTCAAGATTGCAGCGGCGTGGCGGTGCACAGCCCTTGCGTGCCGGACGGCATTTTCTATACCCGCCACCGCTCCCGGCGGCAGGACCACAAGATTCAGCTCTGTGTTTATGTTTTGATTCCATGTAATAAGTTGGTTGTTTAAGTGACTCAAGGGTTGGCTCACAATCAGGAAAGACTGAAAAGGCTGGGGTCCTTTTCTCTAGAAATGAGAAGAGTGAGAGGTGACCTGATTGAGGTCTTCAAAATGATAAAGGGGCTCGACAAGGTGGATGTAGAGAAGACGAGCTGAATTTTATTATCCCGCTGCTGGGAACGGCGGCAGGTTGTGCAAAATGGCGGCGGCCCTGCCTGTGACGTCAGCCCCGCCTGTGACATCAGTGGCCGCGCGCTGCGATTATGCGCGGGCAGCCATTTACCATAATGGAGATGGCTGTCCCCCCTAATCACGTACCGGGAGCAGCAGTGGAGACATCATTCATGGCATCACCTGATGTTGGAGCAGGTGTTGGTGCCATATTTAAAAGGCTGCCTGCCCAGCAGATGCCATCTCTATCCTCCTTGGACCTTTGGCCTCCTTCAAAAGCTAAAGTAAACCTGCCTGGGCAAAGACGTGTGTAAATTTTGGTTCTGCAGGATGCCTGTAGTAGCTCTACAGTATGGATTAATGTTGGTCTGACAACTTTTCAATAAGTGCAAGCCAGCATTACCATACGAACGCTATTTAAACTACCCAGTAATGTCCCCCCATCCCCCGAAAAACACAACCTATACATTCTCAGAGTTCCCCAACTTCAAATACAATCCCTTTGCAGAATACACCCCTTTTCCCACACAATCCAGTTACAGTGTTCCAACACCAACCCCCCCTTCAAACACAATGCATTTACAGTGTTGCCCCACCACCTTGACAGGCAATCCACTTGCAGAGTAGGCATAGCGGCAATGTCCGCTGCAAACCCCACCTCCCCTACATAACTCCGGTGAAGTTACCTTCCCTCTTGAGACACCGAGGACTCTCGCCTCAATGCTGCCAACATTTGAAAGATGCGAAACTGAAGGCGTGTGAGTGTCAAGGTGGTGGGGGAACACTGCAAGTGGATTGTGTTTGAAGGGAGCGGGGAGCTCTGCAAGTGCATTGTGTTTGAAATGGGAGGTGGTGTAAAACATTCAAATGATGATGCCATCGAGTCAGGGTGGCAGTGCTGCCACGATACTTCGCCACCTCCAACAAAAATGAGAAACGAGCATTATGGTGCTGGGTTCCATGACAGACGGCTCCGCAGGGATTCTCTGGCCTCCCCCACCCCCCGCCCCCCCCCACCCCCGGCCAACGATCCCGCCGTCAACAGGAGCGTAAAATTCAGCCCGATGTTTCTGCTTGTGAGGGAGTCCAGAACCATAAATATAAAATAGTCAGAAATAAATGCAATTAGGAATTCAGGAGAAACTTCTTTATCCAGAGAGTGGTGAGAATGTGGAACCTGCTACCACATGGATTAGTGGACATGAAAGGCATAGATGCATTTAAGGGTGTTATGAAAGTACTTAAAAAAAATTTTTTTTTGAGGATTCTTATTTTAGAATCATGGACATTGGTTTATTTCGGAAAACTGAAAAGCCTCCATGGATGTTTTTTGTTTTACAAGGGTCACTGAGAGGTCTTATTTGAAAACAAACCTTTACTGGCTGTCACGTGCCTTAAGCTCAGTAAACAACAGACTTGGTGACTTGAGGGAGACATTTACAGAGAAGTGACATGTCAAGATTTATGAGGGAGGAGTTGGTTTCGCTTCTGAGATATTGTTTTGACTTTCTGGTTGGGGTTTGGACTGTGTTGAAAAGCATTTGGAGATCAATCTGCCAAGGGAGAACCCGCCAGCTCATCTTTCCTGCACCTCTCTAAGAAACCTGGAGAAATCCAGTGTGTCAGCTCCTCTTTCTCTACCTCCTTGAAAAACCTGCAAATCCAGAGTGGGATAACTGACCCCTGATGCCACATTTTTCCTGGAAAGCCTACCAGACTACTTCTTGACATCTCCCAAATGAACTGCTCCAGAAAAGATGCCAGTGGTCCGTCTCCATATACCCGGACGCCAGACCAAAAGGGACAACAGACATCCATACATAACTGCTCCTTTTTCTTCAAGAATTAACAAGTATTTGGTCGAAGTATTTTTTTGTTTTTTTTTAGTGAAAGAGCTCTGCAGAGAAAATCTCTTTGTTTTTCAGTGAACCTGTGTGTGTGTGTGTGTGTGTGTGTTGGGGGGGAATTGAAAAAGGGAATTTTCATATTTCAATCTGTGCGTTGTTACTTTGCTTCGTTGCTGGATAAGTCTTGTTTCATAATAAACTGATTTTTTTGTTTATTCAAGAAACCTGTTTGGTGTATTTTGTTCAGCAATGTCCATGATTCTATAATATGTATCCTAAAAAAATTTAAAAATATAGGGGTACTTTCATAACACCTCCATCCTTGGAGGAATGAAACACAATTTTTAAATGTATTTCTTTACAAAGTATTAAAAATATGAAAAAATCTTAAAACACATTTACACACTCATTCACTCCTTACCTGTAGCTAATAGAGTCCTGCTTTGTACCATCTTTGCACTCAGATAACTCAAATCAGACTTAAATCCTAGACAAAGCATCCACAATTATATTTTGTTGCACTGCAATGTGGATAATCTTTAAGTGTTAAGGTTGCAATAGTAAACTCCATCGGAATAGTCTGGCATTCTGGTTTTTGAATTTTTCCACAAAGGCTAGGGGGTTATGATCAGTATATACCAGTGCCTCTCTGTAGTCATGGCGGACATAGACTTCAAAATGCTTAAGAGCTAGTAATAAGCCCAGGGTTTCTTTTTCCATTGTTGAGTATCTGTTTTCGTGTCGATTTAGCTTTTTGGAAAAGTATACCACTGGCCTTTCTATACCCAATTAATCTCTTGTAACAAGACTTTACCGACCCCTAGGTCACCAGCATCAATTGCTACCTTGAAGGGCTAAGTGAAATTTGGAACAGTCAATACTGGTTCAATAATCAAAATGGCTTTCATCCTCTCAAAAGATGCTTGGCACTCCTTGGCACACTACCTTGGCTTTCTTTTTTGTAGCAAATCCGTCAGTGGAGCAGCTATAGTACTAAAATTTGGTGCAAACTTGCAGTAGAAACCACACATTCCGAAAAAGCTCATGATTTCTCGCTTAGTCTTAGGGGTAGGGAACTCCACCAATGCTTGTACTTTTGCTGTTCTTGGCAACACTTGTCCTTGCCCGACGATATGTCCGAGGTAGGTTACCCTCGCTTTTGCAAATTCACTTTTGACAAAGTTTATCACTAAATCAGCTGATTGAGCGGGGCAGCGCAGTGGTTAGCACCGTAGCCTCACAGCTCCAGTGGCCCGGGCTCAGTTCTGGGTACTGCTTGTGTGGAGTTTGCAAGTTCTCCCTGTGACCGCATGGGTTTCCGCCGGGTGCTCCGGTTTCCTCCCACAGCCAAAGACTTGCAGGTTGATAGGTAAATTGGCCATTGTAAATTGCCCCTAGTGTAGGTAGGTGGTAGGAGAATGGTGGGGATGTGGTAGGGAATATGGGATTAATGTAGGATTAGTATAAATGGGTGGTTGTTGGTCAGCACAGACTCAGTGGACCGAAGGGCCTGTTTCAGTGCTGTATCTCTCTATGACTCTAAATTGTAATTTTCTAAACAGAGCTTCTAGTTATTCCAAGTGGTCCTTCCAAGTGTTACTGTATACACGCACATAATCAAGGTAAACCACACAGTTAGGAATACTGGTTACCACTTGGTTGACTAGTCTCTGAAAAGTGGATGGGGAATTTTTTAGTCCGAATGGCATCACTTGGCAGAGGAAAAAACCATCTTGTGTGACAAAGGTCAATATTTCTTTAGCTCCGGGTGTTAAAGGAACCTACCAGTATCCCTTTAACAAATTTATTTTTGTAAGAAAAGTGGCACTCTGTCAATACAGTCTTCCAAGCAAGGAATTGGGTAGGAGTCTGCCTTTTTTATTGCATTAACCTTTCTGTAGTCTAAGCAGAATCTAGTTGAACCATTAGATTTAGGCAGTAACATCATTGGGGAACTCCAGCTGCTTTGACTGGGTTCAATGAGGTGGTTTTCCAATATGTATTGGATTTCTGTTTTTACCTGGGCCCGTCTGTCTGGACGTAAGCGATAAGGATGCTGTTTTATAGGAAAGGAATCCCCTACATCCACATCATGTATGGCTAAGGCTGTACATGCTGGTTTGTCCCTACAGACTCCTTTAAATGCTTGTTAGGTCTTCCCATTGTTCTGCATCTAAATATGAAAGTATAGTGTCTAATCTCATTAACAAGTCAGGATTAGCTAACATAGAAAAATAGGAGCAGGAGTAGGCCATTTGGCCCTTCTAACCTGATAGTGAGGTTCAATTTGAGAATTGTCTAGGCCTCCTTCTGCCTCATCCTTACTATCCCTTTCATCCTTCACTGTCCCTACTACCTGACATACCTGTTCTTGCTCATCCTCCTCCCGGCGATGATATTGTTTCAACATATTGATATGACACTTTTTCTGGCAATCTGGGATGTCAGTCAAGTACTTTCCCAATTCTTTTGACTGCTTTATATCGACCATTGAATCATGCTTTCAGCAGTTCACCCTGTAAAGGCAGTAATACTAACACCTCAGCCCCTGGTTGAAATGCTTGGGTCGTGGCATGCTTGTCTGCCCACTTTTTCATGGTTGTTTGGGAAGCTTTAATGTGCTCCTGACCACTTTGCAGACTCTCATGAGCCGCTCCTGGAGCACGGATACATAATTTAACGCAGAAGATTCCTCCCTCTGTTCTAAAAAACCTTCCTTTAATTAGTTTTAGAGGACCTCTCACCTCATGTTCATAAACTAATTCAAAAGGACTAAAACCGGTAGACTCATTAGGTGAATCCCGAGTGGCAAACAAAAGAAATTTGAGCCCTTTATCCCAATCATGGGGATATTCATGACCGTATGCCCTGATCATTGTCTTGAGGGTCTGATGGTACCTTTCTAAAGCTCCCTGTGTCTGTGGGTGATATGCTGAAGACTTTTAACTGTGTTATATGCAAATTACCCATAACTTCCTGAAAATGTTTAAACATAAAATTGGAACCTTGCTCCGATTGAATCACAGTCAGTAATCCATATGTAGAGGAAAAGTGGGTTAACTTCTCTACCACTACCTGAGCAGAAATTGTTCTGAAAGGAATGGCCTCTGGGAACTGAGTAGCCATATCCATGATAGTGAGTATATATTGGTGTCCCGCTTTTGTTTTCAGTAAAGGTCCTACACAGTCTACCAACACCCTGCTAAATGGTTCCCCAAACACTGATATGATAATTAGAGGTGCCGGTTTTATGGCAGGTTACGGTTTTCCCACAACTGGCACGTTTTGAAAAACTGCACCACGTCCTTGGAAAGACCTGGCTAGTAAAAATATCGACCTGTACGTGATTGAGTCTTCCGGGTCCCCACATGTCCTGCCATAGGAATTTCATGTACAATCCTTATATTTCCCTGCGATACTTTGGCGCTACCATTATCTGGTGAACAACCGTCCAGTCGTCTTCCGCAGGTCTGTGAGGAGGTCTCCACTTCCTCATCAGAATCCCATTTTAATATAGTAGCTTTCCGGAACTCCCTTTGCCTCAGCTTCAGTTAGAGCCACTCGTGCCACTTTATTTAACTCTGGATCGGCTTGCTGAGCCTTGATCAGAGAAGACTTATTCAACATTTCCTTCGGGTTATCCAAATCCCCAAAGAAAGTTTCAGATATTCGGCTGTCTGTGGTGCCAATTTGACCTCCAACAATGGAACTTGTTTAGCCATTGCTCATGGAGGTAAAATTCCTGGAACCTTTTCATGCAACTATTCTGTCTCTTTGACTTCACTTGGTCATTCCATGACTATTGGAGAAGCTACTACCTTCGCTCCGGCCAAATCATTCCCCAGGAGGAAGTCAACTCCGTCTACAGGCTAACTATGGACTAACTCCTACAGTTACCGTTCCAGACATTAGGTCACACTCCAGATGCACTCGATAGAAAGGTACGGGTATATACTCCCTGCTGATACCATTCACTAAAACTTTGGCATTCGGTGCGCTCTGTGGTGGAAAAGTGATGCCTTTCCCCAGCAAAAGAGTTTGGGTGGCTCCTGTATCCCTAAGCATAACTATAGGTTTACCTGCCTCACTTGAGGGACAAGGAGTTAGCTTTTCTTTTGACAAGAATTCCCTATAACACTCAGGTATCTTGTTCACGTCCCCCACACTCACAGCGGTTTTTGTATTTAGCTTTTCAGCTGCAGTCAGAGCTACAGCCTGAGCTGTTGTACTCTTGGTCAGAGCCCCTTTCCCCACATTAGCCTTGTATACCCCAATAAATCCCATGGGTTTACCATGCAACTTCCAGCATTCTACACGCAGATGTCCCACCTGTGGCAATGGTAACACTTAGGCTTGTGAACCTCACCTCTACCTCAGCATCTCACTTTCTGGCCTGTGAAGGAGATCCTGGGGCTTTCATAACTGTCCCTTCTTGTCCCCGGCTACTTGCCTTTTCACCCTCCTTGCTATCCTTTTCAAGTTTGTGGGGGTGACGGACAAATCGTTTGGGCTTGTAAACAGGCTCATAATCATCAGCAGTCTCAGCTGCCTGTCTGGCCGTTGAAACCTTCTGGCTCTCTACATGGGTTCTTACTAACGGAGGGAGTGAATTTTTTAATTCTTCCAGGAGAATTACTTCCCTAAGGGTCTCATACATGGCCTCTAGCTTTAGTTCTCACATCCAACGAACAAAATTAATTTGCTTTATCCCTCCCAAATCCTATATAAGTCTGCCCAGGCTGTTGCTGGAGGTTCCGAAATTTCTGCCGGTAAGCTTCAAGGACTAACTCATAAGCAGCGAGAATATCCTTTTTTGCCATCTCATAATCTGCAGAAGCCTCCTCAGAAAGCATAGCATAAACTTCATGAGCTCTGCCCATCAACCTGCTTTGCATGAGCAGTGTCCTGCTTTCCTTTGGCCACTTCATCTGTCTGGCTATCTTTTCAAAATAAATGAAAAATGCCTCTACATCCCTTTACTCAAACTTCTGGAGGGCTTGCACAAATTTAAACAGCTCTCCACCGGGTCCTGGGCTGGGGTTAGTTCTTTCCTCACCAAAGTTTTCACTCGAGTCAAGGCCACCCCTTTGTCTTAGTTCTAGCTTTTTAATTCAAATTCCCTTCCTACTCTATCTCTTTTTCTCTTTCCTGCCGCTCTGCTTGCTCCCTTTGAAATTGTAGTTAAACTTTTTCCATTTCTTTTTCCTGTTCAAGCTCAAGTTTTTTCGTTTCCAATTGCAACTGTATCCTAGCTAATTCAACTGAACTACCATCTGGATTACCTTTTTAGCCTTCCAATTACAAATGCTGTGCTATTCAATTATGTCTGCTTTCTTAGCTTCTGGTTTTAACTCTAATGCCAGCATTTCTGCCAATTCCTTTAGCCTAGACTTGCTTAAGTTTGTCAAATCACTCGGGGATAAATTCTCCTTCCCCAGAAAGGTTGTAGCAACTGACAAAGACATTCCAGTAGTGTAAGCCTTACTCTAATGCACCAGAAACCCAGTGTTTTCCTTTTCCCTTTTCAATTATTATTACCCCACTTACAATTGCATATCGTCGGCTTTGGGTTATCCCACACAGAGCCCCCAATTATATGTTACAACCGAGGCAGGAGGAGTGCACTGTCTTTTCTAGCTTCACTTCTCCACAGGTCACAATATATATTTAAATATTTATCCAGTTACCGACACAGTCAATCATATACTCCACTCTTTATCCCAGAATAAAATACACCAACCAGGTTTCTTTAATAAGCAACAAAATTATCAGTTTATTATAAAACAAGGCTTATCCAGTAATGAAGCAAAGCATTAACACACAGGTTGAAATATGAAAGTAACCTTTTTAAATACCCCACAAACACACACACACACAGGGGAAAAAAATAAAGACATTCTCTCTGCAGAGGTCGTTTACAAAAAAAAGACAAAAAAGGAGTACTTTGGCCAAATACTTGCTAATTCTTGAAGTAAAAAGGGAAGATATGGAAGGATGTCCATTTTGGTCTGGTGTCCGGATATATGGAGACAGCTCACTGGGATCTTTTCAGAAACAGTTCATTCTGGAGATGTCAAGAAATAGTCTGGTAGGCTTTCCAGGAGAAATGTGGTATCATGGGCTTCAGTTATCACACTCTGGATTCATAAAGTGTTTTCAAAGAGGTCAAGAAAGAGGAGCTGACAAACTGGATTTCTCTGGGTCTCTTAGAGAAATGCAGGAAAGATGAGCTGGGGGTTTCTTTTCAGTAGGCTACAAGACCAACTGCTTTTCAACACTGTCCCAACCCCAACTGAAGCAAAACTATAGCTCAGAAGTGAAACCAACTTCTGACCCTCTTAAATCATAGCATGTCACATCTCTGCCGACATCTTCCCAAGTCACCAAGGTTTCTGTTGTTTATTGAGCTTAAGGCATGTGATATCCAGTAAAGGTTTGTTTTCAAACAAGACCTCTCAATCAGCCTTGTAAAAAAAAAACACATCCATGGAGTCTTTTCCATTTTCCCCAATAAACCAATGTCCATGATTCTAAAATACAAATACTAGGGGAAAAAGAGAAGCACTTTCATAACAGTATACAACTTAAATGAGTGTGAATTGCAGGTTTTGGGCACTTTGTATTAAGTTGTTGCTCAATGCTCCCCATTGCAGAGAACTGGACACATTATTTTACACACTGTGACTTACTGATTTCATTTCTCCTGAAGGGGCTCCTTTAGCAGAACAGTGCCAATTTTGGCAGAGCAAGATCCCACAAATAACAGTGAAATTTCCAAGAGGTGGTTCCTGTGTGTGATACCAGTTATTGTATCACTGTTGTTTGTGGGATCTTGCTGCACCCAAATTTGCAATTGCCGGCATGGACTCGATGGGCCCAATGTCGTCCTCTGTGCCGTAAATGACTCAAATATTCCCACGTTACTGTACTCCATATCAATATAATTGACATGCATTATTATACTAATAAAAAGCTGTCACAAGGAATGTGCAAGTTGCTGGCTGTAAGATGTGGAGATCTGACAATAAGGATTTCAGCCCAGTAGCTCCAACTCGGTGTTCTACCCCTTTCTCTGGAAAATTTATATTCTTACCCGAGCCTTGATTTCCTGGAGCAATATGAGATATCTGCTGAGTTTCAGAAATGAAATGGCAATGTTCTGTTCTATCCCACCAGTGCATGTGTAAAGAAGGGGTCAACAGTGAGAAAGAGGGCACAGTGAAATCCCCCGCAAATTCACGGAAATCGCTGAGCAGAAAAGTCAAGTCAGTAAAAGAAACTGTGAGGAGGAAGATTACAAAGACATACAGTGGTACTGCTCCTCCCCAGGTAAGTAAACATCTCCACCTCCCTTTAAGACGCTCCTCAAAACCCATCCGTTCGACCAAGCTTTTGGTCAACCCTCCTAATCACCTCTCCTTTCTCAGCATCTGTTTTCTTCACGTCTCCATGTGAAGTGTTCTGGACATTTTTTCCTCTTTACAGGAGCATAGAAACAGAGTAGACTATTTAGCCCCCTGAGCCTGTTCTGCCATCTAATGTGATCATGACTAATCTGAGATCTAACTCCACATACCTGCCTTTGCCCCATACCACTTAATACCTATGTTAGCAAAAATCTATTAATCTCAGATTTAAAATTAAGAATTAATTTAGCATCGACTGCTATTTGCAGAAGAGAGTTCCAAATTTCTACCACCCTTTGCGTGTAGAAGTGTTTCCAAACTTCTCTCTCGTAAAGTCTGACACTAACTTTTAGGCTCTGTCCCCTAGTCCTAGACTCCCCAACCACTGGAAATAGCTTCTCTCTGTATCTATCCTATCAGTTCCTCTTAATGTCTTGAAAATTTCGATCTATTCACCCCTAAATCTTCTAAATATCCAGGGAATATAACCTTAGTTTTGTGTAATTGCACCTCATAATTTAATCTATCAAGTCCAGGTATCATTCTGGTAAATTTACACTGCATTCCTTTCAAGGCCAGTATATCCTTCCTAAGGTGTGGTGCCCCAGACCTAAACACAAGACTGCAGCTGTGGTCTAATCAGAGCTTTGTACATCTGTAGCAGTACTGCTACCCCCTTGATATAAAGCTATTATATCTATTACCTAGCTATTAGCCTCTTTAATTATTTTCTGTACTTGTCCATGGCATTTTAATGATTTATGTACATGGAGCCTTATGTTTCTTTGGACCTCCACTGTTTCTAGCTTTTCATCATCTATCCTTTCTTTTTAGTCCAAAATGGATGATTTTACATTGAAATCCATTTACCGCAGTTTTGCCCATTCACTTAATCCATTAATACCTCTTCGTAATTTTATACTTCCATCTGCACTGCCGCCTATCTTTGTGTCATCGGCAAACTTAGATGTGTGGCTCTCTATCCTGTCATCTAAGTAGTTAATTAATATAGTGAATAGTTGAGGCCATAACACAGATCCCTGTGGCACACCAATAGTCACATCCAGCCTATTGGAATACCTGCCCAATATCCCTGCTCTCTGTCTTCTGCCACTCAGCCAATTTCTTAGCGAAGTCAATAATTTGCCCTGTAAAGGTGCTTTAGGAATGCAGGTGGTGGGTTTTGATTTGTTGGTTCTCACATGTTAATGCTTGCACCGGTACAGTGCCAAGAGAGATTCGGAGCCACCGCATTAGGCACAGCCAGGAACAGCAACAGTAGGAAAATGTGTTCTCGTTTTGATTTGGCATCCTTGCACGGTCTGTGGGTTGGATAAATCAGGGGATTAGAGGGGCGTCAATCCTTCAAAGGGATTGGGAAATAATTAAATAGGCCGAATTTTACCAATCCCCCCCCCCCCCCCCCCCCACCCAACGTCGGGGGTCGTGGCAAGGGGGCCTGGAAAATACTTCTGGGAGAGGCTCGCCACAGGCCCCAATGTCAGGAAGGCCCCGCCCCATTTTACCGCCGGTGGCGAGGCCTTGGGGCGACCCCCCCAGGCCACTCGGCAGTGAAGCCTTCATTTAATTATTTAAATAAATTTAATTCGATGCATAAACACTTACCTTGTTCCGACGGCCGTCCCAAGCCAATATTCTGGCCGGTGGCCGGAGCTCCTGCACCTTCAGATCTCCGTTCAGAGGCGTGACACTGGTGGGGAGGGGTGAACAAAAACGAATGCAATTGGCTGAGGGGATGGTGGGAAGGGGTTGAAGGTTAAAGGAAAGAAAGTTTAGGGGGAAAGTCGTGATCGAAAACTTACTTTTTTGGGGGGATAGTAAATGAATTATTCATTGGGAGGGTGGTAGAGAGGATAAGAAGTGAGTAAAATTTTATTTTAATCTTTTGACAAACCTGCCCCTTTAAATATTTAAATGACCCTGAAGGGCTCGAAGCCCCTTTAAAAATGGTGGTGGCGCTGGACGCTGTTGCTGGGGATGGTGCGCCCACCCTCTCTACGTCATCGGGGGCGGGAGGTCCGCCCCTCCATGCTAATGAGCTGCCGTGCGAAATAACGAGGCGCACAACTCGCAGGTGCGCCATGCACGTTTTGAAATTCACCGCCGTTCTCTATGAAAATTCAGCCCCTTATTTCCTACCCCCATACAGTCGGTGGGTGTTCTGTTGTATTGCATGTAATAAATAACAATAAAAAGGTTTTCTGTTCGTTACCCTAGACGTCAGCAGCAGGGAAAACCACGAGGTTGTTCGTGAAAGTAATCTGATTACAAAAGTGAAGTTATCTAGGATCAGAAGCGGCAGAAGGGAACCAAAAATGGAATAGAATGCATAGTGCTAAAGTGAATTGTTCCCTTTCTCCCCAGTTACCATCTGATGGAGTGACGTCCACTGCTCAGATTCCAGATTCAACTGATAAGTCTATCCTGGTGGACAGGCCCAAGCTGACTGGCGGTGGTTCAGTGGAAAGTCTGCGGAGCTCCTTGAGTGGGCAGAGTTCAATGAGTAAGAGTCCTTTCATCTTTCAGCTTGGGTTATCAAACCTCCAGGATTGACCTGGAGTCTCCAGGAATTGAAGATTAATCTCCAGGACACTGCTGCTAGCAACCTGAGAGAAAAATCATAAGGGCATTGAACAATTTTTTTCATTTTCTTTGAACATTTTTATTTATCAGTTGTAAAAATATTTGAGATGGGGATTAAAAAAAGATGTTTGACTAACTACCGATATTAACCCAAGTTGGGTAAGAAAGAGTCTGTTTGCTTTCCAATCGGCTAGAAAGGCGCTACGTCATGAGGATGGACCATTGGCGGGACTGTGGGGGTTGAGGTGGGAGGTCATGTGACGAAATCACCAGGAAACCCAACTAGAGTTGGCAACCCTACTTTCAGCGCTTGTCTAAATATAGAGAAGGCCTGTTGTTTGTAAACAGAGAAACAAACTGTTACGTTGCTATATTCTGACTCAAGAAAATTTGAATGATTAAAATATAAATATACTGGTGCCCAGGTGGCGGGCTCAGAGAAGGGGTGATGGCAAAATGTGCCACCGGGGAAGTTTCCCAGCCACGAGAACGGCAGCAGCTTGGCTGCCTTCTGACAGGAGGTGGGCGGCCAATTCAGACGATTGAAGGCCAATTGGGGGCCTTTTTCTGGGGTCGCTGGAATTTTGCCAGTGGCGCAGCCAGCCCACTGCCTGGGGTGGCTGTTGGCTGCAAGGAGGCAGCCTCCCTGTGGCTTCCTGGGTGGGGGAGGGGGTGCCATCGGAGCCAGAGGCTCCAGTGCCCGGGGGGGTGGGGAGGGGGGCACCAGTGGCAAGGGCTGGCCTAGACACCACCACTGGAGGGGTTTCGCCTCCAATTGTATGGCAAAAAAAACTGCCACCCCTGCAAAGGCTGAGAAGCTGCTAGCCCACTGATTGGGCCAGCAGCATGGAAGGCCCACCCCCCCTTCCTTAATTGGCTGCCTCTCCTCCCTGCCAGCTCTTGATTGCCTCCTCCCGGCAACATCGCAGGGCAAGTCCCGCCTGCCACCCGATCGTGCCGGCCACCCGAGAAACTCCCCAACGTCAGGACTGCTCCTCCATCCCTTTCTGGGAAGATGCCACCCTTGGTTTTCTTGTCTAGGTCCTGATAGGTTCTAGTTGAGAGCTTATGATTTTCCAGCCCTAGGCATTTGCATGGTCTGCTCCCTCTGCCTGGGACTTGTGCTTGAAAATTGAGGCAAGAAACAGGAGCACAGGATTCTTCACCTCAGAGAAAAGGGAGCAGAAAACTAAGAATGTCCCTCTTTCACACTGTTACATTGGGTCTGTACCCACTCCTGTTGCAGGTGCATTGACATACCACAGGAGGACCCCAGGAAACTGTTGTAACAGGAGTCTGCCCCTTTTTTTTCTTCACATCACCTTGGCAACGATGATTCCCCAGGCACACTGAGGAGAAATATCTACTTTTAAAGGTTTTTTCTCTCCATAACCAGGCTGACTCCTTTTCAAAGAGTAGGAGTCTTGTCAGTAGCCACCCAATAATCTGTGCAATGAACTAAAGAAGAGGGAAAATTCAGGTCACAGGGGAGAATCAGACTTTACTTTGGAGGATGTAGAATATAGCAACTAAAAGCATTTTTTTTTAACTTCTCCCTGTTTCAGGCGGCCAGACAGTGAGTACCACAGATTCATCAGCCAGTAACAGAGAAAGTGTAAAATCGGAAGATGGCGAGGATGAGGAATCTGCCTACCAGGGGCCTTTTTGCGGCCGTGCTCGGGTCCACACTGATTTTATTCCAAGTCCGTACGATACAGATTCGCTGAAACTTAAGGTACCTCTGAACTTGTTTTCACTTTGCCTGTATTTCTGGGAGGGATCCAGAGATTTGCTTGCACCCCCTGACCACTAATGCTGGGTGTTTCTGAAACTGGTTCCTTCTCCTCAAGTGTTTTCCTCTCCTTTTCACAACTGATGTCATCATTGCCGTTACCCCTCAAAATAAAACTCCAGCATCGACCCCTTTACCTTGCTTACTACTACTACTTTTTACAGTGTGTCCCACTCCGCCCACCATAGACTGGTAATATTGCTATATAATCTGCTTGCTTCAGACTAATTTGAGACGTTATATGTCAAGCCATTCACTCTGACCTCAAAATAGTTTGCTGAATTTAAAACGAGTGAACCATTGCGTTCAAGAGCATTCAGGAGAAACTCCTTTACCCAGAAAATGGTTAGAATGTGGAACGTAGTATACTGGAGTAGTTGAGGCGAATAGCATAGATGCTAGGTAAGTACATTAGGAATTAAGGGGCTAGAAGGTTATGCTTATAGGATTAGATGAAGAGGGACAGGAGGAGGCTCATGTGGAACATAAACACCAGCATAGACCAGAGAGGCTGAATGGCCTGTTTCTCTGTTGTACATTCATGGTGTTTCAACTTATCAATATTTCCCTCAATTATCACTATTCTTTGGTAAAGAGGACCAGGATTGGCAAAGGGAATCCGTTAGTGCTTGGTTGGATGGTGTTGAGTATAGTGGATTGAATTTTCTCTGCACTATTTTTATTTATAGATACAGCACTGAAACAGGCCCTTCGGCCCACCAATTCTGTGCCGACCAACAACACCCATTTATGCTAATCCTACATTAATCCCATATTCCCTACCACGTCCACTCCATTCTCCTACCTACACTAGGGGCAATTTACAATGGCCAATTTACCTATCAACCTGCAAGTCTTTGGCTGTGGGAGGAAACCGGAGCACCCGGCGAAAACCCATGCAGTCACAGGGAGAACTTGCAAACTCCGCACAGGCAGAACACAGAACTGAACCTGGGTCGCTGGAGCTGTGAGGCTGCGGTGCTAACCACTGCGCCACTGCGCCGCCCACTAGTTAATGTGTTCACAGAAGTGCCCATTTGTGGTATTTAACTTTAGAAACTGAATCAGACAGAGATCGATTGAGACACATATTTGAAGACCAGTCCTAACTATTGTTGACTTTTAGAAATCCAAAACAAGTCACTACTTGCATAATATCTGTAATAAAGTATCACTGGAAAAGGATACAACTAACTTTGCTGTTTCGGGTAGTAAAATATGTCAACAGTGAATTTTGGGACTTTCATCTGAGGTAAATGATCTTTTGTAAGATAAATTGATGAAGTATTTGTTTTTGGGATCAGAATAATGCAACATTGATAGACTATGCCGAGTTGTCTTAAGAAGCTGGTGGTGGGTCTACGATGTCAGCTGTGTCTCAGTTGTAGCACTTTCACCTTCGAGTCAAAGCAATGTGGGTTCAAGTCCCACTCCTAGAGACTTGAGCACAAAATCTAGGCTGGCACTCCCAGTGCCATACTGAGGGAGTGCTGCACTGTCAGAGTGCCTTCTTTCAGATGAGACGTTAAATAAAGGCCCTGTTTGTCCTCTCGTGGATGTAAATGATCCTGCTATTTTGAAGAAGAGCAGGGAAATTCTCCGTGGTGTCCTGGGAGATATTTATTCCTCAACAACACCTAAAAACAGATTATCTGCCCATTATTACATTGCCCTTTGTGTGACCTTGCTGTGTGCAAATTGAGTCATAGAGTTATACAGTATAGAAACAGGCCCTTCGGCCCATCGTGTCTGTGCCGGCCATCAAGCACCTAACTATTCTAATCACATTTTCCAGCACTTGTCCTGTAGCCTTGTATGCTACGGCGTTTCAAGTGCTCATCTAAATACTTCTTAAATGTTATGAGGGTTCCTGCCTCTACCACCTCTTCAGGCAGTGTGTTCCAGATTCCAACCACCCTCTGGGTGAAGAACTTTTTCCTCAAATCCCCTCTAAACCTCCTGCCCCTTACCTTAAATCTATGCCCCCTGGTTATTGATCCCTCTGCTAAGGGAAAAGGTTTCTTTCTATCTAACCTATCAATGCCCCTCATAATTTTGTATACCTGAATCATGTTCCCCTCTCAACCTTCTCTGTTCTAAGGAAAACATCCCTAGCCTTTTCAGTCTCTCTTCATTGCTGAAATGCTCCAGCTCAGGCAACATCCTGGTGAATCTCCTCTGCACCCTCTCTAGTGCCATCACATCCTTCCTATAGTGTGGTGCCCAGAACTGTACACAGTACTCCAGCTGTGGCCTAACTAGCGTTTTATACAGCTCCATCATAACCTCCCTGCGCTTATATTCTATGCTTCGGCTAATAAAGGCAAGTATCCCGTATGCCTTCCTAACCACCTTATCTACCTGTGCTGCTGCCTTCAGTGATCTATAGACAAGTACACCAAGGTCCTTCTGACCCTCTGTACTTCCGAGGGCCCTACCATCCATTGTATATTCCCTTGCCTTGTTAGTCCGTTCAAAATGCATCACCTCACACTTCTCAGGATTAAATTCCATTTGCCACTGCTCCGCCCATCTTACCAGCCCATCTATATCATCCTGTAATCTAAGGCTTTCCTCCTCACTATTTACGACACCACCAATTTTCGTGTCGTCTGCGAACTTACTGATCATACCTCCTATATTCATGTCTAAACCATTAATGTACACTACAAACAGCGAGGGTCCCAGCACCGATCCCTGTCGTACACCACTCATCACAGGCTTCCACTCACAAAAACAGCCCTCGACCATTACCCTCTGCCTCCTGCTACTAAGCCAATTTTGGATCCAATTTGCCAAATTGCCCTGGATCACATGGGCTCTTACCTTCTTAACCAATCTCCCATGCAGGACCTTATCAAAAGCCTTATTGAAGTCCATGTAGACTACATCAACTGCGTTACCCTCATCTACACATCTAGTCACCGCCTCGAAAAATTCAATCAAGTTAGTTAGACACAATCTCCCCCTGACAAAGCCATGCTGACTATCCCTGATTAATCCCTGCCTCTCCAACTGGAGATTAATCCTGTCCCTCAGAATTTTTTCCAATAGTTTCCCAACCACTGATGTTAGACTCACCGGCCTGTAATTACCTGGTTTATCCCTGCTACTTCTTGAATAATGGTACTACATTCGCTGTCCTCCAGTCCTCTGGTACTTCTCCTGTGGCCAGAGAGGATTTGAAAATTTGTGTCAGAGCCCCTGCTATCTCCTCCCTTGCCTCACATAACAGCCTGGGATACATCGCATCCGGGTCTGGGGATTTATCCACTTTTAAGCCTATTAAAACAGCTAATACTTCCTCCCTTTCAATGCTAATATGTTCGAGTATATCACAGTCCCTCTCCCTGATCTCTACACCTACATAGTCCTTCTCCATAGTGAACACAGATGAAAAGCAATCATTTAAAACCTCACCTATGTTCTCCGGCTCCACACAGATTGCCACTTTGGTCCCTAATGGGCCCTACTCTTTCCCTGGTTATCCTCTTTAGGATTTTCCTATATCTCGCCCGCCAGTGTTTTTTCATGTCCCCTCTTTGCTCTCCTAATTACTTTGTTAAGTACCCCCCCTATACTTTCTATACTCCTCTAGGGCCTCTTTTCAACGTTCTGAATCTGCCATAAGCCTCCTTTTTTTTCCTGATCCAATCCTCTATATCCCCTGACATCCATGGTTCCATGGACTTGGTCCTACCCTTCACCTTAATGGGTACATGTTGGCTCTGAACTCTCACTCATTCCTCTTTGAATGACTCCCACTGATCTGATGTCGACTTTCCTACAAGTAGCTGCTCCCAGTGCTCTTTGGTCAGACCCTGTTTTATCATCTTAAAATCGGCCTTCCCCCAATTCATTACCTTTATTTCCAGCCCGGACTGCTGTGTTTCCCTAGGTTACAACAACATGCTTCAACAAAACAGTTAATTAGCTAGAAACCACTTTGGAATCTCCTGAGGTTGTGAAAGATACTATGTAAATGTAAGCCTTTCTTTCTTCTTGAACCACTTGCTCCTGCAATGGCGTTAGGAAGCAATTCAAGGATTCTGACCCAGCAACAACGAGGGATGGTGTGTTTCTTGGAGATTATGGTGATGCCATGACATGACTGCTCTTGTTCATCTTGGTGGCAGAGATAATGATATTGGAAGGTTCTGTCGAAGTAACCTTGATGAGTTGTAGAATTGTAGAACCTTACAGCCCAGGAGGAGGTCCTTTAGCCGGCTCTTGTCAATGCTGGCTCTTTGAAAGAGCTGTCCAATTTCAAAGTGAGTCCTGACAACGCAGAGCATGTGCAGAGCGACCGCGCATGTCATCAATGCATGCTGCGAACATTTGCCAGCTTGCCAGTATGAATGCGTGCATGATGCCACCACGCAATGAAGTCCTCACGCCTCAACAGCCGTCTCCATTCTCCCAAACAGTACCCCGCTCTCTCCCACCATCCCTGCTTCAATCGCCGCTTCACCCGCTTGATTCCCCCCACTCAGCTACTCGCTCCCATCCCACTGGCTGCTCTCCCCCTTGGCCACTCGCTCCAGGCCTCGACACTTTCTTCCCCTCCCTGCTGCTCACCACCGGCCGCTTCCCTCCCCTTCTCAGCTGCTCGCTCCGGACCTCGCCACTGCACCCCCCGACTCCCCTCGGTTGAGTGTTCCTTGCTTCCCTCTCCCGCGCCACCCTGCTCTCCGACTGCTTGCTCCTCGCTTCCTCTCCAGCTGCTAGCTCTAGGCCATGCTGCTTCCCTCCTCTCGGCCACTCGCTCCTACGTCAACCCGTCACACCTGCGGACATCCTTTCTTCTTCGGGTGGCAGGGTGGAGAGGGGTGGCGAGGGCAAGCAGGGAGCGAGCTGCCGGAGAGCGGGGTGGGTGGGGGGTGGGGGAAGCGAGGAGCGGGGTACGTTCAACCGAGGGGAGCAGTGGTGAGGTCTGGAGTGATTGGCTGGCGGGTGGAAGCGTGGAGTGAGCGACTGGAGAGCAGGTGGAGTGGGGGAAACGTGGGGAGCGAGCAGCCGGGGGAAGTGTTGTGGGGGAGCGGCGAGGCCAGAGCCAGCAGCGAGAAGACGGGTGCAGAAGATACCAGCAAAGAGAAGTACAATGGCAGGAGGGATCGGGGGAGTGTTGTGGGTGGGATGGAACAAGTGATGGCAACTATTGAGGGGATTTTCAGGTTGAATTTATTTTTTTGTGATAAATTGAGCAGTGCCATCTTTAATCCTGGCAGCTGCCTGAAATGTCGCAGACAGTGACGTTTCAGTGGAAGAGGCTGCATTTGCGCCTGTGCTAGTACTTCACCACCTAGTGGTTGCATTGTCAGCAAATGCAGCGTCCAATTTAGTCTCACACTCCAGCTTTTCCTGAGAACCCTGCAAATTAGGCCTCTTCAGGTACATGTCTAATTGCCTTTTAAAAGTTCCTGTTGAATCTGATTCCACCACCCTTTCAGGCTGTGCATTCCAGACCTTAACACTTTGAATGAAGACATTTCTCCTTATTTCCCCTCTAGCTCTTTTACCAGTTATTTTAAATCAATTACTTCTGGTTACCAAGTCATTTTCCAGAGGAAGTAATTTATCCTTGCTTTATCCAAACCCCTCATAATTTTTAATACCATTATTAGGTCTCCCCTTAACCTTCTCTGCTCTAAGGAGAACAATCCCAGCTTCTCTAATCTCTCCACGTGGCTGAACTCACTCATCCTAGTGGACCTCCTCTGCACCCTCTCCAGGGCCTTGACATGCTCCCCCAAAGTATGGTGCCCAGATTTGTACACAATACTCCAGCTAACGTCTAACCAGAGATTTGTAAAGTTTTTGCATAATTTCCTTGTTTTTGTATTCAATGCGCCATTTACAAAGCCAAGTTTTTTTTTATTTGTTCCTGGGATGTGTGCGTTGCTGGCTAGGCCAGCATTTTTTTTTTAATTTGTTGCCCATCCCTAATTGCCCTTGAGAAAGTGGGGGTGAGCTGCCTTCTTGAACCGCTGCAATCCCTGTGGGGTAGGTACACCCACAATGCTGTTAGGGAGTTGCAGGATTTTGATCCAGCGACAGTGCAGGAATGGTGATATAGTTCCAAGACAGGATGGTCTGTGGCTTGGAAGGGAACTTGTAGGTGGTGGTGTTCCCAAGCATCTGCTGCCCTTGTCCTTCCAGGTGACAGAGGTTGCAGGTTTGGAAGGTGCTGTTGAAGGAGCCTTGGTGCATTGCCAAGTATCCCATATGAGTTGCTATAGTGCATCCTATAATACATACTGTAGCTACAGTGCTACCAGTACTAGATATTGAGCCTGTATATTGACAAGGGTGGTGATCAAGTGAATTGCTGTGTCCTGGACAGTATTGAGCTTCTTAATTATTGTTCCGGCCGTGCTCATCCAAGCAAGTGCTCTATCATGCCTTACATTTGAGTCTTGTGGGTGGTGGCGAGACTTTGATGAGTTAGCAGGTAAACCGCTCATAGCAGAGTACCTGAATAATGGGCTGTAATCTCTAGTTATTTATCTCATTGCTGTTTGTGGGACCTTGCTGTGTGCAAATTGGCCACTGCATTTCCTACCTTAAAACACTTCAAAAAAAACATTTCAATGACTGAAGGGCTTTGGGATGACCTGATATTGTGAAAATCACTATATAAATGCATTCTGTAAATACACACATTTTTAATACAAGCTCTGCATTTTCTCTTGGTACTTTTACATGTTCCAACAGGAAATAGTGATAATGTGATTAACCTGTTTTGCAGAAAGGAGATCTTATAGATATAATCAGCAAACCCCCAGGGGGGACTTGGATGGGTTTGTTGAACAATAAAGTTGGAACATTCAAATTCATCTACATGGACATTGTGAACGATGAAGTGGAGAAACCAAAAAGACCAAGGAGGAGGAGACGGGGAGGCAAACACCCAAAACCCCAAACTGTTCAAGAGCTACTCCAACGCATTGATCTACAGGTTGGTTTCTTGGCTTACTCTAACTGCACCTTTATTCATTGAATCCCCAACAGTGGGATTCTCCCAGCAAAAAAAGTTTGAATTCACACAAACGAACCGTAAATTCAATGGTGATTTTAAAACAGTGAGGGCCAATTTATGTCTCGGTACCACGGCAACAAGACAAAAATCACAATAACAAAACTTCTGCACGCTCAATTAAAATTTTGGAGAGAGCCTTAAAATAGCATGGCCAGTGCTCCAATCCAAAACAAGCAGGAGCCTCCTGAATATATTGAAATCAGGGTCCTGGGACTCCAATGCCATTTCGATCTCAACAACAACAAAGATCCAAAAGGTTCTTTGACCTTTCCACTAGGCCCCAAGAGCAGGCCTATGAGAAGGTGCTCTGACTTGCCCAGCAGCAGACCTACAAGTGGCGGTTCTCCAGCTTTCCTACCAGGCCCCAGGAGTAGACCCATGGGAAGGCCCTCTGACCTGTGTGGCAAGCCCAGGAGCAGACCTACGAGATGTTAGAATCATAAAATGATACAGCACAGAACAATGCCATTTGTCCCATTGTGCCTGTGCCAGCTCTTTGACTGAGCTATGCAGTTAGATCCACCACCCCACTCTTTCCCCACATCCCCTTCATTTATTTATCCAATTTCCTTTAGAAAGTTACTTTTGAATCTGCTTCCACCACCCTTTCAGGCAGTGCATTCCAGATCATAACAGCTCACTGTGTAAAAACAAATGCCCTCATGTCACCTCCAGTTCTTTCCAAGTCCCCCCTGGGGGTTTGCTGGTTTCTGAGCCTTTGCCACTGAAAACAGTTTCTCATTATTTACCCTATCAAAACCCTTCATGATTTTGAACACCTCTATCAAATCTCCACTAAACCTTCTCTGCTCTAAGGAAAGCAATCCCAGTTTTTCTAGCCTCTCCACGTAACTGAAATCTTTCATCCCCGGTACCATTCCGGTAAATCACTTCTGCGTCCTCTCCAAGACATCTTTCCTAAAGTGTGGTGCCCAGAATTGGCCTCAGTACTCCAGTTAGGATCTAACCAGTGTTTTGTAAAGGTTTAGCGTAATTACCGTGCTTTACTACTCTACTGTGTGCGTATACTGCCAAGTCTCTCTGCTCCAGCACCCCTTTAAAATTGTACCATTTAGTTTATATTGCCTCTCCTCATTTTTCCCACCAAAATGAATCACTTCACTCTTCGCTGTGTTAAATTTCATCTGCCATGTGTCTGCACATTTCACCAGTCTGTGCCCTCCTGAAGTTTGTTACTATCCTTGCTGTTTACTACATTTCTGAGTTTCATGTCATCTGTAAATTTGAAATTATACTCTGTATACCCAAGTCCAGGTCATTAATATATCTAAAAAAGAGCTGTGGTCCTAATACCAATCTCTGGGGAACACCACTGCATACTTCCCTCCACTCTGAAAGACAAGCATTTACCACCATGTGCTTTCTGTCCCTTAGCCTATTAATATCCATGCAGCCACTGTCCCTGTCTCATATTTATTTACAAAACATCAGCTGCAGTACCCTCATCAATCCTCTCCATTATTTCATCAAAGAACTCACTCAAGTTAGTCAAATACGATTTGCCTTTCACAAATTCATGCTGGCTTTGAATTATTAACATGAATTTTTCCATGTACCTCCAACTCTCCCACCAGGCCCCAAGAGGAATCACACAGAATACCCTCCTACATGCCTGCTATGCCCCAGGAGAATACCTATGAGAATGTCCTCCTACCTCTCCCCAACACCACCCCCCCCCCACCCCGCCCCCTCATTTAATAGTCTCTATCACTCTTGTTTATTCTGTTTACAGCAGCACATGCCAACTCTATTATTGAATGGGTACGAGGACCTGGACACGTTTAAACTGCTGCAGGAGGAGGACTTGGACGAACTGAACATTCTGGAGCCACAGCACAGATCCCGGCTGCTGACGGCTGTCGAACTCCTGCATGACTATGACAGTAAGAGCAGCACCTTTATTTGGCAGTAAAAATTGTGGTCATACAGTTGAGGCAATATAAGGAATAATTGCTAAGCTTTATTGTTGCATTTAATGTTATTAAAATAGAGGAATGCTTGGATTTTTTGGAGATATTGAAACATTGCAAATACACAAAAACACAATTGATTACTTTGGGAAAATCACTGACTGTTATGCATGTAAAATGTTCTCAGAGTAATCGCAGAATTTTACCGCACAGGAGGAGGCCATTCTGTCCTGTACGCCTGTGCCAGCCCTTGGTTCCCTTCCACTGAAATGAAAAATTTCATTTTTCAAATAATTTATTTTTTTATAGATTCTCTGCCCATGTTTCTGGTAGACATGGAAAATAAAAATCTTCTAATCCTTCCCTTCATTCTTTGATTTTAAGTTTTTTTTAATTTGTTCTCAGAATGTACGTGAAGCTGGCCAGGTCAGATTTATTCGACAGAATTCCATAGAAATTACAACACGGAAACAAGCCATTTGACCCAACTAGTCCTTCCACACATGTAAATATTCCTAATCCCATATGCCCGCCCTGTTCCCATATCCCTTTATCCCCTTTTCCTTCATCCAGCTATCTAACCTATTCTTAAATGTTGATATGGTCTCTGTTTCCTCTTCCTATCCCAGTGGATAATCACCTCATTCCCTTCCTCACTAACTCATTCTGACCACCTCTTAGAAGGTGTATTCCACGAACCCTGCAGCCGCCTGTATGCAACAGTGTCACTACGTCAGAAACCTTGAGCTTGAGTCCAAGCAGTTGAAGATAATTGCTGTATATGTGTTTACCCTGGACACACAAAGTATTCAGGACCTTCCACAATGCATAGCAACTGCACATGGCTGGCTTCACTTATTTCCCCATACTAAACAAAACTGTTTTCTCTTAGAGATTTATTAAAATTAAACAGAACAACTCTGCATTTAACCCCTCAAATATAACTTTCGGCTAACTACATCACTTGGTTGAACTCCCTGTAAAGCCAAACCCACTGTCCTATCCTTAAACACTCCACTGGTCTTTTGCAGTTCAAGACTAACCAATCGGCAACAAATTTAGATTTATACTGGCTTCATTTACACAACAGCCATAGACAAAAAAAGCAGCCAATCAGCTGATCCCATCACAGATCCAAGTAATAAACCTGAGATTGGCTCAATCCAGTCTACAGCTACCACATAAAACAACCTGAAACAGTTCCTGCTGTTGAGCAGCTAAAGTAAAGTAAGTTAAACTCAAAATACAGTAAAATAAAGAAGAATTTCAGTACTTAGCAACTGACACCAGTTCTGTTTTAATGATGATTTTTGTTGTGTTTTCTGGATTTCTGGTTTGTTTCCATTCGCACTGCTGTACTCCCAACATTAATTGGCCTTTAATATTTTCTTCCTACAGGTAATAGTGATAAAGACCCAGCTGGTGAATGTGCCTCTCGGGAAATTTTGCCCCACTTTTCCCTTAAGCATGCTGGTGCAGACGTGCAGAAACAGACTCCCTGGGATTCGGGCTGCTTTGAGGAGAGTGGATATCTCGAGAATGGTAGGTGCAGCTAAAACTAACTGGGAGCAATTACTTTCCACAGATAATGCACTCACAGTCCCAAGAACTTGAGTGCATATTTCAGGCTGATGCTCCTGGGTAGTGTTGAGGGTGTGCTGCACTGTTGCAGTTGCTATCTTTTGGAAGAGACATTAAACAAAGGCCATCTGCCCTCTCCTCCCCAGTGATAACGAGGGAAAGTTTTCTGCTGAAGGAAATGAGGGGGCTTCCGGGCTTTCTGCCATGTGCGCCAGCTGATAAATCTAACATAGGCTACACCTGCCAAGAGTAGAGTTGGTCTTTTTTGTGTGCCAAGTAAAGAAGCAAAACAGCTGAGAGAGTAATGATAATAGAAATCAGGCAGAGTTGATCACTTAATACGACCACAATTTTTAAATTTGGATGTTTGAGCATCTTACTTTTTAATTCTCTCTTTGGCCCCTTTATAGCCTTTGGCTCCCCCCCAGATAGTGCGACAAGAAAGATGAGCAGATAGCTCTGTGGAGCTCTGAAGAAAGAGTTAATGGAAGCTCTTCAAAAAAAGTCCTTGATACATCCATAGGAGCAAGATTTTCCTTAGTCCAGGGAGCTAGATGGAAGCCTCCTTTGCATGTGCTCTCCACGGAGAACACCAGGCCACGGAACATATATTGACCCTTTCCAACGCCATCAAATTCTCCATTTCTTATTCATTTTAGTCATGAGGAAGGACCTACAAAAGGACAACCTGCCAAACGCTGAGGGTTGGTCACAGTTGTGAAAACTTCTCCCCGTGCTGTTCTGAAGCAGTGGCGAAGGTTAAACAGGGTCAGAGGGTACTCTTCCCACAATGCTGCTCCAGCAAGAGTCATGTTTGGTGCTTTTGCCAATTGAAGAAAAAGATTTGCATTTATATTTATGTATGAACATATGAAAATGATGGGCAGGAATAGACCATAGGTAGAGGAGTAGGATATTCAGCCTCTCAAGCCTGCTCCACATTCAGTTAGATCATGGCTGATCACCTCAACTTCATTTATAGCCTTTGCTCCATATCCCGTGATACCCTGACCAAACAAAAATCTATTGGATTTTCACACAGCAAAGTCCCACAAACTCTTGCTGTCTAAACTCGGTTTAACGTCTCATCCAAAAGGCGGCACCTCTGACAGGGCAACACTGCGCTAGGAGTGTAAGCCTAGACTATGCGCTCAAGTTTCTGAAGTGGTAGTTGAGCCCACGACCTTCTGCATCAGATGCAGTGTGATCCGCTGAGTCAAGGTTGACAGCTTAGTATTATATCTGCCATCAGTTAGATAAGACGACTCCTAGCTGAGATTATTGTGTTTGTATTATCAGCAAATTCTAACTGGTTTCACTTGTCTTTAGGAAAAAGCAGAAAGTCTTGGCCATTAGTGTCCACAGGGTCTTCGGCAAATCTTGGGTCGCAGTTCAAGTGCCCAACAAACTATCCGGCACTTCAGCTCACAAAATCTATTGAGAATTTACACTTTGGAAAAGGTAAAGAGAAGCACATCGCTAAGCCTCAGGCCCCATGCAGTTCCCTAAAGTCCGTCTATCGACATTTTGGTTACAATGGCCATTCAGTGCCCCTCAGAAGGACAAGTTGCCGAAAGTTGCGGGTCAGCATAAGTTGCGAGGACTTGGCATATTCCCATGCCATTCAAAAGCAGTGGCAAAGATCTCACTCGTTAGATGAATTGCACAGTGAAGCTGGTTCTCCATCAAACCCGATTTCAGAATCAGGAACACATGCTACTCTGCCTCAGCAAGGAAAGTTTGATGTGGACCCAGAAATCAAGAAAATCTCCTGCGTGACGCCTCTCAGCTGCAGTGCAAGGGAACTCTGCAGGCCAAGTACAGTTCCTTGTGTGACTGCAGAAACACGTAGTGCACAAATCAATGCTACTGGTCTTCAGGCTACAAAACTAAAGGACCTAATCTCCAACCCCCTTAAGTTCTCAGAAGAGAACATCCCATCTCCCACTACAAAGTGTAATCTACCCGATCAAACTGCAATATTCCCACCCCTGAACATTCAGCAAAACCACCATTTTACAGAAGGATATCGAGACAGAACAGGGATCTGTAATTCAATGGAAAGCAAAGAGCTTATGACTGAAAACAGGGCACATTCCAAAAACTCTTCCCAGCCACCTCCAGTACCTGCTAAGAAATGTAGAGAGTATATGAGAAATGGAATCCATCCTGGGCCTCATATTTTAAACAAGTCAAACCCTTCCATCACTAGTAGATACGGATTGGCCACTAACTTGCATGTTCAATGTCCCACTGCAGAGGCGGCCAACTCACCCAAGGCCACTCAACCCCCTTGCTTATCGGAGACTGCACTGCCAGAGACTGCCTGCCCACCACAGCTGGGAGTTAAGTTGTGTACTGTATCTGGAAGAAAGACCTCCTGGATGAGAGAAGTAGAACTGGAAACACTAATAGAAAACAAATTAGAATTGGAAGCAACTGATCTCACACAGCAACCCTACTCTGACAAGGTATGAATGAAGCTGATTATTCCTCTTGGGAAGAAGTGTCCTATTGCTAATACTGAGCAAACGAACCCAATTCAAGGGAGTGTGAATCTCCTGTAGAATTGCCATAAGAATTGAACCAGTCTGACTTAAGACGGAAACCCTGAAATTCCTGTGGAGGCCTTAGGAAGGTAGAGCTGGAGTGAAGTAGACCTTCTGATTGCCACTGTTGACATCCCTGATAGGGCTGCTTACCCCGAGTTGGATGCACTCTGGACATTTCAAAGCATTGCCTCCTGTAGCCAACAGCCCCGCCCCCACACTCTCACTGTTGACCTCCCAAAACATCCACCCTCACGTACGGTAGAACCCTGCTCCAGGGAGCTCTGCGCGTTCTTGTCCTCAGCATCCTCTTCCTCAATGTCATCCATGGTTTGATATTCTTCCTTCTTGCTGCTCCTTTTAATCATCTTCCTCTTGGTCATCCTTCTCTGCCCCTAATTGCTGCAAAGGATCTTCCAGAAAAGAAGGATATAAGCTAAGATTAGGTGAGCATTGCTCCCTTGAAATTAGACGGTAGAAGCTTGTGGCTGTGAGATGCTTCACAGGGATGCTGCAGTGACTGTGTAGGTCAGCATTCACTAACCTGCCCATGCTGTGCACTTCCTTTGTTGTGAGTTGTTACCCAGGCCTCGTCCATCATGTCACATTGCCGCAAAACCGCTCCAACATCCTGGGCATCTTCAATGCAAGCTTCTGGGCGCAAAGCACCCAACCAGCAATTTGAGTCAGAGTCAGCACCTGTAACCACAGGGGGCAGGGAACAGAGATCCTGGAATTTTGGCCCCATTCCTTATGCTCTCAACTCGCCGATACGAAAGATGGCAACTTATTAAACATGTAATGCACTTTCCACAGCAGAAAATATTCAGTGCTAAAACGCTAAGATTGGTGATTGGTTTAAAGAATCATATGCCTTTGAAGATATCAATCAAATGTCTGATTGGCTGACATTTAGCCAATCAACACAGTTTGATTTGATCCATAAATACCGGTGAGGAATGAACTAACAGAAGGAAACTGAACTAGCAGCTGGCTTAGTTTTTAATCATTTTGTATTTAAAACTCATCATAATTTTTTCCTGATGGGACTATGTTATTTGTTACAACATTTTAGCATGGCCGATGCGGGATTCCAACTGTCCTGATAAAGAGATATGCAGAAGACTTAGAACATTCTGCAGAGCACGTGGCTGTGGCTATGGATCTCGTGAGAGTTAAACATCTCCGCAAGCAGCATCGAATGGCAGTAAGTATTGTAGTTGATAAACATCATTTAATGTCAGTGAGCACTGTCGTCCTTCCATCCTCTACCTGCACCCCCTTCATCCCCTCTCGCTGCACCCCCCCCCCCCTTCATCCTTTCCTCGCATCCCCATCCTCACTGGAACCCCCCTTTCATTCCCTCCCCACACCCCCATCTTCTCTGCGGATCCCTTTCACCCACTCCCAGTGCACCTCAAAAATTAGATTTTTTTAAGTGAATATAAAGCTCTGATCGATTTAAAAAATATCTCTACAATCTGCTTTCTAGCTAAAGGAATAAACGTCTATTACTATTTATTCGTGATTCTTTTCTTTTTTTTTTCTTTTCCTATTTTCCTATTACTGTGTCCTCTCACGATAGCAGCTGTTACTGTTACATGCTGCATTTGTTTTCCTGTGTGCAGTTCATAATAGGAAAACACAATTATGATATAATAAGAACATAAATAGGATCAGGAGTAGGCCATTCAGCTCCTCAAGCCTGTTCATGGCTGATTTGATTGTGGCCTCAACTCCACATTCCCGCCTGCCCCCTATAACCCTTGTAGTTCAAAAATCTGTCTAACTCAGCTTTGCCTATATTCAATGACCCAGCCTCCACTGCTCTCTGGGGAAGAGAGCCTTTGAGAGAAGAAATTCCTCATCACCTCCGTTTTAAATGGCAGACCCCTTATTCTGAAACTGTGCCCATGAGGGGAAACATCCTTTCAGCATCTATCCTGTCAAACCCCCTCAGAATCTTACGTTCAATAAGATAACCTCTCATTCTTCAAAACTCCAATGAGTACAGGCCGAACCTGCTCAACCTTTCCTCATAAGACAACCCTTTATCCCAGGAATCAACCTACTGAACCTTCTGTCACCTACCTCCAATGGAAGTATTCCCCTCCTTAAATAAGAAGACCAAAACTGTGCACAGTACTCTAGGTGTAGTCTCACCAACGCCCTGCACAGTTGTAGCAACTCTTCCCTACTTTTATACTCCACTCCCCTTGCAATAAAGGCCAACATTCTATTTGCCTTCCTAATTACTTGCTGCACCTGTTGCTAACTTTTTGTGATTCATTTACAAGGACACCCAGAGCTCTCTGTACCACAGCATTCTGTAGTCTCTGTTAAATGATAATCTGCTTTTCTATTCTTCCTGCCAAAGTGGACAACCTCACATTTTCCCACATTATATTCCATCTGCCAAATTTTTGCCCATTCACTTAACCTATCTGTATTACTTGGCAGACTCTTCATGTCCTCTCCTCACAACTTGCTTTCCTACCTATCTTTGTGTCGTCATCAAATTTGACTACAATTCACTCTGTCCTTTCATTCAAGTCATTAATATAAATTGTAAATAGTTGAGGCCCCATCACTGATCCCTGTGGCACCCCACTAGTTACAGTTTGCCAACCTGAAAATGGCCCACTTATCCCCACTCTGTTTCCTGTTAGTTAGTCAATCCTTTATCCATGCTATTATATTAACCCCAACACCATGAGCTCTTGTGCGATAACATTTTATGCGGCACCTTATCAAATGCCTTTTGGAAATCCAAATAAACTACATCTTCTGGTTCCCCTTTATCCACCCTGCTTGTTACATCCTCAAAGAACTCTAATAAGTTTGTCAAACACGATTTCCCTTTTATAAAACCATGTTGACTCTCCTTGATTGTATTCTGACTTTCTAAATATCCTGCTACGACTTCCTTAATAATGGATTCCAGCATTTTCCCAATGACAGATGTTAAGCTAACTGGCCTATAGTTTCCTGCTTTCTATCTCCCTCCTTTTCCAATCTTCTGGGACCTTTCCAGATTCTAGGGCATTTTGGAAGATTACAACCATTCTCTGCAGCCACTTCTTTTAAGATGCTAGGATGCAGGCCATCAGGTCCAGGGACTTGTCAGCTTTTAGTCCCATTAGTTTACCTAGTAATTTTTCTCTAGTGATAGTGATTGTTTCAAGTTTCTCCCTCCCTTTTGCCCCTTGATTTTCCACTAAGGATGCTTTTTGCATCTTTTACCATGAAGACAGATACAAAATACATGTTCAAAGTCTCTGCCATTTCCTTGTCTCCCATTATTCCCTGGTCTCATCATCTAAGGGACCAACCTTTACTTTAGCTACTCTCTTCCGTTTCATATATGTGTAGAAGGTCTTACTATCTGTTTTTATATTTCTTGCTAGTTTACTCTCATATTCTAATTTCTTGCTTTTTTTTTAGTCATCCTTTACTGGTTTCTAAAATTTTCCCAATATTCTGGCCTACCATAATCTTCACAACATTGTACACCTTTTCTTTCAATTTGATACCATCCTTAACTTCCTTAGTTAGCCATGGATGGTTCATCCTTCTCAGAGTCTTCCTTTCTCAATGGAATACGTCTTTGTTGAGAGTTATGAAATATCTCCTTAAATGTCTGCCACTGCTGATCTCCCATTTAACTTTTCAATCTATTTTCCCGCTCAACTTTAGTCAACTCTGTCGTCATACCTTTGCAATATCCTTTATTTAAGTTCAACACACTAGTTTCAGACCCAAGTTTCTCACCCTCAAATTGAATGTGAAATTCTAACATGTTATGATCACTCTTCCCTTGAGGATACTTTACTATGAGATCATTAATTAATCCTGTCTGATTACACATTACCAGGTCTAAAATAGCTTGTTCCCTGGTTGGTTCCACAACGTATTGTTCAAAGAAACTGTCCAGAATACACTCTATGAACTCATCTCAAGACTGCCTTTGCCAATTTGATTTATCCAATCGATATGAAGATTAAAATCATCCACGATTATTGAAGCACTTTTCTTACAAGACCCCATTATTTCTTTTTTTATACTCTGTCCTACAGTGTAGCTACTGTTAGGGAGCCTCTAAACTATTCCCACCAGTGACTTGTTTACCTTGGTATTTCTTATCTCCAGCTTAACAGCATCAATATCTTGATCTTCTGATCCAAGATCCTATGATACTACTCAAAGAGCAGGGGAGTGTACATGACAATATTTATCCCTCAAACAACATAATTTACAGATTATCTGGTCATTTACTTGATGGATATTTGTGGGATTATGCTGTGTGAAAATTGGCTGCTGCGTTTCCTATGTTACAACAGTGCTACAGTGTTACAATGCTTCAAAAGTGCTTCATTGGTTGTAAAGTGCTTGGTCTTGAAAGGCACCATGTGAATACAAGTTCTTCCCTGTGAAATAGGCAATTTTCAAAATTGTTTATTTTCTTTTAAAACTTCATTTTGGACATTATAAGTTGCAGTACCGAAGAAAAAAATTGGCTGTTGAAATCACATTGGGAGAGATTTGGTTGGTCAAAAAGCAGTAACTGGCAATCATTTAGATAAGGAAATTAAATAAGATGTGATCACAAAGAAAGTTTCAATCTTACAACTGGTAGGAAGGTGTATTTACAGTGTGGCAAGTCGACATTGGTACTGTCCATTATATATGTTCTTTTTTCTTTCTTTTGGGCCTCCTTATCTCGAGAGACAATGGATACGCGCCTGGAGGTGGTCAGTGGTTTGTGAAGCAGCGCCTGGAGTGGCTATAAAGGCCAATTCTGGAGTGACAGGCTCTTCCACAGGTGCTGCAGAGAAATTTGTTTGTTGGGGCTATTGCACAGTTGGCTCTCCCCTTGCACCTCTGTCTTTTTTCCTGCCAACTACTAAGTCTCTTCGACTCGCCACAATTTAGCCCTGTCTTTATGGCTGCCCGCCAGCTCTGGCGAATGCTGGCAACTGACTCCCACGACTTGTGATCAATGTCACACGATTTCATGTCACGTTTGCAGACGTCTTTATAACGGAGACATGGACGGCCGGTGGGTCTGATACCAGTGGCGAGCTCGCTGTACAATGTGGTCTTTGGGGATCCTGCAATCTTCCATGCGGCTCACATAGCCAAGCCATCTCAAGCGCCGCTGACTCAGTAGTGTGTATAAGCTGGGGGTGTTGGCCGCTTCAAGGACTTCTGTGTTGGAGATATAGTCCTGCCACCTGATGCCAAGTATTCTCCGAAGGCAGCGAAGATGGAATGAATTGAGACGTCGCTCTTGGCTGGCATACGTTGTCCAGGCCTCGCTGCCGTAGAGCAAGGTACTGAGGACACAGGCCTGATACACTCGGACTTTTGTGTTCCGTGTCAGTGCGCCATTTTCCCACACTCTCTTGGCCAGTCTGGACATAGCAGTGGAAGCCTTACCCATGCGCTTGTTGATTTCTGCATCTAGAGACAGGTTACTGGTGATAGTTGAGCCTAGGTAGGTGAACTCTTGAACCACTTCCAGAGCGTGGTCGCCAATATTGATGGATGGAGCATTTCTGACATCCTGTAGGCATAGGTATTTGCAATGGAAATATATAAAAGTAAGAACCAAATGTATTACTTTAAAACAGGGACAGAATTACGTCCACAAGCAGGGCCCCGAGCTTCCGGTTGCTTGCCATTTCAAAACTCCTCCCCCCCACTCCCCGCTCTCATGCTCACATCTCTGTCCTGGGATTGCTGCAGTGTTCCAGTGAACATCAACGCCAGCTCGAGGAACAGCGTCTCATTTACTGATTAGGCACACTACAGCCTCCCGGACTGAACATTGAGTTCAATAATTTCAGAGCATGACGGGACCCCCATTTTACTTTTATTTTTAGTTATTTTTTCTTTTTTACATTTTTTACAATTTTTTTTTGTATGTTTATTTCATTTCATCTTAGTTTGTTCAGTTTGCTTACCCACTTTTTTTTTCATGTTTGTACTTGCTGCTGTTCAATCTTCAGTCCGTTAACACCCTATCTGTACTAATGCTTTGTCTTTCAACACACCATTAACATATTGTTTGCCTTTGCTCCATGACCTTTGGTCAGCTATGTGGCCTTGTCCAATCTACACCTTCTTTGTTATCTCTTGCCCCACTCCCGCCTCACTTGCTTATAACCTTTGACATTTCTAATATTTGTCAGTTCCGAAGAAGGGTCACTGACCCAAAATGTTAACTCTGCTTCTCTTTCCACAGATGCTGCCAGACCTGCTGAGTATTTCCAGCATTTCTTGTTTTTATTACAGAATTACGTCTCCTCATCCTGGTCCATTCATCCCCGTCGACCAGTCATTGAATAAACTTTCTGAAATGTTACAGTTACTTACGAGCATTACAAAGGTTATCTCTGGTCAAAATTCAAGACATCACCCAGAGACACTAACTTCCTTTTTCTTTATCTAATGTTTAGATTCCAAGTTCCCTTGATAAGACGAGCAGGAAATCTACAGCCTCAGAAATATCTAACAGGTCTTCAAGGAGCTGATCTTCACAGAACTGCCATGTACATCATTACATCCCCAGCACCAGGTGCAGCACTCTGGGACAGATAAAGGCATTATTTAGAAAGATGCTTTCAACTGTTGGAATTAAAGGCCAGCATGTCACCAGTTAACCATTACATGAACACACACAGGCACTGGGTGTCTGTCATTCTTTTCATTTTGTACCTGTGATGGACTTTGTACTCCAGGAACTGTTGATAGAGCAACAAGTCAAAATTCAAAGAAGAAGCAGAGTTGAAATGTTGACGGTAAACTTGCTTGAGGTGGATGGGAAGTTCTCCCAACAGGCCAACTTGCTTCCTGGGCAGCCGTGTGGACAGTTTCCACCAAAGTTACGGCACCAAGTAAATTGCCAGCGTTTCTCTCTGACTGGCATGCATTCAAATCCACATTTGAGAAATCAGCCACAGCTGTTTCAAATTATCACTTATAGTTTTTGAATCCTGTGTTGCGATTGTACTAAACACAGCCATTGAACTGCAGATCAGGTCCATACTTAGTGAATGAAGCTCCCTCTCCCTGTCTATTCTAGACCCATACTCAGTGAATGAAGCTCCCTCTCCCTGTCTATTCCAGACCCATACTCAGTGAATGAAGCTCCCTCTCCCTGTCTATTCCAGACCCATACTCAGTGAATGAAGCTCCCTCTCCCTGTCCATTCAAGACCCATACTCAGTGAATGAAGCTCCCTCTCCCTGTCTATTCTAGACCCATACTCAGTGTATGAAGATTCTCTCTGTGTTCATTCTAGAGTCATACTCAATTTATGAAGATCCTGCTCCCTGTCTATTCTAGACCCATACTCAATGTACGAAGCTCCCTCTCCCTGTCTATTCTAGACCCATACTCAGTGTATGAAGATACCCTCTCACTCTTTCAATTATCTGACAGTATTTATTTTGCTTTGCTCAGCAAATGTCACAACTCCACCAAAGTATCCTGGAAGTGAAAATGTCTTAACACTAAAACTTAAAATGTATCCATTTTTTTGTCATGGTACCAAGTTGTCAGGTGTTCTAGTCAGTTTTGGGACAGTCTGTATCATGCTACCACACTGTATGGTATGTTGCCTTATAATTACAGTGAAATTTGGATCCCATAAAGTAGAAAAGGACTTAGGATGATCCAGAAGTAATTCTTTTAAGTTCCGCTATATTCTCATAGTACATGTATGTTTGAGAGCAAGCAGCAGTTTATTTCATAGAATCACAGAAATTACAGTACAGCAGGAGTCCACTTGCTCTATTGTGCCTGTGCCAGCTATTCAACTGGAGCTCCATCCTGCACTTCCGCTTCCTAGCCCTCTCCCCATATCCTTGACCTTACAATTCCAGGAATCCCACTCTGCCATCTGCCTCTGGCCAAAGAAAAACACTTCTTCCTCTGTGTCTTTGGCCGTGGCAAGTTTTGGGACATGTTCTGATAGGCATTACAAAGGCATAAGGGAGCGGAACTCCCATGGGGTCATGCATCAACTCCTCAGACATGACTTTACCCCCCCCCACCCCCAGCCTGTCCAAGTCCCCTTGATGAAGGAAGCTGGGCACTTCCACTAGCCAGAATCTACTTTGCCAATTGCACATTCCAGCAGAAACAGGTTCTGACCCAAATCTCCTAATCCTATCCCCTCCCCCCCCCCTCCCCCACCAACCCCGAGAGCCAATTCCCAGAATTTTTGGTCCAAGATGTTTAACTATTCTAACAATGCAGTCCTATTGCCAGCACCTTTACAGGGCTCAATGTAGAAGAGTTCTGTATAACTAACTGATTCTTTAATTGTTACTTCATACTTCCACCACTTAGAATTTTAATATTGCAAGCTCTTTTGTGTCGTATGCAATTTTTTTTAAATATAAGAAGCTTCCGATTCTCCTCTTGGCTTTGACGCTACTTAAGAACTGAACCATATGTCTTGGGACATCTGCTCAAAGTCCAAGACTCATCATAAATGTTGACAGTAAACTGAAAATATTGAAAAGCCGCACAAAATTAAACTGATGCACTTTGTGTATTTGAGAATATTTAAGTAACTTATTATCTGTTTCCTTAACAATGTAAGTAACTATAACATACTGGTAGCAAAACATTCTTATAAAGTATAGTCAATCAAAGCTGTACCTTACGTGTATTGCGAGGTATGTATGTGTAAATATTCTTACCTGTTCCATTTAGCAGAATAATATTGAAACTTTTTTCAATAAAGTAACAATTGGATGAAATTCCTAATTTTCCTGAAAAGCAAGAAAAACTACCTGGTTCTAGTCAATCCAATGAGGTTATAACAACTTGTATTTATGGAGCACCTTTACCTGGTAAAACACCCTAAGGCACTCTACGGGAGCATAATCAAACAACAACAACTTAAATTTATATAGTGCCTTTAACGTAATAAAATGTCCCTAAGCACTTTACAGGTGCATTATAAAACAAAATATGACACCGATCCACAAAAGGACATATTAGGTCAGGCGACCAAAAGCTTGGTCAAGAGGTAGATTTTAAGGAGTCTTAAAGGAGGAAAGCAAGGTGGAGAGGCAGAGAGGTGTAGGGAAGGGTATTCCAGTGTTTGGGGCCTAGGCAACTGAAGGCGCTGCCATCAATGGTGGAGCGATTAAAATCAGAGATGTTCAAGAGGCCAGAATTAGAGAAGTGCAGATGATCTTGGAAGGTTGTGGGGCTGGAGGAGATTACAGAGATATGGGGGTGGGGGGGGAGGGGAGCGAGGACATGGAGGGATTTGAAAACAAGGATGAGAACTTAAAAATCAGGACGTTGCTTGACTGGGAGCCAGTGTAGGTCAGCAAGCACGGTGATGATGGGGGAACAGAACTTGGTGTGAGTTAAGACACAGACAGCAGAGTTTTGGATGACCTTCAGTTTATTGACAGTAGAATGTGGGAGACCAGCCAGGAATGCATTGGAATAGACAAGTCGAGAGGTAACAAAGGCATGAATTTCAGCAGCACATGAGCTGAGACGGGGCGAAGTGGAAATAGACGGTCTTAATTCTGACACAAGTATGAGGTTGGAGCTCAACTCGGGGTCAAGTGTGACACCAAGGCTGCAAACAGAGTGGCTTAATCTGATACTGTTGCCGGGGAGGAGGATGGAGTCAGTAAGTAAGGAATGGAGTGTGGAACAAGGACCGAAAACAAAGGCTTCAGTTTTCCCAATATTTAATTGAAGGAAATTTCCGCTCATGCAGTACTGGATGGTAAGCAGTCTGATAATTTAGCAACAGTGGTGAAGTCAAGAGAAGTGGTGGTGAGTTAGAGCTGTGTGTGGTCAGCATACATGTGAAAACTAACGCTGTGCTTTTGGATGCTGTCGCCAAGAGGCAGCATGTAGACAAGGGGGCCAAGAATTGATCCTTGGGGGACACCAGAAGCAATTGTACAGGAAGAGAAGCTATTGCAAGTTATAATCTGGTTGTGGTTAGATAAGAATGGAACCAGATGAGAGCAGTCCCACCCAGCTGGATGACAGTGGAGAGGCATTGGAGGAGGATGGTGTGGTCAACTGTGTCAAAGGATGCAGACAGGTTAAGGACAAGGAGGGAAAGTTTGTTGCAGTCACATAGGATGCCATATCTGACTTTGATAACTGTTTCAGTACTGTTGTCGGGGCGGAAGGGAAAGGGAGGTTGGCGTATCAAATAAAATGACACCGAGCCACATATGGAGATATGTCAAACCTCAGTCAGAGGTCGGTTTTAAGGAGCATCTTAAAGGAGGTTAGAGAGGTGGAGATGGTGAAGCAATGAAAATCGAAGATGCTCAAAAGACCAGAGAATTAGAGGACGCAATGAGCTCAGAAGGTTGAAGAGTTGGAGGAGATAAGTGATTTGAAAACCAGTAAGAGAATTTTAAAATTGTAACTGGGCGCCGATGTCGGACAGCAAACACAGATAGGAACGATGGACCAAGCCGGTACTGCAGAGGGCGCCCTGGCCGGAGGACCGGGTGTTGGTGCTGTGGTGGGGCCGGTGCTGTAGAGGGCGCCGTGGCCGGAGGACCTGGTGTTGTTGCTGTGGTGGGGCCGGTGCTGCAGAGGGCGCCGTGGCCGGAGGACCGAGTATTGGTGCTGTGATGGGGCTGGAGCTGCAGAGGGCGCCGTGGCCGGAGGACCGGGTGTTGGTGCTGTGGTGGAGCCGGTGCTGCAGAGGGCGCCCTGGCCGGAGGACCGACTGTTGCTGTGGTGGGGCCGGTGCTGCAGAGGGCGCCCTGGCCGGAGGACCGACTGTTGCTGTGGTGGGGCCGGTGCTGCAGAGGGCGCCCTGGCCGGAGGACCGACTGTTGCTGTGGTGGGGCCGGTGCTGCAGAGGGCGCCCTGGCCGGAGGACCGACTGTTGCTGTGGTGGGGCCGGTGCTGCAGAGGGCGCCCTGGCCGGAGGACCGACTGTTGCTGTGGTGGGGCCGGTGCTGCAGAGGGCGCCCTGGCCGGAGGACCGACTGTTGCTGTGGTGGGGCCGGTGCTGCAGAGGGCGCCCTGGCCGGAGGACCGACTGTTGCTGTGGTGGGGCCGGTGCTGCAGAGGGCGCCCTGGCCGGAGGACCGACTGTTGCTGTGGTGGGGCCGCTGAGTGTTGCCTGTCAGTTGAACGCTGAGGTCGCTGCTGTGTGTGTTGATTGCGGATGAGTTGTGGGCGGGCGGCTTGTGGCCGAGGCCGATGGGAGGTGGATCGGTGCGGGTGAGGCGGCTGATGATGGTGCTGAGGAAGCTACGCAAGTGCTCGCTGCGGGACTCCGGTTTCTGTTTGGCTTCGGTGCTGTTGTTTAGCTTGGCCTCGCTGTGCTACCAGCTCAACGGCGGAGCCCCGGCCCTGCTGCTGGAACTTCGCAAATACCTGGGTAGGTGCTGGTAGAGCTCGGGCTGGGGTGTGTCTTACAGTATAGGGAGAGGCTGGGGGGGAGTGAGTTGAGTGAGCGGGGGGGGGGGGGGAGTGAGTTGAGTGGGGGGGGAGAGTGAGTTGAGTGGGGGGGGGGAGAGAGTGAGTTGAGTGGGGGGGGGGGGAGAGTGAGTTGAGTGAATGGAGGGGGCGAGTGAATTAAGTGAGGGGGGAGAGTGATTTGAGTGAGTGGAGGGGGAGAGTGAGTTGAGTGAGTGGGGGGTGAGAGTGAGTTGAGTGAGTGGGGGGTGAGAGTGAGTTGAGTGAGTGGGGGGTGAGAGTGAGTTGAGTGGGGGGGAGAGAGTGAGTTGAGTGAGTGGTGGGTGAGAGTGACTTGAGTGAGTGGTGGGTGAGAGTGACTTGAGTGAGTGGTGGGTGAGAGTGACTTGAGTGAGTGGGGGGGAAGAGTGAGTTGAGTGAGTGGGGGGGAAGAGTGAGTTGAGTGGGGGGGGTAGAGAGTGAGTTGAGTGGGAGGGGGGGGTAGAGAGTGAGTTGAGTGGGAGGGGGGGGTAGAGAGTGAGTTGAGTGGGAGGGGGGGGGTAGAGAGTGAGTTGAGTGGGAGGGGGGGGGGGGAGAGTGAGTTGAGTGGGAGGGGGGAGAGAGTGAATTGAGTGGCCAGGGGGGAGAGTGAGTTGAGTGAGGGGCAGCTAGAAGACTAAGTGAGAAGTGGCCAGGGGTTGGGGAGGGTGTGGCCCCATGGGCCTGATTGTGGTGGGATGTATAGGAGTGTGTGTGTGTGAGAGGTGAATCGGAGAGCGTGATTACTTGAATTACTTTGTGTGAAGCTCTGCGTTATGCGGGAAAGCTGCTCAGAGAATGTCATTGTCGGGCTACAGCCACATTTTCATTTTGCAGTTCTTTGAATCGCCAACTACACCTTGACTAAAATTGGGAAAGTGAAGTTTAAATAACTTAATGATGAAATTCCTGCTTTGGAAGTGATTGGGGAGAGGGATAGGGGGAAAGCCACCTTGAGCTGAGGAACAAGGTGCAGGAAGTGGGAAGAGGTGGTAATGGAATCATTGAGTAAGCCGGGAGAGAAATGCCAAAACTGAAGATACAAGTTAACAACTAAGGCTGATGTGAGCCTTTAGGAATCCGAGCATGCATGTACTGGGGATGCTGCAAAAATTCGAGACTCTGTCAATTTTCATCCCAGGAGATTGTGAATCCCCCTCACTGATATTTTCCAGGACTGGCTGGACTCTGGGCATATTCCAGAGGATTGCCATATAACAGTTGGATGAGTTGTAAACATTGATTGTGAGGTAATTGTTTGGCGTCATGGTTGGGAATGTATAAGGGATCTTCTTGGGAGTACAAGTTTTAATTAGAAGCAAAAATTAGAAAATGCTCAAAATACGCAACACTGCATAAAAAGAAAAGCCATGTTAATGTTTAGGATCAGTGAAAGGTAAATATTTCAATAAGATTGGAACTAAAAGAAGGATAGACGAGCAATAAATACTCCAATCATAGCAAACGAGCTGGTGGGTTGAATGACCTGCAAATCATTGGAAGAGCAAGACTGAAATTTGAGACACAACCCGATGTGGAATGAGTTGGAGGCAAGTGCTGGGAGAATAAAAAAATCATGATAGACTGAAAAAGAGGACTGGACAAATAGGATTCAGGGTTACACTTGGAAATCATGGAGCACAGAACATTACAGCACAGTAAGAAGTCATTCAGTCCATCATGTCATCTTTCTGAAAGAGGTACTTGCTGCATCCCATTCTCTCAATTTTCCTTTTTCAATTGCTTTACCCTTTCCCTTTTAAAAATGATTATTGATTGTCCTTCCACTCCTGTTTCTGGTAGGGAAATTCTATGTACTAAGAACCCTCTACATTAAAAAAAAATCTCTTAACCTCACTCTCTGTTCTTTTAATTTGAAATGAATGCCCACCATTTACAAACTCATCAAACGGAGCTGAATTTGCTTCATCAAAGTCTCAATTTAAAACATCTCTGTTAACTCACTTATCCGTTATTCGAATGAAAGGAAACCCAGTTTCTCCTCTAACTAAAGCTTCTCATCCCGCAAATCCTAGCAAAATCATTTGCCCCCTCTCCATTGATTTGACATCTTTCCTAAAGTAAGGTTGGGAAAGCAGGCACAGTATTCTAACTGTGCTGTAACTGATTAGCAGTATAGGTTTAGCATTACCTCTGCTTTTGTACTCCATACCCTGATTTCTAAAAACTGAGAAACACATTTTTTAAAAATATAGTTTTAACAATTTGTCTTCCTACTTTTAAAGATTTATGTATTAGAACCCCTAAATCTCTCTAGTCCTTTCAAAGTTTTACCATTTATTGTACATTTCCTCTCTATTCTTTGCAGAATATGTCAGCTCACATTTTCTGCATTGCGTTTCATCTGACATCTATCTGTTATATACTACTCTATTAACATTCTCCTGCCATTGTTTAGCAGTCCTGTTCAGTTTACTGTTCTGCCTCTTTTTGTTTCCATCTCCAGTTGTTGATGTACTTCATATAACTGTGTCCAGCTCATTTATTTATAATACATTATGCACACTCCTTATCACTTACAGTGGGAGCGCGATTTGGCCATTATATGCAATGGCCACTGTAACATTATAGTGTTATGTATATGTTGTCGCCAGTCATCGGCGTCCGCAGCTGCCTGGCTCAAAACCTGAACAAACCTCCATACTGGTAGACCCTCTACCTGACCAAGGACTGACTCACTTTCAGTCCCTATCCTTTTGTTGTCTCACATGGGAAGCAAAGCTCAATACTAAACAGCAACGCTTCATAATTCACCATCAACAGGCATGGCGTCAGATTAGAAACTGGAGCTTCAGTAGTTATTTATTTGGATTTTTTTGTACTAATTCATTTTCGATCATATTACAGATAGGATGCTACAAAGGGAGTAAAGTGTTTACGCTCTGTTTTATAGGTAAACGCATAAATAAAAGTAACAGAGAAAATTGACATTTTCATGTGTATTTCAGTCATCCAATATCTCAGTAAACGCAGCTGTTTCTGCCCAAAATAAACACAGCATTTAAGATGTGATAATCGGCAACTTTGAAATTGGCATTAATGCAAATAGCCAATGGTTATTGCTTTTTGACCAATGTAAGCGACTGTTTTAAACATGGATGTTATAAGTGATGAGGACTGTGTAATATAGAGAGGAGAGAGCCATGTTCTCAACAGTGACATTGTTGTTTATTTTCCTCTATTCTCAAAATAATGCATTCATCACATTTCTGTTTCTATTCTTCAGCTGACTTCTAATCAGTGTTACCACATTCCATTTAATACCACCACCAACAACTTGCATTTATTTAGCACCTTTAATATAAAACATCCCAAGGCACTTTCACAGGATTGCTATCAAACAAAATTATCAAACCAAGTCATGTGAGGAGATATTGGGTCAGGCAAAGTGTTAAGTTTTCAGGAGCATCTTAAAGGGCCGGAGAGAGGTGGAGAGACTTATGGAAGAAATTTTAGAGCCTAGGGCTATAGGCCTGCTACCCTACTCTAACCCGACGGGACCCGACGACATGTGTCAGGTTCGGGTCGGGTTGGGCTTCCGGGTCCGACATTCGGGGTCGGGTCGGGCCAAATCGGACACGCTCTATCACCACCTCAGGTAAGTGACTTTAATGTTAATTTACTTTTTGGACTTTAAAGGTGGTTTTGCTACAGTTATTTTAAGCTTGTGCAGGTAAGGAACAAAGTGCAAAATTGAAGGTAGATTGACTGATGATCGGGTTGGGTCAGGTGCGGGAAAAATGGAAGGACACGGGCCTGGTAGGAGTTGGATAGGGTTCTGTTGGGCTCGGGTCGGGTCTCATTTGCAGACCCGAGCAGGCCTTTACCTAGGGCCTTGGGAGCAATTAAAATCGGGGATGTACAAGAGACCAGAATTGGAGTAGTGCAGATATCTGAGGGTTGTCGGGCTTGAGATTATCACAGAGATGGGGAGTGGCGAGGCCATGTAGGGATTTGAAAAAAATGATGACATTTTAATATCGAGGCCGTGTGTCTTAACTTTATCAACAAGCCTTCTATATAGCACCTAATCAGACATGTTTTGAAAATCCATACATACTACATCCACTGCATTTTCCTCCTTATTACATTGTCATTTTTTTAAGAACTAAGTTTGTCAGACGCAACGTGACTTCGACAAATCTATGCTTCCTGTTTTTAACCCACATGTTTCCAAGGGATTAATATTATCCTGTTTTGAGAAGCTCATCAATTACCCAGATTAGACTGACTGCTCTATAGTTACCTGGTTTATTTTCTTTCCCCTTTTGTTAAAGAAGGGTTAAAACTCCCCAATCCTCTGGCACAACTTCCATTTCCAAGCTCATTTGCTAGATTGTAGTCAGAGCCTCTGATATTGCCTCAGTCCACATGCCCTCGGGGCTTGATGCCTTTTCCACTTTTGAGTTCACCATATTTTTCCAGTACTACTCCGTTACGTATAGCAATCCTAACTCAGTCACCTAAACCATTTATCACCACTGTCAGGCCTTCTGTGCCGATCCAGGCAAGATATTCATTTAGAATCTGGCAATTCTTCATCATACTATCATGTTTTGAGATGCTCTTCACAAAGAATTTGTAAAAAGAATTCTTTAGTTGTTGTCGTTTAAAGGATAGCATGTTCTAAAAAAATTTTTTAAAAGGCATTGAGATGGTAGGTAGTTAATAAACTAATGAAAGTTCTTTATTCCAAAGACTGTACAGGGAGCCCACATGACTGAAACAGGTCTATGCTGGTGTTGATACTCCACACATGCCTCCTTCCACCTTACTTCATCTAACCCTGTCAACGTATCCTTCTGTTCCTTTCTCGAGTCGATGCAGCGACTGTCCCCGGAGCCCGAGTCGATGCAGCGACTGTCCCCAGAGCCCGAGTCGATGCAGCGACTGTCCCCAGAGCCCAAGTCGATGCAGCGACTATCCCCAGAGCCCGAGTCGATGCAGCGACTGTCCCCGGAGCCCGATAATCGATGCAGCGACTGTCCCCAGAGCCCGAGTCGATGCAGCGACTGTCCCCAGAGCCCAAGTCGATGCAGCGACTGTCCCCAGAGCCCAAGTCGATGCAGCGACTGTCCCCAGAGCCCGAGTCGATGCAGCGACTGTCCCCAGAGCCCGAGTCGATGCAGCGACTGTCCCCGGAGCCCAAGTCGATGCAGCGACTATCCCCAGAGCCCAAGTCGATGCAGCGACTGTCCCCGGAGCCCGATAATCGATGCAGCGACTGTCCCCGGAGCCCGATAATCGATGCAGCGACTGTCCCCAGAGCCCGAGTCGATGCAGCGACTGTCCCCAGAGCCCGGGTCGATGCAGCGACTGACCCCAGAGCCCGATGATCAATGCAGCGACTGACCCCAGAGCCCGATGATCAATGCAGCGACTGTCCCCGGAGCCCGTTGATCGATGCAGCGACTGTCCCCGGAGCCCGTTGATCGATGCAGCGTCTGTCCCCGGAGCCCAAGTCGATGCAGCGACTGTCCCCGGAGCCCGATGATCGATGCAGCGACTGTCCCCGGAGCCCGATGATCGATGCAGCGACTGTCCCCGGAGCCCGATGATCGATGCAGCGACTGTCCCCGGGAGCCCGAGTCGATGCAGCGACTGTCTCCGGAGCCCGATAATCGATGCAGCGACTGTCCCCGGAGCCCGAGTCGATGCAGCGACTGTCCCCGGAGCCCGATAATCGATGCAGCGACTGTCCCCAGAGCCCGAGTCGATGCAGCGACTGTCCCCAGAGCCCGGGTCGATGCAGCGACTGACCCCAGAGCCCGATGATCGATGCAGCGACTGTCCCCGGAGCCCGTTGATCGATGCAGCGTCTGTCCCCGGAGCCCAAGTCGATGCAGCGACTGTCCCCGGAGCGTGATGATCGATGCAGCGACTGTCCCCGGAGCCCGAGTCGATGCAGCGACTGTCCCCAGAGCCCGAGTCGATGCAGCGACTGTCCCCAGAGCCCGAGTCGATGCAGCGACTGTCCCCAGAGCCCGAGTCGATGCAGCGACTGTCCCCAGAGCCCGAGTCGATGCAGCGACTGTCCCCAGAGCCCGAGTCGATGCAGCGACTGTCCCCAGAGCCCGAGTCGATGCAGCGACTGTCCCCAGAGCCCGAGTCGATGCAGCGACTGTCCCCGGAGCCCGATAATCGATGCAGCGACTGTCCCCAGAGCCCGAGTCGATGCAGCGACTGTCCCCAGAGCCCGGGTCGATGCAGCGACTGACCCCAGAGCCCGATGATCGATGCAGCGACTGTCCCCGGAGCCCGTTGATCGATGCAGCGACTGTCCCCGGAGCCCGAGTCGATGCAGCGTCTGTCCCCGGAGCCCAAGTCGATGCAGCGACTGTCCCCGGAGCGTGATGATCGATGCAGCGACTGTCCCCGGAGCCCGAGTCGATGCAGCGACTGTCCCCGGAGCGTGATGATCGATGCAGCGACTGTCCCCGGAGCCCGAGTCGATGCAGCGACTGCCCCCGGAGCCCGATGATCGATGCAGCGACTGTCCCCCGGAGCCCGATGATCGATGCAGCGACTGTCCCCGGAGCCCGATGATCGATGCAGCGACTGTCCCCGGAGCCCGATGATCGATGCAGCGTCTGTCCCCGGAGCCCGATGATCGATGCAGCGTCTGTCCCCGGAGCCCGATGATCGATGCAGCGACTGTCCCCGGAGCCCGAGTCGATGCAGCGACTGTCCCCGGAGCCCAATGATCGATGCAGCGTCTGTCCCCGGAGCCCGATGATCGATGCAGCGTCTGTCCCTGGAGCCCGATGATCGATGCAGCGTCTGTCCCTGGAGCCCGATGATCGATGCAGCGACTGTCCCCGGAGCCCGAGTCGATGCAGCGTCTGTCCCCGGAGCCCGAGTCGATGCAGCGACTGTCCCCGGAGCCCGATGATCAATGCAGAGACTGTCCCCGGAGCCCGATGATCAATGCAGCGACTGTCCCCGGAGCCCGATGATCAATGCAGAGACTGTCCCCGGAGCCCGATGATCAATGCAGCGACTGCCCCCGGAGCCCGATGATCGATGCAGCGACTGTCCCCGGAGCCCGATGATCGATGCAGCGACTGTCCCCGGAGCCCGAGTCGATGCAGCGACTGTCCCCGGAGCCCGAGTCGATGCAGCGACTGTCCCCGGAGCCCGATGATCGATGCAGCGACTGTCCCCGGAGCCCGATGATCGATGCAGCGACTGTCCCCGGAGCCCGATGATCGATGCAGCGACTGTCCCCGGAGCCCGATGATCGATGCAGCGACTGTCCCCGGAGCCCGAGTCGATGCAGCGACTGTCCCCGGAGCCCGAGTCGATGCAGCGACTGTCCCCGGAGCCCGAGTCGATGCAGCGACTGTCCCCGGAGCCCGAGTCGATGCAGCGACTGTCCCCGGAGCCCGAGTCGATGCAGCGACTGTCCCCGGAGCCCGAGTCGATGCAGCGACTGTCCCCGGAGCCCGATGATCGATGCAGCGACTGTCCCCGGAGCCCGATGATCGATGCAGCGACTGTCCCCGGAGCCCGAGTCGATGCAGCGACTGCCCCCGGAGCCCGAGTCGATGCAGCGACTGCCCCCGGAGCCCGAGTCGATGCAGCGACTGCCCCCGGAGCCCGAGTCGATGCAGCGACTGCCCCCGGAGCCCGAGTCGATGCAGCGACTGCCCCCGGAGCCCGAGTCGATGCAGCGACTGCCCCCGGAGCCCGAGTCGATGCAGCGACTGTCCCCGGAGCCCGAGTCGATGCAGCGACTGTCCCCGGAGCCCGAGTCGATGCAGCGACTGTCCCCGGAGCGCGATGGTCGATGCAGCGACTGCCCCCGGAGCCCGAGTCGATGCAGCGACTGTCCCCGGAGCCCGATGATCGATGCAGCGACTGTCCCCGGAGCCCGATGATCGATGCAGCGACTGCCCCCGGAGCGCGAGTCGATGCAGCGACTGCCCCCGGAGCGCGATGGTCGATGCAGCGACTGTCCCCGGAGCGCGATGGTCGATGCAGCGACTGTCCCCGGAGCCCGAGTCGATGCAGCGACTGTCCCCGGAGCGCGATGGTCGATGCAGCGACTGTCCCCGGAGCCTGAGTCGATGCAGCGACTGTCCCCGGAGCCCGATGATCGCTGCAGCGACTGTCCCCGGAGCCCGAGTCGATGCAGCGACTGCCCCCGGAGCCCGAGTCGATGCAGCGACTGTCCCCGGAGCCCGATGATCGATGCAGCGACTGTCCCCGGAGCCCGAGTCGATGCAGCGACTGCCCCCGGAGCCCGAGTCGATGCAGCGACTGCCCCCGGAGCCCGAGTCGATGCAGCGACTGCCCCCGGAGCCCGATGATCGATGCAGCGACTGCCCCCGGAGCCCGATGATCGATGCAGCGACTGTCCCCGGAGCCCGATGATCGATGCAGCGACTGTCCCCGGAGCCCGATGATCGATGCAGCGACTGTCCCCGGAGCCCGATGATCGATGCAGCGACTGCCCCCGGAGCCCGATGATCGATGCAGCGACTGCCCCCGGAGCGTGAGTCGATGCAGCGACTGCCCCCGGAGCGCGAGTCGATGCAGCGACTGCCCCCGGAGCCCGAGTCGATGCAGCGACTGCCCCCGGAGCCCGAGTCGATGCAGCGACTGCCCCCGGAGCCCGAGTCGATGCAGCGACTGCCCCCGGAGCCCGAGTCGATGCAGCGACTGCCCCCGGAGCCCGAGTCGATGCAGCGACTGCCCCCGGAGCCCGAGTCGATGCAGCGACTGCCCCCGGAGCCCGAGTCGATGCAGCGACTGCCCCCGGAGCCCGAGTCGGTGCAGCGACTGCCCCCGGAGCCCGAGTCGGTGCAGCGACTGCCCCCGGAGCCCGAGTCGGTGCAGCGACTGCCCCCGGAGCCCGAGTCGGTGCAGCGACTGCCCCCGGAGCCCGAGTCGGTGCAGCGACTGCCCCCGGAGCCCGAGTCGGTGCAGCGACTGCCCCCGGAGCCCGAGTCGGTGCAGCGACTGCCCCCGGAGCCCGAGTCGGTGCAGCGACTGCCCCCGGAGCCCGAGTCGGTGCAGCGACTGCCCCCGGAGCCCGAGTCGGTGCAGCGACTGTCCCCAGAGCCCGAGTCGATGCAGCGACTGCCCCCAGAGCCCGAGTCGATGTGACTAGCTGTCTTTGTGGATTCCGCTTCTTGATGTACAAATCTGCATTAAATATGAATGGGAACAGTCTGATTCAGAACAAATGTGATGACTCGCCACCATTCTTGCCCAATCTTTCAACAACCACCATGGGAAATCTCTCGTTGCATCTCACTGAAGCTTTCCTTACCGTTGCTTCAGACAAAGGGAGTACCAAAAGTAAATACTTAACGGTCTGTATTAATGCTCTACATATTTGAACCCTGCAAAGCAGTAACTTATATCTAAGGCAGTAACACCAGTGATTTTCTGTGCAGGGCAAGAGGTATTTAATGCGTTGAGCTTTGCAAGGCAAAAAGCAACATTACCATCAGCCATGAAAACTTGGCAATTTGTAACCCACTGAGTTAAATTCAGCCATTGAATATTTGACATGCCCAGCTTTTGGGGAGTTCCAAGTAAATATGTTTTTGAACTGGATTCAAACAGTTGCCAACAACAGCAGTGAAATCAAGCCTTAACATTTCCAAGATCAATAATTTTTTTTTACAGCTGTGCAGAGCCTGAAGGACAGTTTGCTATAGCATATAACCTGCACTGTTGTAGTGTTCCTTGTGAAGTAGGCTCATGGAGAAGGAGGTAATAGATTAGCATGGCTGGAGGATTGGTTAACGGACAGGAAGAATGGTAGGAATAAAAGGGGCATTTTCAAGTTGGCAGGCTGTAAATGGTGGAGTGCTGCAAGGATCAGTGCTGGGGCCTCAGCTATTTACAATCTGCATTAATGACTTGGATAAAGAGACCGAGTGTAATGTATCTCAGTTGGCTGACGATACAAAATTAGGTGGGAATGTAAGCTGAGGCTGCAGAGATATAGACAGGTTAATTGAATGAGCAACAGGGTGGCAGATGGAGTATAATGTGGGAAAGTGGAGGTTATTCATTTTGGTAGTAAGAATAGTAAAGCAGAATATTTTTTAAACGGTGTGAAACTTTTAAATGTTGATGTTCAGAGACTTGGGTGTACATGCACAAGGAGCACAAATTTAGCATGAAGGTATAACAAGCAATTAGGCAAATGGCATGTTGGCCTTTCTTGCAAGGGGATTGGATGACAAGAAGAAGGAAGTCTTGCTACATTTATATCTGGCTTTGGTGAGACCACACTTGGAGTACTGTGCGCAATTTTGGTTTCTGTATCTCAGGAAGATGTACTTGCCCTGGAGGCGGTACAACAAAGGTTCACCAGATTGGTCCCTGGGATGAGAGGGTTGTCATATGATGAGAGGCTGAGTAAATTGGGCTTATGTTCCCTGGAGTTTAGAAGGAGAGGTAATCTAATTGAAACATGCAAGGTTCTGAAGGGGCTTGACAGATTTAACGCTGCGAAGTTGTTTCCCCTGGCTGGGGAATATAGAATTTGAGATGGGGAGGGGCACGGAGGTGATGGGGGTACAGTCTCAGGCTACGGGGCCAATCATTTAGGAGTGAAATGAGAAATTTCTTCACTCAGAGGGTTGTGACTCTTTACCACAGAGTTTTGAGTATATTTAAGGCTGGGCTAGACAGATTTTTGGTGTCTCAGGGATTGAAGGGACCTGGGGAGCAGCCGGAAAAGTGGAGGTAAGGCAGATCATCAGCCATGGTTGTATTGAATGGCGGTGCAGACTCGAGGGGCCGTATTGTCTACTCCTGCTATTTTTATGTTCTTAAGTGATCAAGCCACCACATTCTGCTCCAAAGTGATTGTGTTTCTAGACCAAGGTAACAACATTCAATTAACAACTAGTCCACAGTAAGGATGCCTCTACAGGGTGCTGTTTACATTCACTCATTGGTCTGCAAGAGTCTCACAGTTCCCAAAACCCCAAAGTCTCACCCCTTCTCCAATGCTCAGTTGGGAAACTTTAAACAAATTTTTAATTAGAATCAAGTCACAAACCGAGACATAGGCAAATGACTTCAGTTACTGCTGCAGTACATGAGAATGTAAGAAATAGGAGCAGGAATGGGCCATACAACCCCTCAAGCCTGATCTGCCCTGCCATTCAGTAAGATCATGGCTGATCTTGTACCTCACCTACACTTTCCTGCCCTATCCCCAATATCCTTGATTCCTTTAGTGTCCAAAAATCAGTCGATGTCAGTCTTAAATATACTTAATGATTGATCAGCCACAATCCTCTGGGATAGAGAATCCCAGGGATTCACAATCCGGAGAGTGAGAACATTTCTCCTGTGCTCCTGTTGCTGGCCCCTTGTCCTGAGACTAGGATCTCTACTTCTAGCCTTTTCAGTCAAGGGAAACAGCCTCTCAGCATCTACCCTGTCAAGCCCTTTAAAAATGTTATACATTTCAATGAGATCTCCTCTCACCCGTCTAAACTCTGGAGGATATAGGTCCATTCTACTCATTCTTCCTCTATGACAACCCTCTCATCCCATGAGTCTATCTAGTGAACCTTTGTTGCACCCTCTCTAAGGCAAGTATAACAACAACTTGCATTCATATATCACCTTTAACATAGTAAAATGCCCCAAGGTGCTTCGCAGGTGTGTTATCAAAATTTGACATTTATCTTAGGAGACCAAAACTGCATGTTGTACTCACCAAAACCCTACATAATTGCAGCAAGGCTTCCTTCAACCTCCATGCAACAACGGCAAACATACCATTTGCTTTCCGAATTGCTTGTTGTACCTGCATGTTAACTTGCTTTGAATCGCTTACAAGGGCTCCCAAATCCCTTTGACTACCAACATTCACTAATCTCTCAGCTTTTAAAAATATTCTGCTTTTCTGTTCTTCCTACCAAAGTGGGTACAAGTTCCTACTCTGCTCAGAATAAGTTTTGCTCCATCAGACTTCACTTCACCCTTTGAAACTCTACAAATTCTCCAACTGATGCAATGTTGGTGTAGCTGCAGCTTAGGTAATGACAAGTTCATGTCGCACTGCATTCCCACTGTAACTACTATTTTTCATCCGTCGTATGCAAGACGTTTCAGATTTCACCAAAAAGACAAGCTGAAGTATGCAATTTGATCCCAAACCGCTTACAAAAATCCTGAAATGCAATGTAATTAAAATAGGAATTTAGCTTATCCATTTGATTTGAATTAGTGGCCTTAGGAGAAAAGCACACAGATTACAAGGAATTGATAACAAAAATATTTGAAATAGTTAAGTGCTAGACTGGAAGAGTTACAGTGCTGGTATATCTTGGTTTTCACCAGGCATATAGGAACATGTGCAGGCCATTCAGCTCTTCGAGCCTGTTCCTAAGTTCTTAGGTAATCTGTGCTGAGGGTACCTGATGCTGTGGTCACTTTCATTTTACAACAAAATCTGCATTCTTAGTAAATTTTAATTCCTTTTCAGAATTCCCACAGCATTGTCTGATAGCTGTTTCATGGCTCATACTTTTAGTATATTTGTGTTTCAGTCACCATTTGTAAGTGATTCATTATGATTTTGGATTTTTTTTGTCTTTCAGGTAATTCCTCTTTTCTGGATGGGTATCGACATGTACCCGCTAAGGTAAATTGGATTATTGGGAAGGAAGGTTCTGCTGCTACATTTGGGGCAAACAGGAAATCTTCCCCCTGAGTGTCTGTCTGGTGTATATTTAAATATGCCTGTCTATCTTTTCGGCCTGCAATATTATATTCAATCAAGCCAGGTCACTGCTGAAACTGATGGGTAAACAACAGGTAATGGTCACGATTAATTATCTTCAATTGATTTTTCTTCTTGCATTCATACAGCATGGACCCTGACTTAATCACTATGGGCTGGTAGACATTCAGAATTAATCATTGTGTAATATTAATAATTGGAAATTAATCACTGTGCGCTGATATTAATTCAGAATTAGAGAGATAGAATTTGCATTAATATAGCGCCTTTCACATCCTCAGGGCATCCCAAGGTGCTGACAGCCAATAAAATGCTTTTGAATTTCCTTATCATACTGTTGCATGGTTAGCAAATACAGCAGCCAATTTACACACAACATGTTTCCACAAATATCTATGCTACAGTTGTATAAGCTATGGTTAGACCCCGTCTGGAGTACTGTGTTCAGTTCTGGGTACCACACCTTAGGAAGAATATATTGGACTTGGAAGAGGGTCAGCGCAGACTCAGCAGATTAATACCTGGTTAAAAGACTTAAATTGAGAACCAGTTGCATAGACTAGGCTTGTATTCCCTTAAGTTTAGAAGATTGATGGGTGATCAGATTAAGGTGTTTAAAATGACTGAAGTATTTGATCAAGAGAAACCCATTTTCTCTGGTGGGGGAGTCCAATCAAGGGGACATAACTTTAAAATTAAAATTAAGCTGTTCAGGGGTGATGTCAGAAAGCACATCTACACACAAAAGATGGTAGAAATCTGGAGCTCTTTCCCCCCCACCTCTCCAAAAAAAAAAGCTGTTGGGGTCAATTGAAAATTTCAGAACTGAGGTAGGTAGCTTTTTGTTAGGCCAAGTTAGTAATGGTTATAGAAATGGAGTTAAAATGCTGATCGACCATGATCTAATTGAACGGCCAAACAGGCTTGAGGAGTTGATTGGGCTACTCCTATTCCTATGTTCCTAAGCATTCCGTGCTCCAACACACTCTGCATAAAGAAATTTCTCTTGACCATCTCACTATCTCAGTGACTTTCATCACTGACTCCCAAAACAAAGGGCATAGTCTTTTCCCATTCACATTATCAAAACCCTTCATGATTTTAGAAATCAATTCTTCTCATAGCAAGTGAGAGGGATACTGTCACTGTTAGGTGAATATTGATTCTGATGTCTGTCCCACTCCTGCAGAGTAGAATTTCAAAATTTGCCAATGACACCAAACTTGGAGGTGTGGCAAACAGTGAGGATGATGTGAATTGTCTGCAACAGGACATAGATAGGCTAGCAGAATGGGCAGACAGGTGGCAGATGGAATTTAATACTGACAAATGTGAGGTGATGCATTTTGGCAGAAGGAATAGGGAGAGGCAACATATACTTGATAACACAGTTCTAAAGAGTGCAGGAACAGAGGGACCTGGGAGTGCATATGCATCAATCTTTGAAGGTGGCAGGACATATTGAGAGAGTGATTAGCAAAGCATATGAGATCTTGGGCTTCATAAATAGAGGCATTAAGTACAAAAGTTATGCTGAACTTTTATAAAGCTCTGGTTAGGCCCCAACTAGAGTATTGTGTCTAGTGCTGGTCACCACACTTTAGGAAGTCGTGAGGGTCCTTGAGAGGGTGCAAATGAGATTTACCAGAATGGTTCCAGGGATGGAGGATTTTAGTTACAAGGTTAGGTTGGAAAAACTGGGGTTGTTCTCCATAGAGCAAAGGAGATTGAGGGGAGATTTCACAGAGGTGTACAAAATTATGACCGGCATAGATAAATTAGACAAGGAAAACTGTTCCCATTACAAATTGTACAAGGACTGGGGACACTGATTGAAGGTTTTAGGCAAGAGATGCAGGGCGAATGTATGGAAAAACTTTTTTTATGCAGGGAGTGATAACGACCTGGAACTTGCTGCCCATGAGGGTGGTGGAAGTGGAGACAATCAGTGATTTCAAAAGAAAATTGGATGGCCACTTGAAGGAAATAAACTTGCAGGGCTACAGAAATCGAGTGGGGAAATGTGGCTTACTTGATTGAGTCCAAGCCAGCTCTCCAAGAAGCAATGAGCCGAATGGCCTCCTTCTATGCCATAAATGACTCTTTGTCTCTATATCCATATTATTCAGAGGATAGGTATGATTAAAAAAGTGCAACATTAGTCCTAATGAGGCAACACTGCCTCATCCTTGCAGTGCACACTCACATTCCCACCTCATTGTCTGGCATGCTGCAGGCGACTGATGTGGCGAAAGTTCAGACTCCACTATAATTGCTGGGTGGTACCATCAGGTGGACTGCTCTGATATTGACTGATACTGGATTATGCTCGCATGGACAATGCTAGTTTGAATTTGAATACACTATTTGCTAGCAGCTCTGTGCTTTCTCAGTATGCACCACACTGGGACTGGCTCTGTCACCTATCAGTACCAGGTAATACTAAGATCATTTGTGCCAGCTGGCCCCATTAAGGGAAGTCTCTTGGTTTTATTGAGTCCTTCACAACTTCAGTTGATGCTAAACCAAGAATAGAACATTTGGCGCCCATTAATTTGAATGCACTTGCTTCTGATGCTACAGTCTCTCCCATTCTGGGGTAAAGTGTTACGTGGTTTAACTCTTCACAGGAGCCTAGTGGTTATTGCACTAGACTGACAACTCATAAAGATCAAGAGTTCAAATCCCACCACGACAAGTTGTGAAATTAAATTCAATAAGTTGTTAATTTGTGGGCTGACACCACAGAGTGGCCATGACAGCTGCTGAATTGTCATGAAAAAAAACAGCAGCTGCTTACCAATGTCCTTCGTGGAAGGGAAATACGATATTTTGGCTGTAACAGAGACCTGGCTCAAAGAAGGGCAAGACTGAGTGTTAAATATTCCTGAATACAAGGTGTTCAGGAAAGATGGGAAAGGGAGAAAAGGGGGAGGGGTTGCAGTATTGAATAAGGAGAGCATTGCAGTGCTGGAGAAAGAGAATGTCCCAGAGGAGTTGAGGACAGAATCTATTTGGCTGGAGCGAAGAAACAAAAAAAGTGCAGTTGCATTGCTTCTTGTTGTCCAGAGGCCACCAACTGGTGGGAAGGACGTGAAGGAACAAATTTGCAAGGAAATTACAGAGGTGCAGAACCTATAGGGTAGTTATAATGGGGGACTTTAATTATACAAATATAGACTAGGATAGTGGTAGTGTAGAGGGCAGTGAGAGGCAAGAGATCCTAGGGTGTGTCCATGAAATTTTCTACAGCAGTATGTTTCCAGTCCAACAGAAAGGAGGCACTGTTCGGTCTGGTTCTTGTGAATGAGGTGGGCCAAGTGGATCAAGTGTCAGTAGGAGAACATTTAGGGGATAGTGATCATTGTATCATAAGGTTTCGGCTGACTATGGAAAAGGACAAAGAACAATCCAGAGTAAGAATAATTAACTGGGGGAAAGGCAACTTCAATAAGGTGGGAACAGACCTAGGATGAATAAATTGGGGCCAAAGGTTGGCAGGAAAGATGGTAGCTGAACAATGGGCTACCTTCAAAGAAGAGGTATTTCAGGCACAGTCAAGGTATGTTCTCTCAAAAGGGAAAGATAGGGTAAACAAAGCCAGAGCTCCCTGGATGATAAAGGAGAAAAAATGTGCTTATGACAGATGTCAGGTAGAAAATACTATTGAGAGCAGGCTGAATATAGAAGGTTCAGAGGGGAAGTGGAGAAGCAAAGAGAGAGTATGAAAAGATACTGTCAGCTAACATAAAAGGTAAAGGTAATCCCAAAGTCTTCTATAGACATGAACAGTAAAAAGGTGGTAAAAGGAGGAGTGGCACCAATTTGAGATCAGAAAGGGGATTTACACATGGAGGCAAAGGACATAGCTGAGGTATTAAATGAATACTTTGCAACTCTCTTTACCAAGGAAGAAGATGCAACCCAGGCAATGGTGAAAGAGGAAGTAATTCAGATACTGGAAGGATTTAAAATTGTTGAGGTATTAGATAGGCTGTCTGTACTTAAAGTGGATAAGGCACCAGGACTGGATGAGGTGCATCCAAGGATACTTAAGAAAGTGAGAGTGGAAATTGCGGAGACACTGGCCATAATTTTTCAGTCTTCCTTAGACTCGGGGTGGTGCCAGAGGACTGGAGAATGGCAAACATTACACCCTTGTTCAAAAAGGGTGTCAAGATAAGTCCAGCAACTACAGGCCAGTCAGTTTAACTTCGAGGGTGGGGTAACTTCTAGAAAGAATAATTTGGGACAAAATTAATATTTACATGGACAAATGCGGGTCAATAAAGGAAAGTCAGCATGGATTTCTTAAGAGCAATCTAACTTGCTGGAGTTTTTTGAAGAGGTAACCAAGGCTTGATGAGGGCAGTGCATTTGATGTGGTGTACATGGACTTTCAAAAGTATTTGATAGTGTCACACAACAGACCTGTGGGCAAAGCTCATGGAATAAAACAGACAGTAGCTACATGGATACGGAATTGGCTAAGTGACAGGAAACAAAGAGTAGTGGTTAATGGATGTTTTTCAGTCTGGAGGAAGGTTTGCAGTGGAGTTTCCTAAGGATAAGTGTTGGGACCCTTGCTTTTCCTGATGTATATTGATGACTTAGACCTTGGTGTACAGGACACATTTTCAAAATTTGTGGATAATACGAAACTCGGAACAATTGTGAACTTTGAGGAGGATAATATAAAACTTCAAAAGGACATAGACAAGTTGTTGGAATGGGCAGAAAAGTGGCAGATGAAGTTCAATGCGGAGAAGTGTGAAGTTATTCATTTTGATAGAAAGAACATGGAGAGACAATATAACGTAAAGGGTACAATTCTAAAGGGGAGGCAGCAACAGTGGGACCTGGGTATCTGTGTGCATAAGTCATTGAAGGTGGCAGGACAGGATGAGAGAGTGGTTAGTAAAGCATACAGTATCCTAGGCTTTATTAATAGGGGCATAGAGTACAAGAACAAGGAAGTTATGTTGAACTTGTACAAACTACTAGTTCGACCTCAGTTGGAGTATTGCATCCAGTTCTGGGTGCCACATTTTAGGAAGGATGTGAAGGCACTGGAAAGAGTACAGGGATGAGGAACTTCAGTTATGAAGATAGATTGCAGAAGTTAGGACTGCTTTCCTTCGAGAAAAAACAGCTGAACATGTGGAACACCACTTGGAGGAAGCACTGAGGGTGGCAAGGGCGCAGAATGTCTTCTGGGTGGGGGACTTCAATGTCCATCACCAAGCGTGGCTTGGTAGCACCACTACTGACCGAGCTGGCTGAGTCCTAAAGGACATAGCTGCTAGACTGGGTCTGCGGCAGCTGGTGGGGGAACCAGCAAGAGGGAATAACGAATACCTCGTCCTCACCAATCTGCCTGCCACAGATGCATCTATCCATGACAGTATTGGTAGGAGTGATCACTCATTGTCCTTGTGGAGACGAAATCCCGTCTTCATATTGAGGATACCCTTCATCGTGTTGGGTGGCACTACCACAGTGCTAAATGGGATAGATTTCGAAACGATCTAGCAATGCAAAACTGGGCATCCATGTGGCGTTTTGGACCATCAACAGCAGCAGAATTGTACTCAACCACAATCTGTAACCTCATGTCCCGGCATATCCTCCTCTCTACCATTACCATCACAAGCTGGGGTGATCAACCCTGGTTCAATGAAGGGTGCAGGAGGGCATGCCAGGAGCAGCACCAGACATATTTCAAAATAAGGTGTCAACCTGGTGAAGCTGCAACCCAGGACTACTTGCATGCCAACAGTGTAAGCAGCATGCGATAGACAGAGCTAAGCAATCCCACAATCAGCGGATCAGATCTGAGCTCTGCAGTCCTGCCACATTCAGGTGTGAATGGTAGTGGACAATTAAGCAACTAACTGGAGGAGGTGGCTCCATAAATATCCCCATCCTCAATGATGGGGAAGCCCAGCACATCAGTGCAAAAGATAAAGCTGAAGCCTTTGCAACAGCCTTGAGTCAGAAGTGACGAGTGGATGATCCATCTCAGCCACCTACTAAAGTCCCCAGCATAACACATTCGATTCACTCTGCGTGATATCAAGAAATGACTGAAGGTACTGGATATTGCAAAGGCTATGGGCCCTGACAACATTCCAGCAATAGTACTGAAGACCTGTGCTCCAGAACTTGCCACGTCCCTAGCCAAGCTGTTCCAGTACAGCTACAACACTGGCATCTACCCAGAAATGTGGAAAATTGCCCAGGTCGGGTCCTGTTCACATAAAGTGGGACAAGTCCAACCCAGCAATAACCACCCCATTTGTCTATTCTCGATCATCAGTAGAGTGATGGAAGGGGTCGTCAGCAGTGCTATCAAGCGCCACTTACTTCGCAATAACCTGCTCACTGACCATCCAGGACAAAGCAGCCCGCTCAATTGACACCCCATCCACGAACATTCACTCCCTCCACCACTGCCGCACAGTGGCGCGGCAGTGTGTACCATCTACAAGATGCACTGCAGCAACGCACTAAGGCTTCTTAGACAGCACTTTCCAAACCCGCGACTTTATCAACCTAGAAGGACAAGGGCAGCCGGTGCATGGGAACACCACCACCTGCATGTTCCCCTCCAAGCCACATACCATCCTGATTTGGAACTATATCGCCGTTCCTTTACTGCTGCTGGGTCAAAATCCTGGAACTCCCTTCCTGCAAGCAGTGTGGGTGTAACGACCACGCATGGACTGCAGCAGTTCAAGAAGGCAGCTCACCAGCACCACCTCATGGGGTATTAGGGATGGGCAATAAATGCTGGCCTAGCCAGCGATGCCCAAATCCCATGAACGAATAAAAAAAATTGATGAGGTATTCAAAATCATAAGGGACCTGGACAGAGTAGATAGGGAGGAACTGTTCCCAATCTTGTGAGGATCGGGAACGAGAAAGCACAGATTTAAAGTAATTGTAAAAGAAACAAAAGTGACACACAGAAAATCTTTTTCATGCAGAGAGTGTTAAGGTCTGGAATGCACAGCCTGAGAGTGTGGTGGAGGCAAGTTCAATTGAAGCATTCAAAAGGGTATTAGACTGTTATCTGAAAAGGAAGAATGTGCAGGTTATGGGGAGAAGGCAGTGAGTGAAATTGCTCATTAGGGGAGTCGGTGCAGACACAATGGGCCGAATGACGTCCTGCGCTGTAACAATTCTGTGATTCTTGGTTTGCCTGCATGTGACTGCAGTCCCATATCACATGACTTGTAATACCCTCAAACTCACCATGTTCCTTGATTGGAGGCGTAGGCGTATCAATGGCACAGAAGCAGACCTTTCGGCCCAACCAGTCGATGCTAGCGTTTATACCCGACTCAAGCCTTCTCCCGTCTTTCCTGAGCTACATCTATCAGCCTAACCCTCTATTCCCTTCTCCCTCATATACTTGTCTAGCCTCCCCTTAAATGAATCTGTGCTATTTGCTTCAGCCACTCCTTCTGGTAACGAATTCCACATTCTCACCACTCTTTGGGTAAACAAGTTTCTTCCGAATCCCCTATTGGATTTCTTGGTGTCTATCTTATATTGATGGCCTCTTGCTATGCTTTTCCTCACAAGTGGAAACATTCCCTCTGTCACCACTGTGTAAACCTTTCATATTTTTAAAGACCTCTATTAGGTCACCTCCCCCCCCCCCGGGTTCCTTTTTTCAAGAGAACACTTTTCAGTTTCTCTACATCCTTTTTATAATATGGTGACCAGAATCTTGCAGCTTTAGTAGTCATTATTCCTACCATTAGGACTGAGTTCCATACCACTCTTTGCTCTATCACCCCCGAAATGGGAGGTAGAAGCTTCAGAGAATGCGGAACAATCAGTGATGATCTGTAGAGGGCCATACCTGATAAAGTGACCAAAAATTTTGTTGTAGATCATGGTAAATCAAATTTTAAACTTTTGTTGCCTCATATGTCACTGCATCCAGAGTAGAGCCATTTCTCCAAGTATCCCAAAGGCCCTAACCTACAGTTTTTGCGGGAATTTTTCATGGCCCCCAACAAGGGTCTCAGGTTGGTGTATATAAGCAACGCAGGCTATTGGCCAAGATACCAGGTTTATCATTCCTCCAGTGACCTGTTGTAAACTACAGCAGTGGTGCATTCAATGGATATATTTGAGGCTAATGTTTCAGGTCAATAACCTTTAGTCAGAACTTGTATTGTTCTCTTTACCTTTCACCACAGATGCTGCCTGACCTGCTGAATGTTTCTAGCATTTTATGTTTGTCTTTTAGATTTCTAGCAATTGCATTTTTTTTGCGTTTTATCATAATTGTCATGTCATCCTTAATGTCAGCTGTGGCTCAGTGGTAGCCCTCCCACCTCTGAGTCAGAAGGACGTGGGTTCAAGTTCCACTCCAGAGATGTGAGCACGTAATCGAGGCTAGAACTCCAGTGCAGTACTAAAGGATTGCTTTCTGATTGAGATGCTGTCTTTCAGAATAGACATTAAACCGAGGCCCCGTCTGTCCCTCTCAGGTGCATGTAAAAAAAAAAATTCCATTGCATATTTGAAGAATAAGGGAGTTCTCCCCAGTGTCCTGGCCAATATTTACCCCCTCAACTAACATAACTAAAGCTGATCTGGTCATGTGTCTCATTGCTGTTTGTGGGACCTTGCTATGTGAAAATTGGTTGACATATTTCCCCACATTACAATAGTGACTACTTCAAAAAGTACTTTGTTGGCTGTAAAGTGCTTTGCAACATCCTGAGGTTGTGAAAGGTATGATATAAATGCAAGTTCTTTCTTCTTTCTTACTTTAACTGGCAGTGGTATAGTCCAGGATATGAATCTTGAATGCATCTTCTGCAACCAGCCTACTGTTTTTCATCTATCGTTCAATGCCTGCTTTGTTGGGCTGGAGTTGCTCATCTGGCAGGTATCACAGCTCCAGGCTGTAGTAAAGCTGGCGATTGCTAATTGAGGATCACTATCCAACTGTCAGTCCAGCAGTATAACACTTCTGATCTGATCTTATATGGAAAAGTCACAAGGGCCCTGAACAGAAGGCTGGATACCAAACAGAAAATTAAAGAAACTCAGGAGAGGTGTCATGCCAGCCTGGTGGTGGGGGTGGAGATGATGTGGGGGCAATTACTGGAGTCCCCTAAATAGCAATGCTTAGACCTCTATTCTTTCTCAGCAGCATAAATGATTTGGATACTAGAACCGATTATAAGTTGATATTATCAGAGAAAGAATGCCTGAGGCGAGGAATGAGAGTGTTGGATCTCAATATTCCTGTTCACATTGGTTACACCAAAAAGAGACAACTGTAGCTTTAAGAAACTTTATTGAAGTACTTAGTGGTTACATCATCAGCAAAGCGTACAACAACAACACCTGGGCTCTCCTCCCTCTTCCTCCGTGCTGGAGGAGGGAATTCAAGCCTTTCTTATAGTTCTTCTTACAAATCAGTGACATCCCCTTTATGTTCCCAATTGGTTTACAAACTCTGCAGTTTCTTGGTGTTGAGGCCTGATTGGGGCACTGCCTTGTCACCTCTCCCTCAAGCAGTTTCTTATTCCCCTATCTTCCTGGGTATGTCGGGCTGATTGGTCATACAAAGGGTTAGTCTTCAATATCTGCAGCTGTCCTACTAGCCTTAGCTGGTTAGTCTATTTCTACTGATAAGCTGTCTGCATCCCTATAGCTACGAAGCTTATTCTGATAAACTGTCCCTCCTTGCAGCACTGAATAGGCTACTATGAATTTCTGATAAGCGGTCTCTGCAGCTCTAAAGCTATGAAGTCATTACCGATAAGCTGTCTCTGCAGCTGCGAAGCTAGCTTGTTAGCAATACATGATTGATTAATTATTTCATCTTAAATGTCCCCATATTAATTTGTTCTTAAAAATTCTGTTCTCACAAGAGGATAGATAATTGGGCAGATGTGTCGCAAATGAAGTTTCACACAGATAACTGCAAAGTGTCACAAGTAGAAAAATGTGAAACATAAGTGGATTTGAGTTTGCACAGGGAGACTATGAAAGGAACACAGCTGACGTTATTGATACTTCACTTTTAATATGCAGGTAGTGCAGTGAAGCAGTTAGAAAAAGGAAATACAGTAAAATGCTGAATGAACTGTATCGGCAAAACCGTAAAATACAAGGCTGCAGAATTATCTGTTATAGAAAGGGTCATAGGAATGTACCGGCCTGGAAAAAAATGTCCTCCATTTGCCAATCTAAGTTTTTTTAATTCATTTGTGGGATGTGGGCGTCGCCCTGGCCAGGCCAGCATTTATTGCCCATCCTAATTGCCCTTGAGAGGGCGGTGGTGAGCTCCTTCTTGAACCACTGCAGTCCATGTGGGGTAGGTACATCCACAGTGCTAAAAAGTATCTAGGAAGTATTCCACGATACCTCTCATATCCTTCTACCACATTTTTTGCCAGATATTTATCCATATCTCTCTCTCTCGCTGATACAGTGAGTCCCTTCTGCCTCTCATGGCAGTCAATTCCATACATTTAGCACCCTGAGTGTAAAGGATTTGAATCTACTGCCTTTTCACCTTCCCTCTTCTAAGTTTGAAGCTGTGCTGTCTTGTAGAATCTGCAGTGATGTTAAACATGAGGGATGAATTTTCTCAAATCTTTTCCCACTGTGATGCCATAATGGCAGTGGAAACCCCAGGTTGTGCACGTAAATTGGCTTTCTGTCACACAGGCAGTACAGTGGGAAAAGCTCCAGGGAAATTTGTCCCATCAACGCTCATCTTGTTTGTACCCTTTAGGCCAGTACTGAACCTTCTCTCTTCACTGTAAACATACCCAGCTTCTCCCCAGAACTCGGGTGCCTAATCCCAGCTGCCTTTCTCTGCACCTTCTCCAATGCGTCTTTTGGTTTACTCAAAACAATATACAATACTCCAAGTTGAAGCTGGACCAGTGGTCTATAAATTTCCACCATTTGAGATTTGTGTTCTGTTCCTTTGACTGTGAACCCAACACCCCATTTGGCCAGCAGTAGTTGAGAGACCATTGTGTTGATGACTTCAGAAATCAATTCAGCAGTGTCCCAAATCATTCTCCTGTTTTGTCATGTCGACCAATACCATTTAGATAATATGACACATTATCCTTTCCAAAACTTTGCATTCATGCACATCAAATAACAACTGCCACTCCTCAGCTCAGCTCCCCACTCTATCCCGATCCTTCTGTATTTGATCAGCCTGCTATTTGCAGTCCCTCCCAGTTTGGTATCATCTGCAAACTAAAGCATTTTGTTTCTATTTCCACTTTCACCCAATTTATGCACATTGTAAAGAGTATCTTAGGCACCACCTTCTATGCGATGCTGCTTAGTGTAAAGTCATCCTTTCTTTGCTGTGCTTTAGCCAATTATCAATCCATTGTCAGAAGCAGTCAAAGCTGCTTTCCCATAGTGTCCATATATGTAAAGCCTAGGAGGCCATCTGCCTTTGTAATGGCCTTTTCTACTTGTAGTCTCACCGATGTATCTGTGATCCTGGATTTCCCTGTTCCTTTGCTCTGCTGGGAGTTTTCCAGTTTAGGATATACTTTACCATTCTTTTTCCCAAAATGTACTACTACACACCTGTACCACCCACCTAACTACCCACACAACTAATCTGTCTGTTTTCTTTTGCATTCATCCTCACAATTTACCATACCCCCCAATTTGGTATGATCAAATGTTATTCCTCCTGTGACTTATTACAAATCACTTAGATAAATGGAGAACAGGTTTCCCAGCACAGGTCCCTGGGGCACACCACTACCTCTTGCTGCCAATCTGAAAGGCACCAATTTATCCCCACTCATTGGTTTCTATCCCTACCCATCTCTCAGGCCAAGCATAGGCAAAAACAAATCTCTGACTAATTGCCTGTCATCATCCTCCCTCAGCAGATGAATCAGTACTCCTCCATATTATACACCACTTGGAAGAAACACTGAGGGTAGCAAGGGCTCAGAATGTACTTAGGCTGGCGTCGTCGATGTCGATCACCAAGGCTCGGTAGTGCTACAGTTACCCGAATTGGCCGAGTTCTGAAGGATATAGCTGGCAGACTGGGCTTCCGGCAGGTGGTGAGAGAAAAAGGGAAAACTACTTTTCACATAGATGCTGCCAGAGCTGCTGTGTATTTCTGGCACGGTTTTCATTTCAGAGTTCCAGCATCCTCAGTATTTTACTCTTATAAAATTGTACTTAAACTCATCCTTACCATTCTACCTGTTGCAGATGCTTGTGTGTTAATACCATGAACAGTTATCAATATCACTGTAAACCAGGTACTATTCGTAGGGGTCTTTGTCAAGACGAAGTCCCATCTTCGCACTGAGGACACCATTGTGTTATGTGGTGCTACCACCGTGCCAAATGGGTTAGATTCAGGACAATTCTAGCAGTTCAAAACTAAGCATCCATGAGCCATTGTGGGCCATTAGCAGCAGCAGAGCTGTGTATTCCACTGCAATCTATAACCTTGTGGCCCAGCATATCCCAACTATTGTTCAATGAGGAATTTAGAATAGCATGCCAGGTGCAGTACGAGGCAAACCTGAAATGAGGTGCCAACCTGGTTAAGCTACAACACATGCTAAACGTGGAAGCAGCATGCTATAGACAGAGCCAAGCGATCCCACAACCAATGGATCAGATCAAATCTCTACCGTCTGCCACATCCAATTGTGAATGGCAGTGGATAGTTAAACAACTAGCAGGTGGGGGTAGCTCCATGAACATCCCCTTCCTCAGTGATGGCAGAGCCCAACAAGTGAGTGCAAAAGACGAGGCTAAAGCATTTGTAAGCATCTTCAGCCAGAATTGCTGACTGGAATTTCCATTTCAGCCTCCTGACGTACCAACCAAGCCCCGACAACATCCCAGCTGTAATGCTGAAGACTTGTGCTTCAGAACTAACTATGGCTCTAGCCAAGCTGTTCCAGTACATTTACAACACTGGCCTCTATCAGACAAAGTGGAAAATTGCCCAGGTATATTCTGTCCCAAAAAGCAGGACAAATCCAATCTGGCTAATTACCACCCCACCAACCTACTCTCAATCATCAGCAGAGTGATGGACAGTGCTATCAAGTGGCATTTGCTCACCAATATCCTGCTCACCAATGTTCGGTTTGGGTTCCAACAGGACTATGTGGCATCAGACCTCATTAGAAACATGAACAAAGAACTGAATTCTAGAGGTGTGGTGAGAATGACTGCCCTTGACATCAAAGCAGCATTTGACCACATATGAGCCCAAGCAAAACTCAAGTCAGTGCAGATCATGGGGAAAAATCTCCGCTGGCTGGAGTCATACTTTGCACAAAATTGTGGCTGTTGGAGGCCAGTCATCTCAGCCTCATGACATCCCTACAGGGGTTCCTCAGAAAAGTGACCTAGGCCCAACAATCTTCAGCTGCTTCATAAATGACCTTCCCTCTATCATAAGGTCAGAGGTGATGTAGTTATCTGACAATTGCACAATGTTCAGATCCATTTGTAATTCCTGAGATAATAAAGCAGTCTATGCTCGCATGTGGCATGACCTGAACAACATCCAAGTTAAGTGGCAAGTAACATGCATGCCATGTAACTGCCAGGCAGTGACTGTCTCCAACAAGAAAGAGTTTATCCCCTTCCCCTTGTCATTCAAACAAACATACGAATTAGGAGCAGAAGTGGACCCCTCAAGCTTGCTCCACCATTCAATAAGATCATGGCTGATCTGTTTGTGTTTCGAATTCCACACTCCCACCTACCCCCAATACCCCTTGATTCCCTTGCCTAACAAGAATCTATCTACCTCCACTTTAAAAATATTCAATGCTCCTGCCTCCACCACCGTCTGAAGCAGAGAGTTCCAAAGTCGCACAACCCTCAGAGAAAAAATGTCTCCTCATCTCTGTTCTAGAAGGGCGACCTCTAATTTTAAAATAGTGCCCCCTAGTTCTCGACTCACCCACATGAGGAAACATCCCCTCCACATTCACCTTGTCAAGACTGTTCAGGATCTTATAAACGTCAATCAAGTCTCCCCTCACTCTTCTAAACTCCAGTGAAAACAAGCCCAGTCTGTCCAACCTTTCCTCATAAGACAATCCGCTGATTCCAGGTGTCAATCTAGTAAACCTCTTCTGAACCGCCTCCTACGCATTTACATCCTTAAATAAGGAGACCAGAACTGCACACACTATTCGAGATGTGGTCTCACCAGTGCCCTGTATAACTGAAGCACAACATCCTTACTTTTATTTTCAGTTCCCCTCATAATAAAGGATAGTATTCCATTAGCCACCTTTATTACTTACTGTACCTGTATACTAACTTTTTGTGATTCTTGCACTGGAACACCTAGATCCCTCTGCACCTTCAATAATATTGCTGTTGTATTCCCTACCTTCAGCATCCTGGACGGTTACCATTGACCAGAAATTTAACTGGAGAAGCCACATAAATACTGTAGCTACAAGAGCAGGTCAGACAGGTTCTGCAACAAGTGATTCACCTTCTACCTGTCAAGCCTTTCCAGCGCCTACAAGGCATGAGTCAGGTGTGTGATGGACTGCTTCCCACTTGCCTGAATGAGTGCAGCCCCAATAACACTTGAAGCCTAACGACTTCCAGGGCAAAGCAGCCCACTTGAACAGCAGCATATGCATCACCTTAAAAATTCACTCCCTCCACCTCCGGCGCAACTATGCTGAAGTATGTATCATCTACAAGGTACACTGCAGTAACGTGACGAGCTTTCTTCGGCAGCACCTCCCAAACCTGCGACCTCTACTGATTAGAGGGACAAGGGTAGTAGGTGCATGGGAACACAACCACCTCCAAGATTCCCTCCAAATCACTTACCCTCCTAACTTGGAAATCAAAATTCTGGAACTCCCTACCGAACAGCACTGTGTCTGTATCTTCACGTGGACTGCAGCCATTCAAGAAGGCAGCATACCAACACCTCCTTAAGGGCAATAAATGGTGACCTTTCCAGTGATGCCCACATCCCATGAATGAATAAATAAAAAAAAGTACATTCATGTGACATTCTTTCATAGCCATTTGCCTTAATATTGCATATATTTCTTTTATGGCACACTGTCAAAATGTTACCTGATAATTGAAGTACACAACACCACTTAACTGGCTATATTCGCCCTTGCTGGTGCAGATCAGTAACCAAGAGTCTCTGGATGACTGCAGTCCTGTCCCGTGGATAGCTGCTATAAGCCATCAGCACAGTGTGTCTTAATGGTATTAAATAAAACTGTTCCTTAAGATGTATTATTGGAAGGATGGGGCAGAGGACCCTAGAATTGGGAAATTTATATAAGACTTCTGTCTGTCCTTACATGTAAACAAGGAAGGCTTGCATTAGCAGGGAGGCTGTAACGTAGAGGTAATAATCACAGCTGGTAATCCAGAGACCCAGGCTAATGCATTGGGGACATGGGTTCAAATCCCACCATGGCAACTGGTGGAATTTAAGTTCAATTAATCAATAAAAATCTGGAATTGAAAGCTAGTCTCAGTAATGGTGCCATGAAGCTATCATCAATTGTCGTAAAAACCCATCTGGTTCACTAATGTCCTTTAGGGAAGGAAATCTGCTGTCCTTACCTAGTCTGGCCTACATGTGGCTCCAGATCCACAGCAATGTAGTTGACTCTTAACTGCCCTCTGAAGTGACCTAGCAAGCCACTCAGTTGTCAAGGGCAATAAGGGATGGGCAACAAATGCTGATCTTGCCAGTGACACCCACATCCCATGAAAGAATAGTAAAAAAAATTATATAGCACTTTCACGACCTCAGGACATCTCAATGTGCTGCACATGAATTATTTTTGAAGTGTAGTCAGTGTTGTAAGAAACGCAGTAGACAGTTGCTCACAGGAAGCTCTCAAACAGCAAATCTGATAATGACCAGATAATCTGTTTTTAGTGGTTTTTGTTGAGGGATGAGTGTTGCTCAGCACACTGGACAATTCCCCAGCTGTTTTGAATCATGCCATGGATCTTTTGCATCCATCTGAGAGGGTAGACGGGGCCTCGATTTAATGACTCTTCCGAAAGGTAGCACCTCTGACCGTGCACCACACCCTCACTACACTTACTTGGCTACAATATAGGTTGTAGAAACTGAAGAATATTTGCCCTAGAGGAAAAACTTATGGGAGACTTTACTGAGATTTTCCAAGTTTTTAGAACAGACTGGCCATGGATGCAAATTCAGGAGGGGACTGTGTAAATATTTGACTGAGAAAGCAAACGAGCGCAAGAGATGGAGCAGTGCTGGAATGCTTTATACTTCTAGATCAGCCTGAGGGACTGCGACGGCATTTTCTGGTGCTGTACACTCCAGATTCCTAACAAAAATGAAGTAAAAACGTGGAAGCAAGACGCATTCAAAGCAAGGAGCAAAAACAAAATATGTTGAAAGACTGAAGGACAGTGTCTCAAAACAAATGAAACAACAAGGCTAGAAAAAAGACTAATTAAATAGGGACGGATGAATGATTTATGTTAACTCCTGGTTAGCATTTTCCAGACATGAGTTTTTTTCTTCTAAAGCATGTTTTCTCCTGTTTCCTTGTGCACTGTCAAGAGGCTGATGAAAATTGTGCCTTTATGACACCGTCACCAGGATATTTTTATTACCACCATAAAGAATTCAGTTTCAGAGTAAAAGCAGCAGTAAGTTTTTTCTACCGGCCGAAGAGAAAAATTGCAGTCTTGTTCCTTTCAGCCTCAGGTGAGTTGGAGATTGTGCAGTATATGGCTGTACCCATAAATACTGCCTTATGACCTCAGTAAACTGTTGCTTTTTCAGTAGACATTGGTTTAGATTTTTTTTTAAATTAGCATAGTTGAAACTTTCTATTTGTCTGCTGGTTCTCAGCTCAAATAAAGGCATTCATTTAGCCCCTGCCATGAACGCAGCACAGTGGTTCTGGAACCAGCAGGTATGCAAACTCCAGCCCTGGATCAGAACAGACACACAGTGTTTGGTAAGCAGACTGGTTTGACATACACATTAGGTTTGTGGAACTGTGGCTGTCTGTGTCTACATCAAATATTTAAGCCACAAAAGTGACACAGTAATCTTCTGTGGTATTAATAGTATTGGTTTTAGGAATCAGCTCACTGTATGTTGCTTGTATAAGCTTCAAACACACTCTGTCTGACTTCTGAAACATGTCTCGTGAGCATATTTGGGAGGGGGACTGGTGGTGTGGCAATGACATTTCTCTTCCTGAAGGGGAAGAGAACGCTGCGAAACAGTTTCTCCAATGCTTGTTTTCTTCCCCCTTTTTGGAACTGTTCAATTCTAAAAGTGCCAGTAGACCTCTGGTGAATTCAAGTAATGAGAGCTTGCAGACTGTGGGGAAAGGTGTGTGAGAAAAATTGGGCAGAAGGAGAACATTACAAGTCCAGTCTTGTCCTGTTAGCTAATGTTCAGCAGAAGCCACCTAATGGAGATCAGTAATTGTAATTTTGTTTTCCCTTACCTCAGAGGTATTATTGTCACATGTATTCCACCCCTCCCTACATACCTCCCCCACCCCCACCCCCCAGTATAACTATATTAGCCAAGATAGACTAACTCAACACGGAACACTAACCTCTGACCTTTCTAGTCATTAGGGATCTTAGAAAAACTTTTTGTAACTTGATATCCTGGTTTCTCACACCTAACCACATAGCAGTTTTGATTTTTAACTAATTATAAAGTGGTCTTAAATATTTCCCATTTTACCTCAAGTGCTATTTTGATTCTCTCCTTTGACCCAGCTGTGGTACTAAATTGAAGAACTGATTAAAATAAAACTGCTGAGTCTAGTCCAAATTGTAATTACAACACAAAAGCAAAATACTGCAGATGCTGGAAATCTGAAATTGTAACTAGCTGCCCTTCATTCTGTTGTCAAACTAGAGTGGGCAGAGTGATTACAAACACATGGAAGATTAGAAAAGTTTTTGAAGTACAGAATTTGGGAGTGAATGGTTTTCAAATTTACTTCAATTATTATGAAGTAAATTGTACTCTCCAGTCTGTTTATTATATCTAAAGTAATCTCAAGTTGACTGGAATTTCACATCATTTCCATTAGCAATACACTTTCCTCACTTCATTTGTTCTGGAGAACCATGTGCCTTCTCTGCATAGATGTCATGGTGTTTTCCTCCTATGTCTTGTGTCTGTATGGGCAATACCATACATGGTCTCATCAAACATATTAAGTACCTGCACAGTTGGGGCTTTGGATCCCAGTGTGTGATGCTGCTACCAAGGCTGGCAAAGGAGTTAACATTGCAGGGTAATACAGGGTGAATGTTTTCATATTCTCGTTTTCTTCTGTGGGAGAACAATGTGAAAGTAGTGGAAGGATTCATAGGCTTATCTGACGTGAATGCTCCTTCCATGGCCATAACCAACTTTATGCCAGCCGATAAGTTGACTAGTCCTATGCAATGGGCTGGGGCTTATGGGCTTCCACAACCCGTACAATGGGGATGTTAACCCAGAGCTCTGGTCTCCGCTTGCTGAGACTATTTGGAGCAGGGTTTGAGCCCTATACCTTCTGAATCAGAGGCAGGAATGCTACCACTCAAGCAAAGACTTGCCCCATTAATACAAAGTCATCTCACTTGAATATTTAACTATGGCTCCCGACATGATGCCAGGAGATTGCAGAATATAAACTGCTGTGTGTAAACACAGTGGCGGCGCAGTGGTTAGCACGGCAGCCTCACAGCTCCAGCGACCCGGGTTCAATTCTGGGTACTGCCTGTGCGGAGTTTGCAAGTTCTCCCTGTGAACCGCGTGGGTTTTCGCCGGGTGCTCCGGTTTCCTCCCACATCCAAAGACTTGATAGGTAAATTGGCCATTATAAATTGCCCGTAGTATAGGTAGGTGGTAGGGGAATATAGGGAAGGTGGGGATGTGGTAGGAATATGGGATTAGTGTAGGGTTAGTATAAGTGGGTGGTTGATGGTCGGCACAGACTCGGTGGGCCGAAGGGCCTGTTTCAGTGCTATATCTCTAAATAAATAAATAAATAGGACAAAGGATTTTCTGGTAGAGTGGGGAAAGGGAACACTGATGCACCAACCTTTTGAAATCCAGCAGTCCAGCTGCAGGAAAGCTGGATGAACCTAGTGGAAGGTCAGAACCAGCTAAGAATTTATTTTTAATTCATTTCCCTGCATCCCTCTCTTATAGCACCTGTTCACAGTGGGCACTCAGCCACTTCTGGGTTTCTCCAGGTCAGTGGAACGTTGATGGGGGTAGAGAAGGCCAGTATCAATCTGGATTACTGCTTCTAATTCTTATCCTGTGACCCCTGCCACAAAGTGTACGTGTGTGGGTTCCTGCGCGCATGCGTGCGACTTGTGTGTATATCTAGAGAGGTTATGACTGGGCTAGTTGAGATATTCTGTATGGTCAGGTGGCTGGCTGATACTTGTGTATGAAAATTAGCCAGGCGGTGAAACTGTACCACTGTGTATAGAGCGCCAAATTATTTCCTGCAGTAATACCGTGACTGAGATGCTTCTACAGCAGCTACTTAATGTGTTGTGCTTTTCCATTCTGAACAGGTTCTGCCATTTCCCAGCCAGCTGGTTTACAACAGAGTCGGAAAATGCGGAAGCCGGACCGTGGTGCAGCTGTTGAGAGTGCTAACGGAGAGAAACCATTTCAACCTCATAAATTCAGACATTCACAACAAAACCAGGCTAAATAGAAATGAGCAGGTCAGCTTCCCACGTCATCTCCGTTTGGGGAGAAAAAAGCCTCACCCCTTTCATCAATGGCAAAAACATAGAATCTTGATATCCAGGATAATTTACATTACACATCTCTGCAGCTTCTCAATGGCAGTGAGCAGAACTGCACACTGTGCTTTACATGGGTTCTGACCAGCAACAATTTCATCACTCTGCTAATGTTAGCCTTGCCTTTTTCTCACTGCAGTCAAGCACACTGATTTCATGATTTTATCCATCATAATCACTGGATCTCTTACCTAATCGGCATGCAGTATATTGTTCCATGTAAACAGATACTTCTTCCTTGCTTCCATAATGATTTTACGTTTATCTTGTGCTGAGCTGCATCTACCACCTATTGCTATTGAGCTAGAAGAATGTTGGGCCTGCTGACCCCTGCATCCAGAGATTGGGTTACAGATTGGTAAGCTTCTGCATTTTATGATGTGCTGCCTAACAAGGGTTCAAACGCGTGCTCATCAATTATCTGATGACCAACTAGTGACTATCGTTTAGGGAAGAGAGGTCCCTTTTGGCGCCAAGCTGGCATTATGGTGCCATTGTCAGACTCAGTATGCTGATACCTGAGCAATGCAGGTCCATATTAGTCCTAGGCACTGTCCATGATCGGTCAGCCAGTCTGGCGCATTAACTCAAAGCTACTACAGGATCTTTGTTCGGTTTCTGCCTCTGATAACCCAGGAAGCCATTGCCCATTGGATAGAATTGTGATTGCACAAGCAGTAAGAAAGTCTGTTTTTAAGACTCATGACTTTTCTGTCTTTCTTATTTTTACAGATGGAATTAATAAACAATATCAGCCTCGGAGAAAAACCTTACTTGTATACACGGCATGTCCATTTCCTTAACTTTACAAGGTAACACAGCTAATTACTGTGTTTGCTCAATTGTGAAATCTTCCCTTAATATAGTACTAGGTCTCTTCTGAAATAAATACCATAAGTGGTCTGAATTACTAACAGTTAATCCTCCACCTATCATGTAAGTGTCAGCCGTGACTCTGGTAGCTCTCTTACCTCAGAAGCTTGTGGGTTCAAGCCGTACTCCAGGAATTGGGCACATCATCTAGGGATACTTCAGCTTCCCCATAAATGCATCTATGCTGTTCGCCTTGACCACACCGAGTGGTAGTGAGTCCCAGATTCTCACCCCTCTTTGGGTGAAATTTCTCCTGAATTCTCTATTGAATCTGTCAGCCTGGATTATGTGCTCAAGTCTCTGGAGTGAAGCTTGAACCCATGACTCTGTCATCGAGAGCCAAAGATGAACTATTAAGAAGTCAGCAAACCTTAGAAAACTTGACTTTTCAATATCGACACCTAAATTAAGTTTGCCCAACATTAGGTGGAGGTTAATTGAGAACTGTTCCAGTAATAAAGGAGTCCCTGTTTCACAAATCTGCATAATGTTTATGAGCTTGTGTCCTAAATAATTGATTTTCAAAAATGATAGATTTGTATATTTAGTGCTGAACAGGTATTTGTTATCATTTGGTGCTTAAATAGTCCTTTTGGTGTGTACACTGAGACCCCGCTATCACAAGGTCCATATCTCAAGACCGCGTTATAATGAGGTCCTTTCAAAAGCACTGAACCAGTAGCCAGAATAATGCAGAACTACAGATAAACTGGTTAAAATGGCTTCATAAAGGGACAAACCATCTGATCTGATGGAAATAAACAAAACAAAAATAATCAATTCAAATAAATAAAATTTTATTTAATCTGAATATATACGTACAATCGGACTATTTAAATCCACAGTCATTATTGAACAAATTAATGCCTGTTAAAGAAACCAGTAATTTGTAACTTTTCACATTTACTCCTCGCCTTGCCTTTTCTAGATGTATGATGTTCTGAAGTTGTGTCACACTTGCTGCAGTTGATTTTACGTTGGCTTCCAATCATCTAGGTAGTGCATGACTGTATGGGATAATGGCAGTCATCATCATCATCTTCAGCTTGCAGGACGTCTTGAGGGTTTGGATCTGTTACACTAGCCAATATTTCATTATCTGCCATTGTCTCGTTGGTGGCTTCTTGGGCGTCGATATTCAACCACGCAAGTACAGACCTAGCGTTGTTTGGATCGTGGGCATTAAATCCATTGTAGTCCACAATTCGCTTCTCGCTTTCAAGTATTTCTTCAGTGAAATCTTCAAAATTCTCCTTGTCGCTGTTGCTTTCCATCTCAAATGCAGCACACAGGGCATGTTTCCAGGAGTTTTTAACACAGTTGATCACTTCTTGCCAGGCATAGCCGCATATGTAGTTCCCCTCTTTCACGTTGCGTTTCTTGGGGCAAGTTGTCATACCGTCCTTACTGTTCACCACTCTCTTGATCAGTTCTCTTCTGTAGTTACATTTGGAGTTAGATATGATGCTTTGGTCAAGAGGATGAAATTTTGAAGTTATGCTTTTTGGTATATAGAAGCATTTGATGTTCCCATCTCATGCCACCAGGTTTTCTGAGGGTGGCTGTGTAGAGCAGTTGTCAAGCAGCAAAATGGCCGCCTTCGGTAGTTTATTTTGTCTGAGATGTTTTCTGACATTTGGTTCAAATTCATGGTGGAACCAGTCTTCGAAAAATGATGAAGTCATCCAGACTTTGCCGCTATTTGAATATTGGCATGGTTATGATTTTCAGTTTAGATGATGGAAGCAGCTTGGTTTGGCAAATTTTCGGATGACAAGTGGAGTCAGCCTGTATTGACCAGCTTTGTTGCAGCAAAGGAGGACTGTCAAACTTGTCTTTATCTGTTCAAATCCAGATGTCTTGGTGTCATTTCTTGTCACCTAGTGTCTTCTCTGGTAACATTTTGTAGTACAGGGCCATCTCATTGCAGTTGTAGATTTGTTCTTCGAAGTATCCTCTTTTGTGTAAAATCATCTTTAATTCAGAGGGAAATGATGTTGCAGCTGGATTGTATGTGGACCATTTTTCTCTTATAGTAACTTGCAAAATGCCATGCTGGTTTTTGAATCTTGCTAACTATCCTTTGCTGGGTCCAAACTCTACTGGGATGCTGGTATTTTTCATTCATTTGGTGGTAAAACTTCTTAGCCTGAGATTGAATAACAGGACCGGATGTGGTTACGCCCTCGGCTCTCTGCTAGGTGAACCACGTATATATGGCTTTGTTGAGAGATGTGTTGTCAGCATTTCTTTCTTGCCTGGCCACCTTCATCCATTTCCATCGACACGCTTCTTCTATTCATCCTTAAGCCAATGAAGCATTGATTCAACAATCCCCATTCTTTGTGAAACGGATGCTTGCTTAGCGCCTTCCTTGATCTGGGTGATGATTTTCAGCTTCTCGATTGTGTAAGATTTTCTCTTTTGTGATTCGGTACACATGATTTTGTGTTGATTGTCATATGGGTATCGGTGCAAATTTGACCTATATAAGAGAAAAATGGCACCTAATTAGTCAAAAAGCTGCCATCTCCTTGGCTGGCTCTAAATTATCTGTGGAGCATTTATACTTCATGTTCTGAAATACATTCTGAAAGGATAAATTTAAATGAAAATTTTGGGATCCAAGATGGACCCACATTATACCAAGTTCCGTGCTGTATCCGGCCATGTTATATCGCGGTCCCCAGCATAGTTTTAATATTCTGTGTCTCAGAAGGCTAGGCAGAGATAGGAACAGCAATCATTCCAAAACAAACCTGCTCCCATTTGCTGCTTTGCTGATAGTTAAGCTTATCATAGACAATCTCCAACAAAACATTTTAAGATAACTGGCAAAAAATCCAGGGAAGATGAGAATTGTTTTGGGCAGTGAGTTATGGTGCTCTGGAATGCTGTGCCTGAAAGGGTGGTCAAAACAGAGTCAATAATAATTTTCAAAAGGGAATTGGATATACACTTGAAAATGAACAATTTGCAGGGTTATGGAGAAAGAGCAGAGGAGTGGGATTAATTGAATAGCTCTTTCAAAGAGCCAGTACAGATATGATGGGCTGAATGGCTTCCTTCTGTGCTATATGATTCTAAAAATCAGGACATTTGCATTCCATTGTGATGTTTGTGTAAACGAGCTGCTGTACTGTAGACATTTGTTCAGAGCATGGTATGGGATAACGTTCTGTATGCTTTATTTAAACACAACCCCTAGGTTCAAGGTGTACATTGAGGAAAACTCTGAGCTTGATTCAAGTGATTGTAACCCTTCCTGATAAGATAGTCAGGATGTGCTGCTGTCCATTAAAAACATTTACCCCAGTTGGTGGTTTATGAACAGATGTGGAGCGATTTGGTAGAAATCAGAACGTTAGAGCCATAAGGTCACAGTTGTAGTGAGGGAGGAACAGTGGCTCCTCCAAGTGGTTATCAGTGCAACTGTGTAAATTTAGTGGTTAGGCTGTGATTTTGCTGACAGTTGAGAATCATGCTATAAAGCTTTGTAAGTTTTTAAATTTTTGTTTGAAGTGCTACAAGTTAATTATTTCTCAACTTAGGTTTGGATTGGAGCAGCCTGTTTACATCAATATAATCAGGGATCCGATCAGCCGGTTTGTATCAAACTACTTCTTCCGACGTTTTGGGGACTGGCGATCTGAACAAAATCATCAAATCCGGACACCAGGGATGAAAGATGAGGAGCGCTACCTGGTAAGTTTTTGTAAATTAGAAAGTCACGGGATCTCTTTCCTTCAGTTCAAGTGCACCCAATTGCATGGATAGATTCATAATTTGTCCAGAATTACCCAAAATAGCAAAAAAAATTGCCTAATTTTTGTAAACTCCGTAAAAGAGAAAGGAACAGATTTGTGTTATTATAGCACCTTTCATGGACTCAGGATGTCCCAAAATGCTTTACAATTAATGAAGTACTTTTGTAGTACAATCACTGTTGTAATGTAGAAAATGGGGCACAGCAAGCATACAAACAGCAATGAGATAATGATCAGATAATCTGTTTTAGGGTTGTTGGTTGATAGATAAAGACTGGGGGCATTCACATGCTCTTCGAATACTGCCACGATATCTTTAATGTCCACCTGAAAGGGCAGACAGGGCCTCAGTTTAACAGTTCATCCAAAAGACAGCATCTCCGACACTGCAGCACTCCTTTGGTACTGAATGAAGTGTTAGACTAGATTTATATGTTCAAATCTGAGTTGGGGCACTCAGACCCAAAACCTTCTGACTCAATAGGTGAGAGTGTTACCAACTGATCCACAGCTGTCATTGTAATGCCAGATCTGAAGGGTTAGGGTTACCAAATATTGTTGCATTTCAACTCTCAATGGCATCATCACCCCATTACACTGCTCACCTTTTCCTACAGTGGGGCTAGAACATTGTATACATAATATTTACAGAGCAGTAAACAGGCCAGTTGGACCAACAGGTCCATGCCACTGTTTACCCTGTGCACAAGCCTCCTTCATCTAACCCTATATCCTTCTATTTCTTTCTCCCTCTAGTGTTTATCTAGCTTCCCCTTAAATTCACCTATGCCTCAACTACTCCTTGTGATGGCGAGTTCCACATTTTAGCAGAAGGTTCTCCTGAATTCCCTATTGGATTTATTAGTGATATACTTTATGTCCTGTGTTTCTGATCTCCCCTGCAAATGGAAACATCTTCTCTGCGTTTACCCTATCAAACCCTTTCATAATCTTAAAGACTTCTATCAGCAGGTCACCCCTCTCCCCCCACTCCCCAGTCTTCTCTTTTCTAGAGAAATGACACCCCAGCCTGTTCAATCTTTCCTGAGACATGTAACCTCATAGTTCTGCTATCATTCCAGTCAATCTTTTTTGCACCTTCTGCAGTGCCTCTATCATTTTTATAATATGGAGACCAGAAATGTGCAGAGTACTCCCAAGTGTAGACTAAACAAATTTAACATTCCTTTAATTTTTAATTCTATCCTACCGGAAACAAACTGCTGTGCTTTGTTTGCTTTTCTTATGGCCTTATTAATTTGCATCACGACTTTCAGCGATTTGTGTACCTGTACCCCCAGATCCCTCTGCTCCTCTGCCCCATTTAGACACTTATTTTCCAAGGAATATGTGCTATTCTTCCTACTAAAATGTACCACCTCACACTGATCTATATTGAAGTGAATTTGCCAATTACATGCCCATTCTGTAAGTGTATTTTCTTAGTCCTCTATTAACTACACCTCCTAATTTGATGTCATTTACAAGTTTTGAAATACTACTTCTGACTCCCTAGTACAAATTGTTTATGTAACCGATGAACTGCAATGCTCCCAGCCTTGATTCTTGTGAAACATCATTGCCCACCTTTCGCCAGTTTAAGTAACTGCCTTTAAACCCTACTCTTCGTGTTCTCTTTGGTAGCCAGCTTGCTATCTATTCTGCTGCTTGTTCCCTGACTCCACTTATCCTGACCTTAGTCATGAGTTTATTATGTGGTGCCTTATCACAGGCCTTTTAAAAATGCAAATTTATTTTGTCTACTATGTTACCCTTATCTGCCTTTTCTGTTCCTACTTCAAAGTTTTCAGTAAGGTTGGTCAAGCACAACTTCTCTGTTGAAATCCGTGCTGACTTCCTTATATTTTCATTTTCCAGATGTTTTTCTGGTACATCTTCGAGTAAGGATTCCATTATATTTCCTATCATCGACATTAAGCTAATTGGTCTATATTCCCTAGATTTGTTCTGTCTCCCTTTTTAAATATAGGAATAGCATTAGGCGCCCACCAGTCCTCTAGCACTATTCCCTTTTCTAATGCATTTTTATTTTTATATATATATTTCTAATGAATTTTTACTTACATCTGCAATCGCTTCACTCACCTTTAAAATGTGGGTGTGCAGTTGGTAGGATTAATTACGGTTTCACTTGAGCACATATAAAGAGACACTTATTGAAACTGTGACGTTGTTGAATTGGGAGGTGTATGCTTGTAAATAAATGTTGGCTGCAGTACTATCCTTCACCAACTGGCTTTCCTGACTAAAACATGGTAGCAGAGAATGGTTGCCTAAAGGTGAAAGTTAGGAGCTTAAAAAAAATTCAGAAAGAAGACTACAGTCCTAGGAGCCATTGTGAGAAATGGCAGAAAGCAAATGTAAATTGTCAGGGTATAATTACCCTCTGATGTTCTTGGAGTCTGACCCATATGACCAGTGAAAGAATGAAGTGGATATGCGGACATGGGTTACGTTCCTACCAAAGAGGAAACAAAGTATGTCCGTGGCATTATTGCTTCCTACCAATTAGAGTTCTTGGATGAAATTTACTGGGAAGATGATCTTTTAAATGCTTGAGTGACATGGTCAGACTGCGATACATTTTGGAAACCAGATGGTTATTCAATGGAGGATTATCATCATGGACTTTAATAATTTATGTAAAAGATTGAGGAAATTCAATTTAGAGATCCCTGGTTCAGTGCTAGGGTTTAAATTGCTTGATTGTGCTAAGATGTTGCATATGGACAGGCTTCTGATTCTAACTGATGTTCGGTTCTCGGAGAGAGATTCATTGTTGGATCAGATGTCAGCTGCCTTGAAAGAATTCCTGAATAAACAGTCATTTTCTGCAGCCTTGCTGGAAAAATGGGATATTCTGCAGTGACACAAAGAATAGCGGATTCAATAATTGTGAGATTTAGAAATGGTCCAGATACTGCTCGCAGGCATCAATACAAGGGAAGGGTTACAGACAAGCAGAATGAGGATGAAAGCACCTTTAGCAGACCTAGCTATTCGAGCAGAAGGAAACATTGGAATGGCAATAATAGTCAAATGAATCCCATGAATGCCCAAGGAACAGTTAATAGGTGTTTCAGATGTGATTTCAAAATATCATTGTGATGAACTGCTGAAAGCAAAGAGGCAGGGTTCTCACAATGACACATGACACAGAATTCTGATGCAGATGATGAAGATAATGATCAATCTAAAGGAAATATACTGGTCACAAGGAGTTTTAGTCCTGTGATGAATGTATTAGTTGGAGACTCGTTCAACAGTACTGCACTGGATAGTGCTTCAATTTCGACATTATGTGAAACAGATTGGTTAAAATGTTAACTAGACCTGTTTAGTAGAGAGGATCGACGCAATGTTGAGTATAAAAGCACTACTTGCTTTGGGATTGGTGATGACAACACATTGAGGTCACTAAAGAGATTTGTAATTCCATGTAAAATAGCTGGAGTAAGCCACTCTATCAGTAGTGATATAGTCTAATGGGATAACTATGCTATTAGTAAACCTATGAAAAAGGCACAAATGAAACTGGAACATGATAAGGCAATAATTTTTGGAAAGTCAGTGGATCTACAGTTTATATTGGACATTATTGTATCCGCCTAACAAAACCTGATGTTTCTTATCAGTGTTAGACAAGTAATAATGGCATCAGGTGATAAGAATGAGAGGAATAAAAGCAAATTGTTTGAAAGTTGCATAGACAATTTACTCACCTACTTGTCATGGATTAAAAACCCTGCTGAAGGATGCATGTGTGGTTGATGAAGAATATACAAATAGAGATTAGTGAGAAGTGTGAAATCTGTAAAAAGTACTGGAGGCTGCCACCACGTCCTTTTGTCAGCTTCAGTTGCCACATGACTTTAACAAGGTCATTGCCATGAGATCTGAAGGTATGGGACAAAGACAGAAGTATTTTCATTCTACATTTTACAGACCTGACAACCAGATTTAGTCTTTCTACAATAATGCATATTGAGGACAAAAGGGTTATTAGAGACAAAATCATGGAGAAATCAATAAGAACTTGACTTGGGGCACGAGCTCAGTTTCTGACTGATAATGGATGTGAATTTGCCGATGACAAGTTCAGAGATGTGAAAAAAATGAATATTATGGTCACGAATACAGTAGCTGAAAGTCCTTTCAGCAGTTGGCTCTGTGAAAGGAATCATGCAGTGATCGATGAAATGTTGCATAAAATCTTAGTTGACAACCAGACTGCAAGTTGACAACCACCCTGGCATGGGCCGTTTCAGATGGAGGGTATAGCCCCTATCGGTCATGAGCAAAATCCCAAATTGTCTTCTGTGCTATGCGATAGTTCTCCTGCTCGAGAAGGTACTACAATTAGTTGCATTCTGTCTGCACATTGGAATGCTTTACATGCAGGGAGACGGGCTTTCATCAAGACTGAGGTCTCTGAGAAAACTCTGAGAGCTCTGTGGCATTGTATAAGACTATCCAAGACAGAATTTAATTCGGGAGTTTGGTATATTATAAAAGAGAGAGTCATAGGGAATGGAAAGGCTCAGGTAAGGTTGTGATAGTAAATCAGTACTTATCAAACTTGGCAATCAAACTATTAAGGTTCATTCCTCATAATTAATCAGGATTAATTTTTAAAATCTCAGACTCTGAGCGGCTGATAGAAGTAATCGAGACACCTTGTAACTCGTATGCTCATGTGTTTTGTGATGAATGTCCTGAGGAACAGAATATGGTAGGTCAAGCGTTGAATACCGGTAATGTGAGTGATCCTGACACACAGGACAGAGCTATCAAATCCAAGTGCCAATTGCCCAGAGTGGGTACTCATGTGACATATATTCAAAAGGGATCAAGTGAATGGAGGAATGTGGCAATTGTGGGACATGCAGGAAAAGCTACTGGCAAGTTTATATATTGATTGAATGTTCAAGATGATGACCAAGAAGCGAGGTCCATAGACAGGCAGAAGTGAGTGGAGAGTATAAAAGCGCAGTGCCAGTTCTAATATTGGGTCCGAAAGTGACTCTTCTATCAAAAAACGATCACATCTGGAAGAGAGAGCCTCTGATAGTCTGAGAGGGAAATCTCACAGTAGTAGATATTTAAGTAAGGAGATATTTAATAACTATCAGCAAAGATTTATCCCAGTGAGATAGAAAGATTCTTTGAGAAGAATGCATGGCTCAATAAGGAAGTTAAGGATACTATCAAATTAAAAGAAACACTACAAATCTGCAAAGATTAGTGGTAGGTCAGAAGATTGGACAGATTTTAAGAACAAGCAGAGTGACGAAAAAATAAAGTGGGAAAAAGTAGAGTATGAGATAAAAATAGCTAGTAATATAAAAACAGATAATAGTTTCTACAAGTATTTAAATAGGCAAAGCTAGTGTTGGTACTCTAGGGATTGAGTCTGGGGAATTGATAATGGAAAAATGAGGAAATGGCAGAGGCGTTAAACAGATATTTTGTGTCTGTCTTCACTGTCGAAGACTTAGAAAGTTTCCCAAAGTTTCTTGAAAATCAAGAGGTGAAAGGGAGGGAGGAACTTAACACAATCACCATCACCAGAGAAAAGGTGCTGGAAAACTATTAGAGCTAAAGGTTGACAAGTCCCCAGGACCCGATGGCTTGCATCCTAGGGTCTTAAAAGAAGTGGCTGCAGAGATAGTAGAGACTTGGGTTATAATTTTCCAAAATTCCTTGGATTCTGGAAGGGTCCCAGCAGATTGGAAAATAGCAAATGTAACACCTTTATTCAAGAAAGGAAGGAGATAGAAAGGTGGAGACTATACACCAGTTAGCCTAACATCTGTCATAGGGAAGTTGCTAGAATTCATTATTAAGGAGGTTATAGCAGGTGTTGTGGAGGTGCTCTTGTTAAAATGTTTTGAGGACTTGAGTTAACGATTATGGACGTTGGTTCATTTGGAAAACTGAAAGGATTCCATGGATCTGGTTTTTTTAACGAGTGTCACTGGGAAGACACTTGAGCTTTGTGTTTAAAAGCAACCTTTACAGGATGCCACATGCCTTAAGCTAAATAAACAACAGGAACCTTGGTGGCATGTCACAGAGAAGTGACATGTCAAGATTTATGGTGCTCAAGAGTGGGTTTCATTTTTGAATACTGTTTTGAGTCGGTTGGGTTTGTAGCCTGCTGAAAGAAACATCCAGCTCATCTTTCTCCACCTGTTGGGGAAAAAAAACCGTGTGAATCCAGAGTGATAGTTGAAACCCCTGATACCACATTTCTTCTGGAAAGCCTGCCAGATTAATTCTTGACGCCGCCTGAAAAGAACTGCTCCTGAAAGATCCCAGTGACAGCAGTCTATGTGTATTTGGGACACCAGAATAAAGGGACAACTGATATCATTCCATATCTCCTCCTCCTCCAAGAATTAACAGGTATTTCGCCAGAGTATTTTTCGTCTTTTTTTTTTGTAAAAGACTTCTGCAGAGAAATTTTATTTTTTTAACCAGTGTGTATGTGTGCACGTGTGTGTTGGGTATCTAGGAGGAAACATCTATTCACATTCATATTTCAAGCTGTGTGTTAATGCTTTGCATCTTTACAGGATAATTCTTGTTTTATAATAAACTGATAATTTTGTGCTTACTAAAGAAACCTGGTTGGTGTATTGTATTCTGGGATAAAGAATAGAGTATATGATTGACCATATTAACTGGGTAAACATTTAAATATATGTTGTGACCTGTGGAGAAGTGGAACTAGAGAAAGATAGTGCACTCCTCCCACCTTGGTCATAACACAGGATACTTGGGAAATCATAATGGGATTAGACAGTCGTCATGGTTTTGTGAAAGGGAAATTGTTTTTAACTAATTTATTAGAGTTCTTCGAGGAAGTAACAGGCAAGGTAGATAAAAAAAACCTGTAAATGTGGTGTACTTAGATTTCCAAAAGGCATTTGATAAGGTGCCACATCAAAGGTTACTTCAGAAGATAGGAACATAGGAAGATAGGAACAGGAGTAGGCCATTCAGCTCCTCGAGTCTGTCCCGCCATTCAATGCGATCATGGCTGATCCGTGGCCCAACTCCATATACCTGCCTTTGGCCCATATCCCTTAATATCTTTGCTTAACAAAAATCCAGAGGGACCACTCCTGAATCTAGGGAACTCTGAAAGACTATCGATAGTTAGGGTATCTACAATATGCTGCCCTACTTCCTTTAAAACCCTCGGATGGAAACCGTCAGGTCCTGGGGATTTCTCACTCTTTAGTTCCATTAATTTCCTTGTTACTGATGTTTTATTTACGTTAATTGTATTAAGTCCCTGTCCCCTATCGGCTGTTAATTTTTTCGGGACTTACAGCAAGTTATCCTCCTTTTCAACTGTAAATACTGAGGCAAAGTAATTGTTTAACATATCTGCCATTTCCCCATTATCAATGACAATATCTCCATTTTCAGTTATTAGCGGGCCTACATTGCTCTTGACCACCCGCTTTCCCTTTATGTAACTATAACATTTCTTGTTATTGATTTTGATGTCCTTTGCAAGTTTCCTTTCATAATCCCTTTTAGTAGCTCTTATAAGCTGCTTTGTGACCCTTTGCTGGTCTTTGTATCTAACCCATTCGGCCGGAGCCAGATAAGAGCACGTAGTGTAGGGGGTAACATATTCGCATGGATAAAGGACTGGTTAGCTAACAGGAAGCAGAGAGTAGGGATAAATGGGTATTTTTCGGGTTGGCAAGCTGTAACTAGTGGAGTACCACAGGGATCAGTGCAGGAGCCTCAACTGTTTATAGTTTATATCAATGCCTTGGAGGAAGGGACCGAAAGTATGGTGGCTAAATTTGCAGATGACACCAAGATAGGAAGGAAAGTAAGTTATCACGAGGTGATAAAGAGTCTACAAAAGGATATACATAGGTTAAGTGAGCGGGCAAAAATTTGGCAGATGGAGTTTAATGTGGAAAATGTGAACTTGTCCACTTTGGCAGGAAGAATAGAAAAGCTGCATGCTGTTTAAATGTTAGAGAGATTGCAGAACTCGATAGTACAGAAGGATCTGGGTGTCCTAGTATATGAATTGCAAAATGTCAGTATGCAGGTACAGCAAGTGATTAGGAAGGCAAATGGAATGTTCATGTTTATTGCAAGGGGGATAGAGTATAAAAGTAGGTAAATTTGACTGTAGCTATACAGGACCTTGGTGAGACCACATCAAAACCACAGTTTTGGTCTCCTTATTTGAAAAAGGATATAATTGCATTAGCAATTATGAAGCAGTTCAGAGAAGGTTCACTCAACTAATTCCAGGGATGAAGGGCTTATCTTATAAAGAAAGGTTGAGCAGGTTAGGCCGATACTCACTGGAGTTTAGTAGGATGAGAAGTAATCTTGTTGAAACATGTAAGATCCTGACTTGATAGAGTGAATGCCAGGAGGATGTTTCCTCTCGTCAGGGAGACGAGAACGAGGGAACACAGTTTAAGAGTAAGAGCTCTCTCTTTTAAGACGGAGATTGGGAAAAAAAAAATTCTCAAAGTGTCGTTAGTCTGTGGCGTTCTCTTCATCGAAAGCAGTGGAAGCTGGGTCATTGAATTTATTCAGGGCTGAGTTAGATAGATTTTTGATAGACAGTGGAGTCAAGCAGAGTGGAGTTGAGGCCGCAACCAGATCAGCCATGATCTTATCAAATAGCAAAGCAGGCTCGAATGGCCAAATGGCCTACTGCTGCTGCTAAGTTCTATGTTCCTCATCCCAACAAATATAAAAGTGCAAGAAGAGGCTGTGGGCTTGTATAGATAGCACAATGAAATGAAGGCTACAGAACAGTCACAGCCAGAACTAGAAACAGAAGTCCTCATGACCGTGAAGTTTTGGTGGCTGCCAATAACGTTGAAGATAAATTAATAAGAGAGGCAAAACAAAAGGAATTAGATAGTTGGAGAGAGTTTGTGTGTGTTTATTCTGAGCTACCAGATAAGGGACAACCAGCTTTATCACATATACTGAAAAAGTCCTTGAAGATGGGACTTACAAGGCTAAAGCAAGGCTAGTTGCTAGTGGTTTTGTGGGTGATACAGATGTTAGAGTGGATTCTCGTACAGCTGGAAAAGTAATTTTGAAAATCCTTTTAACTCTTTGGGCCACATATTCATGGAAGTGTAGATGAATCGAAGTTAAGGCTGCATTTCTTCAGGGTGATGCTTTTCAAGAGAAGTGTTTCTGAAACTGCCCAAAAAGACTGCAGATGCAGATAGAAAACTGTGGAAACTAAACAAATGAGTCTATGGCCTGAATGATGCTTCCAGGGTGTGCTTTTTTTTTGGTGAGATCTGTTTTGCCGAAAATAGGTTGTGTTCAACTAAAAGCAGATTCTGCAGTGTTTTATTGGTACAAAAAGGGGAAAATTTCAGGCATCATGATGCATGTTGGTGACCTCTTATGAGGTGGCGCTGCAGAATTTGAGAAAAGTGTTTTAAGATTCGAGTCGAGTTTAAAATTAGGAGTCAGGCTTCTGGGGCTTTTAAATATATTGGTTTAATCATTAAGCAAAGTAGGTCTGGAATAACTTTTTAAATCAACAATCCTATTCGGAATGTTACTTCCATCCTGGTTCATTGTGCTAGGTCACCTCAAAAAGATGATATATCTAATGAAGAGACAAAGCAATTGCGAAGCTTGATTGGTCAGTTGAACTGGTTATGCAGTAGACTAGACAAGATGCTGGTTTTGATGTGTTGGAGTTGCATGAAACAATGAAACACCCTAAAGTGAAGGGATTTTTTTAAAGGCAATGTAACATTTAAAAAAAAATCTAGAGAAATGTATACTTAAGTTACCATTTAGGTGACTCAAAGAAAATGAAACTAGTTATTTTTAGCAATGCTTCATATGCTGATCTTCCTCATGGGTATTTGAGTGCAGCTGATTTCATAATATTTCTTATGGGTGAAAATGGGAAATATTGTTCTTTAGCTTGGGAAGCTAAGAAAATAAAGTGTTGGTAAAAGTACTTTAGCTGTTAAAACACTTGCTCTTGTGGAGGCAGTGGATATGGGGTTTTATTTGTGAAATATTTTGAGAGATTCTATATAAGGGGTATACTAAAGGTAAGTGTATCCATTGAATGTTAAGTATATAAGCCTTTATTATAGGATAATGTACGCTCTGAAAAGTGAGTGAGAAAAGGTTACGGATTGACCTTGCTAGCTTGAAACAAATGCTAGAGAGAAAGGAAATCTCTAGAATTAAATGGATGGATGCAAGTCATCAAATGATTCTTTTACAAAAAGAAATACACGTGTGAAGAAATTGTTAGGAGTCCTAGAGGAGGGGTGTTTCATGACGTAATGCTTTGTAAAATTTGGAATTTTTTAAAATTTGTTTTGAAATTTTGGTTGTGCATATTAACTAATTTTTATTTAAAGAAAAAAGGGAAAATAAAATACTATGTAATTCTATGACTCCACCAAGTTCATTTTCTTGTATTGTCTTGGAAAAAATTGAAGCTTGCTTTTATTCCATGCCAGGTTTCAATCCTGTACATTGGTTGCAAGCTTTTCTACCAGCCCAAATAATCATTGGCTTCCTACTGTGCTGCAAAATTGATTCAACTCGCTATGTCAGCTGTGGCTCAGTTGGTAGCACGCGAATCTGAGTCACAAGGTTCCGGGTTGAAGCCCCACTCCTGGAATTGAGCACAAACATCAAGGCTGACACTCCAGTGTCGCATTGAGAGTGTGCTGCACTGTCAGAGGTGCTTTCTTTTGGATGAGATGTTAAACAGATCTACCTACTCTGGTGGGTGTAAAAGATCCCATGGCAAAAGTTTTGAAGAAGAGCAGGGTAGTTATCTGTGGTGTCCTTGCCAATATTTATCCCTCGACTGACATCACAAAAACAGATTGTGTGGCCATTATCACATTGCTGTTTGAGGAAGTCGGCTGTGTGCAAATTGGCTGCTGCGTTTCCTGCATTACATTACTGACTTCACTTCAAAAGTACTTAATTGGCTGTAAAACGCTTTGAAACGTCTGGTGGTCGTGAAAAGCACTATATAACTGCAAGTCTTTATTTCTCCACTTCTCTTTTCAAAGCTATTACGGATTCTGCTTCCACCACTATTTCTGGTAGAGTGTTCCTTGTCCTAACAACCTTGTATGTTTTGAGAAAAGAAATTCCTAATTTCTCCACCCTTTTGATTATCTTAAATGTATCCCTGTGGAAATGATTTGGCCAACTTACCTTATTAAAATCCTTCATAATTATGAATGAACACTTATCAGATCTTGTCAACCTTTTAATGAAAAGATCCCTAATTTCTCTATTTTCTCCTTATAACTGAAATCTCTCATTTGTGTTTTCATGTTTATTCATTCATGGGTTGTGGGCATTGCTGGCAAGGCCAGGATTTATTGCCTATCCCTAATTGTCCTTCAGAAGGTCTTGACCTTCTTGAACTGCTGCAGTCTGCGTCATGTAGGTAGACGCTCAGTGCTGTTAGGGAGGGACTTCCAGTATTTTGACCCAGCGACAGTGAAGTCAGAATGGTGTGCAATTTGGAGGGGAACCTGCAGGTGTGGGTGTTCCCATGCGCCTGCTGCCCTTGTTCTTTTAGGTGGCAGAGTTCGCTGGTTCAGAAGGTGCTGTCGAAGGAACCTTGGCGAGTTGCTGTAGTGCATCTTGTAGATGGTGCACACTGCTGCCACTGTGCACCAGTGGTGGAAGGAGTGAATGTTTAAGGTGGTGGATGGGGTGTGAGTCAGGTGGGCTGCTTGAATGTTATTGGAGCTGCACTCATCCAGTCAAGTGGAGAGTATTCCATCGCACTCCTTGTAGATGGTCGACAAACTTTGGGGAGTCAGGATATGAGTTACTCGCAGAATTCCCAGCCTCTGACCTGTTATTGTAGCCACAGTATTTATGTGGCTGGTCCAGTTAAGTATCTGGTCAGTGGTCATCCCCCAGGATGTTAATGGTGGGTAATTCAGCAATGGTATTGCCATTGAAGGTTGAAGAGAGATGGTTAGATTCTCATTTTTGGAGATGGTTATTACCTGCCGTTTGTGTGGCGCAAATGTTACTTGCCACTTCTCAGCCCAAGCCTGAATGTTGTCCAGGTCTTGCTGTATGCGTACATCGGCTGCTTCATTATCTGAGGAGTTTCAAATGAACCTGAACACTATTCGATTGTCAGCAAACATCTCCACTTCTGACTTCATGAAGGATGGAAGGTCATTGATGAAGCAGCTGAAGACTGTTGGGGCCGAAGACACTGCCCTGATGATCTCCTGGTGTTGAGATGACTGGGCTCCAAAACCATGACCATCCTCCATTGTGCTAGGTATGACTGCAACCAGTGAAGAGTTTTCCCACTGATTACCATTGACTTTAGTTTTGCTAGGGCTCCTTGAAGGCACACTCGCTCAAATTCTGCCTTGATGTCAAGACCAATCAATCTCACCGCTCCTCTGAAATTCATCTCTTTTGTCCCATGTTTGGACTAAGGCTGCAATGGGGTCTGGAGCCAAGAGGCCCTGGTAGAACTCAAACTGAGCATCGGTGAGCAGGTTATTGGGAGTAAGTGCCACTTGGTAACACTGTCCACAGCACCTACCATCACTTTGCTGATCGAGAGTAGACTGATGGGGCGGTAATTGGCCAGATTGGATTTGTCCTGCTTTTTGTGAACAGGACATACCTGGGCAATTTTCCACACTGTCGGGCAGATGCCAGTGTTGTAGCTGTACTGAAACAGCTTAGCTACAGATGTGGCTAGTTCTGGAGCACAAGTCTTCAGCACTAGAGTTGGGATGTTGTCAGGGCCCATAGCCTTTGCTGGGACCAGTGTGCTCAGCCGTATCTTGATATCACATGGAGTGAATTTAATTGACTGAAGACTGCCATCTGTGTTGACCTCAGGAGGAGGCCAAGATAGATCATCCACTCAGCACATTTTGCGGAAAATGGTTGCAAACACTTGAGCCTTGTCTTCTGGGCTTCCCCATCATTGAGGATGGGGATATTTGTGGAGCCTCCCACTCCTGTTGTTTAATTCTCCACCAGCATTTATGACTGGATGTGACAGGATTGCTGATCACCTCATTTTTAGGTATGCCTGGTGCTGCTCCTCGCATTTTTTCTTACACTTCTCATTGAACCAGGATTGATCCCCGGGCTTGATGGTAATGTAGAATGAGGGATATGCCAGGCAATGAGGATACAGATTGTTGGAATACAGTTCTGCTGCTGCTGATGACCCACAGATGTCCAGTTTTGAGCTGCTAGATCGGTTCTGAATTAGTCCCATTTAGCGCAGTGGTAGTGCCACACCACACGATGAAGGGTATCCTCAATGTGACGATAGGACTTCGTCTCCACAAGGACGATGCTGTGGTCACTCCTACCAGTACTGACATAGACAGATCCATCTCTGGTAGGTAGATTGGTGAGGATAAGATCAAGTAAGTTTATCCCTTGTGTTGGTTTTCTCACCACCTGCCACAAGCCCTGTCTAGCAGTTACGTCCTGCAAGAGTCGGTCATGCTAAGTCAGTAGTGGTGCTACCGAGCCACTCTTGGTGATGGACATTGAAATCCCCCACCCAAAGTGCATTGTATGTTTCTGCTCCCCTCAGTGCATCTTCCAATTGATGTTCAACATGAAGGAGCACTGATTTATCAGGTGATGGAGGGCGGTAAGTGGTAATCATCAGATTTCCTTGTAATTTCTTCTCACTTGTGGATCCTCTCAATGACTTTGGATTCCTTCCTAAAGTAAGAGGGGATATTGTTAAAATTAAAGCTTGGCCATTTAGGAGTGCAATCAGGAAGTACTTGTTCACACAACACTTAGTAGAAATGTAAAACTCTCTCCCCCAACAGTGTGAATGCTGGGGATCAGTTGATAGTCTCAAGATTGAGATCCATAGATTTTTTTTTTATTAGGTAAGGGCATCAAGGCATATGGACCAAATGTAGGTAAAAGCCATGATCTAATTTAATGACAGAACAAGCTTGAGGGGCTGAATGGCCTTCTATTTCTGTATTCCTAGGTCCCAATGTAAGGCGCCCAAAGTTGGATATACTATTCTAACTGCAGCCTATCCAATGACTCTCATAGGTTTAGAATTACTCCTTTTCTTGTACTCTATGCCTTATTTCCCAAAAGGCTAAAATCCCTGTATGCTTTTTTGAAAGTTTTAGTTTTAGAGATACAGCACTAATTTGTCATCCCATTTTTTGAAGAGTTGTGCACTGAATCCCTAAATGTCTCTGCTCTTTATAAAATGTTACCATTTAGTACATATGAATTCTTTTTCTTCCTCCCAAATGTATCACCTTCCATTTTTCTGCATTAAATATCATCTGACATCAAGCTGTCCAATCTACTGTTGTCAGTGTCCTCATGAAGTCACTTACAATCCTCTTGACAATTTTTTGTGTCATATTTTGATCTAAGTCCAGCATTATATACAGAAAACAGCAGCGATTCCATCACAGATCCCTGGGGGGCACCACTGTTTACATCCCACCAGTGCAAAAGCATCTTTAACCCTACTCTGTTTTCTGCCCTTTAACTAATTTCATATCCATTCTATTGTTCTCCCTTTAATGCCATATGCCTTAATTCTGTCCACAACACTGCTATGTGGAAACTTATCAGGTGCCTTTTATAGATCCTTATGCACAATATCCATTTCATTTCCTTTATCAGTTAACTCCATTATTTCCAACATACCACAATATGAGTTATGTACCTTAATTTATATAGAAACAAGCACTTCGGGTCACAGAAGAAATTGTTAAGCAGAGGAAACATTGTAGTACGTTTGTTCAGGAAGCAATCTTGCTTCTGAGTTAGAAGCTTGTGGGTTCAAGTCCTGCTGCAGAAATTTGAGCTCAAAATCTAGGCTGACACTGCAACACACCACTGAAAGAGTGCTATACTATCAAAGATGCGGTCTTTCAGATGTAACGTTAAACTGAGGCCCCGCCGAGCCTCATGAAATATTAGGGCAGATTGCCAAAAGCTTGGTCAGAGCGATAGGTATTAAGGCGTGTCTTAAAGGAGGAAAGAAAGGCTTAGGAAGGGAATTCCAGAGCTTGGTGCCTTAGCAGCTGATGGCACAGCTGCCTGTGGTGGAGTGATTAAAATTGAGGATGCTGAAGAGGTCAGAACTGGAGGAGCACAGAAATCTCAAGGGGGTTGTACGTTCGGAGGAGATATGACCATACGAATTAGGAGCAGAAGTAGGCCATTCAGCCCGTCGAGCCTGCTTTGCCATTTAATAAGATCTGTTTCTGTCTCATTCCACACACCCATCTACCCCTGATAATCTTTGATTCCCTTGCCTAACAAGAATCTATCTACCTCTGCCTTAAAAATATTCAATGACCCCACCACCTTCTGAGGCAGAGAATTCCAAAGTCGCACAACCCTCAGGAGAAAAAAAATTCTCCTCGTCTTTGCTCTAAAAGGGCGACCCCTGATTTTCAAACAGTGCCCCCTAGTCCTGGACTCGCCCACAAGAGGAAACCTCCCCTTCACATTCACCCTGTCAAGACCATTCAGGATCTTATATACTTCAATCAAGTTTCCACTCACTGTTACAAACTCCACTGAAAACAAGCCCAGTCTGTTCAAACTTTCCTTATAAGACAACCCGCTCATTCCAGGTATCTAGTAAACCACCTTCAAAGCATTCACATCCTTCCTTAAATAAGGGGACCAAAACTGCACACTGTTCGAGATGTGGTCTCACCAATGCCTTGTATAACTGAAGCATAACATCCTTACTTTTATTTTCAATTCCTCTTGTAATAAAGGATAGCATTCCATTAGCCTTCTTTATTACTTGCTGGACCTGCATACCAACCTTTTGTGACTCATGCACGAGAACACCTAGATCCCTCTGCACCTCCGAATTTTGTAGTTGTTCCCCGTTTAAGAAATACTCTGCTTTTTTATTCCTCCTGCCAAAGTGAGCAACTTCACATTTTCCCACATTATACTCTATCTGCCAGATTTTTACCTACTCACTCAACCTATCTACATTGGTCTACAACCTCCTTATGTCCTCTTTTCACAACATACTTTCCTACCTATCTTTGTATCATCTGCAAATTTAGCTACTATGCCATCACTCCCCTCATCTAAGTCATTGATATAAATTGTAAAAAGTTGAGGCCCCAGCACAGACCACTGCGGGACTCCATTCGTCACATCCTGTCAATCAGAAAGGACCCATTTTTGTATACTCTCTGTTTTTTGCCTGCCAGCCAGCCAATCTTCTATCCACGCTAATATGTTATCCTCTACACCATGAGCTCCTACTTTGTGCATTAACCTTTTATGTGGCACCTTGTCAAATGCCTTCTGAAAATCCAAGTACAGTAAGTCAACAGGCTCCCCTTTATCCACGGTGAATGTTACACCTTCAAAGAACTCCAATAAATTGCTTAAAAATGATTTCCCTTCCACAAAACCATGCTGACTATTCGCGATTACCTTGTGTTTTTCTAAGTGCCCAGCAATAGCCTCCTTAATGATCGATTCTAACACCTTCCCCATGACAGACATCAAGCTAACTGGCCTATCGTTACCTGATTTCTGCCTCCCCCTTCCTGAATAGTGGGATTATATTTGCTACTTTCCAGTCTGATGGAACCTTTCCAGAATCTAGTGAATTTTGAAAAATTAACACCAACGCATCTACTGCCTCATTAGCCACCTCTTTTAAAACCCTAGGATCAAGCCCATCAGGATGCGGGGACTTGTCTGCCCGCAGCTCCATTAGTTTGGTCAATACCACTTCCCTGGTGATTGTAATTTCACCAAGTGCCTCTCTTCCTTCCACCTCCTGATTTACAGCTATTACTGGAATGTTTTTTGTATCCTCTGTAGTGAAGACAGAAGCAAAGTGTTTGTTCATTTCATCTGCCATTTCCTTCTTATTTATTTATTATTTATTATTAACTCCCCATTCTCTCTCTCTGGAGGACCAACACTCACTACTTTTTTCCTTTTTAGATACCTGTAGAAACTCTTGCTATCTGTTTGTACATTTCTAGCTAGCTTCCTCTCGTACTCTTAATTTCTTTCTCCTGATTAACCTTTTAGTCATTCTGTTGTTCTTGATATTCTGACCAATCATCTGACCTGCCACTCAGCTTGGCACAATTATATGCTTTTTCCTTAAGTTTGATGCTTTCCTTAACTTCCTTAGTTAACCATGGATGGTGGGTCCTCCCCTTAGAATTTTTTTTTATAGTAGGAATATACTTATTCTGAAATATCCCCTTAAATATCTGCCACTGCTTCTCTATTGATCTTTGAAGATGACAAGATAGGGAGGAGCAAGACCGTAGAGGGATTTGAAAACAAGAATGAGAATTTTAAAATCGAGTCATTGCTTAACTGGGAGTCAGTGCAAGTGAGCAGAAGGGTGAATAGGCCTTGGTGCAAGTTAGGACACAGGCAGTAGAGTTTTGGATGACCTCAAGTTTACAGAGGGTAGAATGTGTGAGGCCTACTAGGAGTGCGTTGGAGGTTACAGGTAATAAAGGCATGGATAAGGGTTTCAGCAGCAGATGTGTTGAAGCAGAGGCATCACTAAAACAAATGATCTGGTAATTTTCTCATTGCTGTTTGTGGGATCTTGCTATGCACAAATTAGCTGCAGTGTTTCCTACATTACAGCAGTGAATACACTTCAAAAATACTTAAAAGGCTAAAGTTGTGAAACGTGGTATAGATATGCAAGTCTTTCTGTTTATTTTATCGTGTTCGGTGAAATACTTTGAAGGGAATGTGCACCCCAGTATAGTCTTACCCATTTAATGACCTTGTAATTTACTTGTAAATTCAAATACATTCTCAGTTGCGCACAGGAAGATTTTGCCTTTTGTCCCAGGTGTGTAAAGTCTGTCAGATAGATGGTAGTGCAGTACAAGTTCTTAAATAAAACAGAAAATGCTGGAAACAGTCAGCAGGTCAGGCAACATCTGTGGGGAGAGAAACAGCGTTGATGACATTTCATCAGAATTGGAAGATGTTAGATGAGTTTACATCTTTGTAACAGCAAATCATGCACCATCCACTGGTGACTAATGCCAGTGAGGTCACAAAAGTCCTTTATAATTAAAAAAAAAAGTCCTCAAACACTTCATCCTGATCACATGGTTTGGGAGAGATAGGGAGTGTTCAGTGAAATAGCTTTGAATATTGTGATATAAAACACTAGTTAGGCGTGTAAGATTTGAGTCCATTTCTCTTGCTGGACACCCGAGAATTACGGGAATAACGGAACATACTCAAGTATCTGAATTAGATATTAAAATTTATCAGGTTATCCAGACCTCAGAAGTCAAAATCATGCAATAAAAAGCTCTTTTCTACTATAGACTACTTAGCACTTTGAATAAATGTTCAAAATATGGCACAAGAAGTTGTACATTCAATCGCCCATAAGCGGGTCACCTCACATTGATTGTAGTTTCTCTAATAATTAACCAAGTCACTTTTGCCTCCGACTACAGCAATGAGATTCCTTTAACGACCACTTCTGTACCTTATTTTTCCAGTAGTAGACTGGATGTTATACTGACAGGACCTCACTGTTCTATCAAAATCCGCCTTAGGCTACATTGACCAGTGGTATGTCAAGTTCTTTGTTTAAACCATGGAGTTAAAGCCCAACTTTATGTTATCTATCCTCCACGAGTTTCTAAAGCTATCAAGCATGCCTTTTATCTTTGATCAACCAAGCTTTTGCATTATCTTCCCTTATCTCATCCTAGTGTTACGATCAGGTGAGGAGGAGTCGAAGGGCTCCCCTCTTTTCCCCCTCCTTGTTTGACTGCAGCAGAGTTTATTTGTTTTTAAAAGTGAATGTACTTGCCAATTCAGTGAGTGTTTCACTATTTATGTACTATGATCATAAAAGAACCAATCGGACAGGTTTTCTTGAGTTTAACAAAGAAAAGGTACCTAAACCAATCTAAGTAAAATAATAAACTGCGCTCCAACTTTCTCTCTTGTGCATGCACACACGCATGCACTCTCTGGGTCACACACATACACAAATAGGTTACAGAGAGGGGAAGGATAGATTGGTTGGATTAGAATCTGCAGCAATAAAAAGGGGTATATAGTTTGGAGACTCAGTAGTCTTCTGGCTGAACTTGGTGGTCCTGAGGCTTCTGGCTTGTAGATGTGGCCAGCAGATTTGGTTGCCCTCCTACGTGTAGTGTCTCCCACCCACCCTCCTCCTCTAACCAAAAAAAAAGGACTCTGGTGTGTTGATAAGGTAAGCTTTTTATTTAAAACTTCAGTCCGTCGGATTGCTAAGCGAACAAGTTTTGACTTTTTTTTTCGTTTGGTTTTTCAGTAGATTTATTGGGAATCTAGAATAGTGGGAATGGAGGTAAAGGCAGTTGTATGTTCCTCCTGCAGAATGTGGGAGGTAGGGGTCGCCAAGAGTGTCCCTGCTGACTGCATCTGCGGGAAGTGCACCCAACTCCAGCTCCTCGCAGACCGCGTTAGGGAACTGGAGCTGGAGCTGGATGAACTTCGGATCATTCGGGAGGCGGAGGGGATTATTGACAGGAGTTATAGGGAGGCAGTCACACCTCAGGTAAAAGAAGTAGGTAGATGGGTTACCGTCAGGGGAAGGAAAGGGAACCAGCAGGCAGTGCAGGGATCCCCTGTGGCCGTTTCCCTCAACAACAGGTATACCGTTTTGGATACTGTTGGGGGGGACGACTTACCAGGGGTAAGCAATGGGGTGCAGGTCTCTGGCACAGAGTCTGTCCCTGTTGCTCAGAAGGGAAAAGGGAAGAGGAGCAGAGCATTAGTCATTGGGGACTCCATAGTTAGGGGAACAGATAGGAGGTTCTGTGGGAACGAGAGAGACTCACGGTTGGTGTGTTGCCTCCCAGGTGCCAGGGTACGTGATGTCTCCGATCGTGTTTTTGGGATCCTTAAGGGGGAGGGGGAGTACCCCCAAGTCGTGGTCCACATAGGCACCAACGACATAGGTAGGAAGAGAGATGGGGATTTAAGGCAGAAATTCAGGGAGCTAGGGTGGAAGCTTAGAGCGAGAACAACCAGAGTTGTTATCTCTGGGTTGTTGCCTGTGCCACGTGCTAGCGAAGAGAGGAATAGGGAGAGAGAGGAGTTGAACACGTGGCTGCAGGGATGGTGTAGGAGGGAGAGTTTTGGTTTCCTGGATAATTGGGGCTCTTTCTGGGGTAGGTGGGACCTCTACAAACAGGATGGTCTTCACCTGAACCAGAGGGGTACCAATATCCTGGGGGGGAGATTTGTTAGTGCTCTTCGGGGGGGTTTAAACTAAATCAGCAGGGGAATGGGAACCTAAATTGCAGTGCCAGTGTACAGGCTGTTGAGAGTAGTGAGGTAGGGGATAAGGTTACAGGGACACAAGAGGGCACTGGCAAGCAAGAACTTGGTTTAAAGTGTGTCTACTTCAACGCCAGGAGCATCCGGAATAAGGTGGGTGAGCTTGCAGCATGGGTTGGTACCTGGGATCCTGATGTTGTGGCCATTTCGGAGACATGGGTAGAGCAGGGGCAGGAATGGATGTTGCAGGTTCCGGGATTTAGATGTTTCAGAAAGAACAGAGAAGAGGGTAAAAGAGGAGGGGGTGTGGCATTGTTAATCAAGGAAAGTATTACAGCGGCAGAAAGGACGTTTGAGGACTCGTCTACTGAGGTAGTCTGGGCCGAGGTTAGAAACAGGAGAGGAGAGGTCACCCTGTTGGGAGTTTTCTATAGACCTCCGAATAGTTCCAGAGATGCAGAGGAAAGGATAGCGAAGATGATTCTCGACAGGAGCGAGAGTAACAGGGTAGTGGTTATGGGGGACTTTAACTTTCCAAATATTGACTGGAAATACTATAGTTCGAGTACTTTAGATGGGTCTGTTTTTGTCCAGTGTGTGCAGGAGGGTTTTCTGACACAGTATGTGGACAGGCCAACCAGGGGCGATGCCACATTGGATTTGGTACTGGGTAATGAACCCGGCCAGGTGTTTGATTTAGATGTAGGTGAGCACTTTGGCGATAGTGATCACAATTCGGTTAGGTTTACCTTAGCGATGGGCAGGGACAGGTATATACCGCAGGGCAAGAATTATAGCTGGGGGAAAGGAAATTATGACGCGATTAGGCAAGATTTAGGATGTGTAGGATGGGGAAGGAAACTGCAGGGGATGGGCACAAACGAAATGTGGAGCTTATTCAAGGAGCAGCTAATGCGTGTCCTTGATAAGTATGTACCTGTCAGGCAGGGAGGAAGTTGTCGAGCAAGGGAGCCGTGGTTTACTCAAGAAGTTGAAGCGCTTGTCAAGAGGAAGAGGGCGGCTTATGTTAGGATGAGACGTGAAGGCTCAGTTAGGGCGCTTGAGAGTTACAAGCTAGCCAGGAAGGATCTAAAGGGAGGGCTAAGAAGAGCAAGAAGAGGACACGAGAAGTCATTGGCGGATAGGATCAAAGAAAACCCTAAGGCTTTCTATAGGTATATCAGGAATAAACGAATGATAAGAGTTAGAACAGGGCCAATCAAGGATAGTAGTGGGAAGTTGTGTGCGGAATCAGAGGAGATAGGGGAAGCGTTAAATGAATATTTTTCGTCAGTATTTACAGTAGAGAAAGAAAATGTTGCCGAGGAGATTACTGAGATACAGCCTACTAGGCTAGATGGGATTGAGATTCACAAGGAGGAGGTGTTAGCAATTTTGGAAAGAGTGAAAATAGATAAGTCCCCTGGGCCAGATGGGATTTATCCTAGGATTCTCTGGGAAGCCAGGGAGGAGATTGCAGAGCCGTTGTTGTTGATCTTTAAGTCGTCATTGTCGACAGGAGTAGTGCCGGAGGACTGGAGGATAGCAAATGTTGTCCCCTTGTTCAAGAAGGGGAGTAGAGACAGCCCTGGTAATTATAGACCTGTGAGCCTTACTTCGGTTGTGGGTAAAATGTTGGAAAAGGTTATAAGAGACAGGATTTATAATCATCTTGAAAAGAATAAGTTCATTTGCGATAGTCAGCACGGTTTTGTGAAAGGTAGGTCGTGCCTCACAAACCTTATTGAGTTTTTCGAGAAGGTGACCAAACAGGTGGATGAGGGTAAAGCCGTGGATGTGGTGTATATGGATTTCAGTAAGGCGTTTGATAAGGTTCCCCACGGTAGGCTATTGCAGAAAATACGCAAGTATGGGGTTGAAGGTGATTTAGAGCTTTGGATCAGAAATTGGCTAGCTGAAAGAAGACAGAGGGTGGTGGTTGATGGCAAATGTTCATCCTGGAGTTTAGTTACTAGTGGTGTACCGCAAGGTTCTGTTTTGGGGCCACTGCTGTTTGTCATTTTTATAAACGACCTGGATGAGGGTGTAGAAGGGTGGGTTAGTAAATTTGCGGATGACACGAAGGTCGGTGGAGTTGTGGATAGTGTCGAAGGGTGTTGTAGGGTACAGAGGGACATAGATAGGCTGCAGAGCTGGGCTGAGAGATGGCAAATGGAGTTTAATGCGGAGAAGTGTGAGGTGATTCACTTTGGAAGGAGTAACAGCAATGCAGAGTACTGGGCTAATGGGAAGATTCTTGGTAGTGTAGATGAGCAGAGAGATCTTGGTATCCAGGTACATAAATCCCTGAAAGTTGCTACCCAGGTTAATAGGGCTGTTAAGAAGGCATATGGTGTGTTAGCCTTTATTAGTAGGGGGATAGAGTTTCAGAGCCACGGGGTCATGATGCAGCTGTACAAAACTCTGGTGAGGCCGCACCTGGAGTATTGCGTGCAGTTCTGGTCACCGCATTATAGGAAGGATGTCGAAGCTTTGGAAAGGGTGCAGAGGAGATTTACTAGGATGTTGCCTGGTATGGAAGGAAGGTCTTACGAGGAAAGGCTGAGGGACTTGGGGTTGTTTTCGTTAGAGAGAAGGAGGAGGAGAGGTGACTTAATAGAGACATACAAGATAATCAGAGGGTTAGATAGGGTGGATAGTGAGAGTCTTTTTCCTCGGATGAGGATGGCAAACACGAGGGGACATAGCTTTAAGTTGAGGGGTGAAAGATATAGGACAGATGTCAGAGGTAGTTTCTTTACGCAGAGAGTAGTAGGGGCGTGGAACGCCCTGCCTGCAACAGTAGTAGACTCGCCAACTTTAAGGGCATTTAAGTGGTCATTGGATAGACATATGGATGTAAATGGAATAGTGTAGGTCAGATGATCGGCGCAACATCGAGGGCCGAAGGGCCTGTACTGCGCTGTAATATTCTAATTCTAATTCTAATTCTAATTCTAGAAAACAGTGTTGCAGATGAGTTCCTTCACGAGGTCTCTATCTGCCACAGTGATGCTTAGGTGATTACAACCAGCAGACAGGGTTCAAAACTTTCCAGACGGACTGAGGAAAGAGTGCGGGACCCCCACTTGGTCTCTTCTGATCAGTGCTTATCACAGGTCTGCTGCAGAGAGAAAAATGCCAGCTTAAAAAACACAGATGGTGGGCCTGTCACATGATGGCTCAATGTGGATTTCCTTTTGCAACTTAATTAGTTTATGTCTCGGACTTCCCTTCTCTCCATCTGAGGCCCATTGTTCAAGTGATTACCTTTGAGTGGTCTGCCTCCTCCAGTTTAATGTCTCAAGATTGCCTTTAATGTCTTGTTAATGGAGACTGGGCAGGTGAAGCACTCCAAACTTCTCAAGTCATTGTTCTGTAGGGGACTAGCCAGATAATTCGACCCGCTCTCAATGCACTGGAATGAAAGGGATTTTGTTGCAAATTTCAGTGGCCATTTTATCTGCTAGCAGTCACCTTTTGGTCTATTCCTTTTTAAAATTTAATTCAGATTTCCAGCGATGGATTAAAAAATCATCATATGGCACAGCATGTGTTCATGACACTAAGCTGTTCTCCAAAACTCTCTGAAAACAGCATGTCTCCAATTTGTAAGCTAACATCTATAGCTTTCTTGTTTGTTTTCGCCTGTTACCAGTCACTTATGCTCACAGCTGTTCATAATGGTTATCTAGTCCAAATGTTCTCTGATCTTATCAGACTATTGAAACTATACTAAGATCTACACTCTAATTAACATTGCATTCCAGCAAGCATAATGACTTACTACAGCTTCGAAGTATGTTTGTTTGTTTTCTTTAGCTCTCTTTTATGGCAGTGGGCCTCACAGCCAAACATTCCATAGCCTGGCTAATCTTGTTTTCTCTTGTCTGTAAAAAGGCAGCTTGTAACATTTAGCAGTGTCATTTTACTTTGAAAAGTCTTTTGGCCTTGCAAAGCATGCTGGTAAAATTCAGTAAATCTTTGAGTTTTTGTCAACTACAGCAAACCTGTATTTTTACAGTCTATTCTGAAGTGGCTGTGCTCCCATATCTTGGGTCACGGGCACTTACACTGACTCGTCCCATGTTTGGCACTTACACTGACTCGTCCCATGTTTTCCATAACAACCTGACCAATTTTTGCTGTCTGCTTCTGGACCAAGGTATAATAGTGCTTTTAGGACTGACTAACACATCTCATGAACTCTATCAAGTGCTCTGGCAGAGGTGTTATGTCATAGCCGAATCACCTGCTGGTGTAATTGTTCTTTTAACTCCTCATCTACAGCGATACCTGTGTATGTGAATTAGCAGTTTCTAACAAATGCATTTTCTAGTTAATCACTTATTCTAATAAGTAACTAATGAAAGTACTGGAGGACTTCCGTCAAATACCCCGACAGTCCGTATACTTCTGCAGGTGGGCCATAATTCTTTAATTTTATCAGAACCTCCCTTATTCTTCTTTTCCAGCATCACTTTCCACAATCCCAGATGACTGTGGGTAGTGAGATATGTGGCGTTTATACAAAATCCCATTATCCATTGTAGATGTGTAAGCATTTCACTGTAAAATGTGATCCCTGATCACTATCGACTTGGATTGGCACTCCCCACCTGCTAATTAACTCACTCAATAATGTTCTAAATTATTAGCACTTCAGTACATATAATTCAAGCAACTAATGATGCATGGACTTAAAAGATTCTCCAGCTCTCCTTTAACTGTATTTATCTTGTGGATAATTCATAGTAAATACAATTTCTCCCGAGTTCTCAATTTTCTTAATCCAGATTTTTTTTGTCCCTCTTGATAAGTACCAGTATGCTTAACTCTATCCTGATTGTTTTAAAGTCAGTTTCTCTATGAATTATGGTTCAATGCCTTGGTGATTTAAAATGTTCTCTCATTCTCCTGGCCACATTAACCATTTCATGTTGTCAAGTAACTGAGCATGTCTGAGACCCGTCCTTCCATGCGAATTCACCATCTGTTTCCGCCTGTTAATTGCTTCACGTGTAAAATCACATTTCCACACTCACACCGGTATCCCAATATCATGCCACGTGTGCCATCCGATACAAGCCATTCTTGGACTTTCAGATTATCTTATCAAAAGATTAAGGAGGGTTTTGTCTGAAGATCTTTGCTTATCTCCCCCTGCGTGGTCCTGATGCTTTGGCTAGTGGCCAGACTATCAAATTCATTTTTCTTCGAGATTGTAGGCAAAGATTCAGACATCTCCAAGAGAAACTTATCAACTTATTTCTCTCATCTACACCTTCCTGGCTTTTCCTAGAATGTCTTGGAAATTCTACACTATATCTAGTGTTGATTTTATAGCCTGTCACAAACTTCCTTTGGTGGTTCAACCGTGTATGCCATGGGGCTAGCTTTATCCACAATACTATGCAGTCCCTTGTACAGAAGTTCAAACACACCCACTGTCACATAGTTTGGTACTATTACCTGGCTCCCCAAACCTTTTGTTGGATTGCACCCAGGTATTTTTTCCAGTTCCCATTTGGTGGTGTGATTTTTCTGTCTCTTATATATTAAGTGGGGCTTTCCATTAATTACTCATTCTATCTCATTCATGAGTCCTGGAGGAACTTTACTGTCCAATACAATATTCTCATCATATTTTTAAATAAAAATCAAGGTTCCCACTTGATTCCAGGCATTATCACATTTTGGTTGTCTGTTCTTTATTCTGGATGTCCTTTAATTTCCCAAAAATAACCCATTTCATTTCAAAATTACCCCAAATTCAAATAGCTGTATTGTTGGGCAGCTTTTGTCAATGTTCAATTTTATTTCTCCCCAAAAGGAACTTTATTTCTTGATACTCGGGAACCACCTAGACTGCTTTTCATTAGTTTCTTTAGATGAAAATTTGATTATTTGCTTAAACATCAGGTAAATTTTCCCTTCTTGAGTTGCTTGAAATAGAAAATAATCATATCAATTTATTTTTTATCAATTCCAATCTCAGAAACAATTATGCCCAGACTTGGTGATTTTATATTAGAGGCAAAAGTTCTCATAGCTAGTTTAGAGGTAGCTTCTATGTCTCCCCTTCTCAAGCACTTTGTCTCGAAGATAACGAATAACCCTAAAGAGGTTAAAGCCAACTCTTTGAAAGGCAAAGTCTTTAGTTCAAATCATCACCATGCTATGACATTTGATATCTGCAGATAATCTCTTAAATTCTTAGGCTGTTAGATCTCTTGCTGCGGTATCAATGTTTGTGTGGACTCGGAAACCATTGTCACCAGTTCCTAAAAGAAGAAAAACAAAGAATCCATTATGGCTCTGCCTTAGAGCCCAAAGGGTTTGATCAATCATATCTAAATGTTTAAAACTTAAAATTTGAACTGTCTGCAGAAAGGGTTAACTTCTCTGCTTGTCTGCAAGAAGGCGGAATGAAACACTCCCAGACGCACACAATTGCATCACTTCAAGTAATTTTTTTTCCTCAAAGAACCACTAAACACTAACCACCCTTTCAAACGATTTTCCCAAGTCTTGGTACCTGTTTAAACTTACACAAATTTTATCCTTAGGAATTGAAAACAACAAATATCATTACGATATTAATAACTTCAAAGGAAAATTTTCCCATCAGGGAAGACAATGGGCTGAATTTTACAGACCCCCTGCCCTGACAGGGGTCATGGCGGGGGGTGGGAGGGCGGCAGAAAATGCCTCCGGAGAGGTCCGCCACGCACTTCAATGCCGGGAGGGCCCGGCCCAATATTCCCGGTGGTGGCGAGGCCTCGTGGCGGTCCCACCGCAGCGCGGCGACAGGACCGCTATTAGCATATTTAAATAAATTTAAATTAATGCATTAATTACATTTACATTCCCGCTGTCTGTCCCGATGCGATCTCCCTGTCACTGGCCGGCACTCCTGCACCTTCAGATCCCAGTCCAGGGAACCGAGGCAGACCACTGGTGGGGAGGGGGTGGAGGTAAGTTTCTTGGGTGAGGGTGTTGGAGTGGGGTGAAAGTCATATCATTGGTGTAGGGGATGGTGGGAAGGGTTACAGTGTAAGGTTTATGCACTTTGTGGGGGTGGGGGGGTCAGGTGGACAAGTTAAGTGTTTTTGGGAGGAGAGGGCAAGTAATTAATTCTGTAGTTATTGGGGGTGGTGGTGGAAGAGGAACAAGATAAATTTATTTTTTTAAATCAATGTATCTTTAATTAAAGACCGCAATTGTTGACAACGCGATCGGTAGGTGGCGCTGTTTTGGCACATGCGCAGATACAGCATGTGCCACGAAAACGTCACAGCCTGCGACTGTTGCAGCTGCCAGGACTAAAGATGGCGCTGCTCAAAAAATCACAGAGATGAAACCTAACAAACACGTGGCAGAAATCAATGGCCGGAGTGAGAGAGTGGAGCGGGCCGGGGAGAGCAGCGCGGGGGCCGGGGAGAGCAGCGCGGGGGCCGGCGAGATCAGCGCGGGGGCCGGGGAGAGCAGCGCGGGGAGACCAGCGCGGGGAGACCAGCGGTAGCGGTGCCGGGGAGGGGGGGGAGAAAGAGGGAGAGGGAGGGGGGGGGAGAAAGAGGGAGAGGGAGGGGGGGGAGAAAGAGGGAGAGGGAGGGGGGGGAGAAAGAGGGAGAGGGAGGGGGGGAGAAAGAGGGAGGGGAGGAGAAAGAGGGAGAGAGGGGGAGAAAGAGGGAGGGGAGAGGGGGAGAAAGAGGGAGGGGAGAGGGGGAGAAAGAGGGAGGGGAGAGGGAGAGAGGGGGAGAAAGAGGGAGGGGAGAGGGAGAGAGGGGGAGAAAGAGGGAGGGGAGAGGGAGAGAGGGGAGGAGGGAGGGGAGAGGGAGAGAGGGGAGGAGAGAGGGGGAGAAAGAGGGAGGAGAGAGGGGGAGAAAGAGGGAGGAGAGAGGGGGAGAAAGAGGGAGGGGAGAGGGGGAGAAAGAGGGAGGGGAGAGGGGGAGAAAGAGGGAGAGGGGGAGAAAGAGGGAGAGGGAGAGGGGGAGAAAGAGGGAGAGGGAGGGGGGGAGGGAGAAAGAGGGAGGGGGGAGAGGGAGGGGGGAGAGAGGGAGGGGGGAGAGAGGGAGAGGGAGGGGGGAGAGAGGGAGAGGAGGGGGGAGAGAGGGAGAGGGAGGGGGGAGAGAGGGAGAGGGAGGGGGGAGAGAGGGAGAGGGAGGGGGGAGAGAGGGAGAGGGAGGGGGAGAGAGAGGAGGGGGAGAGAGAGGGAGGGGGAGAAAGAGAGAGGGGGAGAAAGAGGGAGGGGAGAGGGGGAGAAAGAGGGGGGGAGAAAGAGGGGGGGAGAGGGGGAGAAAGAGGGAGAGGGAGGGGGGAGAAAGAGGGAGGGGAGGAGAAAGAGGGAGGGGAGAGGGAGAGGGAGGGGAGAGGGAGAGGGAGGGGGGGAGAAAGAGGGAGGGGAGAGGGGGAGAAAGAGGGAGAGGGAGGGGAGAGGGGGAGAAAGAGGGAGAGGGAGGGGAGAGGGGGAGAAAGAGGGAGAGGGAGGGGAGAGGGGGAGAAAGAGGGAGAGGGAGGGGAGAGGGGAGAAAGAGGGAGAGGGAGGGGGGAGAAAGAGGGAGGGGAGAGGGGGAGAAAGAGGGAGGGGAGAGGGGGAGAAAGAGGGAGGGGAGAGGGGGAGAGGGAGGGGGGAGAAAGAGGGAGGGGAGAGGGGGAGAAAGAGGGAGGGGAGAGGGGGAGAAAGAGGGAGGGGAGAGGGGGAGAAAGAGGGAGGGGAGAGGGGGAGAAAGAGGGAGAGGGAGGGGGGAGGGAGAAAGAGGGAGAGGGAGGGGGGGAGAGAGAAAGAGGGAGAGGGAGGGGAGGAGAAAGAGGGAGGGGAGAGGGGAGAAAGAGGGAGAGGGAGGGGGAGAAAGAGGGAGGGGAGGAGAAAGAGGAGAGAAAGAGGGAGGGAGGGGAGAGGGGGAGAAAGAGGGAGAGGGAGGGGAGGAGAAAGAGGGAGAGGTCAGGAGGGGGGGAGAGAGAGGGGGAGGGAGGGGGGGAGAAAGAGGGAGAGGGGGAGAAAGAGGGAGAGAAAGGGGGAGGGGGGTGAAAGAGGGAGAGGGAGAGCTGGGGGGAGAGGGAGGAAGGGGAGAGAGTGGGGGGGGAACAGCGGAACGGAAGAGGAGTGCCTTTTTCTGTGCATGCGCCATAAACACAACAGCAAAAGACTTACTGGCCAGTCCCTGGACCCGGTGACACCAAGGTCTTCGCACGCTCGCTCCCCGCAGCTCTCTACGGCCTCTCGCTTCCGGCCCTCTCCATTCAGCCGTTCCCTCCAGCTGCGGATGCCCAATCCAGTTGCTTTCTCCCCTACCCAGTTGCTTTCTCTACTTCTCCTCAGTACTTCAGGCATTGCAACTGTTTGGTCCCTGCATTTTGCATGCTCCCTCTCCCCACCCCTCCCCCTCTTCAAAACACCCCTCCCTCTACCCCCCCCACCATAGTTGAATATCTGAAGTGCAGTTGCAAAGTCGGGGAAATAGCATGCAAAACAAAACCTCAACAATTCTGGGTTTAATTATTGAAAAGTTTTATTAAGTTCATTAAGTATCCGAGGAACTGCTGTGCATGGATACATGAGTGTTGTGTCCAGCATTCCCGTTAGACAGACAGGCCGAGTCTCTGCTATGCACAGCTAAAGAGATTGTTCCTGGAGAGCCTTGTGGTGAATAAAAGCTTGGCTCTCTATTCCACTACTGTATTGTCCATGTGAAGAAGGCAAAGTCACAAGAGTCTGAGCTCAGTCTATTCTTGGTGAATGTTCCCCAAGCGCATCCCAATGTGCATTCCCAATTCATCCATAAATGCAATGTTCCTTTCCACATCGTGATGAGCTCCGCAGCATGATCTAGTTGCCTTCGTTGCTTGAATGCTGACCTTAAGTCTCAAGGATTGTTTTCTCGACGGCATGTTTTACATGAAAAGAAATAAAGCAAATCAGAGTCAGAGCTTGCCTCCCTCCATCCACTGAAATTACTGTTGTGCACACCTTTTTAAGTTCTGCAGTGAAGGCACCAATTGATAACGTCGCCAATGAAGCACTTATTACCCACCTCAGATGCAGGAATCAGCACATCCTTGCGTCCTCTCCCGCACTGCCTCCTTTGCTTGAATGCCGTCCTTAAGTGTCAAGGATTGTTTTCTCAAGGGCACGTTTTACATGAAAGAAAATAAGGAAAGAACATCAGTGTCAGAGCTTCCCTCCCTCCAATGAAATTACTGTTGAGAATGCTTTGTGTTCTGCGGTAAAGACATGTACTGATAACACCGCCAATGAATCACTTAGTACCCACCTCAGCTGTAGGAGGCAGGATGTTACTGCCCCTATCTCGTGATGGTTCAATGCTGCTCTCAGGGAAAACATGAATGATGTGAGGGTGCTGGAAAAGAAGCACATTTCTTTTGGGCTAGGAACATAAAGCTGGCCATTTAGCCCAGCAGTTCCCTGCCAGTGGTTATGTTACTCGTGTGTCTTTCCATCCATTCCCATTTAATCCTGCCTACTACTATCGCCAGTTGTGTTCACAGCAAGAGCATTCACATTTCTGCTACCACTGGACACGGCATGCTTGTTTCTTTTAGTGCTCAGTCTCTTCTTGCTGAATGTTCCCCAAGTGCTTGACCCCTTTGGACGCCCTCTCTGCTTGACAGGCAGCAACTGGCAATTGCGGAGTCTCACAAGGCTCTGCATGGTTGTTTCAACGTCGGATGGGGTAACAGGTGGCTGTGTGTCCATGAGCACTGCCCTGATGGGTGTAGGAGCAGGTAACTGTGTGTCCATGTGCACTGCCCTGATGGGTGTAGGAGCAGGTAACTGTGTGTCCATGTGCACTGCCCTGATGGGTGTAGGAGCAGGTAACTGTGTGTCCATGTGCACTGCCCTGATGGGTGTAGGAGCAGGTGACTGTGTAACTGAGCAGCAAGGAGAGGGTACCGCAGGTAGGGGAAGTGGAGATCTGAACAGGTAGGCATATGTATGGTCCATCAGATCATTAGGCCAGGGGGTGAGACGCTCAGGATCCAGGGTTTGTGACACGTGACTGATGTCCAGCGCGCGGCCACCTCCATCCGAAGGTGCTTCCGGGCAATTGTTGGGCATAGTAAATGGCTCCATCTCATCAGCCAGTCCTTGCTGCCAGCGGAGAGTCTGTTGCCGCAGCCAGTCCAGTCTCCTCATGAATGCTGCCGTTCCACTCTGCAGAACGGCCTGTTGTAGCTGGTACAATTGATCTGAAAGCAAGCGGTATTTTTCATTGTGGCTGAGGGGCCTTGGCTGTTCCTCTGTAATCACAATGGCAGCAGTCATGCCTGTCGTCGTTGGTGTCTGAGATGCACGCCAGCGACAATTGGGGGCGAGCCTGTCCAAAGGCAGACCCAGATGCCTCTGCACAACAACAGCATGTTTGCAGGGCAACAAAGTCTGAATGGAGAAGATGCAGCTGCAGGTAGCCTGGCCATCATGTATCTGCAGTGTGTACTGTTTGGCACCAGAAATCACAGTCACTGTGCCTTCATCCTGCTACATGCGGTGGCCCAGACAATGGAAATGTTTTCAGAGCAGCTCACAACAGGGACTGGAGAACATGCGGTGGCCCAGACAATGGAAATGTTTTCAGAGCAACTCACAACAGGGACTGGAGAACATGCGGTGGCCCAGACAATGGAAATGTTTTCAGAGCAACTTACAACAGGGACTGGAGAACATGCGGTGGCCCAGACAATGGAAATGTTTTCAGAGCAACTCACAACAGGGACTGGAGAACATGCGGTGGCCCAGACAATGGAAATGTTTTCAGAGCAACTCACAACAGGGACTGGAGAACATGCGGTGGCCCAGACAATGGAAATGTTTTCAGAGCAACTCACAACAGGGACTGGAGAACATGCGGTGGCCCAGACAATGGAAATGTTTTCAGAGCAACTCACAACAGGGACTGGAGAACATGCGGTGGTCCAGACAATGGAAATGTTTTCAGAGCAACTCACAACAGGGACTGGAGAACATGCGGTGGCCCAGACAATGGAAATGTTTTCAGAGCAACTCACAACAGGGACTGGAGAACATGCGGTGGCCCAGACAATGGAAATGTTTTCAGAGCAACTTACCTTGGAACAATCTCCTGTGTCAAATAAAAATGAAGCAAGTCTCCAAAACGAATAAATAATTCAGATAAAATGCCCGACGAAACCTCCCCTCCTTCCACTTTCAAAAAGTCGCGCCGAAGCTTTGACGCATGCGCAGAGGCCAAACTGGCGCGTCGACGAGGAAGACGAAATAACGCGATGACGTCATCTGCGCATGCGCACAACCTTACCGGCAGGTCGGACCGCAGCGCATGCGCAGAGATGAAGAGACTGTGTGCGCATGCGCCTACCGTGTTGTCTGCGCATGCGCAAAGCGGGCCTGGTAAGTCAGACCGCAGCGCATGCACAGGGGGCATGAGACCGTCTGCGCATGTGCGCACCGCGGCGCATCCTGATGACGTTCTCCGATGAAGTAGCGTTGTCATGAATTACTTTGTTAATTAAATTGAATAGCAGGGCTCGAAGTCCTTTAAAAATGGCGTCAGTGCTTGCACACAAGCAGCAGATGCCATTGCTGGGAACAGACAGCCTGCCTCCTTTATGTCATCGGCAGAGGTGGCGGTCCACCCTGGCTATTCAAATGAGCCGCGGCAGCTCCACACCGCGCGGCCCGCGCAGGCAAGCCTTTCAGCCCAACATTTTAGATTAATCTCCGATTGTTTCCAAACTTATTAGTTTTTAGATGTTTACAAAGATTAATCTCCGATTGTTTCCAAACTTATTAGTTTTTAGATGTTTACAACCCAAGATTTTCTAGTACAATCAGATAATAAAACAACCAGAATCACCTCAAATGTCCCAAATTCCAAGTCCCATCAGTAAACATCTAAGAAATTCAAAACTGCCATCCTGAGCTAGACTCCCACATATATCAATGTCCAAACCAGAATTTCACTGAGGCCACAATGGATTTAGCGTTTCCACAATTTTAACAGGTTAGTAAACCTTCATGATTTCAATTTAATTCAAGCCAATTCTTTTTTTCTTTTGGGCCTCCTTATCTCGAGAGACAATGGATACGCGCCTGGAGGTGGTCAGTGGTTTGTGAAGCAGCGCCTGGAGTGGCTATAAAGGCCAATTCTGGAGTGACAGGCTCTTCCACAGGTGCTGCAGAGAAATTTGTTTGTTGGGGCTGTTGCACAGTTCAAGCCAATACTTATTAACTAAACATAAAACAGAATAGCACATGCTTCAAAAAGTAAAGATAAATTGCATCATTTTTCCTGTTCTTTCTTTAGGTGCCTTTCCAAATGACTGCAATAAAACTAACAAAAAGGTTAGCCTTCACAGTTAAACAAAACCTTCAAGATTGCAACCCAAAAGAGTTAGAGGGTGGAGCTTCCCACAGCTGGTGAGCTCTGAAACACTCCCACTAGCTTCTTAGAGACAACAGTACAACCTTGCAGTCTTTAACAGTAGAAAAGGAAACGGAATCTTTCCCATTTCTCCTTTATTCCATTGTAGATTCATGAATCCTTAAACCGATTTTCAGTTCCTGATATTGCACCATTTTGCACTGATCCCATTTCTCAAACTCACAGTCTGTGTCCTCAACCAGACCTGTTAACTCTTGCAAAATTCCTAACACTGTTATGTTATTTGGGAGAGGTGTAACAAAATAATGAAAAGGGTGAAGGGAGCACTGAAGCTCAACATATCAACACCCCAACGCCAATTCCACATCCCGTTAGACCATGCTCACACTCTCATTTTAACTTTTCATTGAACATTTTAACTTTCCACAGATCCACAAGTAAACTTTAGTCAATTTTTTTATCCCAATTCTGGGTGCACAATCTTAAATTGAAATGAGCACATTCAATAATCGCATCCAAATCTTTATTCTTATATGCAACTTGGAAACATTGATTCTTGTAATGGGCTATGAACACAAATTGCCAAACTTTGTATTATATTCCCAGGTCTGGAGCCCAAGGAACACACAGCTTCAACCAGTACAAAACCAAAAACATGATTCAAATTTCTCAAAAATAATACACATGTATGCATATACGAGGCAAACATTCAACAAACTCAAACAGCTATAACTAAGTGATGCTCACAATAAAAACAAACATAGCACAGACTCTTATACAAGTCTTTCATTTGCAGGTCAGGGGCTCCAAGCTCATACATGCTCAGAAACTAAAAACAAAATCCAGTTGCCATTTTCCTTAAAAACAAAACATGCTATCTTTTCTTTTCTCACAGCAGTTTAACTTCTGCTGTGGCCTTCTTAACCATTTTCCTTAGCGCAGGTTTTTCCTATAGACAATTCGTGCTCAACATTTGAATGCTGTAATTCCACAACCCCAGTTCCACTGTTCTGCTTCACAAACTGGTCCCTCATGACTAAACATATTTTGGGCCCAATACTCTTTTAGGGGTAACTTCCCTACATCATATTTAGTAACTAATTTGTCTATAGTTGTCCCTTTAATATTTGTGTGTGCCATTATTCCTTACTCAGGTCCTGCCACAGTCACCATTGTATCAGACCTGAGTCAGTTTGCTTCTGCTGGAACTCAAGAATTACGGGCATAATGAAACACAGTCAAACATCTGTTAGGTATTAACATTTAATAGGTTACGCAGACACCAAAATCAAAATCGTAAATTGCAAAACTCTGCTCTAGTATCGACTACTTAGCACTTATAATAGTCAAAATATGACACAAGCAGTGATACATTAATCACCTGTAAGCAGTCACCTCACGTTGATTGTAGTCTCTCAAGTGATTTACCAAGTCACTTTTTCCTCCGACTGCAGCAATTAGATTCGTTTAACAACTGCTTTTATACCTTTTTTTACCAATAGTAGAAAGAATGTTACACTGACAGGACCTCGCTGTTCTGTCAAAATCCGCCTTGGGCTACAATATTCAAAGTTATATCAACTTCTTTGATTAAACCACAGAGTTAAAACCTGCCTTTATGTTATCTATCCTCCACGAGCTATTCGAGCTTTCACACATGCCTTCTGTCTTTGATCAACCAAGCTTTTCCATTATTTTCCCTATCTCCTCCTAGACTGTTTTGCATAATTCTCTCAAAATATTTCACCTCTAACTTGTAAACTAACTTGCAGAGTTTCCTTGTTCGAATTCACCTATTGTTAGTCACTTAAGCTCAGAGCTGTTAAGAATAGTTATCCAGTCCAAATGTTCTCTGATTTATCAGACTATTAAAACTATACTAAGGTTCTACACACTAATTGACTTTGCATTCCAGCAAACATAATGACTTAGCACAGCTTCGAAGTATAGTTGTTTGTTTTCTTCAGCTCTCTTTTATGAATGTGGGCCTCACAACCAAACATACCATGGCCTGGAGAGTCTTGTTTTCCCTTATCTGTGAAAGGCAGCTTGCAACATTTAACAATGTCATTTTAATTTGAAAAGTATGCTGGAAAAACTTGGTCAATTTTTGAGTTTTTGGTCCAGCAACAGCAAACCTGTATTCTTACAGGCCTCAACTGGAGCATTGTGTTCAATTCTGGGCACCACACTTTAGGAATGATGTCAAGGCCTTGGAGTTTGCGCAAGAGATTTACTGGAATGGTACCATGGTTGAGGGGTGCCAGTTATGTGGAAAGACTGGAGAAACTGAGGTTATTCTCCTTAGAGCAGAGAAGGTTAAGAAATTTGATAGAGGTGTTCAAAATCATGAATCGTTTTGATTGGCTAAATAAGGAGAAACTGTTTCCAGTGGAAGAAGTGTTGGTAACCAGAGGACATAAATTTAAAGTGATTGGCAAAAGAACCAGAGGTTACATGAGGAAGTATTTTATTAAACACCAAAGAGTTGGCGCAGACACAATGGCCGAATGTCCTTCTCCTATCTGTATCATTGCGTGATTCTGTGTTCCTTTATCATAATCATTTCCCCTTGTTCTGCAGGACATCAATGACTGCATTTTAGAAAATTACCCAGAATGCAACAATCCTAGGGTCTTCTACATTATTCCATATTTTTGTGGGCAGCATCCCAAATGCAGGTGAGATAAATTCAGCGAAATTTTATTTTTCTAATTTATTATTACACATCCTTTCCTCAGCTTTGAACAAACAAACTTGAATCTGTGAGCAAGTGACAACATAATGGATATTGGAACTTATGTCAATGGTTATCTTAGGTAAAATGTGAACTTGGATAAGAAATTCACTGGAAGAAACAAAGTAGTTGGTACAGTTGAGGCTGTCATGTTGGGCTGGGGAGATGTGCAGAGTGGAGTGTCCCAGGGATCTGTTCTGGGGAAATATATTAATGAAACATCTCAGGGCTCGGTGCTGGGGATATGTACTGAGTGAAGTCAAACTGTGGTATCATAGGAAACCAGGTAAGTGGTTAGTGAGTATTTCTCTTTTTTTTTCCTCTCTAAACTAGGGCAATGTTTTAAACTAGGTACTAGGAATTAATTTCAATTAGTGTGAGTTAGTTATAATAGCACAGAGCAGGTCTAGAGGCAAAAATTAATAGCTTAAACAAGGTACTAACTAGATTCTAAAAGAGGGAAGAGAGATTTTTGTTTAGATCATGGATGGGCAACTGAGACCTGTTTCTTACAATTCCTGCACCATATGAGAACTTCAGGACACTGCATGTGTCTTGGGTGACCATGTGTGTAGAAGGTGCCTCCAGCTGCTTGAGCTTGAGCTCAGGTTTTCCAAGCTTGAGGAGCAGCTGGAGTCACTGCAGAGCATCAAGGAGATGTAAGAGTTTCCTGGATCGTATGTTCCAGGAGCTGGGCACCCCACAGGCAGAGAATGCTCAGGGTATTAGATGGGTACCCATCCAGAAGATTAGGAAGAGGCAAGACATATAGGAATCTTCAGGGTGAGTGTCACTGTCAAACTGGTACTCAGCTTTGGAGACTGCTGGGAGTGATGACACCTTGAAGAAGTGCAGTCCAGACCAGTGGGCAAAAGCTGCATGGGGGGAAAAATAAAGTGTAGAAATGCAATCATTACAGGAGATTCCATAGCTGGGGCACAGCAGTTGTTTCTGTAACTGTCAGTGTGAGTCCCGCATGGTGTGTTTCTTCCCTGGTCCCAAGGTAAAGGACATCATGGAGAGAGTGCAGAATATTGTGCAGGGAGAAGCGAGTGAGCCAGATATTGTGGTACATGTCGGTACCAATGACGGAGACGACAGATGTTGAGGTCCTACGCCCAGACTTTCAGGAGCTAGGGAGGAAGTTAAAAAATAGGACCTCAAATGTAGTAATCTCTGGATTACTCCCAATGCCACACACTAGCAGGGATAGAAATAGGAAGATAGGAGGATCTATGCAGTGGCTGGAGGCATATGGTTCAGGAAGGCAGACTTCAGATTCTTGGGACATTGGGACCAGTTCGGGGGCAAGAGACCCTTGTTCAAAAGGGATGGGTTGCACCTTATCCAGACTGGGACCAATGTCCTCACAGGGAGATTCACTGGTGTGGTTGGGGAGGCTTTAAACTAAATTTGCAGGGGGATGGGCACCAGCATATAAGAGTCAAAAAGAGGAATAAGGTGGATAAAGGAGTGAGTGTGTTGGATAGTACCAGAGAAAGAAGTAGTGCCGTATCGGATTGGAGCTGACTAAAAATGGCTGTGAGGAATAAGATTGGTGAGCTACAAGCACAAATAGCCATGTGGGAATATGATGTGGCAATAACTGACCCGTGGCTTAAAAACGGTGAGGATTGAGTGCTTAAAATTCACAGATGCAAAGTGTTCAGAAAAGATAGGGGAGGAAAAAAGGGAAATGGGGTGGCACTACTGATTAGGGAAGACAATGTAGTGTTGGAAAGAGAGGATGTCCTTGAGAAGGAAAGGACAGAGTCCATTTGGTTAAAATTGAGAAGCAAAAATGGTATGATCACGCTACTGGGGGTATTATATAGGCTTCCAAATAGTGTGAGAGAGAGAGAGCAAATCTGCAGGGAAATCACAGAGATGTGCAAGAACTATAAAGTGGTGATATAGGGGGACTTTAATTACCCAAATATTGATTGGGATAATGTTAGAGTAAAAGGATAAGGAGGGGGATGAATTTCTGAAATATGTTCATGAGAGCTTCTTGATCAATATGTTCAGTCCAACTAGGAAAGAGGCATTGCGAGATCTGGTGCTGGGGAGTGAGGTTGGCCAAGTGGGGGAACACTTGGGTAAGAGTGATCATTGTATCATAAGGTTAGTTTAGTAATGGAAAAGAGCCCGGAACAATCTAAAGTAGAACTTCTAAAATGGAAGAGGGCTTCAGTGGGATAAGAGGGGATCTAGCCAGGATGAATTGGAACCAAAGACTGACAGGAAAAGCTATAACGAAACAATGGGTGATCTTTAAGAAGGAGATGTTTCAGGTACAGGCTGGGTACATTCCAACAAAGGGGAAAGGTAGAGGAACCAAAGCCAAGGCTCCTTGGATGATGTGAGAGATAGAGAATATGATGTAACAAAAAAGAGGATGCATGATGCATGTCAAGTGAATTCTTCAAGTGAGAACAAGGCCAAATACAATAAGTTGAGAGGGGAAGTGAGGAGGAAAATAAGACTGGCAAAGAGAGAATATGAGAATAGAATGGCAGTTAATATAAAAGGGAACCCAAAAATCATCTGGCATGTAATAATAAGCGGATAGTCAAAGGAGGGGTTGGACCTATTAGGGACAAACATATGCTTAGTGGTACAGGGCAAGGGTGAGTACTTAATGACTTCTTTGTATCAGTGTTTCCTAAGGAAGAAAATGCTAGCAAAATATTGGTAGAACCAAGGATGATAGAGGTAATAGATGGGGTGAAAATTGATAGGCAGGATGTACTGGAAAGGCTAGATATTTTTTAGAGTGGCTTGCATCCCAGGTTCCTAAGGGAAGTGGAGGAGGACATAGCGGAAGCGCATGCCATAATCATCCAATTGTCCTGAGATACAGGAGAGGTGCCAGAGGATTGGAAAGTGGCAAATGTGATACCCTTGTGCAAGAAAGGGTGTCAGGACATTCCGAGTAATTACAGTCCAGTCAGTTTAACATCAGTGGTGGGTAAGGTTTTAGAAAGAATAATCAGGGAATAAGTTAACAGACACTTGATGAGGAGTTGAGTTAATGAAGGAGGGCCAGCACAGATTTGTAAAAGGCAGATCGTGTTCCACTAATCTAATTGAAATTTTGATGAAGTATCAGAGAAGCTTCATGAGGGAAATGCAGTGGATACTGTCAATATGGATTTTAAGAAAGCATTTGGCAAAGTGCCACATAAAAGGCTGGTTAACAAAATTGAGTCTCATGGAATAGGAGGATGAGTGGCAGCTTGGATAAAAAAAATTGTCTGAAGGAGAGAAAACAGCGTGTTGTTGTCATGGTTGTTTTTCAGACTGGAGGATAGTAACGGTGTTCCCCAAGGGTCAGTGTTAGGGCCACTGCTTTTTTGATGTAAATAAATGACTTGGATATCGGAATACAGAATAAAATGTCAAGATTTGCTGATGATATCAACTTGGAGGTGTGACAAACAGCGAGGATGATGCCAATTGACTGCAACAGGACACAGGCAACAGAATGGGCAGACAAGTGGCAAATGGAACTTAATACACAAGTGTTAGGTAATGCATTTTGCCATAAGGGATTTGGAGAGGCGATCTATATTTAATGGCACAGTTCTAAAGAATGTGCAGGGTCAGAGGAACCTGGGGTTCATGTGCATAGATCCTTGAAGGTAGCAGGACATATTGAGAGAGTAGTTAGCAAAGCATATGGGGTCTTGGACTTCAGAAATGGAAGAATTGAGTACAAAAGCAGGGAAGTTATGCTAAACCTTTACAAAACTCTGGTTAGGCCACAACTAGAGTATTGTGTCCAGTTCTGGTAAACTCACTTTAGGAAGGATGGGAAGTTCCTTGAGAGGGTGCAGAGGAGATTTACCAGAATGGTTCCAGGGGTGAGGAATTTTAGCTACAAAGTTAGGTTGGAGAATCTTTCTTTGTTCTCCCTGGAACAAAGGAAGTTGAGGGGAGATTTGATAGAGGTGTACATGTTTATGACAGATTTAGATAAGGTAGACAAATAAGTGCTGTTCCCATTAGTTGATGGTACAAGGACCAGGGGATGCTGATTTCAGGTTTTGAGCACGAGATGCAGGGGGGTGTGAGGAAAAACTTTACGCAGCGATTGGTAATGACCTGGAACCTGCTGCCTACGAGCATGGTGAAAGCAGAGATGATCGATGATTTCAAAAGGGAATTGGATGGACACTTAAAGGAAATAGACTTGCGGGACTACGGGGATAGAGTGGGGGAATGGGACTGACTGGATTGCTCTACAGAGAGCTGGCATGGACACAATAGGCCAAATGGCCTCCTTATGTGCTGTAATCATCCTGTGACTCTTTGAAGCATCCCTGGGATTGGTGGTCAGTAGATATACTGAGTGGAGTGTCCCGGGGTAGGTTCTGACGAGATGTACTGAATGGAGTGTTCCAGGGATAGGTTCTTGAATGAAATGTCATGGATAGGTACAGAAATAATCAGAAAGAGTAATGGAATGCTGGCCTTTATATATAAAGGACTAAAATACAAGGGAATGCAAGTTATGCTACAAGTATACCAAGCCCAGGTTAGACCACACATGGAGTAATATGATCAGTTCTGAGCACCGCACCTTAGGAAGGATATATTGACCTTGAAGGGAATGCCATGTATGTAAATTTACCAGAATGACACCTGGACTCCAAGGGTTAAAGTACATTGACAACACAATCTAGAGTTGTATTCCCTAGAATTTAGGAGGTTTAAGGATGATTTGATCAAAGTTTTTAAGATATTAAGGGGAACAGAGAGGGTAGATAAAGATAAACTATTTCAGCTGGTTGAGGAGTCTACCCCTAGTCCTATATTCTAAAAAATATATAGTCAGATCTTTCAGAAGTGAAGGTCGGAAACATGTCTACACACAAAGGGTAGTGGAAGTTTGGAACTATCTTCTGCAAACAGCAGTTGATGCTTGATCAGTTAATTCTAAATCTGAAATTGATAGATCATTAACCAAAGGTATTAAAGGATAAGGAGCAAAAGATGGTATATGAAGTTAGGTCACATATCAGTCATGATCTCACTGAATGGCAGAACAGGCTTGAGGGGCTAAATGGCCTGCTCCCGTTCCTATGTTCCTGGAGTCTACAGAGTCTGAGGAGTTACAGAAGGAACTAGACAAGTGAGCTGAATATAATAGATAAAATTCAATGCAGATAAATGTATTGTGTTAAGCAATGTTTAAAACAAAAATGGGGGAATGGAGGAGAGGGTGGGAGCCTTCTGGGACTGGCAGACACAACACTCACCATGCCAAGTCATGACAAAGAAGCAAACAAAATGCGAAGCTGTTCCACCAATTCAGTAGAGTCCAGGTCTATGACTGCCAGGATGAAGCTGTTCAGTGCTTCAATCAGGCAGCACCGTGAATACTGTGTACACTTCTGGTCACAGAGACACAAGAAGAATCTCAAAACTCTGGAAGGGGTGCTGATCTCTTGCATCAGAGGGACTGAGTTATGAGAAAAATTTCAAAGAGATCAGTCTTGAAAGGAAGCATATGGTGTGGAATACTAAAGGTTAGTCCTGAACAAGATTTTAAGTTAGGCCAGAACAAGTGGATGTGGCTTTAAACTGGGTAAAAGCAAGTTCAGGACTGACATCAGTAAGCACCTTTAGGCAGAGACAGTGGCATAGTGGTAATGTCACTGAACTAGCAATCCCAAGGCTCATGCCAATACCCTGAGGGCACAGGTTCAAATCCCACGGCAGCTGGTGGAATTTAAATTCAATTAATTAATAGGTTCAATTAAGTAATTAAAAAATCTGGAATTGAAAGCTAGTCTCAGTGCCACAAAACTATAATTGATTGTTGTAAAAACCCATCTGGTTCACTAATGACCTTTAGGGAAGAAAATCTGCCATACTTAACTGGTCTGGCCTACATGTGACTCCAGACCCACAGCAATGTCGTTGATTCTTAAATGCCTTCTGAAATGACCCAGCAAGCCACCCAGTTTTCAAGGGCAATTAGGGATGGGCAACAAATGCTGGCCTTGTCAGCAATCCCCACAACCCATGAAAGAATAAAAAAACAGTGATCAATACCTAGAATGGACTCTGGGGAGAGAAGTGGAAGCAAAACTTGGGTCATTCAAGAGGCAGGTGAATGCTGTTCTGGGAGGTGGGGAAACTGTAGCTTACTAGAGAAGGTGGACCAAGATGGGCAGAATAGCTTCCATCATCTGTACTGATCTTGTGATCTAAAATTTCTGTTTTGTAATAGAAAATATCAACCTGTGAATTCCCTAAAAAAAAACTGAAAAAACTTCTGTTAGCAAGAAAATTTTCATCATGCTGGGAACTTTGGATTGTACAGCATTTGTATATTTTATTTTCTGATCTATTTAGTGCTAAATATTTATGACAAGATGTTCTGTGTATTGATTACAATGACTTCATGTTCAAAATAAGACAGTAACTGAATAGTAATCAGCACTTATACTGTTAGTAATGTTATCATTTGTGCCTTGATTCAATGTTCTAAATTAATTTTAAAGGGACCCAGGAGAGTGGGCTCTGCAGAGAGCCAAAAAGAACATGAATGAGAATTACCTGCTTGTGGGAATTCTAGAAGAGTTGGAAGATGTGCTGCTTTTATTGGAGCGACTTTTACCTCATTACTTCAAAGATGCTAGTGCTGTGTATCATAGTGCAGGTAATTTTGCCACTATTTCTATCTAGCACATCTCTTTCAATTGTTGGAGCATTGCCATAGCATTCCTGCGCAAATGTGTTTTTTTAAAGTTGTTGTAACTAATGCAAAACTAGTGCCTCGTTTCATTTCTATACATTCCAAATGTTGCAAGCACAGCAGACTGGTTTTATCTGAACTTTATTCATTGTTTACCTAAATCAAATTTTTCTTCTATCACCCAGAAAGTTAGGAATAGATTGCGAATTGTTTCTCAAGGTTACTCTTGGGAAGAAATAATGCCAAAGGCCTAATGTGTTTAAAAGTAACAGCTGAGTAAGGGAACCTGAGAGGAGTTGTTTTCAACAGTGTGAAATGGTGGGGTAATGTAAATCCATTGACATAAAGAAATATTAAAGCCAGATAGGTTGTTCAATGAGCTGTCAAGAGTCTACAACTGGACATGAATAAGCAATGACCAGGAAGGTTTCTCGTTCAAAGGATCAGCTATGGGCCAAGGAAAATGGAGGAGGAGAACCTACTAATTAGGGCTAGGGAGAATGGGTGCATATCAAAACATGGAGAAAGTACAGCAGAGGTTTCCTGGAATATTTATGGACCGTGTCCGGTCCATTTCCCGCACCTCTACCCTCACCCCTTCCCCTCCCTCCCACAACCACGACAGGGTTCCCCTTGACCTCACTTTCCACCCCACCAACCTCCACATCCAAAGGATCATCCTCCGCTATTTCCGCCACATCCAGCGTGATGCCACTACCAAACACATCTTCCCCTCCCTCCCTTCTCCTGTCAGCATTCTGAAGGGATTATTCCCTCCGCGACACCCTCGTCCACTCCTCCCATTACCCCCAACACCTCGTCCCCTTCCCATGGCACCTTTCTCTGCAATCGCAGGAGGTGTAATACCTGCCCATTTACCTCCTCTCTCCTCACCATCCAAGTCCCCAAACCCTCCTTTCAGGTGAAGCAACGATTTACTTGTACCTCTTTAACTTTAGTATACTGTATTCGCTGCTCACAATGTGGTCTCCTGTACATTGGGGAGACCAAACGCAGATTGGGTGACCGCTTTGCGGACCACCTCTGCTCAGTCCGAAAGCATGACCCCAAGCTTCCGGTTGCTGGCCATTTCAACATCCCCCGCTCTCATCTCTATCGTGGAATTGCTGCAGTGTTCCAGCGAACATCAACGCAAGCTCGAGGAACAGCACCTAATTTACCAATTAGGCACACTACAGCCTGCAGAACTGAACATTGAGTTCACTCATTTCAGAGCATGACAGGGCCCCCCTTTTTATTTTTAGTTATTTTTTCTTTTTTCTTTATTTTATTTTAGTTTGTTTCTACTGTGCTTACCCACTTTTTTTTTAATGTTTGTGCTTGGAGCCAGGGCTGTTCATTTAACAGCCAGTTGACACCCTCTCTGTACTAATGCTTTGTCTTTCACCACACTATTAACATACCATTTGCCTTTGTTCCATGCCTTCTGGTCAGTTATTCTCTGTGACCCTGTCCGGTCAACACCACCTCTTTTGTTATCTCTTGCCCCACCCCCGCTTTACTTGGAATTGGAATTCCTTGTGACAGTCTGAATTTGGCAATCCTTGAGAATTACTTTACAATCTATTCCTCTTGTTCAGAATTGTTTAATTTGAATTGTCTGACAATTCAAAACTTTTTTTAGCGCAAGAATTGACTACAATAGATTGCAGTAGTTGTGAAGATTCCTCAATTTGGTCTAGGATTTCAGTTCTTTGAAGGCGATGTAATGTGTGCTATCGTTCATCTCTGTTAGATGCCCCTATACCCAGACTCATAATAAGATCTCATCATCTGCTATCAGCTTTCCCCCCACTCCCTCCACCCCTGTTGCTCAGTAAAGTTGTCAAAGGAGCCAGAGTTCAAACAAGTGCAATAAAAACAAGAAATGCTGGAAATACTCAGCAGGTCTGGCAGCATCTGTGGAGAGAGAAACAGAGTTAACATTTCAGGTCAGTGACCCCTCTTCAGAACTGACCTGACCTGAAATGTTAACTCTGCTTCTCTCTCCACAGATGCTGCCAGACCTGCTGAGTATTCCCAGCATTGCTTGCTTTTATTTCAGATTTACAGCATTCGCAGTATTTCGCTTTTATTCAAACAAGTGCATCTTCTTTTATATCTTGTGTGTTCGGTATGAATGATTACAAATTAGCAGTACAGTGAAATCTGTGTCTGTATCTATACTATATTACACATCTTGCATATAATACCTGCTTCTTGTGGATGACGTATAGCCCAGGCAGAGGGCTTCCTGTTTGCCAGTTTTTTCCTTAATGTATCATAGCTCGTATGAAAGTGTTCTTGTGCAATGCCCATATATAAAAGTTATAGTGCAGGCACCAATTCCGGTTTGGAAGTATCAAATAGCTAGCATTCATGCCTGTAGAGAAAATCAGTTAAAAGTTCTGTTGAAGAGTGCAAGCTCCTGTATATCTCTTGCTACAATTTACCTGTTGGTTTAATAACCCTGTTCCATAGTTTATAGCATATGCCACAGTCTGATAGAATGTTTAATTTTCCACCATCTGATATCCAGGAGACCACAAGAGAGCTTGTGTCATACACCATAACTTAAATACAGTAGGGTTTCTGTTTGACCCTTCAGCAATGCTGCAATACCAGATATCGTATGTATAAACTTTCTGTGCCCCTCTCAGAAGCAAAAGCTCAATTACAGCATATGTTCAGTGCAGAGCATGAGAGAAATATGTGCCAAAAATCTGAGATGCAGTAGAAAGGGTTCACAGAAGAGTGACTATACCTCAGGGAACTAAGTTCTGAAGAAACTATTTTTTGTTGGGGAAACATAAGGTAAGACATAAAGGTAAAGATAAGGTTGAAGCAAACTCACTGTTTAACTTGGAAATTGGACATGGGTCCAAAACTCTCATTCCTCAAGCAGTGGTAAAGATTAGAAAACCCATTTTTCTCGTTCACAGGATAGTGGAACAGACATTTGAGAGAATATAGCTGGATTTGGAATCATTTGGAGTTTTAAAAGGAGTTGAATTCAGGTCATTAAACTTGTTCTGGCTGTACTTTAAGGGGAGATCTTTCAGTGGCACAGGATCAGACATTTGGAGACCAGAAAATCTGCCTTGGTGCCAACCACGGCTCAGTTGGTAGCACTTTTGTCTCTGAGTCAGAAGGTTGTGGTTCAAGTCCCACTCCAGAGACTTGAGCACAAAAATCTAGGCTGACACTCCAGTGCAGTACCGAGGAGGTTCTGCATCATCAGAATCTTTTGGATGAGACGATAAACTGCGGCTTTGTCTGTCCCTTGACACAATTTTGAAGAAGAGCAGGGGAGTTATTGCTGGTATACTGACCAATATTTATCCCTAAATCAACATGACTAGAACAAATTATCTGGGCTCATTATCACATTGCTGTTTGTGGGAGCTTGCTGTGTGCAAATTAGCTGCCATGTTTCCTATATTGCAACAGTGGCTACACTTCAAAAGTGCTTGGTTGACTGTGAAGTGTTTTGTGACATTCTGAGGTCATGAAAGGCGCAAGATCGATGCAAGTCTGTCTTTCTTTAGATTCATCTCGCCTGCTCTGCGTCACTTTCATGTTGAGCATCATTTCCCAGCAGGCCTTTTAAACCGAGCAAAAGTGCTCTAGCCAAAAAGCATAACAGCTTCTTGTAAATATCATCATGAATTTAAACAAAGCCTAGCTTATGTTTCTGTCCATTTACTCCACGATTGGATGGGTACCGCTTTTGCCTACCTGGAGTGAGACCAAGGGAAGCTCCAAGAACAATGGAGCTTTTCATGAGTCTGAAGTTATTTAGCATTTTTTTAAATCAATTTCTCGGACTGGGTGCTGCTATCAATTCTTGTAAGTTTAATAAAATAATTCTCATGTTTGTGGTGGTTTTTATCTCTTGCTCGTCTTGTTCCAGAAAATTAGGAAGAGGCAGAAAGTGCAGGGGTTTTTGTGGTGAGTGCCACTCTCAAACCGGTACTCAGCTTTGGAGACTGCCGGGAGTGACGACACCTGGAAGTGCAGTACAGACCGTTACATCAATCAGCAAGGGATTGCACAGGGTGGAACAACAAAGCACAGAAATACAGTCATTATAGGAGATTCCGTAGTTAGGCAGACAGGCATTTCTGTAACAGTCATCCTGAGTTCCACGTGGTGTGCTGTCTCCCCGGTGCCAGGTTAAAGTACCTCACTGAGAGTGTGAAGAGTATTCTGCAGCGGGAAGGGAGTGAGCCAGAAGTGGGACATGTGAGTACCGAAGATGTAGAGAGAGCTAGGGTGGAAGAAAATGTAGTACCCCAAAGGTAGTAATCTCTGCATTACTCCCGTGCTATGTGCTAGTGAGAGTAAAAATAGGAAGATATGGAGGATCAATGCATGGCTTGAGGCATGGTGCAGGAGGGAGTGCTTCAGATTTTTTGGGCATTGGGACCAGTTCTGGGGCTGCAGGCACTTGTTCAAAAAGGCTGGGTTGCACCTCAATAGGACTGGGACCAATATCCTTGCAGGGAGATTTCCTCGCATGGTTTGGGGTGTTTAAACTGGCAAGGGGATGGGCACCAGCATATAGAAGTATAAAAGAGGAACAAGCTGCATAAAGGAGTGGGACTGTTGGATAGTACTACAGAAGGAAGTAGTACCATATTAGATAGGAGCAGACAAAGAAGGACTGCGAGGAACACAAACACAGGTTTAGAATGCATGCATGTAAACACACAGTGTGGTGAATAAGGCTGGTGAGCTACAAGCACCAATAGCCGTCTGGGAATATGGATGTAGTGGCAATAACGGAATCTTGGCTTTAAAATGGTGAGGACTGGGCACTTAATATTATCGGCTCCAAAGTGTTCAGAAAAGATAGGGGAGGAAGAAAGGGAGGTAGCGTGGCAGTACTGATTAGGGAAGTGTTGGAAATAGAGGATGCCCTTGAGGGAGTAAGGACAGAATTCATTTGATTAGAATTGAGAAGCAAAAAGATGATCATGTTACTGTGGATTTTGTAAAGACTTCCAAATAGTAAGAGAAATAGAGGGTTAAATCTGCAGGGAAATCACAGAGATGTCCAAGAACAAATGATAATGGCGGACTTTAATTGCTCAAATATTGATTAGGATAATGTTACAGTAAAGAGTAAGGAGGGAGGGGAATGTCTGAAATGTGTTGAGAACTTCCTTGGCTTGTATGTTCTCGGTCCAGCTATGAAGGAGACATTGATGCATCTGGTGCTGGGGAATGAAGTGGACCAAGTGTCTGTGAGGGAACACTTGGGTAAGAGTGATCATCTTATCATAAAGTTTCAATTAGTAATGGAGAAGAACAAGGAGCAATCTAAAGTAGAACATCTAAATTGGAAGAGGGCTAACTTCAATGGGATGAGAAGGGATCTAGCCAGGGTAAAATGGAACCAAAGATAATTACAGGCTAGGTACATTCCAACAAGAAGGAAAGGTAGGGGAACCTAAGTCAGGGCTCCTTGGATGATGAGGGTGATAGACAATATGATGAAACAAGAAAAAGAGAGTATGATGTATGTGAATTCTTTAAGCAAGAACCAGGCCAAATACAATAAGTTGAGAGGGGAAATGAAGAGGAAAATAAGACTGGCAAAGAGAGAATATGAAAATAGAATGGCAGTTAACATAAAAGGTAACCCAAAAATAATCTTCTGGCATGTAAATAGTAAGCGGGTGGTAAGTGACGGGTTGGGGCCTATTGGGGACAAAGAGGATGATAAATGCTTTGAGACGTAGGGCAAAGTTAGAATACTTAATGAGTACTTTGTATTGGTGTTTACTAAAGAAGAGGATTCTGACAAAATTTCGGTAGAAGCAGAGTTGGTCAAGGTAATAGATGGGTGAAAATTGATGTGCAGGATGTACTGGAAAGGCTAGCTATGCTTAGAGTGGATAAGTCGCCCAGTCAGGATGGCTTGCATCCAAGGTTGCTAAGGGAAGTGGGGGAGAAAATAGCGGAAGGGCTTGACATAATCTTCCAATCTTGCCTCGATATGGGAGTATGGGAGAGGTGCCAGAGGATTGGAAAGTGGCAAATGTGACACCCTTGTTCAAGGAAGGGTGTAAGGACATTCCCAGTGCAATCAGTTTAACATCAGTGGTGGGTAAGGTTTCCCAAGGGAGAAAATTACAGGCGTTTGAAGAGGTATTAATTAAGGAGAGCGAGCACAATTTGTAACAGGCAGATCGGGTTTGATTATTATAATTGAATTTTTTGATGAAGTAACAGTGAAAGTTGATGAGGGGATTGCAATGGGTGTTGTCTATATGGATTTTAAGAAAGCATTTGACAAAGTATCACAAAAGACTGGTTAACAAAATTTGGGCTCATGGAACAGAAGGGTCAGTGTCAGCTTGGATAAAAAAAAAAATTGGCTTAAGGAAAGAAATCAGCGAGTCATGATAAATGGTTGTTTTTCAGACATAAGTATATTAGAAGCTGTGTTCCCCAAGGATCAGTGCTAGGACCACTGCTTTTTTGATGTATATAGATGAGTTGGATATTGGAATACAGAGAAAAGTTTCAAAATGTGCTGATGATACCAACTTGGCAGTGTGGCAGACATTGAGGATGATACCAATCGACTGCAGCAGGACATAGACTAGCAGAATGGACAGACAAGTGGTAGATGGAATTTAATAAAGCGAAGTGTGAAGTGATGCATGTTGGCAGAAGGGATATGGAGAGACAATATGGATTAAATGGCGCAGTTCTGAAGAGTGTACAGGGATAGAGGATCCTGAGGGTTCATGTGCATAGATCTTTGAAGGTGGCAGGATATATTGAGAGACTTGTTAGCAAAGCATTTGGGATATTGGGATTCATAAATAGAGGTATTAAGTACAAAAGCAGGCAAGTTATGCTGAGCCTTAATAAAACTCTGTGCCACAACTTGTGTATTGCGTCCAGTTCTGGTCACCACACCTTAGGAAGGATGTAAGAATCCTTGAGAGGGTGTGGTCATAGTCATTTACGTCACAGAAGGAGGCCATTCAGCCCATTGAGCCCACGCAGCTCTCCAAAGAGCAATCTAGCCAGTCCCACTTCCCCACTCAATCCCTGTAGCCCTGCAAGTTTATTTCCTTCAAGTGCAGAGGAGATTTACCAGAATGATTCCTGGGATGAGGATTTTAGCTACAAGGTTAGGTTGGAGAAGCTGGGATTGTTCTCCTTGGAGCAAAGGAAATTGATGGGAGATTTGATAGAAGTGTACAACATTATGACAGGTTTAGATTAGGTCGACAAAGAAAAGCAGTTTCCATTAGCTGATGGTACAAGGACTAGGGGACACAGATTTAAGGTTTTGGGCAAGAGATGCAGAGGGGTTGTGAGGAAGAACATTTTTACGCAGCGAGTGGTAATAACCTGGAAGCTCATGGAAGCAGAGAGAATGAATGATTTCAAAAGGAAATTGGATGGGCACTTGAGGGAAATAAACTTACAGGTCTACAGGGATACAGCAAGGGAATTGAACTGACCAAATTGCTCTGAAGAGCAGGCATGGACTTGATGGGCCAAATAGCCTCCTCCTTTGACATTTTGACTCTAATGTTTACATAGAATCGAAAGTAGCAGAATACTGACACTTTAACAAGGCTGTCATAGATGACTATTGATATCCTGACACTGTCAACAATCTGAATCATGGCCATCCCTTCCCTCCCCGACTGGAGCCTCCCTGTCTGGTTACACATTCCATCACCGACTCTACCCAAACCCCCATGGCAGTGGTGTAACCCTTGTTGCTAAGTCACAGCTCCACCTTGCCTAACACCTGTAGCACCTTCTCTTCCTTCAAGAATCTCGCCCTGCTCCATTTCTTTTGCCTCTCATTCAGAATATTAATTATCTATAATTCTCCCTAAGTCACACACTCACTTCCTTCCTAACCCTCTGCATTGAGCAACTCCTTAATATCGGTGACTTCATCCCACACTTCATATGAATTCCCTGAACCTTATCCACAGCCACCCTCTTGCCTCTGCCATCCCTTGTGGTCTACCTGGGCTCGAGGCCTTAACTACCAATCATAGTCACCTCTGACCTCTTCCTCCTCTTGACCTTCCACAATTCCTGTACCCTCACCAACCAGCTCTTAAAGAAACTCAGCCCTAACCCCCTCACAAATCTCTTTTCTGACTTCCTGTGCTGTGACCTTCCATCTGACATGATACCTTTGCTGCCTGCGAGCACCTAGATTGTTCTCGTATCTCTGCCATTGATGTTTTTGTATCCGACAAATTGATCACTGTCTCCTACCCCTGTCACTGCTCATCCTCATCACCATCACCTCCCCCAACACCATGTACAACCCACATGCACAGGGTGTCTGGTGCATAGCTAGCTTGGTCATCAATCATTACATTTGATTCACCTGCTACATTATGGATCACTTGATCTATTTTTACACTCATGGCGTTTAGCCATTGTGTATTGTGAGGAGTTAGTTTTTTTAATTCATTTTTCGGATGCGGATATCACATTTATTGCCCATCCCTAATCTGGTGCAACTGAGTGGCTTGCTAGGCCACTTCAGAGCACAGTTAAGAGTCAACTACATTCATGTAGGCCTGGTGTCACATGTAGGTCAGAACTGGTAAGGATGTAAGGGCGGCGCAGTGGTTAGCACCGCAGTCACACAGCTCCAGCGACCCGGGTTCAATTCCGGGTCCTGCCTGTGTGGAGTTTGCAAGTTCTCCCTGTGTCTGCGTGGGTTTCCTCCGGGTGCTCCGGTTTCCTCCCACATGCCAAAGACTTGCAGGTGATAGGTAAATTGGCCATTGTAAATTGCCCCTAGTGTAGGTAGGTGGTAGGGAATATGGGATTACTGTAGGGTTAGTATAAATGGGTGGTTGTTGGTCGGCACAGACTCGGTGGGCCGAAGGGCCTGTTTCAGTGCTGTATCTCTTAAAAAAAAAAGTATTGAAGGAAACTGATCTCCCTTGCAATGTTTGTATTTTTTGGTGCTGTTTGACAATGTAATTTTTACAGATTACACGGTTGAACTGACACTTGAAGGTGGTTGTTGTTTTCAGATCTTTTCAGGCCTTTATAAATTGCCCCTAGTATAGGTAGGTGGTAGGGAAATATAGGGGCAGGTGGGGATGTGGTAGGAATATGGAATTAGTGTAGGATTAGTATAAAATGGGTGGTTGATGGTCGGCACAGACTCGGTGGGCCGAAGGGCCTGTTTCAGTGCTGTATCTCTAAAATAAAAAAATAAAAAAAAAAAAATGTCGGGTCCCCTTAAGGACATTAGTGAACCAGTTGGGTTTGTACAGCAACCCAACAGCTTCTTGGTGACTTTTACTGATGCCAGCTTTTTTTCAGTATTTTTTAAACTGAAGTCAAATTTTCAAACTGCTTTGGTGGGATGTCAACTCTTGTTCTTTGGATTAGCAGTCTAATTATATAACCACTGTGCTATCCTAGCTATACTGTGGTAGCTCATCAGCTATGATGAGAATTTGTATGACATTGCTTCTATGATATTTTAATATTAGAACCTTTCCAAAAGTTAGTAGCATTTAGTCGCCTTTTCTCATGTAGATCAGAGGGAGTCTCTAATGGTCACATAGTCCAAGTTCTCTCGATCCAATTGACAGCTGCCCAACAGATGCAGAGACCGAGCTGTTTTATTACTAAAAAGAGCGCTGCATTTACTTGACATTTTATTTCCTTCAGTATTTTAACTAAAATGACATTCCTTTAAACTTTAAAGAATTAATTATGCAGAGAACAACAGAGTTACATAGAATGTACAGGACAGGAACAGGCGCTTCAGCCCAACTGAATCAGTGTCTATGCTGTACACGAGCCTCCTCTCACCCATCTTCATTTAACTCCAGCAGCATAACCTGCAATAATAAAAACAGAAAGTGCTGGAAATACACTGCAGGCCTGGCAGCATCTGTGGAAAGAGAAACAGAGTTAACATTTCAGGTCTTTGACCTTTCGTCAGATCAGCATAACCTCCTATTCCTTTCTCCCTTGTGTTTTATCTAGCTTTCCCTTAAATCCATCTATGCTCATCATCTCAACTACCACTTGTCGTTTTGAGGACATGCTAGTATTTCTAGAGGCTATTCCAATATGCAAATGGACAATTCTGCCCATCAAATCTGCACCAGTTGTTGTCTCCATGAACCACCTAGTCTAATCCCACTCTCTTCACTCTCCCTGTCCTTCCAACATTCCTCTTTTCTGAGGATTTTAAAGGAACTTATGTACTCTGCTTCACTAGCATTTAGTGGCAAAGGATTCCACATTCTAACTAGCCCTTGAATTCTTTTTCATATTTCCGGTTTATCAAGGCACAAGGGGAAACCTCTGAGCAGTGGAGGCGGTGCAGAGAAGGGCCGAGGCTGATCCCTGGTGTCATTAAAGACTGAGTTGTAAGAAAAGGTTAGAAAAACTTATACCCTTCAGCCTTTGAAAGTAGGTGAATGAGAGGACACATGATCAAAGTATAAGAGACACTGAGTGGAATAGAAAAGGTTAATCCTGACTACTATTTCGGAGTCACAGGTACAACTGCTAAAAGGACCAATGCCAAGACACAACAGTGATGAATAGGTGAAGTGATCTTTGGGTGGATGAAGTGGACATAAAAGCTCGGAGCCATTCAGGCTGCATTTCGGTGTTGAGACAGGAGGGACTGCAGACCTTTCTGGAAGGATGAGGTAGATGGACCAAATGGCCTCCTCCATCTGTACCTTGCCTTTATGAACATAGTTAGAAAGAACTAGCATTAACATAACCCTTTCATGTCCCTAGGGCATCTCAAAATGTTTCACAACAATTGAGTTGCTTTTTTAAAAAAATGCAGTGGTTGTCATTGTGTGGACAAACATGGCAGCCCATTGGCAAGGTGAGGTGTATGACCAGTTAATGGGTTTGGTGGTTCTTGGTTGAGGGATGAGTATTGGCCAAAACCCTGCTCTTCTTTGAATATTGTAATGACAGGGTTAGATTAGATTAGATTAGATTAGAGATACAGCACTGAAACAGGCCCTTCAGCCCACCGAGTCTGTGCTGAACATCAACCACCCATTTATACTAATCCTACACTAATCCCATATTCCCAACAAACATCCCCACCTGTCCCTATATTTCCCTACCACCTACCTATACTGGTGACAATTTATAATGGCCAATTTACCTGTCAACCTGCAAGTCTTTTGGCTTGTGGGAGGAAACCGGAGCACCCAGAGAAAACCCACGCAGACACAGGGAGAACTTGCAAACTCCACACAGGCAGTACCCAGAATCGAACCTGGGTCCCTGGAGCTGTGAGGCTGCGGTGCTAACCACTGCGCCACCGTGCCGCCCTATGTTGGGTTGTCCAACATATAGCCCGCGGGCCAGGACCCAGCACACCAAAGGTTTCCATCCAGTCCATGGGTGAAAACTGTACCTGGGGCCGTTCCTTATCCACGCCAGGGGTCCGTGACTGGGGAGATGGGAAATTTCCCATTGTCTTCCTGTAGACTGGCCTTTTTCAAAACATTGTGCTCTCAGTCTCACAGCTGACTGCTGCTGAAGCAGGAATGTCCTTCCTAACTTTGGACAGATTCGGGGTTTTCCAACTGTTTTTAAAAGCTCGCCGGAAAACCCCGAATCTGTACAAAGTTGTGAAGTACGTTCCTGCTTCAGCAGCTGTCAGCTGTGAAAGTGACAGCGCAATGTTTTTAAACAAATTGACCAATCATAAAGCTGCAATGCTCAACGCACACGTTCCCTGCAACTGTCATAGAGTGGGGGGAGGGGAAGAGAGAGAGGGAGGCGGTTGTGGGGGGGGGGGAGAAGAGAGAGAGTGTGGTGGGGGGAAAGAGAGAGACAGAGAGGGGCGGGGGAAAGAGAGAGGGGCGGGGGGAAAGAGAGAGGGGCGGGGGGAAAGAGAGAGGGGCGGGAGGAAAGAGAGGGGGGCGGGGGGAAAGTGAGGGGGGCGGGGGGAAAGAGAGGGGGGAAAGAGAGGGGGAGGCGGGGGGAAAGAGAGAGAGAGAGAGAGGGGCGGGGGGGAGAGAGAGAGAGAGAGAGAGAGGGGCGGGGAGAGAGAGAGAGAGAGGGGCGGGGGGAACAGAGAGAGAGAGAGGGGCGGGGGGAACAGAGAGAGAGAGAGAGGGGCGGGGGGAACAGAGAGAGAGAGAGAGGGGCGGGGGAAACAGAGAGAGAGAGAGAGGGGCGGGGGAAACAGAGAGAGAGAGAGGGGCGGGGGAAACAGAGAGAGAGAGAGGGGGGCGGGGGGAACAGAGAGAGAGAGAGAGAGGGGGGCGGGGGGAACAGAGAGAGAGAGAGAGAGGGGGGCGGGGGGAACAGAGAGAGAGAGAGGGGCGGGGGGAACAGAGAGAGAGAGAGAGGGGCGGGGGGAACAGAGAGAGAGAGAGGGGGGCGGGGGGAACAGAGAGAGAGAGAGGGGGGCGGGGGGAACAGAGAGAGAGAGAGAGGGGCGGGGGGAACAGAGAGAGAGAGAGAGGGGCGGGGGGAACAGAGAGAGAGAGAGGGGGGCGGGGGGAACAGAGAGAGAGAGGGGGGCGGGGGGAACAGAGAGAGAGAGAGGGGCGGGGGGAACAGAGAGAGAGAGAGAGAGGGGCGGGGGGAACAGAGAGAGAGAGAGAGAGGGGCGGGGGGAACAGAGAGAGAGAGGGGCGGGGGGAACAGAGAGAGAGAGAGAGAGGGGGGCGGGGGGAACAGAGACAGAGAGAGGGGCGGGGGGAACAGAGAGAGAGAGAGAGAGGGGCGGGGGGAACAGAGAGAGAGAGGGGCGGGGGAAACAGAGAGAGGGGCGGGGGAAAGAGAGAGAGAGAGAGAGGGGCGGGGGGAACACAGAGAGAGAGAGAGGGGCGGGGGGAACAGAGAGAGAGAGAGAGAGAGAGAGGGGCGGGGGGAACAGAGAGAGAGAGAGAGAGAGAGAGAGGGGCGGGGGGAACAGAGAGAGAGAGAGGGGCGGGGGGAACAGAGAGAGAGAGAGAGAGGGGCGGGGGGAACAGAGAGAGAGAGAGAGGGGCTGGGGGAACAGAGAGAGAGAGAGAGAGGGGCGGGGGGAACAGAGAGAGAGAGGGGCGGGGGAAAGAGAGAGAGGGGCGGGGGAAAGAGAGAGAGAGAGAGGGGCGGGGGGAACACAGAGAGAGAGAGAGGGGCGGGGGGAACGGAGAGAGAGAGAGAGAGAGAGAGAGGGGCGGGGGGAACGGAGAGAGAGAGAGAGAGAGAGAGAGGGGCGGGGGGAACAGAGAGAGAGAGAGAGAGAGAGAGGGGCGGGGGGAACAGAGAGAGAGAGAGAGAGAGAGGGGCGGGGGGAACAGAGAGAGAGAGAGGGGCGGGGGGAACAGAGAGAGAGAGAGGGGCGGGGGGAACAGAGAGAGAGAGAGAGGGGCGGGGGGAACAGAGAGAGAGAGAGAGGGGCGGGGGGAACAGAGAGAGAGAGAGAGGGGCGGGGGGAACAGAGAGAGAGAGAGAGGGGCTGGGGGAACAGAGAGAGAGAGAGAGGGGCGGGGGGAACAGAGAGAGAGAGAGGGGCGGGGGGAACAGAGAGAGAGAGAGGGGCGGGGGGAACAGAGAGAGAGAGGGGCGGGGGGAACAGAGAGAGAGGGAGGGGCGGGGGGAACAGAGAGAGAGGGAGGGGCGGGGGAAACAGAGAGAGAGAGAGAGAGAGAGGGGCGGGGGGAGAGAGAGAGAGGGGCGGGGGGAGAGAGAGAGAGGGGCGGGGGGGAGAGAGAGAGAGGGGCGGGGGGGAGAGAGAGAGAGGGGCGGGGGGGAGAGAGAGAGAGGGGCGGGGGGGAGAGAGAGAGAGGGGCGGGGGGGAGAGAGAGAGAGGGGCGGGGGGGAGAGAGAGAGAGGGGCGGGGGGGAGAGAGAGAGAGGGGCGGGGGGGAGAGAGAGAGAGGGGCGGGGGGAACAGAGAGAGAGAGAGAGGCGGGGGGAACAGAGAGAGAGAGAGAGGGGCGGGGGGAACAGAGAGAGAGAGAGAGGGGCGGGGGGAACAGAGAGAGAGAGAGGGGCGGGGGGAACAGAGAGAGAGAGAGAGGGGCGGTGGGAACAGAGAGAGAGAGAGAGGGGCGGGGGGAACAGAGAGAGAGAGAGAGGGGCGGGGGGAACAGAGAGAGAGAGAGAGGGGCGGGGGGAACAGAGAGAGAGAGAGAGGGGCGGGGGGAACAGAGAGAGAGAGAGAGGGGCGGGGGGAACAGAGAGAGAGAGAGAGGGGCGGGGGGAACAGAGAGAGAGAGAGAGGGGCGGGGGGAACAGAGAGAGAGAGAGAGGGGCGGGGGGAACAGAGAGAGAGAGAGAGGGGCGGGGGGAACAGAGAGAGAGAGAGAGGGGCGGGGGGAACAGAGAGAGAGAGAGAGGGGCGGGGGGAACAGAGAGAGAGAGAGAGGGGCGGGGGGAACAGAGAGAGAGAGAGAGAGGGGCGGGGGGAACAGAGAGAGAGAGAGGGGGGGGGAACAGAGAGAGAGAGAGAGGGGCGGGGGGAACAGAGAGAGAGAGGGGCGGGGGGAACAGAGAGAGAGAGAGAGAGAGAGGGGCGGGGGGAACAGAGAGAGAGAGAGGGGCGGGGGGAACAGAGAGAGAGAGAGAGGGGCGGGGGAAACAGAGAGAGAGAGCGAGGCGAGGGAAACAGAGAGAGAGAGAGCGAGGCAGGGGAAACAGAGAGAGAGAGAGGCGGGGGAAACAGAGAGAGAGAGGCGGGGGAAACGGAGTGAGAGAGAGGGGCGGGGGAAACGGAGTGAGAGAGAGGGGCGGGGGAAACGGAGTGAGAGAGAGGGGCGGGGGAAACGGAGTGAGAGAGAGGCGGGGGGAACGGAGAGAGAGAGAGGCGGGGGGAACGGAGAGAGAGAGAGGCGGGGGGAACGGAGAGAGAGAGAGGCGGGGGGAACGGAGAGAGAGAGAGGCGGGGGGAACGGAGAGAGAGAGAGGCGGGGGGAACGGAGAGAGAGAGAGGCGGGGGGAACGGAGAGAGAGAGAGGCGGGGGGAACGGAGAGAGAGAGAGGCGGGGGGAACGGAGAGAGAGAGAGGCGGGGGGAACGGAGAGAGAGAGAGGCGGGGGGAACGGAGAGAGAGAGAGGCGGGGGGAACGGAGAGAGAGTGAGGCGGGGGGAACGGAGAGAGAGAGAGGCGGGGGGAACGGAGAGAGAGAGAGGCGGGGGGAACGGAGAGAGAGAGAGAGGCGGGGGGAACGGAGAGAGAGAGAGAGGCGGGGGGAACGGAGAGAGAGAGAGAGGCGGGGGGAACGGAGAGAGAGAGAGAGGCGGGGGGAACGGAGAGAGAGAGAGAGGCGGGGGGAACGGAGAGAGAGAGAGAGGCGGGGGGAACGGAGAGAGAGAGAGAGGCGGGGGGAACGGAGAGAGAGAGAGAGGCGGGGGGAACGGAGAGAGAGAGAGAGGCGGGGGGAACGGAGAGAGAGAGAGAGGCGGGGGGAACGGAGAGAGAGAGAGAGGCGGGGGGAACGGAGAGAGAGAGAGAGGCGGGGGGAACGGAGAGAGAGAGAGAGGCGGGGGGAACGGAGAGAGAGAGAGAGGCGGGGGGAACGGAGAGAGAGAGAGAGGCGGGGGGAACGGAGAGAGAGAGAGAGGCGGGGGGAACGGAGAGAGAGAGAGAGGCGGGGGGAACGGAGAGAGAGAGAGAGGCGGGGGGAACGGAGAGAGAGAGAGAGGCGGGGGGAACGGAGAGAGAGAGAGAGGCGGGGGGAACGGAGAGAGAGAGAGAGGCGGGGGGAACGGAGAGAGAGAGAGAGGCGGGGGGAACGGAGAGAGAGAGAGAGGCGGGGGGAACGGAGAGAGAGAGAGAGGCGGGGGGAACGGAGAGAGAGAGAGAGGCGGGGGGAACGGAGAGAGAGAGAGAGGCGGGGGGAACGGAGAGAGAGAGAGAGGCGGGGGGAACGGAGAGAGAGAGAGAGGCGGGGGGAACGGAGAGAGAGAGAGAGGCGGGGGGAACGGAGAGAGAGAGAGAGGCGGGGGGAACGGAGAGAGAGAGAGAGGCGGGGGGAACGGAGAGAGAGAGAGAGGCGGGGGGAACGGAGAGAGAGAGAGAGAGTGGCGGGGGGAACGGAGAGAGAGAGAGAGAGTGGCGGGGGGAACGGAGAGAGAGAGAGAGAGTGGCGGGGGGAACGGAGAGAGAGAGAGAGAGTGGCGGGGGGAACGGAGAGAGAGAGAGAGAGTGGCGGGGGGAACGGAGAGAGAGAGAGAGGCGGGGGGAACGGAGAGAGAGAGAGAGGCGGGGGGAACGGAGAGAGAGAGAGGCGGGGGGAACGGAGAGAGAGAGAGGCGGGGGGAACGGAGAGAGAGAGAGTGGCGGGGGGAACGGAGAGAGAGAGAGAGAGTGGCGGGGGGAACGGAGAGAGAGAGAGAGAGTGGCGGGGGGAACGGAGAGAGAGAGAGTGGCGGGGGGAACGGAGAGAGAGAGAGGCGGGGGGAACGGACAGAGAGAGAGGCGGGGGGAACGGAGAGAGAGAGAGGCGGGGGGAACGGAGAGAGAGAGAGAGGCGGGGGGAACGGAGAGAGAGAGAGGCGGGGGGAACGGAGAGAGAGAGAGGCGGGGGGAACGGAGAGAGAGAGAGGCGGGGGAACGGAGAGAGAGAGAGGCGGGGGGAACGGAGAGAGAGAGAGGCGGGGGGAACGGAGAGAGAGAGAGGCGGGGGGAACGGAGAGAGAGAGAGGCGGGGGGAACGGAGAGAGAGAGAGGCGGGGGGAACGGAGAGAGAGAGAGGCGGGGGGAACGGAGAGAGAGAGAGGCGGGGGGAACGGAGAGAGAGAGAGGCGGGGGGAACGGAGAGAGAGAGAGGCGGGGGGAACGGAGAGAGAGAGAGTGGCGGGGGGAACGGAGAGAGAGAGAGGCGGGGGGAACGGAGAGAGAGAGAGAGAGATGCGGGGGGAACGGAGAGAGAGAGGGAGGCGGGGGGAACGGAGAGAGAGAGTGGCGGGGGGAACAGAGAGAGAGAGAGTGGCGGGGGGAACAGAGAGAGAGAGAGAGGCATGGGGAACGGAGAGAGAGAGAGAGGCGGGGGGAACGGAGAGAGAGAGAGAGGCGGGGGGAACGGAGAGAGAGAGAGAGAGAGGCGGGGGGAACGGAGAGAGAGAGAGAGAGAGGCGGGGGGAACGGAGAGAGAGAGAGAGAGGCGGGGGGAACGGAGAGAGAGAGAGAGAGGCGGGGGGAACGGAGAGAGAGAGAGAGAGGCGGGGGGAACGGAGAGAGAGAGAGAGAGAGGCGGGGGGAACGGAGAGAGAGAGAGAGAGAGGCGGGGGGAACGGAGAGAGAGAGAGAGAGGCGGGGGGAACGGAGAGAGAGAGAGAGAGGCGGGGGGAACGGAGAGAGAGAGAGAGAGGCGGGGGGAACGGAGAGAGAGAGAGAGAGGCGGGGGGAACGGAGAGAGAGAGAGAGAGGCGGGGGGAACGGAGAGAGAGAGAGAGAGGCGGGGGGAACGGAGAGAGAGAGAGAGAGGCGGGGGGAACGGAGAGAGAGAGAGAGAGGCGGGGGGAACGGAGAGAGAGAGAGAGAGGCGGGGGGAACGGAGAGAGAGAGAGAGAGAGGCGGGGGGAACGGAGAGAGAGAGAGAGAGGCGGGGGGAACGGAGAGAGAGAGAGAGAGAGATGCGGGGGGAACGGAGAGAGAGAGAGAGGCGGGGGGAACGGAGAGAGAGAGAGAGAGGCGGGAGGAACGGAGAGAGAGAGAGAGAGATGCGGGGGGAACGGAGAGAGAGAGAGAGAGATGCGGGGGGAACGGAGAGAGAGAGAGATGCGGGGGGAACGGAGAGAGAGAGGGAGGCGGGGGGAACGGAGAGAGAGAGAGAGAGGCGGGGGGAACGGAGAGAGAGAGAGAGATGCGGGGGGAACGGAGAGAGAGAGAGATGCGGGGGGAACGGAGAGAGAGAGGGAGGCGGGGGGAACGGAGAGAGAGAGTGGCGGGGGGAACAGAGAGAGAGAGAGTGGCGGGGGGAAAGAGAGAGAGAGAGAGAGGCGAGGGGAGCGGAGAGAGAGAGAGGCGGGGGGAGCGGAGAGAGAGAGAGGCGGGGGGGGAGCGGAGAGAGAGAGAGGCGGGGGGGGAGCGGAGAGAGAGAGAGGCGGGGGGGGAGCGGAGAGAGAGAGAGGCGGGGGGGGAGCGGAGAGAGAGAGAGGCGGGGGGGGAGCGGAGAGAGAGAGAGGCGGGGGGGGAGCGGAGAGAGAGAGAGGCGGGGGGGGAGCGGAGAGAGAGAGAGGCGGGGGGGGAGCGGAGAGAGAGAGAGGCGGGGGGGGAGCGGAGAGAGAGAGAGGCGGGGGGGGAGCGGAGAGAGAGAGAGGCGGGGGGGGAGCGGAGAGAGAGAGAGGCGGGGGGGGAGCGGAGAGAGAGAGAGGCGGGGGGGGAGCGGAGAGAGAGAGAGGCGGGGGGGGAGCGGAGAGAGAGAGAGGCGGGGGGGGAGCGGAGAGAGAGAGAGGCGGGGGGGGAGCGGAGAGAGAGAGAGGCGGGGGGGGAGCGGAGAGAGAGAGAGGCGGGGGGGGAGCGGAGAGAGAGAGAGGCGGGGGGGGAGCGGAGAGAGAGAGAGGCGGGGGGGGAGCGGAGAGAGAGAGAGGCGGGGGGGGAGCGGAGAGAGAGAGAGGCGGGTGGGGAGCGGAGAGAGAGAGAGGCGGGTGGGGAGCGGAGAGAGAGAGAGGCGGGGGGGGAGCGGAGAGAGAGAGAGGCGGGGGGGAGCGGAGAGAGAGAGAGGCGGGGGGGGAGCGGAGAGAGAGAGGCGGGGGGGGAGCGGAGAGAGAGTTGGAGAGAGGCGGGGGGGGAGCGGAGAGAGAGTTGGAGAGAGGCGGGGGGGGAGCGGAGAGAGAGAGAGGCGGGGGGGAGCGGAGAGAGAGAGAGGCGGGGGGGGAGCGGAGAGAGAGAGAGGCGGGGGGGAGCGGAGAGAGAGAGAGGCGGGGGGGGAGCGGAGAGAGAGAGAGGCGGGGGGGGAGCGGAGAGAGAGAGGCGGGTGGGGAGCGGAGAGAGAGTTGGAGAGAGGCGGGGGGGGAGCGGAGAGAGAGTTGGAGAGAGGCGGGGGGGGGAGCGGAGAGAGAGTTGGAGAGAGGCGGGGGGGGAGCGGAGAGAGAGTTGGAGAGAGGCGGGGGGGGAGCGGAGAGAGAGTTGGAGAGAGGCGGGGGGGAGCGGAGAGAGAGAGGCGGGGGGGAGCGGAGAGAGAGAGGCGGGGGGGAGCGGAGAGAGAGAGGCGGGGGGGAGCGGAGAGAGAGAGGCGGGGGGGAGCGGAGAGAGAGAGGCGGGGGGGGGAGCGGAGTGAGAGTTAGAGAGAGGCGGGGGGGGAGCGGAGAGAGGCGGGGGGGGGAGCGGAGAGAGGCGGGGGGGGAGCGGAGAGAGGCGGGGGGGGAGCGGGGAGAGGCGGGGGGAGCGGAGAGAGAGAGGCGGGGGGAGCGGAGAGAGAGAGAGGCGTGGGGAGCGGAGAGAGAGAGAGGCGGGGGAGCGGAGAGAGAGAGGCGGGCGCGGGAAACGGAGAGAGAGAGGCGGGGGGAACAGAGAGAGAGAGGCGGGGGAAACAGAGAGAGGTGGGGGAAGCGGGGGGCGGGGGAAACAGAGCGAGAGGGGGCGGGGGAAATGGAAGAGAGGGGGGCGGGGGAAACAGATTGGGGGGGCGGGGGAGACAGAGAGGGGCGGGGGAGACAGAGGGGGGCGGGGGAGACAGAGGGGGGCGGGGGAGACAGAGGGGGGCGGGGGAGACAGAGGGAGAGAGGGGCGGGGGAGACAGAGAGAGAGTGAGGGGCGGGGGAGACACAGAGAGTGAGGGGCGGGGGAGACACAGAGAGTGAGGGGCGGGGGAGACACAGAGAGTGGGGCGGGGGAGACACAGAGAGTGAGGGGCGGGGGAGACACAGAGAGGGGGGGGCGGGGGAGACACAGAGAGGGGGGGGCGGGGGAGACACAGAGGGGGGGGCGGGGGAGACACAGAGAGAGAGGGGCGGGGGAGACACAGAGAGGGGGGCGGGGGAAACGGAAGAGAGAGGGGGGCGGGGGAAACGGAAGAGAGAGGGGGGCGGGGGCGGGTGAGAGAGAGAGGGGGGCGGAGAAGAGAGAGAGAGAGGGGCGGGGGAGACAGAGAGAGAGAGGCGGGGGAGACAGAGAGAGAGAGGGGCGGGGGAGACAGAGAGAGAGAGGGGCGGGGGGAGCGGAGAGAGAGAGGGGGGCGGGGGAAACGGAAGAGAGAGGGGGGCGGGGGCGGGTGAGAGAGAGAGGGGGGCGGAGAAGAGAGAGAGAGGGGGGCGGGGGAGACAGAGACCGAGAGAGAGAGGGGCGGGGGAGACAAAGGGGGTGAGACAGGGAGAGGGATGGGGATCCAGAGAGAGGGGGAGAGCCTGGGAGAAGGGGGGAACCAGAGAGAAAGAGAGAGAGGCCGGGGGGGGGGGGAGAACCAGAGAGGGAGGGAGAGTGGGGGAATCGGGGAGAGGGCCAAAGGGAGAGGGGCGGGGAACTGGGGTGTGGGACCAGAGGGAGGAAGAGTAGGGGCCAGAGAGAGAGGGAGGGGGGGGAACAGAGAGGGGAGGGAAACAGAGAGCGAGACAGGGGGGGAAACTGAGCGAGGGGGGGCGTGGGGGCCACAGCGAGGGGGCGAGTGGGTCAAGCGGAGCGAGCTGGGGGCGTGTGTCAAGCGGAGCGAGGGGGGTGAGTGGGTCAAGCAGAGCGAGAGGAGGGAGTGAGTCAAGCGGAGCAAGAGGGGAGAGTGGGTCAAGCGGAGCGAGAGGGGGGAGTGGGTCAAGCGGAGCGAGAGGGGGGAGTGGGTCAAGCGGAACGAGAGAGGGGGAGTGGGGGAAGCGGAGTGAGATAACAGAGAGAGAGAGAGAGGGGGAAAACAGAGAGAGGGAGGGGGAAAACTGGGGATGGGGCAACAGAGAGGGGGAGGGGGGGACAGAGAGAGAGGGGGGTTCAGAGGGGACACGGGGGAAGAGAGAGAGAGATCAAGATCGCTCCTGACAGATATATCTATCCAGAATACTCCGCATCGCTACAAGTGTGCAGGCAGACGTTGATGACTTCTGTAAGCAAAAAATGCCAGGTATCGCACTAAATCAGTGTCCAACATAGTGATGAGAAAGTAAGTCAATAAATTAATCTTCTCATTTAAAGCTTCTTCACAAAAATGCACATTTGTTGTTGTTTTGATTAATAGTAAGATAACTTTTTAATGCCTTTATCTTTATGAAATTGTTTCATCGGCCCCCCATGTAAGACAAAAATTGTAAAGTGGCCCCCCACCCCACCCGAAAAGGTTGGACAGCCCTGTGTTATAAGCTTCTTTGGCATTGCAGTACTCCCTCAGTATTACATTGAAGTATCAGCCCAGATTATGTGCATTAGACCTACAGTGGGGCTTGAACCCAGAACCTTCTGACTCAAAGGCAAGAGTGGTCTTTGTGCAATAGTCGGAGCTTCAAAACACCATCTCTACAATAAGATTCTTACGTTGTCTTTGTGTCTCAAGCAAGTTGTCCTTTACAAATAGATGGCTCTTGTGCAGTCCCGTCTCTTTCTTTTTGTTTGTCTGTTGCGTGTGGGATCTTGCAAATTCAATATTGTAAAAGCGCAGCTGCACAGGGAAAGGACTTTGCGGAACAGTCAAATTGAAAAATGAGCCAAGAGTTTGCTGTCAGTGTAGTGTTACTCCAGCGCTAATCATGCAGTTTTGCCAGTGGTTTTGAGGGTCCCAGAGTCTGCATGATTCCCAATCACCAAAATTGTAGTGATCTGTGCTATGGCACACACAGAGACACAGTGTATTGGTTTGTTCTGCATGCAAAATGGAGGATTATTTCTCTTTGAGGGTAGCCAATGCTGTCTTTATACAATGTGCTAATCTTGCTGTATGAAATGGGCATTAGAGCCCTGACAGGTTTTCACATACTAACAACAGAAGGGAACTACAGCTGTGTTGGTCAGATTGAACATTCAGAGAGATGCTTTCTGTACTACCCTGTCAATTGATATAGTGGATTTAGAGCAGAAGAGAAGAGATGCTGCAGATGCCAGCTAACAGCAGAGGCAGACTGTCTACATCAGCCATTGTTATCCATGATATCTGTACAGACCCAAGTATAGCTAGCAGGCAATAACTAAACACTCTTTCTCCAGAGACCCAGGTTTAGCAAGGAGGCAGTTACAAAACTCTGCTATCTGCTTGAGGAAGACCTGCAGAAAACCACAAACATAGCAATGACACTGCCAGTAACACTCAAAATAACCATACCCTTTCTTGTTCATGCCTCCAGTTCTTTTCAGATTAGAGCAGACAGAGCAAGCTAACAGAGCACACAGATCACTGGAGCAGAGCACTATAACAGAGCACAAAGATCACTACACGAGAGCATACTGATCACAATGAGAGCAAGATCGCTGAAACAGAATGCACAGATCACTGGAACAAAGCCCTATAACGGTGCAGATCGCTGGAACAGAGCCCGCAGATTGCTGGAGCGGAGACCTATAACAGCACACAGATCACTAACAGCCCGCAGATCGCTGGAGCAGAGCATGCGTCACTAAACCAGATGGTTAATGTGGGATCTAGTAGTGATTTCCAAAATTATGAGAGATTGTGAAAAGATGAATGGTGAAACATAGTTTTGATCGATTGGTGCATCAGTAACAAGGGGCATGGACTCGGGTCTATCACTCAGGACCAGGACCAATTTCCTCGGGGTGGGAGGCATATGGTGTTTGCTAGTGCTGTCAGGAGGGTTTAAACTAGAATGGAAGGGGGATGGGTATCTGAGCAGGGAGACAGAGGAGGGGAAAACAAGGATAGAAATGAAAGACAGAAAGGTAAGAAGCAGAAATGGAAGGCAGAGAAAATAAGGACGAGAAACAAATGGGGCCATAGTGCAAAATAAAGCTGAGCTGACTAACAATGTTAAAAAGACAAGTCTAAAGTCATTGTGTCTTATTGCGCAGAGCATTCGCAATAAGGTAGATGAATTAACAGCACAAATAGATATAAGTGGTTATGATATAGTTGCGATTACAGAGACATGGCTGCAGGTGACCAAGAATGGTAACTGAACATCCAGGGGTATTCAGTATTTAGGAAGGACAGGCAAAAAGGGAAAAGAGGTGGGGTAGCGTTGTTACTAAAGGAGGAAATCAGTGAAATAGTGAGGAAGGATATTGGTTCAGAAAATCATGTGGAATCTGTAGTGGTAGAGCTAAGAAACACCAAGGGGCAGAAAACGTTGGTGGGGTTGTCTCTGGCCCCCAAACAGTAGTGGAAATGTAAGGGATGGCATTAAACAGGAAATTAGAGACGCATGCAATAAGGGTACAACTGTAATCATGGGTGATATTAATATACATATAGATTGGTCAAACCAAATTAGTAATAATACTGTAGAGGAGGATTTCCTGGAGTGTGTACGTAACGATCTTTTAGACCAATACATTCAGGAACCAATTAGAAAACATCTACATCCCAAAATACTAAAGGAAGTGGCCCTGGAAATAGTGGATGCATTGGTCATCATCTTCCAAAATTCTATAAACTCTGGAGCGTTTCCTACAGATTGGAGGGTGGAAAATGTAACCCAACTATTTAAAAAAGGAGGGAGAGAAAAAATGGGGAATTACAGACCAGTTAGCCTTACATCAGTAGTGGGGAAAATGCTGGAATCTATTATAAAGGATGTGATGGCAGAACACCTGGAACACATAAACGGGATTGGACAAAGTCAGCATGGGTTTACGAAAGGGAGGTCATGTTTAACAAATCTACTGGAGTTTTTTGAGGATGTGACTAGTAGAATAGATAAGGGAGAACCAGTGGATGTGGCGTATTTGGATTTTCAGAAGGCTTCTGATAAGGTCCCACATAAGAGGTTAGTGTGCAAAATTAAAGCACATGGGATTGGGGGTAATATACTGGCATGGATTGAAAATTGATTGACAGGCAAGAAACAGAGTAAGAATAAACAGGTCTTTTTCCGGGTGGCAGGCAGTGACCAGTGAGGTACCACAGGGATCAGTACTTGGGGTCCCAGCTATTCACAATATAAATGATTTGGGTGTCGAAATGTAACATTTCCAAGTTTGCAGACAACACTATGCTGGGGGGGAATGTGAGCTGTGAGGAGGATGCATTGAGGCTCCAATGTGATTTGGACAGGTTGGCTGAGTGGGCAGATGCATGGAAGATGCAGTATAACGTGGATAAATGTGAGGTTATCCACTTTGGTTGTAAAAACAGAAAGACATTATTATCTGAATGGTGATAGATTGGGAAAGTGGGAGGTGCAACGAGACGTGGGTGTCTTTGTACACCAGTCGTTGAAAGCAAGCATTCAGGTGCAGCAAGCAGTTAGGAAGGTGAATGGTATGTTGGCCTTCATTGCAAGAGGATTTGAGTACAGGAGCAAAGATGTCTTGCTGCAGTTATACAGGGCCTTGGTGAGACCACATCTGGAGTATTGTGTGCAGTTTTGGTCTCCTTATCTAAGGAAGGATGCTCTTACCATGGAGGGAGTGCAAAGAAGATTTACTAGATTGATTTCTGGGATGGCAAGATTGACATATGAGGAGAGATTGGGTCGACTAGGCCTATATTCACTAGAGTTTAGAAGAATGAGAGGGGATCTCATAGAAACCTATGAAATTCTAACATGACTAGACAGGCTAGATGCAGGGAGGATGTTCCCAATGGCTGGGAAGTCCAGAACCAGGGGTCACAGTCTCAGGATACGGGGTATGCCATTTAGAACCGAGATGAGGAGAAATTTCTTCACTCGGAGGGTGGTGAACCTGTGGAATTCTCGACCACAGAAGGCAGTGGAGGCCAAGTCATTAAATATAATCAAGAAGGAGATAGATATATTAATGCTAAAGGGATCAAGGGATATGGGGAGAAAGCGGGAACAGGGTACTGAATTAGACGATCAACCATGATCTTTTTTGAATGGCGGAGCAGGCCCGAACGGCCGAATGGCCTACTCCTGCTCCTATTTTCTATGTTTCTAAATAAAAAGGTGGAATTCTAAAATTTATTTCACAGCGGACTTTTAAAATATGGAATGCGACTGGGACATAAATTATAGCACGATTCAGATGGGAATTGGATGTGTTTGAAAAGCAAGAATATAAAAGAATGTTGGGAAAAGGTGGAGAAATTGAAGTGGAGTAGAGAGCTTCAGTTCAAGTGTCAGCATAGGGCACAGGCAGTATGGGCCAAATGGCCTCCTCTGCTGTAATTGCTAGGAATTGTTATAATTAGATATCTCCTGAACAACAAGTTGCCTTTATTTAGTGTCTTTAACATCATAAAACGTCTCTAGGTACATAATCAGACAAAAATAGACATTGAGTCAAAAAAGGAGACATTAGGAGAGGTGCACAAAAAGGGGCCAGTATTAAAGAGCGTTTTCAACGAGGCGAGAGTGGCAGAGAGGTTTAGTGAGGGAATTGCACAGCTTGGGGCATAGACGACTGAAGGCATGGTTGCTAACGGTGTCTTGATGGAAGTAGGGTAACGGGCTCACAATTCGCTATCGCTTGTTTTGCGCTAACACTGAAGACCAATTTCATCAGCTCAAGAAATTATTGCTAATCTTAAATTGACTGTGAACCTCTTAATGGGAACTGGGAAAGTTAAAACTGGACTACCTGAGACATTCTGCTGGTCAGTTGTTCGTTTGACTGCTGATTAATGGGTACTCTGCTTACCTACTTAGTAAAGACGACAGAAGTTGCATTCCAGATTGAAATAAATAACTTGTTGTTTATTGGTTCCCACTCTACTTGAACTTTCCCCAAACACTCACTGTCAGCGTTATATGCACGTTAAAATCTTACAGAACAAAAGGAGGCTATTCGACCCATCTTGCCTGAGCTCACACTTTGAAAGAGCTGCCCAATTTAGTCCCACACCCTAGTTTTTTATCCCGTAACCATACAAACTAGTCCTCTTCAAGTCCAGTTGCCTTTTGAAAGTTGCGATGGAATCTTATTCCACCACCCTTTCAGGTAGTGTGTTTCAGATCTTAACATTCCTCTGTGTGAAAAAGAATTCTCATTTCAAGAAGGATTGAAAGATTGTGATCAGAGCTTCTGCTATATCTACTTTAGCTTTCCTCAACAACGTAGGATGCATTCCACCTGGACCAGGTGGCTTATTAAGTGAGTGATATCAACCTATTTAACACCTTTCTATTTTTATCCCATCCAATATCTCTACTCCCAGCTCCTTTACTATGACATTAATTTCATCCTCTTTTGTGGAGACAGGTGCAAAGTCCTCATTCAGTAACTCAGTCAAACCCTCTATCCACAAGATGATTTCCTTTTTTGTCCCTAATCGGCCCCACCCTTCCTTTAACTATTCTTTTTTAATATATTTATAAAATATGTTTGGGTTCCCTTTTATGTTACCTACTATTTTCTCATACTCTCTCTTTGCCCTTATATCCTTTTTCAATGTTCCCTGCATACTGTATTCTTGATTGTATTCTGTACCTGACATTTGTTGTCATAAACCTTTTTCTGTTTTATTTTAACCTCTATTTTCTTTGTCCATCCACAGAGCTCTGGCTGTGGATGCACCATCTTTACTCTTTATATAAATATGCTTGGTTTGTACTTTATCTGTCTCCAAGTTGAAGGTCTGCCGTTGCTTATTTACTGTTTTCCTAGTTGGTCTCTCTTTCCAGCTCACCTGTGCTAGATCTCTTCTCAAATCATTGAAGTTGGCTCTCTTCCATTTGGGTATTTTCAGCTTTGATTTTTCTTCAATCCTAATTTCATTATCACTATTATCCAGATGTTCTGCCACTGGAATACACTCATCCTGCCCTACTTAATTCCCCAAAACTAGAATTATCACTGCTTTCTTCCTTATTGGGCTAGAAACATACTGATTAATAAAGTTCGTCTGTACACATTTTAGGAATTCTTCACCCTCCTACCCCTTTATTCTGTTTTTGTTTCTGTGTTCCATCAGGAGCTTTTGGATGCTTAATCCTTCCACTTATGCTGTTATATCATTTCTTATTGCCTTCTGCTGCTATGTCATTGCTTTTCCCTTATGACTGCTTTCCTCTGCTGCTGCACATCATTCCTTTTTTCCTTGTCCTGTTATCCCCTCCCTTTCTTTACCACTGTTATTTATTTCCTCTGTTCTTATCTGTTTCTACTGTTGATATATTATTTTTTATCCCTACTGTTGCCATGACCTCTCACCTCATCCTTGTGTTCAAATCCTTCCATGACCTCTTCCCTCCCTACCTTTGTAACTTCTTTCAGCTATACGTCTCTCCTGAACTCTGCATTCCTCCAACTCTGGCTTCTTCTGCAACCTTGATTTTCATTGCCCAACTACTGGAAGCCAAGCCTTCAGCTACCTAGGGCCTGAGATCTGGAAGTCTCTCCCTAAACCTCTCTGTTGCTTTCCTTTAAGATGATCCTTAAAGCATACCTATTTGATCAAGCTTTTGGTCACCTGTCTCAGTGTCGATTTTTGTTTGATCATGCTCCTGCAAAGCACCTTGGACATTTTACTACATTAAAGGGGATACATAAATGTAAGTTGTAGTTTAGTTTAGAGATACAGCACTGAAACAGGCCCTTTGGCCCACCGAGTCTGTGCCGACCATCAACCACCCATTTATACTAATCCTACACTAATTCCATATTCCTACCACATCCCCACCTGTCCCTCCATTTCCCTACCACCTACCTATACTAGGGAAATTTATAATGGCCAATTAACCTATCAACCTGCAAGTCTTTTGGCATGTGGGAGGAAACCGGAGCACCCGGAGGAAACCCACGCAGACACAGGGAGAACTTGCAAACTCCACACAGGCAGTACCCAGAATTGAACCCGGGTCGCTGGAGTTGTGAGGCTGCGGTGCTAACCACGGCGCCACTGTAGTGTTGTGGATGATTGTGTTGGCCCACTGGCTTTGTCTGAAAGTTGGCTCATAGGTGGCTCCTCACTGAAGTCACCTCACCTGGCTATACTTTCCACTATTTGTTGCACCCAAACTTGTGCAGTGGCTCTTACTACCAAGTCATGTTTCAGGCTTTTAAAGCACCTCGCCCTTTAAAATCCTCATTGCTTCCCACACTACAATCTCAATTCGTTTCTACCAGGGTTCGTCCTCCTCTGATAACGCCACTACTCGAGGATCATAGTACAAACCCAAGATAATCCTTGGCTTCCTTTCTCTACTGCCAACCACCTCCACTAATCTCTCTCCCTGTCCCTTCTACCATTATCTCCAACCATGTCCTAGGCCCAACCATCTTCAGCTGCTTCATCAATGACCTTCCCTCCATCATAAGGTCAGAAGCGGGGATGTTCACTGATGATGTCACAATGTTCAGCACCATTCACAACTCTTCAGATACTGAAGCAGTCCATGTCCATATGCAGCAAGGCCTGGTCAACATTCAGGCTTGATCTGATAAGTGGCAAGTTACATTTGCACCACACAAGAGAGAATCCAAAAATCTCCCCTTGACATTCCATGACATTACCATCACTGAATCCCCCACTATGAACATCCTGGGGGTTACCATTGACCAGAAACTGAACTGGATCAGCCATATAAATACAGTGGCTACAAGAGCAGGTCAGAGGCTAGGAGTTCTGTGGCGAGTCACTCACCTCCTGACTCCCCAAAGCCTGTCCACCATCTACAAGGCGCAAGTCAGCTGTGTGATGGACTTTCCACTTGCCTGGATGAGTACAGTTCGAACAGCACTCAAGAAGCTCAACACTATCCCAGACAAAGCAGCCTACATGATTGGCACCCCCTCCACCTCCGACGCACAGTGGCAGCAATGTGTGCCATTTACAAGGTGTGCTGCAGCAACTTACCAAGGCTCCTTCAACAGCACCTTCCAAATCCACAACCTCTACCACTTAGAAGGCCAAGGGCAGCAGATGCATTGGAACACCAAGCCACACACCATCCTGACTTGGAACTATATCGCCATTCCTTCACTGTCGCTGAGTCAAAATCCTGGAACACTCTTCCTGACAGCACTGTGGGTGTACCTACACCACATGGACTGCAGTGGTTCAAGAAGGCAGCTCACTACCACCTTCTCAAGGGCAATAAATGCTGGCCTAGCTAGCAATGCCCACATCCTGTGAAAGAAAATAAAATTACAAGGAGCTCATAGGTTTCTTCTCGGATAAGGTCGTCCATAAGGGAGTCAGGATGTGCCATTGCCACAAAGTACGCAGCCTGTGTCCTGCTCTTGTATCCACACTGAACTGGCTAGTCCAGTTAAGTTTCTGGTCAGTAGTGACCCCCAGGATGTTGATGGTGGGGTATTAACTAATGTCATTGAATGTCAAGGGGAAGTGGTTAGACTCTCTTGTTGGAGATGGTCATTGCCTGGCACTTCTGTGGTGCAAATGTTTCTTGCCACTTAGCCCAAGCCTGTATGTTGTCCAGGTCTTGCATGCGGACACGGACTGGTTCATTACCTGAGGAATTTCAAATGGAACTGAATGGCATGCAATCATCAGCAAACATCCCCACTTGTGACTTGATGGTGGAGGGAAAGTCACTGATGAAACAGCTGAAGATGGTTGGGTTTAGGACGCTGCCCTAAGAAACTCCTGTAGCAAAGCTGTAGAGCTAAGGTTATTGGCCCCCAACAACCACAACCATCGTCCTTTGTGCTAGGTATGACTCCAGCCAGTGGCGAGCTTTCCCCTTGATTCCCATTGACTTCCATTTTACTAGGTCGCCATGGTGCCAAACTTGGTCAAATGCTACCTTGATGTCAGGGGCAGTCTCTCATTCCTCACCTCTGGAATTTAACTCTTTTCACCATGTTTGGACCAAGGCTGTAAGAAGATCTCAAGCCGGAACCCAAACAGCATCGGTGAGCAGGTTATTGGTGAGTAAGTGCCCTTAATAGCACTGTCAACAACCCCTTCCATCACTTGGATGCTGATTGAGAGTGGGCTCATGGGGCAGTAATTGGCTGGATTGAATTTGACCTTTTTTTGGGTAGGACATAGCTGGGCAGGTTTCCACTTTGTGAAGTATATGCCACTGGTTGTAGCTGTGCTAGAGAATCGGCTAGTTTTGAAGCACAAGTCTTCAGCACTACAGCTGGAATTTTGTCAGAGCCCATAGCCTTTACTATTATCCAACACGCTTAGCTGTTTCTTAATATCACATAGGCTGAATCAAATTGGCTGATGACTGGCATCTGGGCTGCTGGGGACCTCAGGACGAAGCCAAGATGAATCATCCACTTGGCACTTCTGGCTGACGATTGTTGTAAATGCTTCTGCCTTGACTTTTGCATTTCCATGCAGGGCTGTGCCATCGTTGAGGATTACGAATGTTCATGGAGCCTCCCCTTCCCGTTAGTTGTTCATGTTCAATTGTTCAGTGCCGTGACAGGAGTGCAGAACTTTGATCAGATCAGCTGGTTGTGGTATCGCTTAGTTCTATCTGTAGCATGCTGCCTCTATTATTAATGTAGTCCTACAACATAGGACCAGGTTGGCACCTCATTTTCAGGTATGCCAGGTACTGCTCCTGGTATGCTTTTCTACACTCATTGAACCATGGTTGGTCACCTAGCTTGATGGTAATGATAGAGGGATATGCTGGACCACGGGGTTACAAATTGCATTGGGATATTGTTCTGCTGCTGCTGACGGTCCATAGCATCTCATGTATACCTAGTCTTGAGCTGCTAGATCTGTTCCTAACCTATTCCATTTAGCACTGTGGTAGTGCCACACAACACATTGGAGAGTGTCCTCAGTGTGAACATGGGACTTTGTCTCCATAAGGACTGTTTAGTGGTCACTCTTACCAATACTATCATTTACAGATCCGTCTGCAATGGGTAGATTGGTGAGGACAAGGCCAGGTAGGTTTTTCCCTTATGTTGGTTCTCTTACCACTTGTCGCAAGCCCAGTCTGGCAGCTGTGTCGTTCAGGACTCAGCCAGCTCAGTCAGTAGTAGTGCTGCTGAGCCACTGTTGGTAATGGGCACTGAAGTCCCCCACCCAGAGTACATTCTGTGCCCTTGCTGCTTTCACTGGTTCTTCCAAGTGGTGTTCAACATGGAGAAACATTGGTTCATCAGCTGAGGGAGCACAGTCGAAGGTAATCAGCAGGATGTTTCCTGCCTGTGTTTTCCCCGATGCCATGAGACTTCATGGGGTCCACTCACTCCCAACTGTATACCACTGTACCGCCACCTCTGTCCTGCCAGTGGGCTGGATGACCCGTCTGGGATGTTGGCTGAAAGGTATGGTTCTGGGAGTATGATTATGTTAGGCTGTTGCTTGACTCGTTTGTGGGACTGCTGCCCAGTTTTGGTGCAAGTCCTCAGCTGTTCGTGAGGAGGACTTTGCGGGGTCAACTGGGCTGAATGTGCCTTTGTTGTGTTCAAATCTGATGACAAGGTGTCTGTCCTATTTTATTCTTAGTGTAATTATTTGGCAGCAATTTGTTACATTGAAGTGGCTTGCTAGGCCATTTCGGAGGGCATTTAAGAGTCAGCCATATTGCTGTGGGTCTGGAGTCACATGTAGGCCCAGACCAGGTACGGAGAGCAGGTTTCCTTCCCTAAAGTATACTAGTGAACCAGTTGGGTTTCTAACAACAATCCAGTAGCTTCATTGTCACCATTACTGATGGCTTTTCTTGCAGATTATTTGACTAATGGAATTAACATTTGCATGTACCAGGATGGGATTTGAATTTATTAGCCCAGGCTTCTGGATCACCTGTCCAATAACGTAACCACTATCTATTCTGGATCCCCCCCTGCATCTTCATTTTATCCCTTAGCAGATCAACCATAGCCACAGGCTTAGCTTCTATGTGTACACTAATGATACCCAGCTTTCCCTCCCTACGACTTCACTTCAGCCTCTCTCCATTACCTCTGTGCTGTCAGCCTGCTTATTCCAAGATCCAGTCTCGGAGGATCCACAATTTTCTCCCAATAAACATTAAAAGGACCAAAAGCACTGCCTTCAATCCCCACCATACGCTCTGTACCCTTGCCGCTGACTCCATTCTGCTGCATGGTCACTGATCCAGGCTGATTGTGTCTTTTTTGATCCTAAGTTGAAAGTTGAGTTTCCAAACCCATTTCCTTTCCAAGACAAAGACTGCCTACTTCAACTTCTAACATTGCCCATCTCCACTCCTACTTTATCTCATCTGTCACCGAAACACTCATCTGTGCCTTTGCCACCTTCAGATTTGATTACTACAGTGCTTTCTTGGCTGGCCTCCCATCCCCCCACCCCCTTTAGCTCATCCAAAATTCTGCCCATATTCTGTCTTACCCCAAGTGCCAATCACCATTGTCCACGCTGACCTACACTGTTTCTGTCACTTAACAACTGAAATTTTAAATTGTAATTCATATGTAAATCCATTCATGGCCTTGCTGGTGTCTAACTCTAACCTTTACCCACCCTAAAATCCCTTCCAAAGTCTCCATTTCCCCTGACCCATTCCCCTCTAGTTGTCTTGTACTCTTTCCCCCCCGGCCACCACTTTCATCCCACCATTGGCAACTAGGCCTTTAGCCATCTGGGCCCCACATTCTGGAATTCCCTCCCTAAACCTCAAACTTTCAACTTCCGTCTCCTCCTTTAAGAATTCCCTTCCTTCTCTGGTACTGCACGTGGTTATTCAATATCAGCTACATTTCTCATCCCTTGCTGCTGCTCTCCCCATCCTTACTATCACTGTTATATCATTCCATATTCCCTCTGCTGCTACACCCCTTCCTTTCTGTCAGAGCTCTATTCTCCTTTATAAGTTTACCATATTTTATCATAGTTTATATTGTGTATTAGGTATTACCTGATTGTGTTATAGTATATGTAAATGTAACTATGGTAACACTTACAAAAGTCCTCAAAACTATTTTGCTCTTAAATTTAAAAAAAAATAGATTTGGGAAACTTGAGCTTAATTTAATTGGCAATGAATAGTTTGTTGATTGGATAATTTTATATAACTTAATTCCAGCATTTTAGCTCGGAGCATTAGTAAATAATCACAAGTAAATAATTTGTTCTATTAATTCTCATATTTGCGACGTGTCTATTTCTTAGAACGTTTGACGATACTTTGCTTCCTTTGCAGAGTATAGGAAACTTGGAAATGGGACGATCACTGTGAAGAAACAAGTACCATCCCCGGAAGCACTGAAGGTGCTGTACCAACGAATGCGATATGAATATGACTTCTATAACTATGTCAAGGATCAGTTCCATCTATTGAAACGGAAGTTTGGCTTGAAGATTCAAGGCAGCACTCCAAATAGAAAGTCCGAGATTCTATCTCGGATGGAGATTGCAGCGCCCGGCCACCAAGATGATGATGATGCATGGTTGAAAGACATTTATCGATGATAACAGCAATCCACTTTTTGGGGCTTCTGTGTGTCCTTTTCATTGGACATTTCACAAAGAATTGCAATTTGGTCAGGAGATTCTGCAATGCTGGTCTGCTCTGGAGATTAGATTAACACATTCACAACTGCAATCAGTCTTTGCCAGGCAGATGTTTGTAACTTACACTTTTCATGCTATTGCATGATTTTTATTTTTATTTCTAATGTTTCTTTACCAACTGCTGTACCAGCAGATGAGACACTTTCAACTATGATATCTGCATATTAAAATATATATTGAATGATTTATTTAGTTACCTGTTTAAAAAATGTAAAGAAGATAACGCATTATATCAATCTGAGAAAGGTACTAATCCAGTTAGATACTAATTCATTATCCTAAACTTCTGCACCTTCAGATGAGAGACACCATCCTCAGAAATGAAGTTGGACTGGAGCATTTAAGGAAGTTAGTCTTTGCAGGACTGTACTCACATTTGTGATTTGTCAGAAAATAAACAATTTGAAAGCATTATACAGCTGTAAGGCTAGTCAAAATCCAAGGTCATTTGTTAGTTACGTTACCTTTTCTCTCTCTTTCTGGCTTATGTAAATGAAAACATTTTCTATTAAGTTTGAAATGATATCCAATCAGGCCTATGGAATCACACAGTACAAACAGGCCATTCGACCCAACCAGTCCATGCTCGCATTTATGCTCCACTCAAGCCTCTTCCCATCCTTCCTCATCTATCAGCATAATCCTTTATCCTCTTCTTCCTTACATGCTTTTCTAGCTTGCTCCTTAAATGCATCGATTCTATTTGCCTCAACTACTCGCTGAGGCAGTGAGTTCTTCTATAGATTCCCTCTAGTTTTACTCTTCCCCACAAGTGGCAACACTCTCTCTACTTCGTCAAAACCTTACCTAATTTTAAATACCTCCTTTAGGTCACCACTCGGACTTCTGTTTTCAAGAGAGACCCAGCCTGTTCATCCTTTCCTGATAGGTATAACCTTGCATTTCTGGTATCATCCTTGTAAATCTTTTTTTGCATCCTCTCAAGTGTATCTTTATTCTTTTTATAATATGGCAATCAGAACTGCACACAGTACTGCAAGTGTGGTCAAACCAAGGTTTGATACAAGTTTAGCTTGGAATTACATGCACATAATATCAACATACCCTGTCACATCAAGCACTCTTAAGGCACATTTCATTGAGTAAAGCTCCCTCTACACTGCTCCAACAACACATCCAGGGCAGGTACAGCACGGGTGGCGAGGGGGCTCGGGAGTGCGGAGCGATCCCGGCCGAGTTGACCCCCGCTCGGCCGGAACTGCTCATCGGACCCAGGCCCCGAAACCCTCCTCGGGAGCCGGTCCCGCACAACCCGAGCCGCCTCTCGGAAATGCCCTCCGTGCCATTCCAATCGGCGCGGAGGGGTTTCCTGTACGGGCTGTTCCTGCACACTCTCCACTTCCTCGCCCTCGTCAGCCGGCCGGACACGCCCTGGCGGTCCGCGTTGCCATCTGGCGGCGAGGGGAAACCCCGATGGAGGTCTCTCTACGCGGGAGTCTTCCCCCTTTACATCGGGGACCTGGGGTGGAGGGTGCTGCACAGAGCAGTCCCGTGCAATAGGCTTTTAAGTAGGTTCACGGACTCCCAGGCCACCTGTACTTTCTGCGGCCTGGACGAGTCCGTGTTCCACATTTATACGGAGTGTGCGAGGTTGCAGCCCCTATTTGAGTATCTGAAGGGGCTGCTCCTCAAATTCTGGCTGCACTTCAGTCCCACGCTCCTGATCTTTGGGCACCCGGTGCGGAGGGGCTCGGGCCGGGAGGAGGATCTCCTCGTCGGTCTGCTCCTGGGCCTGGCCAAGGTGGCAATTCACAGGTCCAGGTTGCGGGCCGTCGGGGGGTCCGTCCTCCCCGATTGCCTGCCCCTCTTCCGCGGTTACGTTCGCGCCCGGGTGTCCCTGGAAAAGGAGCATGCGGTGTCCGCCGGTACGCTTGAGGCCTTCCGCGACCGGTGGGCACCGCAGGGACTGGAGTGCATCGTCGACGCCGAGAATGGCATTTTAATTTGAGTTTTTTTGTTTATTTATCTGTTTTAATAAAGTTATTTTAAAACTGTAAATATGTACATAAAGGGGGCCTGAGGGATAAAGGCCCCCTCGACGTAGAAAGAAAAAAAAAAAAACGGGGTTAGATACAGAGTAAAAAAAAAAAAAAAAAAAACAGGTTAGATACAGAGTCCTATCCAACACTCCCAAGGCAGGTTTACCATGAGTTAGTTCACTTTAGTCTGCCTCAGCATGTTCTTTAGCCCTGATCTCTCAACAATGCTGCTGTTAGACCAATGTGACAATTTTCTATTTCCAAACCATTCTGTAGCTGCTGTCAGCATAATTGTCAATGTAGCATCATTATGGTAGTTTTATCACCCCCTGTGCATTAGGATTTGGATGGAGGCATCCAGCAGATATAGGTTTCATTTTATCACTTGCTGAATTTAAACCCAGATCTGTGGTGCAGTGCATGACCCAATCCTCTGTAATCTCCATTTCTTCATTTTGTCAGTTAAGCTGTCAGGTCACACTCTTTCATGATTTTGTATCTGGAAATTATTCACACCCCTTGTACAAATACTTTGTGCAGCAGCGCTCCAGTTGTTTTCACCCATTATCACTCTATATGCTATAATCTGCCCCTTAGCATGAAAACGGTGCTTTCTGACACTTATATCATGCTGTTTTTGTAGCCTGTTGGGCTGTTCTCAGCCTGCTTAGAGTGCTTCAGTTGCTTTGGTGTTCTGGAGGTTAGAATTTTTTGGTTAGATTACTGTGCCTCAGTCATGGTATTATAATCACTGCCTTGAATTTCACCACCTTTGATTCCTCAGCTACTCACAATCTCTTACTCTAACTCCTTTCTCAAAGTCTCGGAACCATGGAATTTCTGACCTCTCACACTTTCATTCTTCCTTTAATCTATGGACTTTGAAAACCTAAGCTTGGTGTCATATAATCACCGCTTCTGATTTATCTACTCTTAATCTTTTCAATCTTGGACCTGTGGTCCTAATTTCTCTTTTAAAAACTGAGAAAGCCTTTCTTGAGCTCTTAATTTATGGCAAGACCTTATATATTTTGCATTAAGTACATAATTCTCTGTCAGCAGCAGCCAGTGAGTCCTTGATTTTCCAATTTGTGGGATGGATGCCATCGGTTCTGGGATGTGAAAGCAAGAGCTGGAAATTCCAGTTGGGATTTTGGCAGAAATCACCAGAAACCTGGGTTGTAGCATATACAAGACAGAATATGATCATGTTTCTGAGTGAAATGAAGATCCAATGGTGGCACCAAATCAAGTTCAAATTAACAATGGGGTTCGGCTTTTAAAGCATCCTCAAATACACGGTTGTTCATGGTTGAAGTGGTACAAGGTGAAAAGGCTTGTCACTAAGATCAGCAGGCACCAGTACTGGACTCCCATAGCTGGTGTTATGTAGTCAATGGTATCTCTGCACACCTACCTATCAATGAGACAGAACAATTGCCTCTGCAGGCTGTGGTTCAGCAAGGAGCCAGCAACAGGGCTGTGCGATATGCTGCAAGGAGAAATGGAGCCATCCTGCACCATAGAGATTGCAGTACCATTGTTCATCAAGCTCATCAGCAGCTCAATTTTCCAGGCAAATAGAGGAATTGACTGCCATATCAACCAATGTATAAAACAGCTGACTGTTGCGTCAGGACTGCATTATGTGGACAGTGAGACTCTGGAATTGCCACATCTTAAGGAAATGTTTCTGCCTTGAATCTATCAGAGTCATTGAACTGGAGTGTGAGTTAGAAGCACTCCAACACATAAGGGAGGGGGAGAAATTTCTAGATAGCTTTTTTCCAGAGTTCAGTCACACCTCAGAGAAACGTGCAGGAATGTGTGACTATCAGTCAGCAGCGTAGGAGGAACCAAGGGAAGATAAAGGAGGTCCTGCACATAGATGTATTTTCTACCTGTTAGGATAAGGATGAAGGCTGCAGGGAGAATGGCCAGAATTCGAACTATGGCACCATGGAGTAGAATAGAAAGGTTGTAGCCATAGGGGATTTGATAGGAACATAGGAGCAGGAGTAGGCCATTCAGCCCTTCAAGCCTGCCCCACCATTCAATATGATCAGGGCTGATCATCCACTTGAATGCCTTTTTCCCACACTATCCTCATATCCCCTTATGTCATTTGTATTTAAAAATCTGTCAATCTCTGCTTTAAACAGACTCGATGACTCGGCTTCCACAGCCCTCAGGGGGTAGAGAATTCCAAAGGTAGTAAGTTAAAAAAACAGGACCTCTAGGGTTGTAATCTCTGGATTACTCCCTGTGCCACATGCCAGTGAGGCTAGAAATAGGAAGATAGTGCAGCTAAACACATGGCTGAGCAGCTGGTGTAGAAGGGAGGGTTTCAGATATCTGGACCATTGGGCTCTCTTCAGGGACAGATGGGACCTGTACAAGAAGGACGGGTTGCATCTAAACTGGAAGGGCACTAATATCCTGGCTGCAAGGTTTGCTAGCGTCACTCGGGAGGGTTTAAACTAGTGTGGCAGGGGAGTGGGAACCAGAGCAGTAGGACAGCTAGTGAAATAAATGAGGAGGACATAGTAAATAAGGCCAGTAGGACTAAGAGGAAGAGCAGGCAGGGAGATGTTGCTGAGCACAGCGGGACTGGTGGTCTGAAGTGCATTTGTTTCAATGCGAGAAGTATAACAGGTAAGGCAGATGAACTTAGAGCTTGGATTAGTACTTGGAAATATGATGTTGCTATTACAGAGACTTGGTTGAGGCAACTAAAGGTTCCAGGTTATACCTCTTAGGGGTGGGGCGGCACAGTGGCGCAGTGGTTAGCACCGCAGCCTCACAGCTCCAGCGACCCGGGTTCAATTCTGGGTACTGCCTGTGTGGAGTTTGCAAGTTCTCCCTGTGTCTGTGTGGGTTTTCTCCGGGTGCTCCGGTTTCCTCCCACATGCCAAAGACTTGCAGGTTGATAGGTAAATTGGCCATTAGCAATTGCCCCTAGTATAGGTAGGTGGTAGGGAAATATAGGGACAGGTGGGGATGTGGTAGGAATATGGAATTAGTGTAGGATTAGTATAATTGGGTGGTTGATGGTCGGCACAGATTCGGTGGGCCGAAGGGCCTGTTTCAGTGCTGTATCTCTAAACTAAACTAAACATAATATATCTAAAGAAGAGACTGAGCAATTGTGAAAGCAAAATATTGCGGATGCTGGAAATCTGAAATAAAAACTGAAAATGCACTTCTCTTTGATGCTGAGATACCTCAGTGAGAAACATTTTATCATACTTGGGAGGGCAGTAGAGAACGTTGATTTTGAATGAGAGGTGACAGGGGTGTAAAGGAGGAGAAAGTGTCAGACCAAGGTGTGATCTGGTGATTAGCGCCACACCACCACTGTGACGGTCTTGGCAGGGCAAGTGGTGGAAGATATAGTCTGGTAGGGAGGCTTCATTAAGGGGAAGGGTGTCATCACCCCTCAGCCAGGCTTCCGAAATGGCCATGATGTTGATGCAATCACCACAATAGTTCATGGATGGCAAGGGCCTCGTTTACAAGTGAACAGGCATTCCGGAGAGAGAAGAGTAGAGAGGCGGTGAGAGCTGATCTGCTGGTAGAGTCCACAGGGTCAGCAGTGGGAGGGGTGAGTTAGACAAGAAGAAGATTGACAAGATTAGCCCCCAGTGGATGCACTGGGCACGAAGATCGATGAGAGAGTGGGATGGAGCAATTGGGGTTGCTGCTTGTCATGAGGGCAGAGTACCTGAGAGTGGAGAAGTGAAAGGAGGCATGACAATAGAAGAGAGTCTGGGATGGGGAAAGAAAAAAGTAGTTAAAAAGAGCAAAATGGAAAATGGAGTGTGGCAGCCAAAATGCACACGCAAATGGACTCGGAAAGCTCAAGTTACATAGGCCGAGTTACATAAAAATTAGGATACATAAAAATTTGATAGTAAACAGAAAATACATAGGTGATAATAGGAAGATGTCCAGAGTTAAAGTCAGAGGTCCCCTGGGAGGATACTGATGACATAGGGAGTGTAGAGTTATGATGGAGCATTGACAAACTGTTGGCTGAGTTCAGATACAGTTCAGAGAGAGAGTGACATCCAGAAGCAATTTGAGGATAGCATGTCGGAGGATGAACTGATGGAGGTATTTTTGTGGGAATGAGGATGCAGGAGGTGTACATAGTCATTTGCAGGATCAGAAAGATGACGATGAAGTTGGAGGGCCATAAATATAAAATAGTCACCAATAAATCAAATAGGGAACTCAGAAGAAACTTCTTTACCAAAAGAGTGGTACGAATGAGGAACTTCCTACCCACATGGAGTGGTTAAAGTGAATAGCATAGATGCATTTAAGGGGAAGCTAGATAGGTACACGAGGGAGAAAAGAATAGTAGGATATGCTGACAAAGTAAGATGAAGAGGAGTGGTAAGAGGCTCATGTGGAGCATAAACACCAACATAGAGCTGTTGGACCCAAATGGCCTGTTTCTGTGCTGTATACACTATATAATATGTAATGCAGTACTTTCATCCTCTTTCTCACAGAATACAACATCAACATGATACAGACGCCAGACTCTACCATGTTGTTACGTTCCTGAAGTATAGGCTGTTATTTTTGGAAGCCATGTAGCCAACTGGGTGTCAGCTTGCTGCTGCTGTTCTGCCAACATCATTTGTTCCTCTTCATTTGTGCACCACTGTGACTCACCTGTGCAGTATGACTCGCCCTCCTAATGCATGCACTGTGACAAACCCAGTGCCCTTCTCATCTTTGTACTATGACTCACCTAGTACTCTGCTAACCTGCATCCTGTAACTCACCCAGTAATCTCCTTGCCTGTGCAGCACGGTGGACTCTCCCTGTGCTCCTGCTCACCTGTGTACAATGACACACCTCGTAGCTTGGAACTATGATGTTGTTGCTATTACAGAGACTTGGTTGAGGCAACTAAATGTTCCAGGATTTAGAAGCTTCAGGCGGGATAAAGGGGGATGTAAAAGGGGTGGGGGAGTTGCATTACTGGTTAAGGAGACTATCACAGCTGTACTGCGGGAGGACACCTCGGAGGGGTCATGCAGCGAGGCAATATGGGTGGAGCTCAGGAATAGGAAGGGTGCAGTCACGATGTTGGGGCTTGACTACAGGCCTCCCAACAGCCAGCGGGAGGTAGAGGAGCAGATATGTAGACAGATTTTGGAAAGATGTAAAGGTAACAGGGGTGCAGTGGTGGGTGATTTTAACTTCCCCTATATTGACTGGGACTCACTTAGTGCTAGGGGCTTGGATGGGGCAGAATTTGTAAGGAACATCCAGGAGGGCTTCTTGAAACAATACGTAGATAGGCCAACTAGGGATGGGGCCATTCTGAACCTGGTATTGGGGAATGAGCCTGGCCAGGTGATCGAAGTTTCAGTAGGGGAGCATTTCGGGAATAATGACCATAATTCCATAAGTTTTAAGGTACCTGTGGATAAGGATAAGAGTAGTCCTCGGGTGAAGGTGCTAAATTGGGGGAAGGCTAATTATAACAATTTTAGGCAGGAACTGAAGAATTTAGATTGGGGACGGCTGTTTGAGGGTAAATCAACATCTGACATGTGGGAGTCTTTCAAACGTCAGCTGATTAGAATCCAGGACCAGCATGTTCCTGTGAGGAAGAAGGATAAGTTTGGCAAGTTTCGGGAACCTTGGATAAAGCGGGATATTGTGAGCCTCGTCAAAAAGAAAAAGGAAGCATTCGTAAGGGCTGGAAGGCTAGGAACAGACAAATCCCTTGAGGAATATAAAGACAGTAGGAAGGAACTTAAGCAAGGAGTCAGGAGGGCTAAAAGGGGTTATGAGAAGTCATTGGCAAACAGGATTAAGGAAAATCCCAAGGCTTTTTATATGTATATAAAGAGCAAGAGGGTAACCAGGGAAAGGGTTGGCCCACTCAAGGACAGAGAAGGGAATCTATGTGTGGAGCCAGAGGAAATGGGCGAGGTACTAAATGAGTACTTTGCATCAGTATTCACCAAGGAGAAGGACTTGGTGGATGATGAGCATAGGGAAGGGAGTGTAGATAGTCTTAGTCATCTCATTATCAAAAAGGAGGAGGTGTTGGGTGTCTTGCAAAGCATTAAGGTAGATAAGTCCCCAGGGCCTGATGAGATCTACCCCAGAATACTGAGGGAGGCAAGGGAAGAAATTGCTGGGGCCTTGACAGAAATCTTTGCATCCTCATTGGCTACAGGTGAGGTCCCAGAGGACTGGAGAATAGCCAATGTTGTTCCTTTGTTTAAGAAGGGTAGCAAGGATAATCCAGGAAATTATAGGCCGGTGAGCCTTACGTCAGTGGTAGGGAAATTATTAGAGAGGAATCTTCGGGACAGGATTTACTCCCATTTGGAAACAAACGGACTTATTAGCGAGAGACAGCATGGTTTTGTGAAGGGGAGGTCGTGTCTTACTAATTTGATTGAGTTTTTTGAGGAAGTGACGATGATGATTGATGAAGGAAGGGCAGTGGATGTTATCTATATGGACTTCAGTAAAGCCTTTGACAAGGTCCCTCATGGCAGACTGGTACAAAAGGTGAAGTCACACGGGATCAGAGGTGAGCTGGCAAGATGGATACATAACTGGCTCAGTCATAGAAGACAGAGGGTAGCAGTGGAAGGGTGTTTTTCTGAATGGAGGGATGTGACTAGTGGTGTTCCGCACGGATCAATGCTGGGACCTTTGCTCTTTGTAGTATGTATAAATGATTTAGAGGAAAATGTAGCTGGTCTGATTAGTACGTTTGCAGACGACACAAAGGTTGGTGGAGTTGCGGGTAGTGATGAGGATTGTCAGAGGATACAGCAGGATATTGATTGGTTGGAAACTTGGGCGGAGAAATGGCAGATGGAGTTTAATTCGGACAAATGTGAGGTAATGCATTTTGGAAGGTCTAATGCAGGTGGAAGTAGGCAGAGAGAACTTGGCGTACAAGTCCACAGGTCACTGAAAGTGGCAACGCAGGTGGATAAGGTAGTCAAGAAGGCAAACGCATGCTTGCCTTCATTGGTCGGGACATAGAGTATAAAAATTGGCAAGTCATGCTGCAACTGTACAGAATTTTAGTTAGGCCACACTTAGAATATTGCGTGCAATTCTGGTTGTCACACTACCAGAAGGATGTGGAGGCTTTGGAGAGGGTACAAAAGAGGTTTACCAGGAATTTGCCTGGTCTGGAGGGCATTAGCTATGAGGAGAGGTTGGATAAACTCGGATTGTTTTCACTGGAACGATGGAGGTGGAGGGGTGATATGATAGAGGTTTTACAAAGTTATGAGCGGCATGGACAGAGTGAATAGTCAGAAGCTTTTTCCCAGGGTGGAAGAGTCAGTTACTAGGGGACACAGGTTTAAGGTGAGAGGGGCAAAGTTTAGGCAGGCATCAAGATCGGCGCAGGCTTGGAGGGCCGAATGGCCTGTTCCTGTGCTGTACTGTTCTTTGTTCTTTGTAACCACTTCACCCATGCACCATCACTTATTAAGTGCTTCTACTTACCTTTACGCCATAACTCACCCAGTACCCTCCTCACCAAGTCACCCTGCATTTGGTGCTCCTGTTCACCTCTGCACCATGACACGCCCAGTACCCTCTTCACCTGTGCATTGTGATTCACCATATGTCACTAAATGCACCCTCTGGCTGTGTTGGTGTTTGCAGATGTTGATGAGAGAAGCAGACTGTAGCGAGGTGCAGCATTGTTCTCGGTCACTGGCTGTCCTTTTAGGCCTGCAGTGGCAAGAACATAATAATGGCTCCAGACACACTTTCCGCGCTTTCATTGTGAGATGCTGCATGTAACATCTGTGTTGTGAAGTCTGGGAGTGAATGAGAAGAGGGTCAAGTGCAAGTGATCAACGAGAACCAAGCTGAATTTAAAAGTACAGAGGACAAGTAAAAAAGGCAATAAGCGGGACAAAGAAATATTAGGGGACTAGATTAGCGCTAACACAAAAGGTCTTCTATAGGCATATTAACAGTAAAAAGGTTGTCAGGGGAGCAGTGGAGCCAATTAGGGACCAAAATGAAGGTGGAGGTAGCTTGATTATCAGGGAAGGTGACTTTTAGAAACAATAATCCAGAAGAAAATAAATGGCCACTTGGGAAGCATGGACTAATAAAAAGGGTGCCAGCAAGAATTTGTTAAGGGTAATAAAAATAAGAAACGCTCAAAATACTCAGCAGCTCTGGCAGTATCTGTGGAGAGAGAAGCAGAGTTAACGTTTCAGGTCAGTGACCCTTCTTCCGAACTGGCAGATATAAGAAATGTGAAAGATTTTAAGCAAGTAAAGCGGGGGTGGGGCAAGAGATAACAAAAGAGGTGTTGCTAGGACAAGTTGATAGGACTAATGCTTTGTCTTTCAGCACACCATTGACATATTGTTTGCCTTTGCTCCAGAAGGTCATGGAGCAAAGGCAAAGAATATGTTAATAGTGTGCTGAAAGACAAAGCATTAGTACAGATAGGGTGTTAATGGATTGAAAACTGAACAGCCACAAGCACAAACATGAAACAAAACACAGTGGGTAGGCACTGTAGAAACAAACCGAACAAACTAAAATAAAATAAACATAAAAAAGAAAAAAATAACTAAAAATAAAAGTAAAATGGGGGCCTGTCATGCTCTGAAATTACTGAACTCAAATGTTCAGTCCTGCAGGCTGTAGCTAATCGGTAAATGAGATGCTGTTCCTCGAGCTTGCGTTGATGTTCACTGGAACACTGTAGCAATCCCAGGATAGAGATGTGAGCATGAGAGCAGGGTACTGTGTTGAAATGTCCAGCAACCGGAAGCTTGGGGTCATGCTTTCGGACTGAGCGGAGGTGTTCCGCAAAGCGGTCACCCAGTCTGCATTTGGTCTCCCCAATGTAGAGGAGACTCACATTATGAGCAGCGAATACAGTATACTATATTGAAAAAAGTACAAGTAAATCACTGCTTCACCTGAAAGGAGTGTTTGGGGCCTTGGATAGTGAGGAGAGAGGAGGTAAATGGGCAGGTATTACACCTCCTGTGATTGCAGGCGAAGGTACTGTGGGAAGGGGACGAGGTGGTGGGGGTAATGGAGGAGTGGACCAGGGTGTCGTGGAGGAAACGATCCCTTCAGAATGCTGACGGGAAGGGAGGGGAGATGCCTTTGGTTGTGGCATCATGCGGGAGGTGGCGGAAATGGCAGAGGATGATCCTTTGGATTATGGAGGCTGATGGGGTGGAAAGTGAGGACAAGGGGAATCCTGCCACAGTTCTGGGAGCGAGGGGAAGGGGTGAGGGTAGAGGTGCGGGAAATGGGCTAGACACGGTTGAGGGCCCTGTCAACCACAGTGGGGCGGGGGGGGGGGGGTGGAATCCCCGGTTGAGGAAAAAGGAAGACATATCAGAAGTGCTGTCATGGAAGGTAGCATCATCAGAGCAGATGCATCAGAGATGCAGAAACTGGGGGAATGGAATGGAGTCCTTACGGAGGCAGGGTGTGAAGAAGTGGAGTCGAGGTAGCTGCGGGAGTCGGTGGGCTTATAATGGATATTGGTCGACAGCCTAGCCCCAGAGATGGAGACAGAGAAGTCGAGGAACGGAAGGGAAGTTTCGGAGATGGACCATGTAAAGGTGAGAGAAGGGTGGAAATTCGAAGCAAAGTTGATAAAGTTTTCCAGTTCGGGGCGGGAGCAGGAAACAGCACCAATACAGTCATCAATGTACTGGAAAAGGAGTTGGGGGAGGGGGCCTGAGTAGGACTGGAACAAGGAATGTTAGACATATCCCACAAAAAGACAGGCATAACTGGGGCCCATGCGGGTACCCATAGTAACACCTTTTACTTGAAGGAAGTGAGTGGAGTTGACGGAGAAGTTGTTCAATGTGAGAATAAGTTCAGCCAGGCGGAGGAGGGTGGCGGTGGATGGGGACTGGTTGGGCCTCTGCTCAAGGAAGAAGTGGAGAGCCCTCAAACCGTCCTGGTGGGGGATGGAGATGTAGAGAAAGATTGGATGTCCATAGTAAAGAGGAGGCGATTGGGGCCAGGAAACTGGAAATTGTCAAAATGACGTAGGGTGTCAGAAGAGTCACGGATGTAAGTGGGAAGGGACTGGACCAGCAGAGAAAAGATAGAGTCAAGATAGGAAGAAATAAGTTCAGTGGGGCAGGAACAGGCTGAAACAAGGGGTCTGCCGGGACAGTCTTCTTTGTGGATTTTGGGAAGGAGGTAGAAGCGGGCTGTCCGGGGTTGCGGGACTATGAAGTTGGAAGCTGTAGAGGGAAGCTCTCCAGAGGAGATGAGGTCAGTGACAGTCCTGTGGACAGTCCTTGTCCTATCAACACCTCTTTTGGTATCTCTTGCACCACCCCCGCTTTACTTGCTTAAAATCTTTTACATTTCTTATATCTGCCAGTTCTGAAGAAGGGTCACTGACCTGAAACGTTAACTCTGCTTCTCTCTCCACAGATGCTGCCAGACCTGCTGAGTATTTCCAGCATTTCTTGTTTTCATTTCAGATTTCCAGCATCTGCAGTATTTTGCTTTTATTTTTGTTAAGGGTAAGTTTGGCTACCTTGATTGCGTTTTTGATGAGGTAACAGCGAGGCTGGATGATGGTAGTGCAGTTGATGTTTTGTTTCTGGACTTTCAGAAGGCAGAACAAGTTGCGATGGCTGTTAAAAGAAGCATACAGGAGCCTTGGCTTTACTATTGGAGGAATAGAGTAAAAAAGCAAGGAAGTTAGTATTGTGTTCAATTCTGGACATCACACTTTAGGAAGGATGTCAAGGCCTTGGAGAAGATGCAGAAGTGATTTATTAGAATGGTACCAGGGATGAGGGACTTGGGTTATGTGGAGAGACTGGAGAAGCTGGGGTTGTTCTCCTTAGAGCAGAGAAGGGTCAAGAAAATTTTGCTAGAGGTGTTAAATATTATGAATGGTTTTGTTAAGAGTAAATAAGGACAAACTATTTTCAGTGTAGAATAACCAGAGGACACAGATTCAAGCTGATTGGCAAAGAATCAGAGGCAACATGAGGAAACATGTTTTTACACAGCAAATTGTTATGGTATGGAATGCCTGGCATGAAGGGTGGTGGAAGCAAATTCAAGAGTAACATTCAAAAGGAAATTGTTAAAGTACTTGAAGGGGAAAAAAAATTACAGGGCCATGGGGAAAGAGCAGGTTAGTGGGATTAATTGGATAGCGCTATGAAAGAGCTAACCCAGGTACACTGGGCTGAATGGCCTTCTGTGCTGTATCATTCTTTGATTGGGTTTCCAGTAATCTCCACTGCCCATCTTCAGCCTCCAGGTTGGGCCTGCAAGTCTGTGTGGTTCTTGGCTTGACCTTGGGACTAGGAAAGTCAGCATTCCCTAATCCCCACTTCGGTCTCCATCCTGTCAAGTCGACTAAATATTTGAATTCTCCCCCATCACACTAGTATAAGATATTAATCAAAGCAAGGGCGGCACAGTGGCGCAGTGGTTAGCACCGCAGCCTCACAGCTCCAGCGGCCCTGGTTCAATTCTGGGTACTGCCTGTGTGGAGTTTGCAAGTTCTCCCTGTGTCTGCGTGGGTTTCCTCCGGGTGCTCCGGTTTCCTCCCACATGCCAAAGACTTGCTGGTTGATAGGTTAATTGGCCATTATATATTGCCCCTAGTATAGGTAGGTGGTAGGAAAATATAGGGACAGGTGGGGATGTGGTAGGAATATGGAATTAGTGTAGGATTAGTATAAATGGGTGGTTGATGGTCAGCACAGACTCGGTGGGCCGAAGGGCCTGTTTCAGTGCTGTATCTCTAAACATAAACTAAACAAAGTCCACCAAATGAGTCTTTAATGCCTGTACTTTAACTCCATGTCCAAGAACTATCTGGAACTTTGCTGTCCTCTGTCGATGGAAACACAAGGTCCTGAATTTGGCTCATTCAAACCGAATTATGTTAACATTTACACTACCAACCTCCTATTAAGATCACGTATAAGCTACTGAGTGAATTTAACATCTTGTCCAAGTCAAACATGATGTTATATCATGATATCATGAACTAGTAATTTTTTCATTAACAGGACAGTACAATTAGTGGCTGTTTTTAATGTAAAGCAATCAGGGTACGCAGGTTAGTGCAGTAGTTATTATTAAGTGATACAAATATCTGAGGTGACAAAGGTGGTCTGCAGGCATCACATATCTCAGCATCAGCTGGGCTCTACTTATTACAAGTTGATATTCTTCTCAGTGTTATGTCTCAGATTGACATAAAGCCATCAAAACTAAACTCAGTTTTTGGGTGACAAGTTAACACATTTGAATAATACTCAGAGTCTAGTTCCTTCCGCTTACTGTTGATAAAGCCACAGATTTAGCAAAGATTTCAGGAACTCATAATTATAGAGTCATAGAGTCATACAGCATAGAAACAGGCCCTTCGGCCCACCGATGACCTGCTGAATTGGAAGTTGAAGCGTTTGTTGTCTTTCTTCCCTCTGGGATGCTTGTGATTGTTGCTTGGACTTTGACCCAGTGAACATTAAGGTTTTCAGCACTGTCTTCCTTCCTGTTTCTGATGTCCGCTCTCTTGGTACAACCAGCTTTGCTGCTGTTGTCAGGAGCTTTTACAGGCAAGTGATGCATTGAATTATCTGCTTAGCAGAACAGAAGTAGGTCATTCAGCCCCTCATGGCTGATCTGTACTTACAACCAAAAGCTTGGAGACACACATCTTCAAAATCAAATCACTAACACAACAGAGCTGCATGGCCACTTACTGGCACCCAGGATGGGCTGCACATTGATCATTCAATGTGCAACTCGAGACGAACTGTTCTGCTTGCATGACAAGAGGGCACATAATACAAGAGAATGACCTGAACTGAAGGTGGGTTCAGAGATCTCAAATTATAGACTGCCTTGAAGGCCACCCTGGACATTGTTGCACATAACAGTATCCAGTGAATCAGGGAAGGTGAAATCACAGTCTTTAAGTTTGGAATCAGTTCCATCCATCTCCTCTGACTTCACACAATCATAGAGTAGTACAGCACAGAAGGAGGTCATTCAGCCCATTGAGGTGCTGGTTCCTTCACAGAGCAACACAGTTAAACCCACTCTTTAGGTCTTTCTCCATATCCCTGCATGTCACCAGTCACCTTAAATCAGTGCCCTCTGGCTATAGACACTTCAGCCATTGGCAACAACTTCTGTTTACTTGCTCTAAACCCTTCATGATTTGAAAGATATCTATCAAATCTCCTCTTAGCCTTCTCTGCACTAAGGAGAAAACCCCAGCTTCTCCAGGCTATCCACAGAACTGTAATTCCTCACCCCTGGAACCATTCTAGTACATCTCTTCTGTATCCTCTCCAGAGCCTAACACCATTCCTAAGGTGTGGTGCCACGATTTGGACTCAATACTCCAGCTGGGGCTGAACTAGGGTTTTATATAGGATTAGCATCAGTTCCTGACTTTTGTACTATACTTGTTTTAGAGGAACTGCAATGAAATTTCACTGGACAGATTCCTGGGTTGAGGGGATTGGCCTATAAAGAGAGATTGAGTAGACTAAGCCTATATTCCCTACAGATTAGAAGAGGTAGCCATTACAGAGATAGGATTGCATGGTAAACAAGATTAGGAACTAAATATTACAGGGTGCTTGATGTTGTGAAAAGACAGACAAAATAGAAAAGGAAGGGCAGGGATGCGTGGTCCTGATAATAAAGGATAACATAAATACAGTATTGAGGAAGGTACAGTATTGGCTCAGAAGATCAGGAGGTTGAATCAGTATGGGTAGAGATAAGAAATAGCAAGAGGCAGAAAATACTGGTGGAAGTAGTTTAAAGGGCCCCTAACAGTAGCTATCCTGTTGGACAGCATATTCATCAAAAAATAAGAGAAGCTTGCTACAAAGGCAATGTAATAATCATGGGGAATTTTAATCTTCATATCATGGAGATATCTGTAATAGAATCATAAAAATTTACAGCACGGAAAGAGGCCATTCAGCCCATCATGTCCGTGCCAGCTGACAAGTAGCTTCCAGCCTAATCCCACTTTCTAGCTCTTCGTCCGTATCCAAGTTCTTTTGTTATGAGGGGTTCTGCCTCTACCATCAGACTGGGCAAATCAAATTGGCAAAAGTAGTCTGGAGGGCAAGTTCATGAAAGGCATTTGCGACTGCTCCTCAGAACAAGATGTCATGGAACCAACCAGGGAGAAGGGTATCTTAGACCTTGTTTTGTGTAATGAGACAGGGTTAATTAACAGTCTCATAGTAAGGGATTCTCTGACCAAGAGTGATTATAATATGATAGAATTGCACAAGAATGACGTACATAAGCCTGAAACTAGAGTATTAAAGTTAAATAAAGCCAATTACTTAGGTATGGGGGTTAGTTGGCTAAGATAGATTGGGAAATTAGATTAAAAAGTATGACAGTAGATAAGCAATGGCAAACATTTAAAGAAATATTTCATAATTCTCAATAAATATACATTCCATTAAGAAAGAAAAACTCCACAGGGAGAAATGATCCATCTGTGGCTAACTAAAGAGCCACTAAAGAGGTTTATAGTATTGCTAAGAAGAGAAGTAAGCCTGAGAATTGGGAGAGCTTAAGATACCAGCAAAGGTTGACCTAAAAATTAATGATGAGAGAGAAAATAAAATGAGAATAAAAACAGATTGTAAGAGCTTCTACAATTATGTAAAAAGGAAAAGAGTAGCAAAAGTAACATGGATCCCTTGATAGCTGAGACAGAAGAAATTATAATGGTGAATAAGGAAATGACAGAGACATTAAATCAATATTTTGGGCAAGGGGTGTGAAACAAACTCTCGGGCCCCGAACTCGAACCCACCCCACTCCCCCAGGGGCAGCAGTCATCGGCCCCGAGTTTTACAGGGGCGCCCTCTTAACTGGCATGGAAATGGGTTTGGCAGCAATTTAGTGGCCATGGGTGCAGGAACAGAGGTGGGACTACTCAAGTGTGGGCTCGATTTAAACATGACATGGCAGCCATTACTGTGGTTGCCATTTCATTGCTGTATTTCAGATTGGAAGAGCATAGAAGCTTTGAATTCAAGAATGTCTCAGGAGAGCCAGAGGTCTGGAACCTAGGGCAGGGTAGCTCCTTGATTCTCTGATGCAGACCTGGAGGTCCTCCTGGAGGCCATAAGAGAAAGGAAGGAGGTCCTTTTTCGGGAGGGTGGCAGGAGGAGGCCACCCACCCAGACTAAGCAGGCCTGGATGGGCATAGCAGACACAATCATCAGAAGTGTGGTCCACAGAAGTTGGATCCAGTGTCGGAAGATGTTCAATGACCTGATATGCTCTGGAAAGATGAGTGCAAACCCAGCCCTCAAGACAGGCCTCTGGGTATTCACCCTACAGCAGACACACCAGCTGAGGAGCCTCAGGATGCATGCTTCTCCTAAACATGGGAGGAGTGTTTTTTTTAAATTCATTCATGGGATGTGGGCATCGCTGGCCAGGCCAGCATTTATTGCCCATCCCTAATTGCCCTTGAGAAGGTGGCGGTGAGCTGCCTTCTTGAACTGCTGCAGTCCATGGGAGGTAGGTACACCCACAGTGCTGTTATGGAGTTCCAGGATTTTGACCCAGCGACAGTGAAGGAACGGCGATATAGTTCCAAGTCAGGATGATGTGTGACTTGGAGGGGAACTTGCAGGTGGTGGTGTTCCCATGTATTTGCTGCCCTTGTCCTTCTAGTTGGTAGAGGTCACGGGTTTGGAAGGTGCTGTCTAAGGAGCCTTGGTGCGTTGCTGCAGTGCATCTTGCAGATGGTGCACACTGCTGCCACCGAGTCTGCCTTTACTGACCCCTCAGGATGCCTCAGAGCCATAGTGATGTTGAAGACCTGTCAGCACTAATACATGCAACGTCTAACGAATAGGAGCAGCTGGCATTGGCCATAGAGGACAATAGTGCCATATCATGCTCACATATAATGCCCAGGAGAAGGCCTAGATTGGTGGAGGGGTCCCCTACCTTCATGTCATCACAGCCATGAAGGAGGTAGACATGGAAATAGCCAGGATCGCAGACCATGAGGAAATCAGCCATGGCAAGATGGGTACTCATGGTGGAGATGGTGATTAGAAAGGGAAAATCGCTCATTAAGGGGGAGTCTTGCACTTCACCCCATCCGACAGTATACCAAACACTCAGTTGCATTGGGAAGCCTCAGAGGCTTCTGCTCTAAGGCTACCTCCCATGATCTCCTCTTGTGTCTCCCACAGGTCAGATGTCAAGCCAAAGAGACCATCTCCCTCACCATCACCGGGCCAAGAACAGCATCAGCAGAGCTCTGAAGAAGCACCATCACACCTTACAAGCAGACTGTCTACCAGCACAGATACATTCTCCTCGGTGGGTACTTGCGAGTGGTTATATAGGGTGACACTGGGTGAGGAGCATGGCACTAATGCGTAGGAGGAGGTGCCAGTGGCAGATGTGAGCAGTCCAGTGTCCTCAACGTAAACAAGGGCAAATACGGAGGTATGAAGAAAGAGTTGTCTAAAGCAGGCTAGGAAAATAGACTAAGGGGAAGGTCAGTGGATGAGCAGTGACAGACATTTAAGCAGATATTTCATAACGCTCAGTAAAAATGTATCCCAGTCAAAAAGAAGGACTCGATGAGAAGGATTAACCACCCGTGGTTAACAAAGGCGGTCAAGGGGAGTATCCAATCAAAAACTAAGGCATACAAAGCAGAGAAAACTAGTGGTAGGCCAGAGGACTGGGAATTTTTTTTAGGAACCAGCAGCGGATGACTAAAAAGCTAATAAAGCAGGAGAAAATTGATTATGAAAGTAAATTGGCAAGAAACGTAAAAACAAACAGCAAGAGCTTCTATGGGTATATAAAAAGAGAGTAGCTAAAGTGAGCGTGGGACCCTTGGAGGATGTGACTGGAGAATTGATAACGGGGAACAGGGAAATGGCAGATAATTTAAACCAATATTTTGCATCGGTCTTCACAGTGGAGGACACTATAAACATCCCACAGCTATCAGATAAGCAAGGAGCTAATGGGAGGAAAAATCTTGTAACAGTCTCTATCACGAGGGACAAAGTATTTGACAAACTAATGGGACGAAAGGCAGACAAGTCGCCAGGACCTGATGGCCTGCATCCAAGGGTTTTAAAGGAAGTGGCTGCAGAGATAGTGGAGGCATTGGTTGAAATATTGCAGAACTCACTAGATTCCGGGAGGGTCCCTGCGGATTGGAAAACCGCTAATGTGACGCCCCTGTTCAAGAAGAGAGGGAGACAAAAAGCAGGAAACTATAGGCCAGTCAGCCTAACGTCGGTCGTTGGGAAAATGCTAGAGTCCATTATTAAGGAAGAAATAGCAGGACATTTAGAAAAGCAATCAAACAGAGTCAACATGGTTTTGTGAATGGGAAATCATGTTTGACAAATTTGCAGAGTTCTTTGAGGATATAACAAGCAGAGTTGATAAAGGGGAACCGGTAGATGTAGTGTATTTGGATTTCCAGAAGGCATTCGATAAGGTGCCACATAAAAGATTATTGCACAAGATGGGAGTACACGGTATTGGGGGTAATGTATCAGCATGGATTGAGGATTGGTTAACTCACAGAAGACAGAGAGTTGGGATTATGGATCATTTTCAGGTTGGAAAGACTTAACTAGTGGAGTGCCACAAGGAGCAGTCCTAGGGCCTCAATTATTTACTATCTATATTAATGACTTGGAGGAGGGGGCAGAGTGTAATATATCCAAATTTGCTGACGCTACAAAAATAGGTGGGAGGGCATGTTGTGATGAGGACATAAGGAATCTGCAAGGGGATATAGATAGGTTGAGTGAGTGGGCAAAAACTTGGCAGATGGAGTTTAATGTAGGAAAGTGTGAGGTCATGCACTTCGGTAGGAAGAATCAAAAGGCAGACTATTATGTAAATAGAGAGAGACTCCAAAAAAGTGCAGCACAGAGGGATCTGGGTGTTCCTGTGCATGAAACACAAAAAGTTAGCATGCAGGTGCAGCAAATAGTTAAGAAGGCAAATGGAATTTTGGCCTTTATTGCCAGGGGGTTGGAGTTTAAAAATAGGGAAGTCTTGTAACAACTGTATAGGGTGTTGGTGAGGCCGCACCTGGAGTACTGTGTACAGTTTTAGTCCCCCTATTTAAGAAAGGATATACTGGCATTTGGAGGCAGTTCAAAAGAGATTCACTAGGCTGATTCCTGGGATGAAGGGGTTGACTTATCAAGAACGGCTAAACAGGTTAGGCCTTTATTCATTAGCGTTTAGAAGAATGAGGGGTGATCTTATTGAAATGTATAAGATTCTAAGGGGGCTTGACAGGGTAGATGTTGAGAAGATGTTTCCACTGGTGGGGGAATCTCGAACTAAAGGACATAGTTACAGAAAAAGGGGAAACTCATTTAAAACTGAGATGAGAAGGAATTTCTTCTCTCAGAGGGTAGTGAATGTCTGGAATTCTCTACGCCGGAGAGTTGTGGAGGCTAGATCACTGAAAATATTTAGAGAGGAGATAGATAAATTTTTGAAATATCGGAGAGTTGAGGGCTATGAGGAGTGGCACGAAAGAGGAGTTCAGTTCTGGGGCAGATCAGCCATGATCTTATTGAATGGCGGGCCAGGCTTGAGGTGCTGAATGGCCTACTCCTGCTCCTATTTCTTATGTTCTTATGTTCCCCCTCAGAGCAGGGAGGACAGACACGGCCCTGCTCAGCTGGGCGCAGAAGCAGGGCCTCAGGAGTCACTGGAAAGGAGGTTCTATCCAGATCAGCAGCAGCAGTTGTGCTCCCACCAGTCAGAGTTCCCTGATGCAGTGTGGGGCCATGGGTAGAGAATGGAGGAGTCCATTCAGCTCATGTGTGCCACCATAGTTCAGGGCTATGAATGTATGAGCTTCCCCATTGAGAGAGTGGCAAACCTCAAGGAGAGCCATATGCAGCAACACTTGGAGTGCTTGCAGGTACTGTGCACTGATGTTCGCAGGATGCATGCCACACTACCTAATATGGACCAGTCAGTGCATTAATGGTGCAGCGATGTCTGGAGGGGATGCCAGTTGTGCCCCAGCTGATGCTCCCCTCCAGCCATCCGGAGCACCAGCCAAGGACTATGGATGTCACCATTGAGGATAAGGGTGCCACCCCTCACCAGATGCCATCATCTTCGGCCTCCTTGGCCCCTCTGACAGAGGGAGCATCGGTGCTGCAGGGTCCAGTGACAGAGCCTGCCCCTGTAATGATTCAGGTGCAGCAGCCTCTGGAGATAACCCCATGGGCACCACCACAACAAAGCCATTTGCATCTCAGTCACAGACAGAGACAAGTGGGCAAGCTGCCTCTACCTTCCCTAAGGCCGCGAGATTAGCACCGCATAGATATGGCCAAGCGCAGACGTCATTACGCTGCGCAGAGCGCCAACTGGGTCATTGGGGTGTCTTCTTTTTGTAACTGTGCACTTTATTTCTCTATGAGCACAAGACATGTCAGCCTCCTTTTATTAATAGCGGGACAAGAAAATAGGTATGAAGTGGTTAAGGAGAACAAGGGTTCATCAATGGTGATGGTGAAACAACTGGGCAGTTGTGCATCCGTCACTGGCAGTAAAAGTTTACATGTTCCAGGCTGCGTCTTCAGCGGAAGTATTAGCACAGGCAACTAAGAGTGAGCTAGTTCTGATGAAAGGTCATCTACCTGAAATGTTAACTCTGTTTCTCTCTCCACAGATGCTGCCAGACCTGCTGAATATTTCCAGCACATTCTGTTTTTATTTCAGCTAAGAGTGAGTTCCACATCTTGTCGTTCATTTTGGGTCAGAGCTCAGTTGAAATATACCTGAATCAGATGATCTCTGACATTCATGGCATCCTGAGGAGACCCTCAAGCCTCGTGCCAAGCCTGGCCACCCCACTGTGCAGACAGGGCATCTCGGTGTTCTGCCTCTTCCCCCTCCACCTCCTCTTTCATGTCCTGCTCCTCCTCTTCCTCCAATGAGCTGTGTCCTTCCAAGGCCTCACTGTCCTCAAGATCCACACCTTTCTGGAGGGCCATGTTATGGAGAGCGCAGAGAACAACCACAATGAGCAACACCCTTGAAGGTATGTATTGCAGGGTGCAACCCAACCAGTCCAGGTACCAGAACCGCATCTTCAGAAGCCCGATGGCCTGCTTGATGGTGGTCCTAGTGACCAGATTGCTCCGGTTGTATCACTTCTGTGCCTCTTGTCTAGGGCTTTCACAGAGGGATGAGTAGCCATCTCTTCAAGGGATATCCCTTGTCGCCTAGAATCCATCCACAGAGTTTGGGGGGGGGTTGGTGGAGGAAGGAGTCATGGCAGCTGTCAGAAAAGCAAATGCACACATGGAGGAAACTCTTGTTATGGTCACAGACCAGCTGAACGTTGAGGTAGTGGAAGCCATTCCTGTTGATGAATCTCACTGGCTGGTCACTGAGTGCCTTGATGGCCACATGGGTGCAGTTGATGATTCCCTGCCTCTGAGGGAGTCCAGCAATGGTGGCAAAACCCACTGTACTCTCTTCCTGTGAGGCCACATCTGTACGGAATTGAATGTACTGTCCAGCTCTGGTAAAGAGGGCCTCAGTGACCTGCAGGATGCAGTGGTGTGCAGCCATTTGGGAGATGCCACCAAGGTCCGCAGCTGATCCTTGAAAGGGGCCAGAAGCGAAGAAGTTCAAGGCCACAGTGACTTTGATGGCTACTGGCAGGGCATGATGAACAGTGCTGCAAGGTGTGAGGTCTTCTGTGACGAAAGCACAGATGTCTGTAACCATCTGCTTGGAGAGTCACAGTCTTCTGCAGCACAGGTTCTCGATTATCTACAGGTAACTCTTTCTTGGTCGCTAGATCCTATGCTGAGGGTATGTCCTCCGTGTCCTTCCTGCTCCCTGTCCTATGCCCTCCTGAATTCCGCAGCTCTGTCCTTCCTGCGGAGAGTGTTGCTCCTCATCGCCAATGGGCCCAAAATATGAGAGTTGTGCCCCCTTTGCCAGCTACAGCCTTCCTTCTGCGCAGGTGGCCCCCAAATTGTGTTTGACAGCCTTGCCCCTTCCACTTATGCCTCCATGATGCCAGGAGGGTGATGACCCCCTGCATTGCCCAAGGGCTTACTGCCCATTCTCCTTGGCCCTTACACTGAGCCGACTGTACCTGTCTCCCAAAGTCCCCTCTGCGCCATTCACCACTGTGTGTCCACCTCCATTCAGCTGGTCTACCCCAGACAACACAAGCAGCCAGTGCGCCTCCTGTGAAAATCACAACATGCCCATTAACGAGCCTCAATGAGCTCCTTAACAATGTTAATTGGTCTTTGTAATGGATTGCCAGGAGCTCATGGTCGCCCTCCCCCCCCGTCATAGTTAAACTCGCCGGCGCTGGGATGGCACCAGAAAACCAGCAAGTTGGCTGGTGCCGGTATTTTCGTCCCCTGCATGCCTCCGTTTACACCCCCGAAAATTCAGCCCTTTGTGTCTGTCTTCACAGTGAATAACACAGAAACTTTACTAGAAATAGTGGGGAACTAAGGGTCTAATGAGAATGAGGAACTTGCAATAATTAATATTAGTAAATAAAGGGGACATAATATACTGGTAATGTTGCTGGACTAGTAATCCAGAGGCCTGGACTAATCCCACGACACCAGCTGGTAGAATTTAAATTCAATTAATTAATAAATCTGGAATAAAAAGCAAGTCTCAGTAATGATGTCCATGAAACTACCCGATTGTTGTAAAAACCCATCTGGTTCATTAATGCCCTTCGGGGCAGGAACTCTGCTGTCCTATCCCTGTCTGGCCTACAACACAGGACTACATGCATGATAAACAGTGGAAGCAGCATGCGATAGACAGAGCAAAGCGATCCCACTCAGATCAAAGCTCTGCAGTCCTGCCACATCCAGTCATGAATGGTGGTGGAAAATTAAACAACTAACCGGAGGAGTTGGCTCCACAAACATCCCCATCCTCAATGATGGGGAGCTCAGCACATCATTGCAAAAAAAAAGGCTGAAGCATTTTCAACCATCTTCAGCCAGACGCGCCGAGTGGAAGATCCATCTCGGCCTTCTCCTGAGGTCCCCAGCATCAGAGATGCCAGTCTTTAGCCAATTAGATTCACTCCACACGATATCAAGAAACAGCTGAAGGCACTGGATACAGCAAAGGCTGTGGGCCCTGACAACATTCCGGCTGTAGTACTGAAGACCTTGGCTCCAGAACTAATCATGCCCTTAGCCAAGCTGTTTCAGTACAGTTACAACACTGGCATCTACCCAACAGTGTGGAAAATTGCCCAAGTATGTCCTATCCACAAAAAGCAGGACAAATCCAATCTGGCGAATTACCACCTGATCAGTCTACTCACTATCATCAGCAAAGTGATGGAAGGTGTCATTGGCAGTTATATGAAACCACACTTACTCAGCAATTACCTGCTCAACGATACTCAGTTTGGGTTCTACCAGGGCCACTCGCCTCCAGACCTCATTACAGCCTTGGTCCAAACATGGACAAAAGAGCTGAATTCTATAGGTGAGGTGACAGTAACTGCCCTTAACATCAAGGCAGCGTTTGACTGAGTGGCATCAAAGAGCCATAGCAAAATTGAAGTCAATGGGAATCAAGGGGAAAACTCTCCATGGTTGGAGTCGTACCTAGCACAAAGGAAGATGGTTATGGTTGTTGGAGGTCAATCATCTTAGTCCCAGGACATCACTGCAGGAGTTCCTCGGGGTAGTGTCCTAGGCCCAACCATCTTCAGCTGCTTCATCAACGCCTTCCCTCTATCATAAGGTCAGAAGTGGGGATGTTCACTGATGATTGCACAGAGTTCAGTCCCATACAAGACTCCTCAGATACTGAAGCAGTCTGTGTCCATATGCAGTAAGACCTGGACACCAGGCTTGGGCTGATATGTGGCAAGTAACATACATACCACACCAGTGCCAGGCAATGACCTTCTCCATCTCCCCTTGACATTCAACAGCATTACTATCACTGAATATCCCACTATCAACATCCTAGGGCTACCATTGACCAGAAACATAACTGGACCAGCCATATAAATACAGTGGCTACAAGAGCAAGTCGGAGGCTGGGAACTCTGTGGCGAGTAACTCACCTCCTGACTCCCCAAAGCCTATCCACCATCTAAGAGGCACAAGTCAAGAGTGCGATGGAATACTCTCCACTGTCTGGATGTGTGTGGCTCCAACAACACTCAAGCTCAACACCATCCAGGACAAAGCAGCCCACTTGACTGGCACCCCATCCACCACCTTAAATATTCACTCCCTCCACCACTGGCACATAGTGGCAGCACTGTGTACCATTTACAGGATGCACTGCAGCAACTTGCCAAGCCTCCTGAAATAGCACCTTCCAAACCTGCGACCTCCACCACCTAGTAGGACAAGGGTGGCAGATGCATGGGATCACCACCACCTGCAAGTTCCCCTCCAAGCCACACACCATCCTGACTTGGAACTATATTGCAGTTCCTTCACTGTCACTGGGTCAAAAACCTGGAACACCCTTTCTAACAGCACTGAGTGTACCTACACCACATGAACTGCAGCGGTTCAAAACGACGGCTCACCACCACCTTCTCAAGGGCATTTAGGGATGAGGAATAAATGCTGGTTTTGGCAGTGATGCTCACATCCCAAGAATGAATAAAAAAGAAAAAGTACTGGACAAATTAATGGAACTGAAAGCCGACAAATCCCCAGCAGCTGATGGCCTACATCCTAGGATTCTCAAAGAATCCTTTGAGATTCTTTCTCAAGGTAGAGAAAGTCCTGTTTGTGATCTTTCAAAATTCCCTAGATTTTGGCATAGTCCCAGTGGATTTGAAATTAGTGAATGTAACACCGCTATTCAAGAAAGGAGAGAAAACAAGGAACTACAGGCCAGTTAGCCTGACATTAGTCATTGAAAAAATGTTGGAATCCATTATTAAGGAAGTGGTAGCAGGGCACTTAGAAAATCATAATATGATTATGCAGAACATGGTTTTATGAAAGGGAAATCTTGTTTGACAAACTTAGAGTTTTTTGAGCATGTAGCCAGCGGGAAAGATCAAGGGGAACCAGTGGATGTAGTGTATTTGGATTTTCAAAAGGCATTTGATAAGGTGCCACACAAAAGGTTGTTGCACAAGATAAGAGCTCGTGGGGATGGGGGTAATGTATTAGCATGCATAGAGGATTGTTTAAAAGACAGAAAACAAAGAGTAGGAATAAATGGGTAATTTTCATATTGACAGGCTGTTACTAGTGGGGCACTGCAAGGATCAGTGCTATTTTGCTGTTGTCAAATAACTGAGCATGCCTGAGACTTGTTCTTCAGCGCAGGTTTCCTATGTATTTCCATGCATTAGTTGCTTCACACACAACAAATCATATCTGCACACTCACCACTCACAGCAGTATCCCAGTATCATGCCACATGTTCCATCCAATACAAGGCATTCTTGGACTTTCAGGTGATCTTATCAAAAGATAAAGGTGAGTGTCTGTCTGAAGATCTTTGCTTATCGCCCCCTGCATGGTCCCAATGTTTCAGGTAATGGCCAGATTGTCAAATTAAGTTCTCTTAAAAAGTTCATAGGCAAGGAGACAAAAATCATATATTCCCAAGTGTTAACACATTTTGCTGCTTTGTTCCGTATTTTAGATGATCCTTTATTTTCTCAAAAATAACCTACTAAATTGTGCCTGATGTTTTATTATTTCAAAATTATTGCTAATTCAAATAGCAATGTTGTTGGGCTGACAGATTTTGTCAATGTTCACTTCCACCTCCCAAAAGAATTTTTTTTTTGATACTCAGGAAACACCTAGACTGCTTTTCATTAGCTTTTCTTTGAATTAAAATTTGATTATCCCCTTAAACTTCAGGTAAAATTTCCCTTTGCTTTGAAATAGCAACTCATATCGATGTATTTTATCAATTCAAATCTCAGAAACAATGATGCCCAGGCTTGGTGGTTTTACATTGTGTTTTACATTAAGGATAGAAGTGTTAGCAACTAGTTTAGAGGTAATTTCCATATCTCCCCTTCTCAAGCACTTTGGCTTGGGTGATAACAAATGGCCTGAATGGGTTAAGGCAAAGCCTTTAGTCCAAATTGTCATCATGCTGTGACATTTGATGTCTGCAGACAAATTCTTAAAGCTGTTCGATCTCCTGTTGCAGTATCTGAAATCACATGGCCCTGGAAACCATTGACAGCTGTTTAAAAAAAACCCCACAAAGAATCCAATCTGGCTTTGGCCAAGAGCCCAATGAGATCATGTGCCCAATCATATCTATCAATTTAGAAACTTAAAATTTTAATAAGGCCAATATATAAATTTAAACTCAGTTGTGTGATAAATTAAAAAAATAAAAAATAAGCTGTCAGCTGAATGGATAAACTTCTCAGCTTGTTTGCAAGAAGGCGGAGTGAAACATTCTCAGATGCACACAATTACGTCACTTCACGTAATTTTTTTTGAAAAAATCTTTCCCAATTGAAAAAGAACCAAACACCATTATAAACTTTTTTTTTTTTAAAGTCATTTGGTATCTTTTCTTCAACTTGCCTAAATTGTATCCTTAGGGATTAAAAACGACAGCAATCATTAGTAATATTATCAAGTTCAAAGGTAAACATTCTCATCAGGGAAGGCAGCAATTTTAGATTAAACTCCAATTGTTTCCAAACTTTTTAGCTTTTTTGGAGGATGTTTCAAACTCTAAATCTTATTGGTACAACCAAGATGATTAAACAACTAGAATCACCTCAAATATCCCAAATTCCTATTCACACCATTAAACATTTAAAACTGTCAATTTGCATGCATAGCCTTGTATGTGAAGTTAAAGGTTCCCACATATTTTAGCATAATAACCAGAATTTCACTGTGACCACAATGAAATTCAAGTTTTCACAACTTAACGGGTTAGTTAACTTTAATAATTCCAATTTAATTCAAACCAAAACTTATTAACTAACCACAGAATAGAATAGCATGTGCTTCAAAAAGAAAAGATAAATTATGTAACTTTTCCTGACTAATTAAACTAAAGAAAAATAAAATAAAAGAAAAAGTTACCTTTCACAGTTTAAAAAAACCTTCAACATTCTTACAACAAAAAGAGTTGAAAAGCTTGTGGGCTGTAAGCATTCATACCAGTGTTTGAAAGAAACAACGCTGCAACCTTGCAGTCTTAAAAGTAGAAAGGGGGACAGAGGGCTGGAATTTAAGAGCCTGCCGCCGATCTCAGCGAACAGCTCAAAAAATGACGGCCCGCACACCAAACAGCCGCCACGATCTGAAGTGCATGGCTCAATCACATGGAGGGCGCGGGCTGTCTGTCCCCGGCAATGGCGTCAGCTGCCTGTGCACAGGCTCTAGCGCCATTTTTAAAGGGCAGCCAGCCATGCAGGCATACTTTAAATTTTTAAAGAAAGATCCCTTAAAATTAAATAAATAAATTTCTTATGCCCCTTTCCCACCCCATGCCAAAAACAATTGCAATAACTATTTGCCCTTCACCCCCCACCCCCCCCCCAAAGCACTTACCATTTACATCTGACCTACCCCCACCAAACTGCACAAAGATTAAGGTGCAACCCTTCCCACCATCCATACACCTATTGCGTGTATTTGACCCCGTCCTCACTCCTCGGCACTGACAAACCTACCTCCTCCCCCCTGCCCACCAGTGTGGTGCCTCGTTTCCCCAGACGGGGATCTGAAGGCACGGGAATGCCAGCCGCCATGCGGATAATTGCAGTGGGCCCTCAACATTCTCAGGTAAGTATATTTACATTTATTAATTTGAATATTTAAATTGTAGTCCCGTCACCAGACGGCAACGGGTGGGGGGCGCCGCCTCGGTGCCTCGCCGCTGCTGGGAGGATCGACAGCAGGACCCAGCCCGATCCTCCCAGCATCGAGGTCCATGGCAGGCCTCATCTGCAGCCATCTTCAGGCTCCCCCACCACAGTACCCAACGCCTGGTGGAGAACAAACTCCAGACCAGAATCTTCCCCAAATCTCCGTTATTCCCTTACAGATTAATTTATTCTTTTTCTCACTTAAACCAACTTTCTGATGTTTGCTACTTAACATCATTAGGAAAAACAGTCAGTAAGACTGCAAAGAAAGCAAGAGCAGTTTTTTTTACACTCTAGTCCAATTAAAACAAAGTTGTTTGAAAAGTTCAAACTGGATTTCTGCCAGACATCTTAGCAAACTAGCTTCAAGGCTGAAGCTTATCTTTTACAAAACAAACTCTTCAATGCCTTTCACAGTTGCAAACTAAATCGTTAGTCAAAATAAATCCACACCAGCATCTTTAACTTAAAATGTTATTCAGTTTTCATATTCTTCAAATTCTGGGTGCACAATCTTAAATTGAAACGGACAAACTCAACAATCACTTTCCTACTGTATGCAAATTAGAAATATTGGGCTGGATTCTAGAGTCCTCGCTATCGGGATCCGTGATGGGGATGGGGGCGGGGAGGGTGCCTGAAGATGGTCCAGGATGAAGACCGCCACAGACCTCGACACCGCAGGGCCTGGCGCAATATTGCAGGTGGTGGTGACGCCTCATGGCGGCTCCCCACCACCCTGCCGCTTGGCGACAGAACTGCAATTTTCATATTTAAATAAATTAAAACACCTGTATTAATCCTGTCGCCTCCTGAAGTCCTGCCGCAATCTTCACCCTGGCAGCTAGCTCTGCCTCGCCTTCGGATACCCATCCGGGGAAACAAGGCACAACAAGGGGGGGAAGAGGTAACTTTCTCAGTGTGGTGGAGGGGGGAGGTGGGTGGTGGGGTCAAATTAACATCGTGGGTGTTGGGGATGGTGGGAAGGGTTATAGTTTAAAGCTTGTGCAGTTGCGGGGGGGGGGGGCGGGGTGTGGGGAGAGGTCAGATGGTAAATGTCAGATGACACAATTGCCGTGGATGTCCCCTCCACTTGATCGGCAGGGGTGGGGACAGGCCATCCCGGATATTTAAATGAGCCGTCACACTTGGAAGCTCGGCAGCTCTTTGGCGTGCGGCCCGCACAGGCAAGACGCCATTCTTTTCACCACTGCCAATTTCGGCAGCGGGCATATAGAATTCAGCCCACTGATTCCTATAATGGGTTATGAACTCAAGGTGCCAAATTTTTTGTGATATTCCCAGGTCTTGAGCCCGAGGAAAATTTAAAGTTTCAACTGGTTCAAAACCACAACATGACTCAAGTTTCTTACATACATACATAGAGGACAAGAAATGACCTTACGCTTCCAACATTAAAGACAAGACTACAAAGGGTTAACGACTTTTAGCTCTGCAGCGAAGAGTATAGGCACACAAACTTGAACAGCCTTTCATTTGCATGAAGCTTCCCACCACTCATGCACAGATACTGAAAACAAAATCCAGTCGCCTTTCCCTTAAAAATAGAACATGACAGTCATTCCTTTCTCACAGCAGTTTAACTTTTGTTGTGAGCCTTTTTCTTTACCTCTTAACCATTTACTCTAACCCAGAGTTTTCTTTTATGCCATTCTTTTACAACATTTGAATGCTCTAACTCCACATTCTCCTCCACAATGTCTTTTCTTCCTCTCATGTACCCTAACTTTAACCCTCCTCACTCATATTTTTCTCTTTCTTCTTGTAACACCTTCAACAACTTATTAACCACGGCCTCTCTGTCATCCTCTAATAACTGGCTTTTTAGATATTGAATTTTGTGTCACCGGCCCTTATGTAAGACAAAAATTGTAATGTGGCGCCCCCATGCGAAAATGTTGGGCACCCCGCTTCAAGCCTTTAACATTGGGTTTTAAAATAACCTAGCGGCAAAAGTAATTCAAATTAGCATTGCATACTATTTTGCTTACTAGCTCGCTAGCTAATACAGTTGTGCTGCTCCCCATTGATATTTGTATGCTTAGCTCCTTTATTTATAGGGAGAAATGTGTTTTAAATTGGACTGTGTTTCGATGGCATTCAATTGGATATATACTTTATATACAGATTAATCGGCCCCATATCTGAGGTTGAGTCAATAATTTTGTCACACGTCCGTGGTGCAACATGTTGGTGCCTATCCCTGTTCCCAGCAACACCAGGCGGCCTCCCTGCAGCTGGCAGGGGGGTGCCTCCTGCTTGGGCAAATGCTGCCCCTGTGTGAACACACCCAAACCCACTCTCAACAGCCACACCCCCCCCCCCCAAACTGACTGGTCCCGGCAAGCTCACCCCCACTTACCTGCAGTCCAAGGCACCATGGCTGCTTCTGATTCCAGGTCTACTGCAGATCCATCAGTTGCCACTGCTCCCAGTGGTACTGCTGAGCTGTTGACCCTCTGATTGGCTGGTAGCTCTTGGAGGTGGGATCCCCGTCTTTAAAGGGACTCCAGCACCAGGCAGTTAACTGCCTGAGCATCGTAAAATGCAGCTGGGGGTCCCGAAAACAGCCGAGGCAGGGTTCCCCTAGCCTTTCTGGCCCAGCGTCGGGACCTCCACTACCTGCATAAAATCCAGCCCAATGCTTCAGTTGAGGCCGAACCAGAGTTTTATCAAAGTTCATCATAACTTCATTGCTTTTGTCCTCTATGTCTCTATTTATAAAACCCAGGATCCCATATGTTTTTTTAACTATTTTCTCAACCTGACCTGCCATCTTCAATGATTTGTGCACATAAACCTCAGGTCTCTATGTTCCTGCACTCACTTTAGAATTGTGCCCTTTATTTTATGTTGCTTCTCCTCATCCTTCCTACCAAAATGTACCATTTCACACTTCTCTGCATTAAATTTCATCTACCACGTGCCCACCCATTCCACCAGCCTGTCTATGTCCTCTTGAATTCTCTTACTATCCTCCTCCCAGTTCTGTGTCATCTGCAAGTTTGAAATTGTGCCCTGCACACCCAAGTCTTGGTCATTAATATACATCGAGAAAAGCAGCAGTCCTACTATCAAACGCTCAGGAACTCCACTGTATACCTTCTTCCAGTCTGAAAAACAGCTGTTCACCACTGCAAGTGTTGCAACAGCCTGCAACAGGACCTAGATAGGCGAGCAGAATTGGCAGAGAGGTGGCAGATGGAATTTAATACTGACAAGCGTGAGGTGATGCATTTTGGCAAAAGAAATAGGGCGAGGCCCCTATTAATGGCACAGTTCTAAAGAGTTTGCATGAACAGAGGGGCCTGGGGGTGCATGTGCATCAATCTTTGAAGGTGGCAGGTCATATTGAGAGAGTGGTTAGTGAAGCAAATGGGATCTTGGACTTCATAAACAGAGGCATTGAATAGGGAAGTTATGCTGAATCTTTATAAAGCTCTGGTTAGGCCCCAACTGGACTATTGCATCCAGTTCTGGTCACAACACTTTAGGAAGGATGTGAGTGTCCCTGAGAGGGTGCAGAGCAGATTTACCAGAATGAATCCAGGGATGGGGGATTTTAGTTACAAGGTTAAGTTGGAAAAACTGGAGTTGTTCCCCTTAGAACAAAGGAGATTGAGGGGAGATTTAATAGAAATGCTGGAACTGCAGTAGGCCTGGAATCAGGTGCAGCCATGGTGCCTCGGACTGCAGGCACGTGGGGACAGACGCGTTGGGGCCAGTCAGACAGGTCCCAACAAGGGGGTGGGGGGTGTGTTCACATAGGAATAGGATCGAGGGGCTCAATGGCCTACTGCTGTTCCTTTGTTTAAGGCAGCCAGGATATGGTATTTTTTTTTAACAACTTGTTCCGCCACATTCTCCTTCCCAAAAATATCAACTGATCTCCCATTGCTTTAAAATAATAGCCAAAGGCCCGTCAGATTCCCTGAGGATTAACACATTTATGTAATTGTTCCTACATGGTGCAGTGTTCCACATTTCCGAGGAGGGAGATGGACTGATTGCTTGATGGAACATTTTTACACCTGAGGGGAGAGTGCCATCTACCAACTCTCGCGGGATTTCCCGAGCCAGCTCTCGCGGATTTCCCGAGCCAGCACTCGCGAGCCTTTGCCGCTCTCGCGAGGTTTGGCGCCAGGCCCCGCCATGTTGTGATGGTATTTTGGTTTCGCTTGGATCGGTGACGGCCGCGGGTAGGAGCGGCCGGGCCGGGTGGGTGGAGCCGGCGGCTATCTGATTGGAGACGGGGGTGGGGAGGAGCGGCGGTGACGGTAAGGAGGAGGGGGGCGGCTCCTCGGTGTTGTGGCACCACATCGCGCAACCTGGAGTGGTGGCGGGCAAGAGAGGAACCCAGCAGCGGGGCCCGGAATCCGCGACTGGCCGTACTGTGCAGTCCCGTTGTCACTGGGGGCTGTAAGCTCTTAATGTCGGTCACTACCACTACTACTTGGTGCAGGCCCCCTGTTAGTGTGGGTCGCTGTGGTCTGAGTTCCCTGTCCTAGGCCCCCTGTTAGTGTGGATCACTGGTTGGAGAACTCTGCCCCAGACCCCCTATTAGTATGGGTCAGGGTGGTTGGAGTACCCTGCCTCATGCCCCCTGGTAGTGTGGGTTAGTGGGTCTGGCGTACCCTGCCCAGGCCCCAAGTGCTCAATTTACACACTTTGCACCTTTTGGGCTTAGCCGTTGAAACTGCTTGTGAGTTGCTATTTGCCCAGAGAGTCGGGATATTGTCAGTTATTGTAATGACAAACTTTGTATTATTCCCCTGGGGGTGCGGAGATGTGAGCTGCTTGTGTTTGTAGTTGAATTGGATTGAAGTTGACTTGCCTAACGATGGAAGATTTAACCTAGTCTGTCCTAACGTCTGGTCTCAGTAACCCACTGCTTGAGCTTACCAAGTCTTCAGTACTTCTATTACAACCCAGCTTGTCTCATTATTGAGCCCAGGAAAGGTAGACCAGTCTAATATAAAAGCAAAATACTGCGGATGCTGGAAATCTGAAATAAAAACAAGAAATGCTGGAACCACTGAGCAGGTCTGGCAGCATCTGTGAAAAGAGAAGCAGAGTTAACGTTTCGGGTCAGTGACCCTTCTTCGGAACCCTTCCCGAAGAAGGGTCACTGACCCGAAACGTTAACTCTGCTTCTGTTTTCACAGATGCTGCCAGACCTGCTGAGTGGTTCCAGCATTTCTTGTTTTTATTTAAGGTAGACCAGTCATTGTGGGGTTATGACTCTTGACTACTCTGCTGCAGATGAGCCAGCTAACCAGTGCCCTCGTAGTTTGATCCTACCTGGGCGAGCAGCAGGATGCTGGTCAAGCTCCAGTAGGGCCTACTTGGGGATTCCTAACCCTTGTTTTTTCTCAGTCTTTACCTAAGCTGATTGGACACTGAACACATTGATTTAGATGTGTTTGTTACCCTACTGATCAAAATAAATATAAAATTATAGAATCTTACAGCATAGAATGAGGCCATTTTAGATTAGATTTAGATTAGATTAGAGATACAGCACTGAAACAGGCCCTTCGGCCCACCGAGTCTGTGCCGAACATCAACCACCCATTTATACTAATCCTACACTAATCCCATATTGCTACCAAACATCCCCACCTGTCCCTATAATTCCCAACCACCTACCTACACTAGTGACAATTTATAATGGCCAATTTACCTATCAACCTGCAAGTCTTTTGGCTTGTGGGAGGAAACCGGAGCACCCGGAGAAAACCCATGCAGACACAGGGAGAACTTGCAAACTCCACACAGGCAGTACCTGGAATCGAACCCGGGTACTAATGGTGTTTGTGCTGGCTCTAACCAGTTGGTCCCGCTCCCCTCCTCTTTGCCATAGTCTTACAAATCTTTCATTTTCAAGTAACTTTGAAAGTTATTGAATCTGCTTCCACCTTCAGGCAGTGCATTCCAGATCATAATTTGCTAACAAAAGTTCTCCTCGTCTCCCCTTGGTTCTTCCAATTATTCAAAATATGCATTGTAGTTGGTGTTACCTTTGTAGGATTTTTCATCTTCTTGGTAATGATTATGCTTGTACATGGTGAATGATACTAACTTTTGTGTTTGTCACATTGATTGCAAACCCTTTTCCACAAAAGTCTCTTACTTTTTCTTAGACATTGTGACATTTTTAAAGAAAGAAAAAAAGACTTGTCGATATAGCTCCCTTCAGGACTTAACAACCAATGAAATATTTTTGGAGTGTAGTCACTGTTGTAATGTAGGAAATGCAGTAGCCAATTTGTGCACAAGCTCCCACAAGCAGCAGTGTGGTAATGATCAGATAATCTGCTTTTATTGAGGTTGGTTGAGAGATAAATATTGGCCAAAGCACCTTGTTCTTCACAATAGTGCCTTGGAATATTTTGCATCTACCTGAGAAGGCAGACAGGGTCTTGGTTTAACATCTTATCCAAAAGATGGCACCTCCAATAGTGCAGCACTCCCTTGATACTACTGGAGTGGATTTGAACCCACAAACACTTTGACTCCAAGAGGTGTATGCTACTGCTGAGCCATGGCTGGCATTTGACTGGGCTGTTATTTCTATGAGCCTTATGCCTGTAGTAGACTCAGCTCAATGTGATTGGATGAGGAGGGGTAATAGCCCAGGCTCTTTGTGAAAGGTGAATCTTGAATTGTACACATGCAGTATTTTGTACTTTTATTTAGTCCAAACTGCATGGAAAGTTGTAAACTTGTTGCAGTCTAGTGAATACATTTCTGGAATTATTGCCTTGTTTGTGTTCTGTTAAATTCTTTTGGCCATCATAGAACGTCCAGCATCAGAACTGAGCAATCAGCCCATCAAGTATGTGCTAGTATTTTTGTACACATGAGCCACCTAGAAAAATCCCATTGCCCCTTTAATGCTCTTCCATTTCCAGCAATGATCTAATTCCATTTTTAGAGAACTTATTGGCTCTGCTTTGGGCATGGTTTGTGGCAGAGAATTCAGTTTCTACATAGTAAATTTTTTAGTCTCCACTTTAATTCTTTGTCTGATTATCTTAAATCAGTATCCTCTAACCACCATTTCGATGATCAGTGGAAACGCTATTTAACCGGTGTAATCGTGAAGATTTCTATCTGCTCTCCTGCGGGCAGAGAAGGTTAAGGGGATATTTAATAGAGGTGTTCAAAATTAGATGTTATTTTGACAGTAGATAGAGAGAAACTGTATCCCTATTTAGTAACTCGAGGACACATATTTAAGATAATTGGCAAAGGGAGATGAGGGGAAATTCTTCTTGTGCCGCGGGTTCTGATGATCGGGAATGCATTGCCTGAAAGGGTGGTGGGAGCATATTCAATCGTAACATGCAAAGGGGAATTAAATATAAGCTTGGAAAGGAAAAGAACTGCAAGGCTATAGGAAAGAGATGGGGAATGGGGCTAATTGAATAGCTCTTTCCAAGAGCCAGAACAGGCACAGTGGGTTGATTGGCCACCATCTATGATGTAAGGTTCTGTGGTCTCCCCTTGACCTGCTGAGCTCCAGTGAAGAAGCCTGAACTTCCTTCATATCTGGAACTCTTTATCCCTGGTAACATAGAAAATAGGAGCAGGAGTAGGCCGTTCGAGCCTTCTCTGCCATTCATTATGATCATGGCTGATCATCCAACTCAGTAACCTGTTCCCGTTTTCCCCCCATATCCTTTGATCCCTTTTGCCCCAAGAGCTATATCTAACTCCTTCTTGAAAACATACAATGTTTTGGCCTCAGCTGCTTTCTGTGGTAGTGAATTCCACAGGCTCACAACTCTCTGGATGAAGAAATTTCTCATCTTAGTCGTGAAAGTTTTACCTCAAATCTTTAGACTATGACCCCTGGTTCTGGACTCCCCCACCATCGGGAACATCCTTCCTGCATCTACCCTGCCAAGTCCTGTTAGAATTTTATAGGTTTCTATGAGATCCCCCACCCCCCCCTCATTCTTGTGAACTCCAGCGAATATAATCCTAACCGACTTAATCTCTCTACATACGTCAGTCCCACCATCCCAGGAATCAGTCTGGTAAACCTTCGCTGCACTCCCTCTATAGCAAGAACAGCCTTCCTCAGATAAGGAGACCAAAACAGCACACAATATTCCAGATGTGGCCTCACCAAGGCCCTGTATAATTGCAGCAAGACATCCCTGCTCCTGTACTCTAATCCTCTCGCTATGAAGGCCAACATACCATTTGCCTTTTTTATCTCCTGTTGCACCTGCATGCTTATCTTCAGCGACTGGTGTACGAGAACGCCCAGGTCTCGTTGCATGTTCCCCTCAGTTGATAGCCGTTCAGATAATTTGCCTTCCTGTTTCTTCTAGCAAAGTGGATAACCTCACATTTATCCACATTATACTGCATCTGCTATGTATTTGCCTACTCACTCAACTTGTCCAAATCACCCTGAAGCCCCTCTGCATCTTCCTCACAACTTGCCCTCCCACCCAGTTTTGTGTCATCTGCAAATTTGGAGATATTACATTTAGTTCCCTCATCTAACTCATTAATATATATTGTGAATAGCTGGGGTGCTAGCACTGATCCCTGCGGTACCCTAATGAACCTATCCTCTACCCTTTTCATTGCTTTTATACCCTCCTTATAATGCAGGGCTCAAAACTACAAAATAGACCAACTGTGGACTATCAACCGTTTCATACAAATTCCTTTTACATTCAGATACAAAATCACAAATTTCTTTTGTCTGACCTTATCTACTTGCACTGATATCTTTAATGACTAGTGTATCTGCACACCAAGGCCCCTTGCTCCTCTATCCCATTTAAAATCTTACAGTTTATTTCCTTTCCTGATTCTTGCTTTCAAACAATATCACTTGACGTTTTTCTACATTGAACTGCATCTGCCACCTGTCTGTCCATGCTGCCTCTCTACCTCAGCCCCCTTGCTGTCTTCCCATGATCCTCAGTGTAATTTGCTATACCTCCAAATTTCTTGTCATCTCAATACTGATGCCTCAATTCCTAAGTCCAGGTCATTCATATGTGAATAATAAGAGCAATTCCAACATAGATCCCTGTGGAACACCACTGACCATATTTTTACTCATTGCTTTCTTCCTAATTCCCTTAATTTCAAGTGGCAGTATCTTTCCTCGAAATCTCTTGTGCATATTACATTTTATTTTAGATCCATCTGAAGTACACCCACTTCATTTCCTTAATCTTTCCTTTCTGTTATTTAATAATTCTAGAAGGTTGATCAAGTTCGACCTGCCTTTTGGACATTTGTGCTGACTGACCTTGGATTAGCACAATTTTCTGTAAGTACTTTTTTTCCTATATTGTATCTTGGCAACAACGAAACTGGCACATATTTCCTTTCCACATAGTTTTAGTAAATTATAGTTATAACCTCCGTCCTTGGGATCCTTGGATATAAATTATTAGGTCCCTGTGATAGTCCCATCATTCTTTCAGTAATACCCCCACAAATACTTCTGCACCCACCTCTGGCAGTTCTGCAATCCCATTATCTCCCTCTTCTGTGAAAACTGAGAGAAAATACTTAATGTTTCTACTGTTTCTTCACTCTCCATGTCAGTTTTGCCTTCTCCATCTATTGGCAGTCAGTCTTGCCCCTACCTGATTATCTTAACTTTTTGCTTCTAATGAGCTAATAGTCTTTTTATTGCCCTGTGTATTTAGTTTATTTTCTCCCATGTTGTTTTTTAATTTTCTATTATATTTTGTATGCCCAGGCTTTTTCTAATGTTTGCTCTCTAAATGCTAAATGGTTGTTAGCAACATTGAAGTTCACACACAAGGAGGCCATCTTTCTTGCTGTTTAGAACAATCCCAAAATAATCCAGCTACCCTCCACAGTCTTGTATCTTTCTCTAGATTTTTTTTTTAGATTTAGAGATACAGCACTGAAACAGGCCTTTTGGCCAACCGAGTCTGTGGCGACCATTGACCACCCATTTATACTAATCCTACACTAATCCCATATTCCTACCACATCCTCACCTGTCCCTATTTTCCCCTACCTATACTAGGGGCAATTTATAATGGCCAATTTACCTATCAACCTGCAAGTCTTTTGGCTGTGGGAGGAAACCGGAGCACCCGGAGGAAACCCACGCAGACACAGGGAGAACTTGCAAACTCCACACAGGCAGTACCCAGAATTGAACCCGGGTCGCTGGAGCTGTGAGGCTGAGGTGCTAACCACTGTGCCGCCCAAATCTCTGTTTTAAATATCAAATTTTACCTTAACGCAATGGTTTCTGTTGCAACCACTCACTATGGCTAAATATTCCATGCTGCAGTAAGGCTCACTGTAAAGAAAATTCTCCTATCACCTCTCCTAATGTCTATTTTAACCCCCAGCCAGAGGAAATGGTCTTTTTCTATACATTTTATCAAAACATTTTAGATTAAAAAAGAAACTGAATTAAGTCTCCTCTTGGTCTTCTCCGCTCTGATGGAAACAGTACCAGTACCTCAAGTATTTCCTCATAAGTATATCTTCTCATCCCTGTTGGCATCCTGGTGAATCTATGCTGTACCCGCTCTCTGGTTCCAATGTTCTTTTTACCACGGGATCGCAAAACTGAACTGTTGCTTGGTACAATATGGTGCAGGGGGAAAGAGGGAAGGGGAGAGTTCAGAGGTTGAAAGTAGTAGTAATGGAGTTGGCTTTTTGCTGTGCTAAGTACTAGGTTATGTGGGAGGAAGAATATGGCTGTTGCTGAGTGTAAGAAAGTTTGCAGGTGTTGATTGGGTTGAGACGCTGGCTCCATGGACAGTATGTTTTCCATTGCTTAGTTTTTCTGTGGTCAGTTCTTGGTTTTATTATGTTAACTGGCCCCCTTACTCTTATTGCCCCAAAAGTGGAGGTTGGAATATTGTGATTGAGGGGTAAAATAAAATTCTTAAGAAGTACAGGGTGCAACATAAAGCCTCTTAAAACACAGACATGGGAGGATGATATGGAGAAGCAGGGGTTCGATGGAAAGGTCTGGCTGAGGATTGGTGTAAGGATATGCAGGTATAGATACTTCACGGCAATCGCAGTCTGACATTCTATATAGACCCAAAAATTGGATTATAGCGATGTGGAGTGGTTAGGGGGGAAAAAGGGAAATGAAGGGTTTGCAGAGATGGTTGTTGCTAAGGTCAGGACCTGATTATCTTTGAGGTGGAAAGAACTGTCAGTGAGCAGCTGTTGCCCAGTCATCCAAGATGAGATCTGTGCCTTGCTGCAGCATGATAGATCTTGCTGAAGTTTGCTTAGCAGTGCTACTCCTGCGTGTTCTTGCTCACTGCCAGAGGCCAGCCTGTTGCTTTGTACCTCACTATTGTTCCAGAAGCCTGTGCATTCTGCATGTCTCACTGTGATGTAGCTCATTTCCATTGTAAATCGGTTTGTGCTGCTGGTCTTGGCAGCATTAACTAAATTTTCAAAGGTCTTTCTTCAGATCACTTTGGGTAATGCTCTCGGCAGGTCTTGCTGTCGGTGGCTTTGTGTACTCCTTTCTCTGTCTATAAGGGTGAATTATTCAGGAAGGCAGGGCGTATTCGGTTCTTGTTGTTTGTCTTGCAGACTGTAATGGGAAATCCTGAAGGAGGGAGATGAGAAAAAATAATTTTTTCTTAACATGCAGGAGAGGAAGATTTTTAAGAATATATAAATGTCAGAAAATCATTTTGAGGAAATGGAGAGATGTTTGTTTGAAGGCAGTGGAGAGCGAAGGTAAGACGAGAGGGGAAAGTCAGAAATAATTTTTTTTTATATAGATTGTATAAATTTTAATATATATTTACTAATTCCCCTCTTGGTCATCTATGTAGACAAACTTCTTCTGAAATTGGGAGATGCAGTTGGGAGTACCAGGAGCAGGAGTCAGTCACATGGGAAGAATGAGTCAATCTGAGGTAAGTAAAGAAGAAAGACAGACTTGCAGTTATCTCGCACCTTTCATGACCTCAGGACACCCCAAAGCACTTTATAGCCAATGCCGTACGTCTTGAAGTGTAGTCCTGTTGTAATATAGGAAAAGCAGCAGCCAATATGTGCACAACAAGGTTCCACAAACAGAATTGTGCTGAGGACCAGTTCATCTGTTTTACTGATTTTGGTTGAGGGATTGGACAGCACACTGGGAAGAATTCTTCTGTTTTTCTTCAAAGTAGTGCCATGGGATCTTTTTAATATTCACCTGAGAGGCGGATGGGACCTCGGTTTAAAATCTCTTCCAAAAGGCGACACCTTTGACAGTGTGGCACCCCTTTAATAATGCAGTGGAGTGTTATTTTGAAATTTTGAGTTTGCCTTTGAGTAGCTTCATTTCATGTTTTAGGTTCAAAGCCTCAGTCTTTCTCAAAAGCCTGAGACTGAAGTTGATACTTTCCCCTGTTGAAAGGATTTTTTGCAGTGTGTTTTTTTAATCTTGCACTACGAGTATTCTCCTGAGTGCGAGTGGAAGGTTGACGTCCCTTTGTGTTCTCAACTCCCTGGAAGCTATAGTGCTAAAAGTAGCAACATTAAGCATGATACAAAGTGTGGCAGCAAGTGACTGAAGGTGGCAAAACTGACAGGAGACTTGTAGGAGATTCATAATATCTGCAAGACATCTAATATATAAAAACAATGCATTAGCTTGATTTTAGTTTAGTTCCTGCATCATACTTCCCTGTTGCACCTCAGGTCATGCTGTAAAAGCAAATATCTGTAAATTTCATGTGATCCACTCATGAAGTCTAATTAACACAAAAAAGTGAACAATTCAAAATAGGGGTGAGTGGGCATGCCTTCCCCCCCAGCCTGTTGACTACAGGCACAAAATATGCTTTCTCTTAGCCAATTTTAATTGTTAATTTGAAATTTATGAGTTTATCTTTGAGCAACTTCATTTAATGTTTTAGGTTCAAAGCCTCAGTCTTTCTCAAAAGTCTGGGACTGAAGTTGATACTTTCCCCTAAGATCTTACCCTGTTGAAAGGATTATTTGCAGTGTGTTTTCAATCCTGCACTACGAGTATTCTGCTGAGTACAAATGGAAGGCTGGTGTCCCCTCGTGCAAGTGTGTCCCTTTGTCCTGTACCAGTATTTCTGCTTGTTTTTGTCCAAAGAAAGCTTGAGAATGAATATTCAGTTGTTTTCCAGATAACTTTTATATTTGTTGTCATATTATCCTGTGATTAATCGAATGAAATGCTTAATTTTACTTCTCCTGGCCAATGTTTATCCCTTAACTAAGACCGAAGAAACAAATTATCTTGTCCCACTGACACCAATCTGACTATGACCTTACCATGTGCAAAATTGGCTGTTGTGTTTCCTACAATACAACATGACTACACTTCAGAAGTACTTTGTTGGCTGCGAAGCACTTTGGAACATTGTGAAAGGTGCTATATATCTAAGTCTGTCTTTCTAAGTCAGTCAGAGAGAGAAACACAAACAGATGGATGAGTCACAGCAATTGTTTTGTAACAACCAGGTGAGAAAGAGGTCTAGGGGTTCCCTTTCGGCCTTCACCTGGTCTTGCCATAACAGCGCTTAATTTTAAACACCATGTTTTTTTAGCTCCCCCTTGGTGAATCCTTGTTCACTACTTTCTAATTATAAGGCAACGAACCAGCACGAACAGGCTTTCTTAGAAGAAAAGTTGAAATTTATTAAACTTAAACTCTAATTCAGTTGGTGCCTACAGATACACGTATACCTGAAGAGTTTTTTGTTACAGTTCTTCAAGCTCACTGTGGAGTCCTTGATTGTAGGTAGATCTTGCTTTTCGTTGGGGCCCAGTATTCTTCTTAAACCTTGCTCGCTGTAGGTGACATTTCTCTCTTGGGGCTCATGCGTCTTCAGTGGATTCAAAGGTTTGAGAGAAAGAAATGGGAGCAGGCAAGAGAGATCTTCAGTCCAGGAGCAAACAGACGCACTCAGTTCAAACTGTTTGTACAATTCAGAAAACCTCGGGTTGCCAAGCAGGTTAGTCATGTGACTAACTGGTCTGACCACATCTTGGTTCTGTGGATTGTATCATCTTAGCAGGGCCTGGAATGCTCCTCTTGCACATAATACCTGGTGATCAAGATCCATTGTGGGTTGAATGTTTCAGGGATTGGTCCTTTGTCCTTCCAATCACCGTCTGTTAATATGCAAATGTATTTTCCAGCCACGGCTGATCTGTTTAATAAGTCCTTTCTTCATGCCAGTAAGGTTCAATGTTCCTGACAAAATTAATGTGCCTCATTCTGGGCAGGTTGGGGACAGTTTATTTTCACTTAACATTTAATTCCAAAACACTGATTGCAGAAAAGTTATTTATTTTTCTTAGTGGAATAATTCAGTGTATCTAAGCTTATCGTTTCAGGTTTTTTTTCCCCAAAATGATTTTAAACCTAGTTGGAAGAGCAATTTGAGTTACTGGTTTTGGCTTTGCTGACACTATTTTCATGTAGTTTTTGGGTTCTGCTGATTGGTTGCTGCCCACATCAATCATGGTAATTCCTTCTGAGTTGAATGAACATTTGCAGTGCTGTTTGTAAGCTCTGACCCTCCGGCACTGAAGTTGAAAAAAGCAAAGTTAAGAGTTCTGGTCTGGAATGCAGTACCTGAAAGGGTGGAGGAAGCAGATTTAATAGTAATAGTTTCAAAAAGGAATTGGATGTACACTTGAAAAGCAAAATTTTTCAGGGCTGTTGGGAAAGAGCAGGGTAATGGGACAAATTCTATGTGAAGTTACTGAATTCTTCTTGGGGAAAACCTAAAACCAGTGTAAACCATGAACTTTTGGGACTTTTATTTGAGACACCTGATTTTTGATGACTGACAGCAAGACTGGCCATTCAGACAGTTTGTCACCGGGCATTTTGTGTCCAGATACTTTCAAAGTGATCTAAAAACTGCTGACTGAATAAAACATTTTTGGTCTTGGGGTAGTTGGAGGGGGGAGAAGAAATAGCCATTACCAGTAATGTGATGGTCGGGACATTGCATTGCGTGTCCTGTCCTTTAACTTTTAGTTTGTCTCATTAGTGCCTCGATTCTAGCATAACAAGATTATGTGAAATTCTGTACTTAGATTTAAAGCACTAGCATGGAAAATAAGCATTGTGTATGGTCATAATGGAAAAAATAATTTTGTTTTCCCTTAAAACTACTGGAAATATATCTTTAAGAGCAAAAGCAGAGATTATGGCGTATACTATATTGTATGGCGTACAGTGAATATTGCTGTAAAAGATAGAATCATAGAATGGCCTCCTTCTGTGCTGTAACCATTCGCCCCATTGAGTCCATGTGGGCACGCTCAGCGCAGCTTAGCTAGTCCCACTCCTTGACGTACTCCCTTTAGCCCTGCAATTTTTTTGAACCAACAGTTGAATCATCTTCCACCACTCTTTGAGGCAGTGCATTCCAGATTGCAACCACTCACTGAGTATAAAAAAACATTTTTCCTCATGTTGCCCTTTGGCTCTTTTGCGAATCACTTTAAAACCATGTCCTCTGGTTCTCGACCCTTCTGCCAATTGAAATAGTTTCTCTCTCTTCTGTCTAGGCCCCTCATGATTTTGAACACTTCTATCGAATTCCCTGTCAACCTCCTTTTTTCTAAGGAGAACAACACAGCTTTTCCAATCCGTCCACGTAACTGAAGTCCCTCACCCCTTGAACTGTTCTTGTAAATTTTTTCTGCACCCTCTCTAAAGCTTTTATGCCCATAGAGTCGTACAGCATAGAAACAGGCCCTTCGGCCCACCGCATCCATGCCGACCATAATGCCTATCTATACTAATCCCACCTGCCTGCATAATTCCATATCCCTCTATGCCTTGCTCATTCAAGTACCTGTCCAGATGCCTCTTTAATGTCGCTACTGTTCCTGCCTCCATCACCTCCTCTGGCAGTTCATTCCAGATACCCACTATTCTTTGTGTGAAAAATTTACCTCTTTGATCCCCTTTAAACCTCCTCCCTCTCACCTTAAATCTATGCCCTCTAGTTTTAGTCATCCCTACCATGGGAAACAGACTCTGGCTATCTACCCTATCTATGCCCCTCATAATTTTATATACTTCTATCATGTCCCCTCTCAGCCTCCTTCGCTCCAAGGGAAACAGACCCAGCCTATCCAATCTCTCTTTATAACTCAAGCTCTCCAAACTAGGCAACATCCTTGTGAATCTTCTCTGCACCCTCTCTAGCTTAATCGCATCTTTTCTGTAGTGCAGCAACCAGAACTGCACACAGTACTCCAAGTGCGGCCCAACCAACGTTATGTACAACTGTAACGTGACATCCCAACTCTTGCCTTCGTCGGCCAAGGCATTTATAAGCATGCCATACGCCTCCTTCACCACCCTGTCTACCTGTGTTGCCACTTTCAGGGAACTATGTACTTGCACCCCAAGGTCTCTGCTCAAGAATGCTCCCCAGGGCCCTGCCATGCACTGTATATGTCCTGGCCTGGTTTAACTTCCCAAAATGCATCACTTCACACTTGTCTGCGTTAAATTCTATTTGCCATTTCCTTGCCCACTTTCCCAGTTGATCTATATCCTGTTGTAACCTTAGACAACCTTCTTCACTGTCCATTATACCACCAATTTTGGTGTCATCTGCAAACTTGCTAATCATGCCTCTTACATTCACATCCAAGTCATTAATATGTATGACAAACAACAGAGGGCCCAGCACCGATCCCTGCGGCACACCACTGGTCACTGGCCTCCAATCTGAAAAACAACCATCCACTACCACCCTCTGCCTCCTATCACCAAGCCAATTTTGTATCCAATTTGCTACGTCACCCTGGATCCCATGTGTTCGAACTTTCTGGACCAGTCTACCATGTGGGACCTTGTCAAAGGCCTTGCTAAAGTCCATGGAGACAACGTCCATCGCCCTGCCCTCGTCAATCTTTTTGTTACCTCCTCGAAAAACTCAGTCAAATTCGTGAGACATGATTTCACACGCACAAAGCCATGCTGACTATCCCTAATCAGACCATGCCTTTCCAGATGCATATAAATCCTGTCTCTCAGAATCCCTTCCAATAACTTTCCCACCACTGATGTAAGGCTCACCAGCCTGTAGTTCCCTGGCTTATCCCTGCTGCCCTTCTTAAATAAGGGCACAACATTAGCTATCCTCCAGTCTTCCGGTACCTCACCCGTGGCTAACGATGATACAAAAATCTCTTCCTAATGTACGGAGCCCAGAATTGGATACAGTACTCCAGTTGGGGATCGAATCGGTGTTTTATAAAGGTTCATCATAACTTTGTTGCTTTTGTACTATATGCATCTACTTATAAAACTCAGGAACCTGTTTGCCTTTTTAACCACTTTCTCAACCTGCCCCTGCCACCTTCAGTGATTTGTGTACATAAGACTTTGGGTGTCTCTGTTTTGCACCCCCTTTAGAATTGTGCCCTTTGGTTTATATCACTTCTCCCTGTTCAGCTACCAGCCTCTGTCCTCTTGAAGTTTATCACTATCCTTCTTACAATTAGCTGTACTTCCAATCTTTGTGTTGTCTGCAAATTTTTGCAATTGCACCATGTACACCCAAGTCTAATCATTAATATAGATCAAGAAAACAAGTGGTCCTAGTACTGACTCTTGGGGAACATCACTGTGTACCTTCCTCCAGTCCGACAAACAACCGTTCACTGCTTTCTGCTTCCTGTCACTCAGTCAACTTTGTATTCACGGTGCCACTGTCCCTTTTATTTCATGGGCTTCAGCTTTGCTGACAAGCCTGTTATGTGGCACTTTATCGAATGCCTTTTTGAAATCCATATACACCGCATCAACCATATTGCCCTCATCAATCCTATCTGTTACCTAATCAAAAAACTCAATCAGGTTAGTTAAACATAAACACAGAAAATGTTGGAAATACTCAGCTCTGGCATCATCTGTGAAGAGGGAAACCGTTAAAGTTTTAGGTCTGACCTTTTATCAGAACTGAGAAAGTTAGAAATGTAATAGGTTTTGAGCAATTGAAAAGGGGAGGGTGAGAAAAAGAACAAAAGGGAAGTTCTGTCATAGGGTGGAGGCAGGACAGATTAAATGACAAAAGGTTTCATGGTGCAAGGCCAAAGGGAGTGGTAATTGGATAAGTAAAGAAACAAAAGATGTGTCTAGAGGAGGTGTTGTGAACGGCATGATCCTGAAAAGCTACCTTATACTCTGGTCACTCTTCCCTAAATGTTCCCCTATTGACACTTGATCTGTTGATCCAACTGATTCCCAGAACTAGATGCAGCAATCCCTTCCTTGTTGGACTGAAAATGTACTGCTCAAGAAAATTCTCCTGAATTTGGATAATTGAAGACCCCCCCGCCCCCCCCCCCACTGCACATTTACTTCTCTATCTTTCCTACTAGTTGCTGGCCTATAGAATGCACCCAGTAATGTATTAGCACCTCTATTGTTCCTTAACTCGGAGAATACTTGGCATCAGGTGGCAGGACTATATCTCCAACACAGAAGTCCTTGAAGCGGCCAACACCCCCAGCTTATACACACTACTGAGGCAGCGGCGCTTGAGATGGCTTGGCCATGTGAGCCGCATGGAAGATGGCAGGATCCCCAAAGACACATTGTACAGCGAGCTCGCCACTGGTATCAGACCCACCGGCCGTCCATGTCTCCGTTATAAAGACGTCTGCAAACGTGACATGAAATCGTGTGACATTGATCACAAGTCGTGGGAGTCAGTTGCCAGCATTCGCCAGAGCTGGCGGGCAGCCATAAAGACAGGGCTAAATTGTGGCGAGTCGAAGAGACTTAGTAGTTGGCAGGAAAAAAGACAGAGGCGCAAGGGGAGAGCCAACTGTGCAACAGCCCCAACAAACAAATTTCTCTGCAGCACCTGTGGAAGAGCCTGTCACTCCAGAATTGGCCTTTATAGCCACTCCAGGCGCTGCTTCACAAACCACTGACCACCTCCAGGCGCGTATCCATTGTCTCTCGAGATAAGGAGGCCCAAAAGAAGAACTATTAGATCCTGTCCTTGACCCCTCCAGGACATCATTTCTCTTGAGATCCACTAGGTGTACATTAAAAGTCTTGTACCTGCACACAGTTCCTGTTGTGGAACATTTACTTCCCGTCAAGTCCCATTTTGTTGATTGACCTAAAGTAAGACAGCTTGGGGATTTTTGAATCAAGAATACCAATGAGTAACTATGCAGGATCAAAGTACAAGGAATCCTGAATGTCCAGTCAGGAGAACCAATCATCAAACGAAAAAGCAAAGAAACTGCAGATACTGGAAACACGAAACAAAAACAGAAAATGTTGGAAATACTCAACAGGTCAAGCAATGTCTTTGCTGTCAAGAGATGTGTTAATACTTCAGATGTAGAACTGGGTTTTGACGAAGGATCTATACCTGAAATGTGAACTCAGTTTAAAAAAAAAAAGGAGTTAGTGAGCCTATTAAGTGACTCAGAGCATATTCTTTGCTGTTTATTTCCTTCAGTAACTGAAATTTCTAAGTACAAAATAAGGTTTGTAACACAAGGGCATTAACAATGTACATACTTCACATGATTGAAGTGTACCACAAAGTTTTTTGCACCTTTTTGAATATTTTCATTTAATGTTTATACTAGCAGGAGCAGGCCAATTGACCCTCGAGCCTGTTCCACCCATTCAGTCAGATCATGGCCAATCCTTCAACTCATTCACACCGTCTGCACTATCCCTGTATCTCTTGATTCCTACAGTATCCAAAAATATACTCAACAACTGAACAGCTAAAGCTCTGGGGTAGAGAATTCCAAAGGTTTACAATCCTTTGAGTGAAGAAATTTCTCATCTCAGTCCTAAATGGCTGACTCCTTATTCTGAGACTAAGACCACTCATTCTGGACTCCCCAACTAGGGGAAATATCCTCCCAGCATCTACCCTGCCAAACCCCTGAAGAATTTTACATGTTTCAATGCGATCACATTTCATTCTCGAAAACTCTTAGCTCCGCTCTCCGCCTTGCCCTTTTCTAGTGCTCCACTCTCGGCCTTTTACTCGCCCTTTTTTAGTGCTAACAAGAGAGTATTACATTAAAGGAAGAGGTTTATAATGTTTCCAAAGTTGTATACTTGGAAGATCTCAGCGCTTCTCAATCTTGAACTTAAAATTTATATATTTGACCAATCTGAGTGTGTGCAGAGTGCACAATTTTCAAGAATGCTTCAACCTCAGTTAGTCTCTCCAACTGTGCCTCTGCAGCCCATAGCAGCATCTGTTTGGTTGTTGTCAAAATAATTTGAAGAAAAGATAAAGAACAGATTTCAGTCTGGTTTATTTTACATTGAGTGCTTTTTAAGAGTGTGTGTGTCCCACGCAACAGTCAGCAATGATTACATACTTGTCTGGTTTTATTTATGTTTGAATTACAAAGAATCTGTTTTTCTCAGTGGAAAAATTAAATAGCATCTCTAACAGTATTCATCCTTTTTGTAGTTTTCAATTGTAACCAGGTAATGAATGAATAGCTTTTCAACTCCACTTGAAAATATTTCTTTTTTTTAACTTCAGAAAACAAGTCAAGCTGAGAGAGAGAGCTGCAGAGACAAACAGTCAAATTGTTCACATTTATTCTCTGGAAACAGTAATTTGTTTTCGTAAGATTTGTTTATCCAGCTGCAGTGGGTGAGTGAAATATCAATTAATTGAGTTGAAATAAAATGCCTTATGCGGTGACTCCTTTTTTGTATATTAACCTGATATTGATCTATTTAATATAATAATCATGTGCCTGGGCGCAACTGTGAACTTTTTAATTTCTGTATCCACATTTATTTTGTGAGCTGCCAATGTTGATTTGTCATGCTGCAAATACATTGTCTCCCCAGTGGTGGGACTGCAGTGCAATATTAGCAGAGGGTGCAATTACAAGGTGACAAGTTTATGTAGGCAATGTGGACCGAGGAATTTATATTGGAAATATAAAGCTAAGAATAGGATGTATGAGTTTAGAATTGGAACTGAATTATCATTCTTGCTTCCCTTCTAAATTGCCTGTTGAGTGCCATTCAATTTGGGTTCCGCCAGGGCGACTCAGCTCCTGACCTCATTACAGCTTTGGTTCAAAAATGGAAAAAAGAGCTGAACTCAAGGTGAGGTGAGAGTGACTGCCCTTGACAGCAAGTTAGCATGTGACCGAGTATGGCATCAAGGAGCCCTCGCTGCTGGAGTCAATGGGAATCAGGGAAAACACTCTGCTGGTTGGAGTCATACCTAGAGCAAAGGAAGATGGTTGTGGTTGTTGGAGGTCAATCATCTCCACTCCAGCACATCACTGCAGAAGTTCTTCAGGATAGTGTCCTAGGCCCAATCATCTTCAGCTGCTTCCTCAATGACCTTCCTTCAATCAGAAGATCAAAAGTAAGGATGTTCGCTGATGATTGCACAACGTTCAGCACCATTCGCAACTCCTCATATTGAAGCAGTCCGTGTAGAAATGCAGCAAGACCTGGACAATATCCAGACTTGGACTGATGTGTGGCACAAATGTTACTTGCCACTTAAGTGCCAGGCAATGACTATCTCCAACAAGAGAGAATCTAATCATCTCCACTTGACATTCAATGGCATTACAATCGCTGAATCCCTCCCTGTCAACATCCTGGGGGTTACCATTGACCAGAAACTGAACTGGAGTAGCCATATAAATACAGTGGCTACAAGAGCAGGTCAGACATTAGGAATCCTGCGGCGAGTAACTCACCTCCTGACTCCCCAAAACCTGTCCACTATTTACAAGGCACAAGTCAGGAGTGTGATGGAATACTCTCCATTTGCCTGGATGGGTGGAGCTCCAACAACACTCAAGAAGCTCGCCAGCATCCAGAACAAAACCACCCGTTTGGCACCCCATCCACAAACATTCACTCCCTCCTCTACCGTACACAGTGGTATCAGTGTGTACCATATACAAGATCCACTGTAGCAATGCGCCAAGGCTCCTTAGACAGAACCTTCCAAATCTGCGACCTGTGCCACCTAGAAGGACAAGGGCAGCAGTTGCATGGGAACACCACCACCTCCAATTCTCCTCCAAGCCACATACCATCCTGACTTGGAACTATACTGCTGTTCCTTCATTGTTGCTGAGTCAAAGTCCTGGAACTCCCTTCTTAATAGCACTCTGGGTATACCTACCCCACATGGACTGCAGCGTTCAAGAAGGCGGCTCACCACCACCTTCTCGGAGGCAATTAGGGATGGGCAATAAATGTTGCCCTAGTCAGCAATGCCCACGTCCCATGAATGAATTTTTAAAAACCACAGGAGATAGACTGTTATCTAAAGAACGTTATTGTTGTTTTTGCAAAAAAAAAGCTTTTGAGAGTCTTATTTCAGGCAAATAATGTTTTCTAAAATAATTTCTGCAAGTGTTTAATTGGCAGAGGGGGGCCCAGGTATAGACACTACTGGCGGAAAATTGCACTCTTCACATCTACTCCTAAAGTGATGCAAAAATTTTTGAGTTTTGTTGTGTGTAAGTAGCCACCTGTTATACCTTTTAGAGGGGCAAAGACATAGGGAACAGTATATTTTTATTCTTGTGTGATGTGTGACGCTAGCAAAGCTGGCATTTATTGCCCATCCCTAATTGCCCTTGCGAAGGTGGTGGTGAGCTGCCGCATTGAACCGCTGAGGTTCATGTAGTCTAGGTACACCCACAATACTGTTAGGGCAGCCAAGGTTTTTATCCCAGTGACGGTGAAGGAACAACAATATAGATCCAAGTCAGGATGGTCCATGACTTGGAGGGGAACTTGCAGGTGATAGTGTTCCCATGCTGCCCTGGTCCTTCTAGGTGGTAGAAGTCACTGGTTCGGAATGTGCTGTCGAAATAGGCTTGGCAAGTTGCTGCGGTGCATTTTGTATATGTAACTGGTGGAGGAGTGAATGCATAAAGTAGTGGATGGGGGTGTCCATCAAGCGGACTGCTTTGTCCAGGATCGTATCAAGCTTCTTGAATGTTGTTGGAGCTGTAGTCATCTAGGCAAGTGGTGAGTTTTATATCACACTCCTGACTTGTGACTTCTGGATGATGGACAGGCTTTGGGGAGTCAGGAGGTGAGTGTTCACTGCAGAATTCCCAGCCTCTGACCTGCTCTTCAAGCACAGTATTTATGTGGCTGATCCAGTTATGTTTCTAGTCAATGGTAACACCCAGGATGTTGTTGGAGGGGCAGTTCAGCGATGGTAATGTTGTTAAACGTCATGGGGAGATGGTTAGAGACTCTCTCTCGTTGGATAGTCATTGCCTGGCACTTATGTGGTGTGGAAGATACTTGCCATTTATCAGCCCAAACCTGAATGTTGTCCAGATCTTGCTGCATATGGGCACAGACTGCTTCAGTATCTGAGGAGTTCCAAATGGTATTGAACACTGCAATCATCAGCGAACATCCCCACATTTGACCTAATGCAACTGACATATTTATTTATCAAACATAAACAGCATTTATTTTTCCAGAAAGCAATCACAGGCATCTATTTCTTAGAACTTTACAAACCAGTGCTGCCAGACCTGGGGACTTCCCACCTTTTTGACTAAATACCCACCAGTTATCTCAGACCTATGCCCCACCCCCAATGTATGCTCACAGCTCAGAAGCTTCCAAGTATCCAACATTGAGCCAAATCCCATGCCACTGCCCTGCCAAAACTCAGGTTGTTCCTTCATTGTGTTGCCAAACCACAAACCCCCACCCGCCCCTTCCCTGCAAATTGCTAAATTCCACCCAGGATCATCCTCCTTAGGGCTGATAAGGCCCACAACCTGCCCTGTTTCCAGTATCGTTAAACAGCTTCCCCTCCCCAGTTGGTACTCGCATACCATCTTGACAGCTTTTTTTAAAAAAAAGTAAAGGATAAAATGAAATACTGATGGTTAAGGGTGTTTTTGTATACTAGTGGATCTCCTGTTGTGCTGCTGACAAGAAGTTGGAAGGTAAGAGTGTTTTCGAAGGAAGTGACAGAATGTGGGTTAGTAATGGATGTAGATGTGCCATGTGGGGAGCTAGTATAGGAATAATTTAGGAGACTGATGAGGTGCAATGCAAGATAGTGAGCAAATTGAGAGTAGAAATTAGTTGGTCAAGAAAAGAATTAAGGAGTTCAGGGGCGAGTACTTGCATTAGGTACTGCGTAACAAAGGGCTAGATAGAGAGATGTAGTGAGTAATGAGGAGGAAGCAGGTACTGAGTATTTGGGGGAATTGGTCAGTAATCAAGGTGTATGGCGTACTTGAAATTTGGATGCAGGAATAGATGGTGAGATGTTCAGATGGCGACTGATGGGTATTGGGCTACTGTGTGTTTGGGGTGAGTGGGTAATTATGGAAAGGGAATAGTTTGAAGATGGGCATTGGATATTGGGGAGACAGTGGGTTTCTAAATGGAGATAGGGTGATGGCAGCAGAAAAACAGTATTTTATCTATTCTACCATAATTAGTTAAATTCACTTTACTCCATTAACTAAATTGCAAATTAATTCATTGCTAGGCTTTAAAATTGGAAAGCAGGGATGGAGAACAATTGAGTGGCAGCAAAACGGTAAAAACAAGCCAGCTTCTGGGGGGACTTCAAGTATGCAAAGATTCGATTTGGTATCCAGCACGACACATCCATCAGGCAGCGTAAAACCCCCAGGAGCCTTTTACCAGAGCTGCCCTTTTCCCTCCTGCTCCCTGTACAAGGTCACTTACTTCCCTTGCTCCACTCACTATTTCTCTTGTGCTACGGGGTGACCATTCTCATCTGAGGTGTGTTGCTGGGATTATTCTTCCCCCTGGATGGTGGTGCAGTGTCTCCAACTGTGTCCCAGGCACTTGGAGTTCGATAAGTCCAGCTAGAGGCTCTTTTCTACACCTGTGGTAGTCCCGGACAGTCAGGTTTCAAAAATTCCCACATCCTGAAATTTTCACTCAACATCGGAGTAAGTGTAGGCCATTCAGCCCCTTGAGTTTGTCATTCGATTAGAAAATGGCTGGTCTGTATCGTTTTATCCATCTGGTTCCATACTCCTTGATATCTTATCTATCAATCTCAGCTTTGAAATTTTCAATTGATCCTAGCTTCAACAGCTTTTTGGGGGGGCAGTGGGTGGGTGGTTTGGGGGAGGGTGGATGTTTTCCACTACCCCTGGTGTGAAGAGTTGAGTGGTGTTCCACTCAAAGTGGAGTTCCACTGCTCCAACGGAGGCACAATGAGCTGAATGGCCTCCCACTTTGTTGTAAATTCCATGAAATCTGTGCAGATTTTTGATGGTCTAAGTTACATATAAGTTAGTAAGTTAGCATGTTTCAATATTCAGAAACTATTTATTTCATCCTATATCTTTTAGAAAATGCCTGATGGGACACGAGAGTTTTGCTATGATTGAGGCTTGCACCTTTGTGCCAACAGTGTCACACTTGTCGAGGCAGAATACGAATGGCCCAGGGAAGCCAACAAATTGATATTCAGGTTCTGCATGACCTGCGGCAAAAGTTCCCTGAAGTACCTGAGTGTGTTGTCTCCCACTGTATACTGCAGGTAGGTGCTGTAACATCTGAGCAAGCTGATTCCACAGTCTTTTGGTTTTAGCCATTGATCTCTGAGGTGGAAACTTAACACTTTTTTTTTTGCAAACATCTCTTGTTCTTCATGGCACTGGTGTCTTTAAAAAGTCTGGCAAGTTATTCATGATCCCTCCTTCATTCCATCTGTTCTTTCCATCTGTTCCGACACAAAACTTCTTAATCCGTACTGACACTCCATGGATGTGCAGAAGGTATACTGAATTGACGCAACTGTCGCTCTTATGTTGATATTAAACTAGGCTCCTTTGGTCCAGGTGCACCTTCAGGACTTTGATACTTCAAAGAGCAAGGCATTCTCCAGGTGTCTGAGCCAACCAATCAACCTTCTTCCTTTTGTGTTTTTTAATCTTTTCTCCCCCTCCCTTCCCTGCTCTCGCCGCCCCCCACCCCCCCCCAGCCCCATGGTATTGTGAAATATGTACATATTTACTGCTTCTAACATAAAAACCTGATGTTGAATTGGTATTCGGCAGGCAGAAGGGGAAAATTGATGGCTGACGTTTTTATCTGTTTTATTGTGATTTGTCTTTTCCTTTTGTAATTTAAATGTGCAAATTTGTAATCAAGGAATTGAGTTGAGAGGGAATGTTAATGTGAGGCATATTAATTTGCTTTCTAATTTTCTGTTACATGTTTTTGTTCTAGAACGGTAACAATTTGGATGCTTGCTGTAAGTTCTTGTCTCAAGAAAGCACCAAGTATCTTTATGGCGAAGGGGACCTGAATTTTTTGGATGAGTCCTGTATTTCTGGACTTCACAATCACATGTCTGAACTCAATCTGGATGTCCAGTCCCAGAATGTGTATCAGCGCTGGAAGGAAGGAAGTCAGTTGAATGGAAGCAGAACTCTGCCTCATAGCGTCAGTGAAGGGGCACTCCAGACTGCTCTAACTAACTATGAGTCTACACAGGAGCCACAGGTAACGCCAACTCAGTTGGCCACAGGCTTGAATATGTTCGGAACGATGGACATGAGTCGCAGCCCTTCTTCGCCCCAGCAACTTGGACTTCTTCAGCCATTGGGTTCCAAGGGAATATCAAACACAGCCCAGCAAATACCCAGGTTCAACCCAATTACTGTCACACTGGCACCCAACATTCAGACTGGCCATAACGCTCCTACGTCGTTGCACATACGTGGTGTGCCTCCACCTTTACTTAATAGCCCTCAAGGTAATTCTATTTACATTAGACCTTATGTGACGGCACAAAGCAGTACAAACCGCCAGATGTCACAGCAGCCTGGTTGGATATCTGGGCAACACACTAGCGCTTCACAGTATGGTCACAATCAACAACAGCAGGTCTTCCAGGCTCCACAGTACTCACAGCAGCAGATGGAGCAAATGGCAGGCTTCTGCTCCCCTGTTACTTCGCAGTGTGGTTCGGCATATACCTCGTCCCAGCAGTTTGTGCACCCAGGCCAGCAAAGCCATCAGACTTCTCATGTATACATGCCTATCAGCTCCCCTACAACTTCTCAAGTGCCTCCATATCAGTCCTCTAATAGTGCACAACCTTCAATATACAGTCAGTATAACATTCAGAATATCTCAACAGGCTCACGGAAAAACCAAATTGAGATCAAGCTTGAATCACCACAGAGAAATAATTCAACTGTGCTGCGTCCCTCCAACTCTCGCACAGCTCCTTCACCTTCCATCAGCAGCCAGCCTGTAGGCAGGAGTCAACCCACAGTCTACATTTCTGCCAGCCCTCCATCATGTGAGGAGATGGTTGGACGCAACCATCCGAAGGTCTATATCTCGGCAAATTCAACAGCCAGCGATGAGCCAGGTCTGCGAAATCAGCCCACTGTGTACATATCAGCAAACCCAGGTTCGGCATCCTCCTCCCGAAGTGCAGCAGGACAAATCAGCATGGGTTCACAGCAGGCCGCTTTCATTCAGCCCGCCTACATCCGTCATCACCCACCCAAGAGTCGCAGTGCAACCAATTGCAATGCTGCCACTTCTCCTCGAGTGGTTGTCACCCAACCCAATACCAAGTACACTTTTAAGATCACAGTTTCGCCTAACAAGCCACCTGCTATTTCCCCCGGGGTTGCATCTCCAACATTTGAGCCTTCCAATCTCTTAAGCCTCCCTGATCATTATGCAGAGCCCGAACCTGTGCAGCATTTGCAAATAGCTGATCCTGCTTCAACTCGCGACAATCGGATCAGCGAGATGCGAAGAATGAGTGCAGGGTCTGATGATGCTGCTTATACAGAAGGTACAGAGAATTTTAAATGTTTATCTATCTCAAGGTTTAATACTTCTGTTTCGGCCTGTGCACTTCCTAGATACATTTCTTTACAGTAGGCAAAAATTGAAATGCAATAGATTGAGTGCTGATGCCATTGCAGACCTTGCATGGACACTGGATTTGTGCAGGGACTTAATTGAACAGAAAATAGTTTTGTTCCTTTAGTATCACTGTAAAATCTGCTTTAAAAGAGCAATAAGTTTGGCCAGTGGCCTTTTTGGTTGAAGAAATCAATGACTACTTCCCTGCTACTTTATGTATTTTTTTTTGGCAATGGGCCACTGTGGTACCATACTAACTGTACAATGGAACAGCAAGCTACTTGAGGTCCTGACTGAAATACATAAAAGTGTGAATAAAATTACCTTCAAAAATTATTCAAGAGAATGTTAGTTGATTTTATGGCACAGTATTGCAGCTCAATATAGTATTACTTACCTGCTCTTACTCAGTACAGAACTGCTGCTGCACGCCTTGCTCTTGTATTGCAGCGGTACTAATGTATTTCCTCTTCTCGCATACAGCCCTACTCCTGTATTTCCTACTTTAATAGTATTGCAGCATGCCTACTGAACTGCCTGCTGTCACCTAGTCTTGCAGCACAGCTACTCCATCCTGTTACAGTATTGCAGTACTAGAACTGTATCTCTGCTCTTATATGTTACTACTGTAATCCCTGCACTGCATAGTATTATATCACTGCTATAAATTGGAGTGAGGATTGAGTGGTATGTGTGTGAAGATTTAAATCAAAGTTGGAGGCTTAGAAGCATTGATAGTTGTAAATGTATGACATATTAGCTATAACGAAGATGTGGCTCAAGTTGGATAGTGCATGAAAATACAGCTTTAATAATGTAAGGAGTTTAAAATATTAGAGGCGAAGACAAAAAGTAAATTTGAATTAATTGGGGCGCATTGTTCAAAAGCAGCAAGGGTTTACCGCTATTATAAATGTTTAACTGACGTGCAAAAATTATTTCAATACTTTTTTAGTAAACCACATTTGTTTCATTATATCAGTTTGTCTTTATCACTTTTATTTTTATCCAAAATAACAGTATAAGACTATTTCAAATTAGCAAATATACAATTAAATAAAACCTTCTAATGGTTGAATAGTTAAAAAAGCAAAAAAAGGTATGTCCACATCAAAGGGTTTTTTTTTAATTTGTTTTTTTTTTATGTTGTCCAGAATTACAATTTGTCTGCTTCCCAGTTATCTGTATGTTGATATGTGTTTCAGCTTTATTAGTGCATCAGAAAGCCAGAATGGATCGATTGCATCGAGAACTTGAGCTGGAGAAGAGAAAGCTAGACAAACTGAAAAGTGAAGTGAATGAGATGGAAAGTGATCTCACCCAAAGGCGTATGAAACGATCAAATTCAGCTTCCCAGATCCCATCGGTACGATTCACAACTCCAACAATGTTTACCAAATTTACTTACTTTCCTTACTCTCCAGCTAATGTGAACAGCTAAGATTTGTGTATTTATTCTATGCAGCAAATATAGAACAGATTTTGAATCATTTTGTTTTGAGTTCATGCAGTAAAGCATCACTTTTCAATTTAACTGTAGTAATCAGTGTTGAAAATTCAAAGCCATTCGATAAAGAACAGCATACCATAATCTGTTAAACACTAATTTGTCATGCCAGGAATTTTAATCAGTTGGATTCCTTTTGTAAATGTACACTCTCAACCATCAGTGTGCAGTTGAATAATGACAATTCATAAGAACATAACATAAGAAGTAGAAGGAGTAGGCCATTCGACCCCTTGAGCCTGCTCTGCCATTTAATAAGATCGTGGTTGATCTGATTATGGCCTTAACTCCACTTTCCTGCCTGCTCCCCATAACCCTTGACTCCCTTGTGGATCAAAATTCTGTCTAACTCATCCTTAAATATATTCAATGACCCAGCCTCCATTGCTTTCTGGGGAAGAGAATTTCAAAGATTAACAGCCCTCCGAGAGAAGAAATTCCTTCTCATCATCTCCTTATTTTGAAACTGTGCCCCCTAGTTTTAGATTCCCCCACGAAGGGAAACATCCTCTCAGCATCTACCCTGTCAAGCCCCTTCAGAGTCTTTTGTTTCAGTAAGGTCACTGCTCATTCTTCTAAACTCCAATCAGTTTAGGCCCAATCTGCTGAACCTTTCCTCATATGACAACCCCTTCATCCCAGGAATCAGCCTAGTGAACCTTCTCTGAACTGCTTCCAATGCAAGTACAACCCTCCTGAGTAAGGAGACCAAAACCATACTCTAGATGCTGACTCACCAATGCCCTGTACAGTTGTAGCAAGACTTTCCTACTTTTATACTCCATGTTCCTTGCAATAAATGCCAACATTCCATTTGCCTTCCTAATTACTTGCTGTACCTGCAAGCTGGCTTTTTGTGATTCATTTACAAGAGCACCAAATCCCTCTACTGCAGCATTCTGCAGTCTCTCTCTCCATGTAAGTGATGTTCTGCTTTTCTATTCTTCCTGCCAAAGTGAACAACCTCAGATTTTCCCAATTCAAAGTCAGTTTTTACACTAAGAAAAACTAGAAATATCCAGAGTTTCAAATTAAGTACAGTAAATGATGCATGAAATTATAGTTTGATAGCACTGAGATTTATTGTCTCTTTGAAATTGTTGAGTGATGACAGTGTACACCTTGGTCTTTCAGTTAGAGGAAATGCAGCAGCTGCGAAGCAGCAACCGGCAACTGCAGATCGATATAGACTGCATAACCAAAGAGATTGACCTGTTTCAAGCAAAAGGTATGCCTGATTTCAAATAAGTTTATGCCATCAGTATACTGCACCAATCAGTTTTTAAAAAATTATAATTAGGCAAATGCGAGGTGATGCATTTTGGAAGATCCAATTCAAGAGTGAACTATACAGTAAATGGAAAAGTCCTGGGGAAAATTGATGTACAGAGAGATTTGGGTGTTCAGGTCCATTGTTCCCTGAAGGTGGCAGCGCAGGTCAATAGAGTGGTCAAGAAGGGATACGGCATGCTTTCCTTCATCGGACGGGGTATTGCGTACAAGGGTTGGCAGGTCATGTTACAGTTGTATAAGACTTTGGTTCGGTCACATTTGGAATACTGCGTGCAATTCTGGTCGCCACATTACCAAAAGGATGTAGATGCTTTGGAGAGGGTGCAGAGGAGGTTCACCAGGATGTTGCCTGGTATGGAGGGCGCTAGCTATGAAGAGAGGTTGAGTAGATTAGGATTATTTTCATTAGAAAGACGGAGGTTGAGGGGGGACCTGATTGAGGTGTACAAAATCATGAGAGGTATAGACAGGGTGGATAGCAAGAAGCTTTTTCCCAGAGTGGGGGATTCAATTACTAGGGGTCACGAGTTCAAAGTGAGAGGGGAAAAGTTTAAGGAGGATATGCGTGGAAAGTTCTTTACGCAGAGGGTGGTGGGTGCCTGGAACGCGTTGCCAGCGGAAGTGGTAGAAGCGGGCACGATAGCGTCTTTTAAGGTGTATCTAGACAGATACATGAATGGGCTGGAAGCAAAGACCCTTAGAAAATAGGCGACGTGTTTAGATAGAGGATCTGGATCGGCGCAGGCTTGGAGGGCCGAAGGGCCTGTTCCTGTGCTGTAATTTTCTTTGTTCTTTACTGACAATTTCGTGACCGTAACACAAATGTACTGTAACTTGTTTAACCATTGGCTTTTGGGGAGGATGGGTGGGGGGAGAAAATAAATGAATTCTACCCTGCAAGAATGATCAATAACTTGGCGCAGTGGTTAGCACCGCAGCCTCACAGCTCCAGCGACCCAGGTTCAATTCTGTGTGGAGTTTGCAAGTTCTCCCTGTGTCTGCGGGGGTTTCCTCCAGGTGCTCCGGTTTCCTCCCACATGCCAAAGACTTGCAGGTTGGTAGGTAAATTGGCCATTACAAATTGCCCCTAGTATAGGTAGGTGGTAGGGAAATATAGGGACAGGTGGGGATGTGGTAGGAATATGGGATTAGTGTAGGATTAGTATAAATGGGTGGTTGACGGTCGGCACAGACTCGGTGGGCCGAAGGGCCTGTTTCAGTGCTGTATCTCTAAACTAAACTAAACTAAACTTCAGAACAACTCTATATAAAAACTGCTGTAACATTGAGGAGGCTTTCGTGTAACAGAGTATAGTTCTGTAATGAAGAGTGTGAGAATTAATGTAATGGAGACCCTGCACTCTCCCTCCCCTGAATGTACTGGCTCATCTACCCTCTTCCCCAAAGGGGAACCTTACAAAGATTGGAATAGGAGATGCAATAGAATGAGTGATTTTAAATACAAGGATGAGTATTTTAAACCCTCAGGCTTTTGAGGAACTGGGTAGTTGAGGCAAGACAGAGCTGATGGGTGAGCAGGATTTGGTCTGGGATAGGATACAGGCAGCAGTTTTGGATGAGCTGCAGTTTCTGGAGAGTAATGGAAAGGAGACAGACCAGGATAGCTTTAGAAGAGTCACATTTGGAAGTGACAAAAGCATAGATAAGGGTTCAACAGCAGATGGGCAGAGGTGAGTGATGCTATGGAAGTGAAGGTAGGTGCTCTTTGTAATGAAGACAATATGGACTTGGAAGCTTAGCTTGAGGGTCAAATAGGATGCTGGATTTTAAATGGCCTGGTTTCAGCCTGAAACAATGCTTGGGGAGCAGTATGGAGTCAGTTATGAGGTAGCGGAGTTTGTGACTGGAGCCGAAGACAGTGGCTTCAGTCTTTCCAATTTTTAGCGGAAGGATATTGCAGTTCCTCCAAGTCTAGAAATCGTCTAAGCAGTCTGACGGTGGCTTTGGAGAGGCCAAGATAGGTGATGGAGTAGTAGAGCTGAGTATCATCGGTGGACGATATTACCAAGGGGCAGCTTGTAAATTAGGAAGGGGTTGATGGATCTCATTGAAACATATAATATATAAGATTGAGAAGGCTTGACAGGTGAGATGCTGCAAGGCTATTTTCCTGGCTGGAAAGTCTAGAACTAGGATAATAAAAACAGAAAATATTGGAAATACTAAGCAGGTCAGACAGTATCTGTGGAGAGAGAAGCAGAGTTAACATTTCAGGTCTGTGACCTTTCATCAGAGCTAGCAAATGTTAGAAAAGAATTGGGTTTTAAGCAAGTTAAGTGGGGGGAAAGGTTTGGTGGGGAAGAGAACAAAAATGGTGTGTGATAGGAAAGATTAAATAACAAAGCTGTCATGGTACAAAGGCAAAGAGCATGTTAGGGTGGCACAGTGGCGCAGTGGTTAGCACCGCAGCCTCACAGCTCCAGCGACCTGGGTTCAATTCTGGGTACTGCCTGTGTGGAGTTTGCAAGTTCTCCCTGTGTCTGCGTGGGTTTCCTCCGGGTGCTCCAGTTTCTTCCCACATGCCAAAGACTTGCAGGTTGATAGGTTAATTGACCATTATAAATTGCCCCTAGTATCGGTAGGTGGTAGGGAAATATAGGGACAGGTGGGGATGTGGTAGGAATATGGGATTAGTGTAGGATTAGTATAAATGGGTGGTTGATGGTTGGCACAGACTCGGTGGGCCGCAGGGCCTGTTTCAGTGCTGTATCTCTAAACTAATGTTAGTGAAAGACAAAGCATTAGTCCAGAGAGAGTATTAATGGCAGAATAATGAGCAGCTCTGGCCATGAAAAAAGGCCAGTCATGCTCTGAAATTGTTGAACTCTAGGCTGAGTCTGCAAGGCAGTAGAGCGCCTAATCGGAAGGTGTGGTGCTGCTCCTCAAGCTTGGGTTGATGTTCACTGGAACACTACAGCAGGCCAAGCACAGAAATGTATGTATGAGAGCTGGAGGTTGGTGTTGAAATGGCAAGCAACTGGAAGCTCTGAGTCATACTTTCGGACTGAGTGGAAGTGTTCCGCAAAATGGTCACCCAATCTGCGTTTGGTCTCCCCATTGTAGAGGCGACCGCATTGTGAGCAGCGAATACAGTATACTAAATTGAAAGAAGTACATGTAGATCGCTGCTTCACCTGGAAGGAGTATTTGGGGCCTTGGATGGTGAGGCGAGAGGAGGTAAAAGGGCAGGCATTAAACCTCCTGTGATTGCATGGTAAGGTGTCAGGGGTGATGGATTGGACCAAGGTATCGCAGAGGGAATGATCCCTTCGGAATGCTGACTGGAGGAGAAGAGACGATGTGTTTGGTGGTGGCATTACGCTGGAGGTGGCAGCAATGGCGGAGGATGATCCTTTGGATGTGGAGGCTGGTGGGGTGGAAAGTGAGGACAAGGGGAATCCTGTCGCGGTTCTGGGAGGAAGGGCAGAAGTGCGGGAAATAGGTCAGACACGGTTGAGGGCCCTGTCTGCCACAGTTTTGGGGGGGGGGGGGAATCCTCAGTTGAGGAAAAAGGAAGACTTTATAAGTGCTGTTGTGGAAGGTTGCATCATCAAAACAGATGCGTTGGAGACAGAGAAACTAGGAGAATGGGGTGGAGTCCTTACAGGAAAAGGGGTGTGAGGAAGTGCAGTCTCAGGGTAAGGGGTTGGCCATTTAGGACTGTGAGAAATTTATTCACTAATAGGGTTGTGAATCTTTGGAATTCTTTACCCCAGAGAGCTGTGGATGCTCAGTTATTGAGTATATTGAAAGCTGGGATCAGAAGATTTAGGACTCTGAGGGGATCTGGCAGAGGAATGGAGTTGAGGTCAAAGATTAGGAATGATATTGAATGGCAGAGCAGGTTTGAGGGGCAGTATGGCCAGTCCTGCTCCTATTATGTTCTTGAGGATGATTTCTCAAAAAATTGCGAATATATCTGTGCGAGGGGTGGCGGGGGGGGGGGTTGCGGAGCGGAACGGAACAGAAGCCACTGCTAGAGGCGCTGTCTGATTGGATAAGTCATATTGGAACAAAGTGAGGGGTGTCCCACTGAACTGGGCAATGAAGGATGATGATACACCACAGTCACAGAATATAATTTGTGACTTTGGTTTGGGCAGTTATGGTGCTGTGGGAAATCTGATTGGAAGGATTCAAGCAAAAGGTTGTGGCCCTGGATCTGGTTAAGGGCAACTCCTCAAGTGTACTTGGAGAGGGATAAGAGTTTGGAGATGAGGTGGCAGTTAGTGAGGACAGGGGTGAGTGGGGGGTGATAGTTTTGAAATAAGGGAGATGGCATCTGAGAAAAGGAAACAGTTTGTAATATTGGCTCCTGCCAAGGTGAGAGATTTGGTGAGCAGGAGTTTAGTGGAAACTACTGACCTTGCATCTTTTAAATGTGCTCTCTCCCTTCCTCACTAGCTGGACCACCTTCCAGTATCATGTGCAAAGAAGGGTCAATGTATAAATAATTTATGGCTTATTGAACTGTTGAATCTGTATCTTCAAGTTAGAACATCAAGGAAACATTGTGATATATTGTAAATCTATGATTTCCTCTCTTTGCAGGACCACACTTTAACCCCAGTGCTATCCACAATTTTTATGACAATATGGGATTTCGTGGTCCTGTGCCACCCAAACCGAAAGGTAGGGTATAGATTTTGACAGCCGCTCAAAAAGAACTTCAAATAGAGCTTGTATTATGGGAGGACTTGTTCACCTGTCCTTAAAATCGCCCTTTTTGACCAAGCTTTTGATGACCCCTCTTAATAGAGGTGTGCAAAGGAAACCTGACGCAAGCCCGAATTCCGGACCCGGAAGTCCGACCCGACCCAACCCCAACACATGTCGTCGGGTCGGGTAGCAGGCCTTTACATCAGTACGTGGGTTAAGGCCTGCTACCTGACCCGACCCCGACAGAACCCGACGATGTGTCTGGTTCGGGTCAGGTCGGGCTTCCGGGTCCAGCATTCGGACTTGGGTCGGGTTTCCTTTGCACACCTCTACCTCTTAATCATTTTTATGTTTGGGAGTGGGGTTGATTTTTTTTTTTCAAGGGAAGGATTTGAAATTACATGTTGAATTTTGAAACAAAGTGCATTCAAGCAAGTTCAGAAAGAAAGACAGGACACCGACCACTGAAAGCTGTAAAACTGGGAGATAAGTGATGTTTCGTGATTGCTTGGTTGGGGGAGGGGTGCACACAGTGAAATAATTTTTTTTGAATTCTCAACTATTTCTCGAATTAATCTACCGTTAAATTCAGCAGCTTTGAGAAAGTTTGGGAAATGTTATTAACACCACTTAACAATTTTATTTGTAACAGAGCAGAAACCTGCAGTTAAACCACCAAAACCAATACTCGATCCAGAGGAGGATGAAGGGGCTCAATGGAACTGTAGCACCTGTACCTTCCTGAACCATCCAGCCCTGATTCGCTGTGAACAGTGTGAGATGCCCAAGCATTTCTGAGCCATAACGCTCCCAGTGAAAGAAAGAATGCCTCAACAGATGCTGGGATAAAGGAATTGTTTACAAAGACTGCAATGACTCCGCAAATACAATGCTGGAAAGAATCTTAGTCTAGACCAGGTGGTCTTGAATGGAGATTATTTCTGCACAGTGGTTTTCAGGATTGAACGCACAGTTTCAAGATTTTGCAGTTGGTTGCTGGGGCCTGAGCTGCTGCCAGGTTTGCCCTTACCGGATGCATTGTTGCAAAGTGAGACGGAAGGTTTTCACAAAGCCACATCTATATGAACTGCTGTGGGTCTTATTGTCTTTCCTGTCCTCTTACCCCCACTTTCCTCCCCAGATATATTTTTAAGGAGAAAAAATATATGAATTCTCAGGACGCTGCAGATGGGAATGAAAAAAAAAGTTTAAAAAAAAAAGAAACTGAAAGAACAGCAGAGGGCATTCAGAAAGCCAGCCCTAGAGAAGCACCTGTGGATGGGGTGGAACAGAATGTGTGCATCACTAATAAATCTCTCTGCTCTGGTCATCTTTCTGCTCTGCCACCTTTATAAGATTCAGCGTTGGGAGGAAAAAAAAAACAACCACATTACACATGCAAAATGCTCCAATGTTTCCTACAATGCATACAATCTGCTTTTCAAGCTTCCTGTACTGAGCCCTATGAATCCAGGAAGTTCCAGGTTGACTCCTTCCTGTGTGCTCAGTTAGCTCAGGTCAGTAGGGATATCATATGCACGAGAGATGGTGAGGAAAATATCAACGATTGCTGCTCCTAATTCCTCCTGCTGGAAAAAGAATGCGTATTCATCTGGTGAGGGCAGGTTTGGGTTTGGCTGTGATTTTTTTTTTTCCACTTCCCCCCCCCCCCCCCCCCCCCAAAATGACTGGCCAACTGGCATTCACCATCTAAATTCACATATGAAGAATGGGTAATCAGGTGGACTGCTGTTACCGTACCTTGGAGGAGGAGGGGAGAAACTTGGGGAGGAACATTTCTTCTCTTTGCCTCTGCTCCTGAGTTTCCTGTATTACCGATATGTATCATGCTTTAGACTTTGGTAGCGAACTTCGTTGAGCGGTTTTTAGTAAAATCATTGTCTCAATTGACTTGATACCTATGAGAAGTGAAGCCTTAAATTAACTTAAAAAAAAACAAAGCTATGTATAAAGCAGCTTTCAGTGGCCTTTCTGTACAGCATTTCTATAAATTATGCTCTTGAGACCTGCAAATGCAGTTTGCAAGACAGCAGTGTGACGATCATGTGTGAAATACACAATTTATCCATTTGAGACAGATTTTATTTTTTAAAATATGCTTTTCTGACACTGTATAATTATACAGTGCTTGAGCGCAGCTTTCAAAGTGTTGAACAGAATTTGAGGTCAAGAGCTGAGGTTTTTAACAGACCAGAAACAGTTGCAATATTGCATGTTCTGTCGTCGTCTTAGGCAATCCCTCGGAGAAGAGGATAACTTTTTTCCACTCCAGGGTTGTGGGTCCTTGCAGGTGGTTGGTGAGGCAAGTGAATGGGTTGTTCGAATATCCGAAATTTCCTTCCGCTGAATGCACTTGGTCACTGTCTGGGCATGTCGACGTTGTTCGAACTGGCTGGTAACTTCTGTACGGTCGATGTGCAATTCGAAGTTCACAAATTGAAATTACCTGCTAATTCAGCTTTTTTTAGCACCAAATTCTGACTTTCTATTTATGTTGCTCAATTGACCTTGCTGTGTCATTGAAAATTTTTATTGCAGGAAAGGACTTTGAATTGAATAGTGTATATAAAAACAGTTATACTGTCACACAGTAGTCCCGAGCTTCATCTGCAGGTCTAAATGAAAATTGACTGGTTTTACGTTTTATTAATAAAACATAATGGGATATCTTAAGTTGATTTTTCCATTTAATTAGGTACGTTGTCTTTCTGACACAAAAGCTATTTATCCAAAAAGGAAAAATTGAAATGTACTTGAATACCTCTGCATTAGTCTAGGTATACGTGGGAGAGATTCCCCATTTGTGGTGGTTTTCTACTATCTGAAGTGCTGTGCATTGGAGGTAGATCCCCATGTCTCAAAGCTGAAGAATCTTTATTGTGTATAGTAGAGTTGTCCCCATGTCTCTGCTTTAGCATCTCAGGTATTCTAGATGGTAGAGAGATCCCCTCTATCTCGATAAGGTAGTATCTTGGGTACTAGATTTGAATCCAGCACACATTGCAGGAATAAGATGCTCCTCTTGAGCTATACATATGTATTAGGAGGAAAATAACAATGAAAAAATAAAATCAAAGGGCTTAACCCTTTTAAAGGATCAGTCAAATTCATTTTTGTTTTTTTAAACATGCCAGGCCTTGGAACAATACAAAATTAATTCAGTACAGCAGATCCTCAAAAACATGAGCACTTTGGATCCAGGAGGTAAGCATATGACTTTTTTTAATGACAGAGACTGGCTGTTTTCCATTGGCTAAATTATAAGTTAGTCTTCATTTTTTTTTGAGTACTGTGGAAACATTTACCCACTCATCACACTATGGTTTCTGGGACCACAAACCACTTCCAGGTTTTGAATGTGATTCTTACATTTGTGACATGCCCATTCTATTATTTGAAATCTAGATGAATTAAATTGAGAAGATGTTTCTACTTGTTGAGGAATTCAAAACTAGGACCCTTAAATATAAGACAGTCACTAATAAATTCAATAAGAAATTTAGGAGAAACTTCTTTATGCAGAGGGTGAGAATGTGGGATGCACTCTGACTAGTTGAAGCGAATTGCATAGATGCATTTCAGGGGAAGCTAGGTAAGTACATAAGGGAGAAAAATAAAAGGATATACTGATAGGGTTAGATGAAGTAGAGTGGGAAGAGGCTTGCATGGTGCATTAACACCGTTATAGACTGGCAGAACTGTTTCGGTGCTGTAAATTCTCCGTACTCCTAGATGGCTGAGAAATTCCCAAGTCTCTGCTTTAATTTAAGGAATGGGATAATATACCTGACACTGTGGGCGGCACAGTGGCGCAGTGGTTAGCACCGCAGCCTCACAGCTCCAGGGACCCGGGTTCGATTCCGGGTACTGCCTGTGTGGAGTTTGCAAGTTCTCCCTGTGTCTGCGTGGGTTTTCTCCGGGTGCTCCGGTTTCCTCCCACAAGCCAAAAGACTTGCAGGTTGATAGGTAAATTGGCCATTATAAATTGTCACTAGTATAGGTAGGTGGTAGGGAAATATAGGGACAGGTGGGGATGTTTGGTAGGAATATGGGATTAGTGTAGGATTAGTATAAATGGGTGGTTGATGTTCGGCACAGACTCGGTGGGCCGAAGGGCCTGTTTCAGTGCTGTATCTCTAATCTAATCTAATTCCAGTGAAAGTAATAATCAAGAATTCGTGGGATTGGGGATATCTATTAGCATGGGTTGAGGATTGGTTAATGGACTGGAAACTGAATAGGAATAAATGGGACATTTTTGGGTTGGCAGGTTGTAATTAAGGTACTGCAAGGATCAGTATTTGGGCCTGAGCTATTTACAGTCTATATTAAGCACTTCGATGAGGGGGCTGAGTGTAACGTATCCAAGTTTGCTGCCGATACAAAGGTGGGAAATTAGGTGGTGGGGAAGGACACAAAGATGTTGCAGAGGGTTATAGATAGGTTGGGTAAGTGGGCAAGAATATAGCAGATGGAATACAGTGTGGTGAAGTGTTATACCCATTTTGGTAGAAAAAATACAAATATTTTTGAATAGTGAAAAACTGGGAACTTTGCATTCAGAGGGGACTGGGTGTCCTTGTGCATGAATAAAAAAGTTAACTTGCAGGTACAGCAAACAATTAGGAAGGCAAATTGTATGTTGGCTTTTGTTACAAAGGGATTAGAGTATAAGAATAAAGAAGTCTTACTACAATTATACAGTACATTGATGAGGCCACAGCTGGAGTAGTGTGTGCAGTTTTGGTCTCTACCTAAGGAACGGCATACTTGCCCTTGAAAGGGAGTACAGCGAAGGTTCACTAGACTGGTTCCAGGGACGAGGGAATTGTCCGATGAGGAGCGTTTGAGTAGAGTCGGCTTATATTCCCTGAAGTTTAGAAGAATGAGAGGTGATCTAATTGAAACACCTACAGTTCTTGAGGGATTTGACAGAGTAGATGCTGACAACATGTTTCCTCTGGCTGGGGAAACTAGAACATGGGCCACAGTCTCGGAATAGGGGTCGGCCATTTAGGATTGATACACGGAGAAAGTTCATCACTAAAAGGGTTATGGATTTTTTGGAATTCTTAACTCCAGGGAGCTGTGGATGCTTAGTCATTGAGTATATTTAAGACAAATCGATAGATGTTTGAGCACTAAGGGAATTGAGAAATATGGGGATAGTGTGGGAAAGTGGAGTTGAGTTAGAAGACCAGCCATGATATTGAATAGCGAAGCAGGCTCAAAGGACCAAATGGCCTACTCCAGCTATTATTTCTTGTGTAACTCACTAAAAGTAAGCAATAAAACAGTATTAGAAAAAGTAATGGGCCAAAATACTGACAAAGCTCTAGGACTTGATGGTTTTCACCCCAGGATTTTAAAAGTCATACGTTTGAAAATGGCAGATTTTTTTTATTAATTCATGAACCGCTGCAGTCCATGTGGTGTAGGTACATGACAATGCTGTTGGGTAGGGAGTTCCAGGATTTTGACCCAGCAACAGTGAAGGAGCGGCGATTATAGTTCCAACTCAGGATGGTGATTGACTTGGAGGCAAACTTACAGGGTGGTAGTTTTCCCTTGCGCCTGTAGCCCTTGTTCTAGGTGGCAGCGGTCGCAGGCTTGGAAGGTGCTGTCAAAGGAGCCTTGGTGAGTTGCTGCAGTGCATCTTTATTCATAATCTTCCAAAGTGTGCACAATTAATGAGTTGTCTCTTTAGATTAACCCCATTATTTAAAAAAGGTGAGAAACCAAAAAATCCTAGAGCTGTTTGTCTAGCATTCGTTGTGGGGAAATTATTCAAATCTACAATTAATGAAACAGCGACTGTGCACTTAAAAAAAAAAAAGAGCTGATTAGAGAGAGCCAACATGGATTTGTAAAGAGTAGGTCATGTCTTATGAATTTAATTTTTTGAGGAAGTAACGATAGTTGGGGGTTCTCTGTGGATTAATTTATGCGGTCTTCCAGAAGGCTGGAGAGACTGTTCGCTAACTTTCAAGCTTGTCAAATTGGAGGCAAATTATTGACTTGGTTCAGTGAAAGACAGAAAGTAGGGGTACTCGTTGGAAGGAAGATATTAGTGGTGTCCTATAAGGGGCCATATATCCAGATCGCCAATGACAAAGATTAACGGCATAGCAATAAAAACAAAGTGCTGGAAATATTCAGCAGGTCTGGCAGCATCTGTGGAGAGAGAAAGAGTTAACGTTTCAGGTCTGTGGGATGAAAGGTCACAGACCGGAAACGTTAACTCTTGTTTCTCTCTCCACAGATGCTTCCAGACCTGCTGAGTATTTCCAGTACTTTAAGATTTCCAACATCCACAGTATTTTGCTTTTATTTTAATAGTATAGTAAGTAGTGTAGATGGGAGCATAAAATTACAAAGAGGCATTGTGGGAAAACTGGCAGGTGGATTTCAATGCAGGTAAGTGTGAGGTCATCAGCTAGGAATGGCAGAGATCCAAAGAGATTTAGGAGTCTATGTTGTACACAGAGGACTAAAATGTAATAGTTGGGTACACAAACCAATCGAAAAGGCTAATTGAATCTTCACCTTTATATCAAAAAGGCTGGAATATATAAAGGGGAATAAGTTTTGATGCAGCTACACAAAGCCCAGGTTAAACTACATTTGGAGTACTGTGCAAAGTTCTGGGCACCGCATCTTAGAAAGGATATATTAGCCTTAAAAGGAATGTTGCATAGATTCACCAGAATGTTGCCACAGCTCTAAGGGAAAAATTTGAGAGAGATTACAGAAACGAGGATTGTATTACTTGGAATATAGAAGGTTAGGGGGTGATTTGATAGAGGTTTTAGGACTTTGAAAGGAATTGGTGGGGAGAAACTTTTTTTTGCTGTTGGGGAAGTCTAAAATGAGGGAGGTAAGAACTTAAAATCAGAGCCGGGCCATTCAGGAGAGAAGTTAGGAAACACTTCTTCACACAGAGAGCAGCAGTAAGTGCTAACTCGATCCATTTTAAACCTGAGATCAATAGATTTTTGCTGGGCAGGGGTATTAAGGGATATGGGGCCAAGGTGGTTGAATGGAGTTAGGATGAAGATCCATGAATCAGCATTGAATGGTGGAACACGCTTGAGGGGTTGAATAGCCTACTCGTGTTCCTTATTCTAAAAACCCTCTGTTTCCAAGCTCTAGTACTGTACATAGGAAAGAGATTGCACTATGTACGTAGAGCAGTGACATGGAAATCTCTCATATACAGTGCAATACTTGAGCATTGCTATTGGGAAATCTCGTCCATGGGTACAATATAGTACAGCAAATACTAAAGCTTTGAGATTTATGGGAATCTCTTCCACATGTATATGCACAATACATCAGCTGCTGAAGTATTAAACAGCAACAGCTGTTAACCATGGATTGTTTGTTAGAAAAGAAAATGGAGATTGTTTATAGAAATTTGGTGTTTTCTTAGTCAATCACCTCTTTTGGTTGTATATATCCAATTTTAAAAAAAAACTCCTAATCCATTTTTGGATGCTTAAGGAATGTTTATATAAAAATTGAAAACTGCATAAATCATTACTTTTAAACCTTTTTATGAGGTAATTTTTATTCAAGCAAATTTATGTTCATTAAAGACTGTTGGCAAACTCAGTAATAGTTGCTTCTGGCACAAGTCAGGATACATATCAGGAAACTGAGCACCATCACCATGTGATTTTTTTTTTTGTGCAGTAATTTTAAGCAATTTATATTTATATATTTTAAGACCGGGATATAAAGATAGGAATTGACTGAAGTTGAGGAACCTTGTTGGGGATGCAGTAGGCTACAACAGGTCAGAGGAGGTGTTTGGTAGGTGATTCCATTGCTCATCTCTGTTCCTGGAACCTGTCTCCGGTGTTGATGGGACTGTCCCCATGTTGCAATATCCCAGTGGTAGCACACTTGTCCGAGTCAGTCATGGGATCCAGTTTTCACTAGAGACTTGAACACACAATCCAGGCAGAACATTGCAGTACAATACTGCAGCAGTGCTGGAGATGCCATCCTTCAGATGAGATGTTAAACTGAGGGCCTCAGATGGATGTAAACGATCCCCTGGCACTTTTTCAAATAAGACCAGGGGAGTTCTTCATTGACCAACGCCACCAAAGAAACATGATCTGGCCATTTATCTCATTGCTGTTTGTGGGGTTTTGCAAACAAATTGACTGCTGCATTTTCCTAAAACAGTAACTACACTTTAAAATGTATTTTATTGGCTGTAAAATGCTTTGTGACCTCTGGAGGTCACAAAAGATGCTACATAAATGCAAGCTATCATTAACTAACAGCAGTGCCCTTAGATAAGTTATTTACTTCAATGCTAGGACTTGCTTTGAAGTTGCTGCAGTCACTATTACAGGCTTTAACTGGTACATGATGAAAGTGACATTTTGTGGCATCTAATTCTGCAGTTGTAGACTAAATTTCTTTGGACAAAGTGTGAATAATTTAACACCAATTATTCCTGAGCACTCAGTATGTTTTACCCCATGCTTCCCCCAGGTGGCAGTGTATGCTTGATGTGGGCTGCTTATTGATCTGCTCCGGTTACTTTCAGTAGCTGCAGTAAAAGAAGTCATTGACTTGAGTCTCAGTCAGCCTCTAGTGATTGCCTAGGCTGCTGCCTTGAGCTGATGCAGTGCCTGTAGAGAAGATACTCCGACAGTGCTACTTGGTAGGGTATCCTAACTCAATACAGACCCATCCCTCCTGTGCTTGCTGATCTGCATTGGTTCCTGGTTCCCCAACACCTGGAAATTTAAAATTCTGATCCCTGTGTTTAAATCCTATATGGCTTCACTCTTCCCTATCTCTTTAACCTCCTCCAATCCTATTACTGTCCAAGAACTCTGTCCAACTTTTACCTTTTGTGCATCCCTCAATTCCTTCATCCGACCGTTGGTAGCCATACCTTTATTTAAAACCCAGAATGCAATTTTTTTGTATGGTTTTATCCACTTGAGGTGCTATTTTTAATATCCATCCTGAGCACACTCCAAAGAGAAAAATCAGCAAAGGTGACCTCTGTTCCCATGCAGGGTAAGCATGCAGCTCCTCAAAACTCCTGTCCCAACACTGAGCCAATATTCCCTGGTCACTGAGCAGGATTTTGCCCACCAATAACCTTCCATCCATATTGAACGGGATCATTGTCTAAAATCTCCTAATTGAGCAACATTTTCATCGCCATTGGCAAGAATTTGCCCTGATCTCCCTCCAACAAAGTAAAATTACAATATTCATTTCCACCTCCCCTTTCCTCCCCCCCCCCCCCCAACCTACCAAAGTTGCATGCCCACTGAGTGCTATTATAGTGCAACACTTTCTACTCCCCCACAACCCGAGCAAGACTTTAGCCCCCAACCCTCCTCCCTGAGCAAGTTTGTGGCAATCCAAACTACCCCTCCACCCTAGTGAACAAACTTTTGACCCTTTCCTCCCTTGCTGGCTGCTAATCCTTTTTCTCAACCCTCCTGGCTGTGATTTATCCCAACCTGCTACTTTTCAATTCCGCTTTTACGGGAATCCCAACACTCTCATCTACAGTAATCCCCCATGGGTCTATTTCCCCTCCTCATTGGTAGTCTGTCCCATTCCTCAATCTCCTCCTGATCTGAATTCCATTTCCTCAGTACTGTCTTCTCTATCTCCTCCTCCTGTTCTTTCCCTTCACTTCCTGCACCTTTCTCACCCACATTCCCTTTTTCTGCTGCCCTTTCCTCCCTCCCTTATATTGGCTCCATTATCTCTTGTCTTGCTCGACCTGAAACATTCAAACTGATCTTGAAAACTTGTAAGTGAGACGGGGGATGGGGTGGGTGTGGGGTGAGAAGAGGGAGTTATGCAAGTGATGGTGGGGTTGCAATAGGGAATGGCAACAACTGAAACCTACAAGAAGGAGCGATACACTAGTTAGTCCTGACCACTGGGTGGCACTACAGTCACTGGACTGGCAGAATAGCTGTGCACTGACCACTGGGATATGCTGCAACCACTGCTCTACTCTAACAGCTGTGCTGTCTGGTCCTGACTGCCCGTGGATGCTGCAGCCACTGGTTTGCTCCAATTCTTTTTTTTTTCTTTTGGGCCTCCTTATCTCGAGAGACAATGGATATGCACCTGGAGGTGGTCAGTGGTTTGTGAAGCAGCGCCTGGAGTGGCTATAAAGGTCAATTCTGGAGTGACAGGCTTCAATAACCATGCTCCAATAACCATGCACTAACTGCCAAGAGGTGCTGCAGCAGGGTCAGCACAACGGCTAAAGGTGAGCAATGGCAGCAGCTTGGAGCTTGCTTTCATCCTTACCGTCTGCTGGTTTTTGGTTAAGGAAAGCCCCGTGAATCTTGGAACCTTTCCTGGACATCCCTGCCCTTCCCAACTGCTGCCACCATCCCCCACCCCCCCACCCCCCTCTCTGGATCTGCAGCCTAGGCAGCGTGCTTCACTTCCCCTGGCAGCACGGCCTTCATCCCAGGCTCACTGCCCAACACACGAAGGCTTTCTGGTTACTCTGTTTTCCAAGGCATTTCCCCATCCCTCGTCCTGTCCCCTCCTCTCTGCCCTACTCATCCTGCCCCTTATTCCCCCTCCCTCATGGCCTCCCCCAGGCCCCCTAATGTCAGCCGAGATTATGGGCTCAAGTTTCTGGAACTCTAAACAAAAGGATCAACTCTGTAATCTGTTGGTCACAGAGCATGAATCCAGGGACAAGAATCGGTACACGGCTGCAATTGTCCATCTGCTCAGAGTAATGGGCAGAAAACAACAGGTTGCATACAGCAGTCTGTCAGTACCCCGTGACACTCCCAGCACTGGACTGTGGAATGAACAACCTTAACTGTCTAAATAATTTAAAATGATTTACAGTGTCAACAGTCTTAAACTGAGCAACTTACACAATCTACACTCCAGGAGGCTCTATAAAACATGCAACAAACAGCCTGCCAGTCCAAACTGCAGGTAATGCAAACAAGAGATTAGACTTTATAATCCAACCAGTTCTACCTGTCTTTGTGTGTCATATACGTTCTTGTTTTAATTCAGGATCTGGTACTTGTGAAACATTGAAAGCATGGAATCCCGACATTATCTGAACCTGGTCCTCTGTTCCTGTAGCCCAAATCTCTCCCACAACCACGTGAAGGTAAATCTGCCTGGCTTTTCTTAGACTGATGCTCAGGAATATCTTTGTGTCTTTGAATAACACCCCTCCCTGGTTGACATGACAATTTAACGACATCAGTAAAAACGCTTCTGTTACACGAATGCCTACCTTGAAGTTCTACTCTTCTCTCCGAGATTTTCGTTTTGTCTTTTGTCCTATCAAGCACCTTCCCCTTTGTTCAGTCCCCCACCCCACCTCCCCTTCACATGCTTAAAACCTAATTCTTTTCTAACTTTTGCCAATTCTGATGAAAGGTCACAGACCTGAAACGTTAACTCTGTTTCTCTCTCCACAGATGCTGCCAGACATGCTGAGTATTTTCAGCACTTTGTTTTTATTTCAGTAAAAACATGCCTCTCATCATGATGTCACAATGTATTGCTCATCTTCATTAGACAATTTGTCATGAGTCTGTGCATGAGCCCAAGAAAAGGCAGAACTCGAGCTCATTCTGACAATGGCAGAACTGTACTTCAACTCCATTTACCTGCCTAACATTTCCTATCCTTCGATATCTGACCTAACAAAAATCTATCCATCTCAGCCAATCTCCAATAGACCCCTACCCCGTAGCATCCACAGCAATTTGGGGCTCTAATTTTAAAACTGTGTCCCTTTTATTTTGACTCACCCCATCAGGCGAAAATAGTTTATCTCCTTTATGGAATCCTTTATCATTTTATCATTGAGGGGTCAAATGGCCCCTCAATCTCCTAAACTCAAGGGAATACAAGTCAAGTTAACAAAACTGCTCTCCCAGAATGTGCACTGCTGCCAGTTTGTCGGAGAACAGTGCTCCAGGGCCTATAGTATGCAAAGCCCAACAGGCCTACTTTCCATAGGAGATCTGACTGTATCCGAAGCAGGCTCCTTTATGCATATATTACTTGCAATTGACCATACATCTGGACCAGGTTTGATCACCACCTGTGGGGTGGGAGGGGGAAATCAGCTGGGTCACCTGATGCTGGTTATTATCCAGTGACATCAGGCTAGACAGTGATGCCCTCCATGATCAAATAGCTGGCCAACTGTCACTATCTAAACTCATGTGAAAATGGGACATCAGGGAACTAAACCCTTCTCCAGTAAAAGCACCTTCCAGAGAAAAATACTAGGGATAAAATGCAGGAAATCAACTATGTACCACATCCTGCCTCCATGAAACACTGACCATTATCCAATAGCTGGAACTCAGAAGTTGGACAAATCACTCAGACCATTCTCTCGTCCTCAGAATGTATCAAGACATAAAAGATTGGATGCAAAATTAAACTTTGTTCCCCTGCACATTGCATCTCCAATCGATCACCAGCCCCCTGCACTCTTTTTCCCCCCCACCACCCCCAATCAGCATGCACCCTGGCATTGAATGCTGATAATTAGATGCAATGGTTAGTTATGCCTTTATTGCAGATTTCTAGTGGAATGCAAGCCATAAAAGACTTCTATTTGTTCAGCATCCTATCAACTCTCTCAGAAACAGGCTTTGAAGTGACTATTGTCAAGTGCTCCAACAAAATCCCACAAACTGCAAATGAGCTGAGTTAATCTGCTTTTGATGGAGTTGGTCCAAGATGCCATGAGAACCTGCAGAGCAATTTTGTTTGCACATACAATCCAATCCAAATTAAGTAAGTTCTTGAATATTAATAAGTCTGCAGATATTTTGACTGGTTTGCATTCTGAGCTGTGGTTTATATTTCTCCCCTCTTCTATTTGTTTTAATATATTGGATGTCAGCTGTAGCTCAGTGGGTAGCATTCTTTCCTCTGAGTCAGAAGGTTGTGGGTTCAAGTCCCTCTCCAAGAAACATGATCGCAAAATGGAGACTGACAGTTTCAGCAGTGTATTGAGGGAATGTTGCACTGTTGGAGGTGCTGTCTTTCAGATGAGACTTTAAACCTTTAAGGTGGATGTAAAAGATCCCATGGCATGATTTCAAAGAAGGGTGGCGCAGTGGTTAGCACCGCAGCCTCACAGCTCCTGCGACCCGGGTTCAGCTCTGGGTACTGCCTGTGCGGAGTTTGCAAGTTCTCCCTGTGACCGCGTCGGTTTCCGCCGGGTGCTCCGGTTTCCTCCCACAGCCAAAGACTTGCAGGTTGATGGGTAAATTGGCCATTATAAATTGCCCCTAGTGTAGGTAGGTGGTAGGAGAGTGTTGGGGATGTGGTCGAGAATGTGGGATTAATGTAGGATTAGTATAAATGGGTGGTTGTTGGTCGGCACAGACTCGGTGGGCCGAAGGGCCTGTTTCAGTGCTGTATCTCTAAATAAAATAAACAAGGGAGTTGTCCTTGGTGTCCTGGCCGATATTTATCCCTTAATCAACATCACCAGAACAGATTATTTAGTGATTATTTCATTGCCGTTTGTGGGATCTTGCTTTGCACAAATTGGCTGCTACATTTCCACATTACAACAGTGATTACGTTTCAGAAGTATTGACTGTAAAGCTCTTTGGAACATCCTGAGATCGTGAAAGGTGCTATTTAAATATAAGTCTTTCTTAAAGATTTGTGTGCCAGCAACAAAGTGACTCATTTTGCCAGAATGACCATCTCTCACCCGAGGAGCTGCTTCTGTTTCTGAGCTTGAAAAGTCTCCCCAGCATTTGACTTGTGTTTCTGCAATTAGAGGCAAGCTTTAGTCATCCCACTTCTGAAAAAAGCAGCACAAGGCTGGCATTAGCCATTTGGACGGCCAATGGTATCCGCAGGTCAAAGAGTGAGGAAGGACCCAATGAGGATGGCTTTCCAGGAAGAAAACTATGAAACTGCTGTGCAAGTAACTAACGGCATAATTTCTGGGTTTATGTGGTTATGTGCGACAGTGTGTATGAACTTCTTCACCTCCGTGAAAGGCCTCCTATCGTTCATTTTAACAGACATGACTGCTCTTTCAGCCCTTCAGCTTCAAGTGGCATAAGGTATTTTCAGATTACCTCAAACAGATAAAAAATTGCTTATTGTTTAGTCGCTGGGGCAATAACTTTCATAAGACACATTAACCATCTTTCATCGAAGTGCCCTTTTTAAACTTGAAAATAAAACTAGCTTAAAAAATGTAGTGTTAAAATACTTCCCATGCAAAAATTATAAAATCCTGAAAAAGTTGTATATATTGGTGACTGAGGATCCGTTTTGTTTTTTTTCATGGGAGGCGGGTGTCACTGGCAAGGCCAGCATTTGTTGCTCATTTCTAATTGCCCTTGACAACTGAGTGGCTTGCTAGGCCAATTAAGAGTCAGCCACATTGCTGCGGGTTTTGGAGAAATTTAAGTGACTAAAATCTGATATATCTCCAGGACCTGATGGCCTACACCCTAGGGTTCTAAAAGATAGCTAGTGCATTCAGTATCTCTGTGCTATGATTTTCCAAAATTCCTTAGCTTTGGGAATGGTCCCATCAGATTGGAAGTTGGCAAATGTTACACCACTTTTCAAGAAAGAAGGGAGAGAGAAAACACGGAACTACAGGCCAGTTAGCCTAACATCAGTCATGGAGAAAATGCTGGAATCTATTTTTAAGGAAGTCTTAACAATGCACTTAGAAAAGCACAGTATGATTAGAGCAAGTCACCATGGTTCTACTGAAGGGAAATCCTGTTTGACAAATTTATTAGAGTTTTTTTGAGGATGTAAGTAGTAGGGTAGATAAAGGGGAACAAGTAGATGTAGTATACCTGGATTTCCAAAAGGCATTCGAGAAGGTGCCACACAAAAGGTTAATAGGCAAAATAAGGGCTCATGGAGTTGGGGGTAATATATTAGCATGGATAGAGGATTGAATTTTTCTGGTAACCAATCAAGTTAGTTAGACACTAACTCCCCCCAGCATGGCTTTGTCAGGGGGAGATCGTGTTTAACTAACTTGATTGAATTTTTCGAGGCGGTGACGATATGTGTAGATGAAGGTAAAGCAGCTGATGTAGTCTACATGGACTTCAGTAAGGCTTTTGATAAAGTCCTGCATGGGAGATTGGTTAAGAAGGTAAGAGCCCATGGGATCCAGGGCAATTTGGATCCAAAATTGGCTTAGTGACAGGAGGCAGACAGTAATGGTCGAGGGTTGTTTTTGCAAGTGGAAGCCTGTGACCAGTGGTACACCACAGGGATTGGTGCTGGGACCCTTGCTGTTTGTCGTGTATATTAATGATTTAGACGTGAATATAGGAGGTATGATCAGTAAGTTCGCAGATGACATAAAAATTGGTAGTGTCATGAATAGTGAGGAGGAAAGCCTTAGATTACAAGACGATATAGGTGGGCTGGTAAGATGGGCGAAGCTGTGGCAAATGGAAATTAATCCGGCGAAGTGTGAGGTGATGCATTTTGGGAGGACTATCAAGACAAGGGAATATACAATGGATGGTAGGGCCCTAGGAAATACAGAGGGTCAGAGGGACCTTGGTGTACTTGTCCGTAGATCACTGAAGCACAGGTAGACAAGGTGGTTAGGAAGGCATATGGGATACTTGCCTTTTAGTCTAGGCATAGAATATAAGAGCAGGGAGATTATGATGGAGCTGTATAAAACGTTAGTTAGGCCACAGCTGGAGTACTGTGTACAGTTCTGGTCACCACAATATAGGAAGGATGTGATTGCACTGGAAAGGGTGCAGAGGAGATTCACCAGGATGTTGCCTGGGCTGGACCATTTCAGCTATGCAGAGAGACTGGAAAGGCTAGGGTTGTTTTCCTTAGAACAGAGAAGGATGAGGGGGGACATGATTGAGGTATACAAAATTATGAGGGGCATTGATAGGTTAGACAGGAAGAAACTTTTTCCCTTAGTGATGGGGTCAATAACCAGGGTCATAGATTTAAGGTAAGGTGCAGGAGGTTTGGAGGGGATTTGAGGAAAAGTTTTTTTTCACCCAGATGGTGGGTGGAATCTGGAATGCACTGCCTGAAGAGGTGGTAGAGGCAAGAACCCTCACAACATTTAAGAAGTATTTAGATGAGCACTTGAAACGCCATAGCATACAAGGCTACGGGCCAAATGCCGGAAAATGGGATTAGAATAGTTAGGTGCTTGATGGCTGGCACAAACACGATGGGCCAAAGGGCCTGTTTCTGTGCTGTATGACTCTATGACAGGAAGCAACGAGTGGGCATAAATGGGGCATTTTCAAGTTGGGCAGTAAATAGTGGAGTGCCGCAAAGATCAGCGCTGGGGCCTCAGCTGATTACAATCTATATCAATTACTTAGATGAAGAGACAGAGAGTAATGTATCTAAGTTTGCTGATACAAAGGTAGGTGGAAAGGTCAGCTGTGGGGAGGACAGAGGCTGCAAAGAGATGTAGGCAAGTTAAGTGAGTGGGCAACAAGATAGCAGATGGAGTATAATGTAGGGAAGTGTGAAGTTATTAACTTTTTTAGATTTAGAGATACAGCACTGAAACAGGCCCTTCAGCCCACCGAGTCTGTGCCAACCATTAACCACCCATTTATACTAATCCTACACTAATCCCATATTCCTACCACATCCTCAACTGTCCCTATATTCCCCTACCACCTACCTATACTAGGGGCAATTTATAATGGCCAATTTACCTATCAACCTGCAAGTCTTTTGGCTGTGGGAGGAAACCGGAGCACCCGAAGGAAACCCACGCAGACACAGGGAGAACTTGCAAACTCCACACGGGCAGTACCCAGAATTGAACCCGGGTCGCTGGAGCTGTGAGGCTGTGGTGCTAACCACTGTGCAAAAAGCAGAATATTTTTAAAAGGTATGAAACTTGTAAGTGTTGACATTCAAAGAAACTTGCGTGTGCTTGTACAAGGAATGTAGGAAGTTAACATGCAGGTACAGCAAGCAATTAGGAAGGCAAATTGCATGTTGACCTTTATTGCAAGGGAATTGGAGTGCAGGAATAAGAAACAGTTGTATAGGGTTTTGGTGAGACCACACCTGGGGTACTGTGTGCAGTTTTGGTCTCCACATTTAAGAAAGGATATACTTGCATTGGATGTGGTACAGTAAAGGTTCACTAAATTGGTCCCTGGGATGAGGGGGTTTTCCTATGATGAGAGGCTGTGTAAATTAGGCCTACATTCGCTGGAGTTTAGAAGAATGAGAGGTGATCTCATTGAAACACAAAAAATTCTGAAGGGGCTGGAATAGGGTAGACACTGAGAGATTGTTTCTACTGGTAGAACACGGACACAGTCTCAGGATAAGGGGCCGATCATTTAGGACTGAGATGAGGAGAAATTACTTCACTCAAAGGGTTGCGAATCTTTGGAATTCTCTACCCCAGAAAGTTGTGTATGCTCCATCATTGAATACATTTATGGCTGGGATGACAGATTTTTGGTGTCTCAGGGAATATGGCGAGCGGGCGGGAAGGTGGAGTTGATTGAAGCCTAAGAGCAGACATGATTGTTTGGAATGGCGGAGCAGGCTGGATGGGCCATGTGGTCTACTCTTGCTCCTATTTCTCATGTTCTTGGGTCTGGAGTCACATGTAGGTCAAACCAGGTAAGGATAGCAGATTTCCTTCCCTAAAGGGCATTAGTGAACTGAATGTTTATTTATGACAATCGATGATAGTTTCATGGCACCATTGCTGAGATGAGCTTTCAATTCCAGATTTTTATTTATTAATTGAATTTATATTCTACTAGCTGTCATAGGGTATTTAAACCCATGCCCCAGGGCATTAGCCAGGGCCTCTAGATTACTAGTACGGTGGCATTACCACCAAGTCGTCGTCATCCCCCATCCAATGTGAGGGTGTGTGTGATTCTGTTTGGCAGTGTGAGGTTCAGTGATGGTTCTGTTTGGCAGTGAGGGGATGTGTGGTTCGGTAATGGTGTGTTTTGCAGTGTGAGGGTGTATGTGGTTCTGTTTGGCAGTGTGAGGTTCAGTGATGGTTCTGTTTGGCAGTGTGAGGATGTGTGGGGTTCGGTGATGGTTCTGTTTCACAGTTTGAAGATTTCCCGAACATGACAGTGTTCCTGGTCTAGAGTTGTGAGCAGGGCTGCAACCTCGTCTTTGTCAGTTGCTGAGTTGTATTGATACACAAACAGCTTTAGTTAATTGCGAAACCATTGGTGTATTAAAATGTGTATGCTGGTCTGTCCTTTCCAGACGGTTCCAGAACATCGAGCATTGTGTTGCATGAGTTAGGTCCTACAGCTTGACAGCACCTGAAGATCAATAGAGTGCCTTCCATTCACATTGACCATGGGGTTCGTGTGATGTTCCCGAATGGTTATGTGAGTACTGTCTACAATGACCTACTTGGCAATGCTACCTCTTCCTAAACCTTGCATGCCTCATCATTCTAGAGCCAGAGGAAAGGTGATAAATATGTTGCCAAGTCGAAAGAAAACTTTATGTCCCATATGTGCATAGCAGACTGACTGATTTGGCATAGGATTATGGATAGTGGCTTGGAAGGATCCCGTGGCATCAAAATTATAACGCAGTCATGGCTGTCTGACCCAAAGGAAGGACTTGTTCCAATTTTTAGAGGTGGTCTGCAAATCAACCTTGAGTAGATAGCATGGTTCCATGACAGCTTCCCTTGTGAAACAGAGATGGGTCTCCTCTGCCACATCCTAGTCGGGTTATCTGCATTGGCTTATTGGTAGCACTCCAAGTCATGCAGGCCATGGGTTCAGATCCTTCTCCAGAGACTTGCGTGCATAATCTAGGCTGGCACTCCAGTGCAGTACTGTTGGAGATGTTGTCTATCAGTTGAAACATTAAACTGAGTCCCCATCTGCCCTCTGTGGTGGATGTAAAAGATCCCATGCCACTATTTCAAACAGAAGAAGGGGGAGTTCTCTCCAGTGTCCTCCCCAATATTTATCCCTACACCCAAAACAGATTATCTGGTCATTTCTTGCATTGCAGTTTGTAGGAGCTTGTGCACAAATTGATTGCTGGATTTCCAACATTATACCTGTGACTACACTTCAAAAGTACTTCATTGGCTGTAAAGCTCTTTGGAATGCTGTGAAATTGCAATATAAATGCGAGCTCTTCTGTCTTTTATCTGGACCAGTAAATATATATCCTGGGGAAGTCTCTATGCCTGAGGTGTTGTTGCACCTGCCTTCCTCACGATTTCATGAGCTGCTTTCATAATCTAAAATTGGAGGTAACCAGCAACAAGGAAGTAATGCATCAACCAAAATGCAATAAGCTAAAAGAAAGGAAACAGGAAGACTGAGAAGTCCAACATGCCTTTAAGAAAACAACTTCCAAAGTAGCCAAATAGTCATGTGCCTGTTTTATACGGTTGGGGAGGGAGCAATAGGAGTTGAGTAGGCAAAAGGCTATCGCATGTAATCTGAAGATCAAAGTGGATGGCGTGCAGTGTTGAAAAACATTTCTAATGATGTTGCACCGTAAAGTTTAGAGTGTCATCCCTCAGGTGTGCTGACCTGCATTGCATGATTCTAAGTTCCATGCTGCTGTCTGGCCAGGATCAGGCCTGGGAGAAAACACTTGGTCCGACCTTTCTCCCATCTTTATTGTACAATCTCCAGTTGAATAATCCAATCATAATCAAAAAACTTTGTGCACCTCTAAATGTATCCAGATGGATTCAACAGTTCTGTTGCAGATCAGTCGTAACACTCTTTTCTCTGAGTCAGAAAGTTGTGGCTTTAAATCCCACTTCAGAGACTTGAATGTTAAAAATCTTGGCTGACATTTGTGGTGTAGTACTGAGCAGTGAATATTCTTTGAATGAGATGTTAAACTGAGGCCCCGTCTGCCCTTTCAGGTGGGTGTAAAAGATCCTATGGCACTATTTTGAAGAAGGCAGGGAATTTGTCCCTGGTCTTCTGGCCAAACATCATCCCTCAATGAACACTTAAAACAGATTCTGATGAAAGGGCAACAGCCTGAAATATTAGGCTGAATTTTACCAGATCTTTGGAGACGGGCTGGGAGACTGTAAGGCTGGTAAAATGGCAAGGTAAGGTGTTGGGTGCCGTACCCGCGTATTCCCGCCATTTTGCCAGCGGTGGGAAAACTGGCAGATGGCCTCCCCACCCGGAGCCCAATTGAGCCACTTAAGTGGCCAATTAAAGGCCTCTTCCCGCCTTCACTGGCATTTTACCAGGGGCTGGGGGCCTGCCGCCGCATGGGATGACTGCCAGGTAAACCTTGGCCTCCCAGCAGGCTCCAGGTTAGGGGGCCCTCCTTTTTGGGCACTCTTTGGCCCATGGAAGGGGCCCTCTGGCAGCAATAGCCACCAATGCCTGCCCTCAACCTCCAGGTGTAACCCCAGCAGTGGCCACGGCTAGCAGTGGTACTGCTGAATTGCCAGCCCTCTGATTGGTTTCACAGTTCTTGGGATGGGCTGCCATCACTTAATTGGCAAAGTGCAGGCCCGGGTACCGTTGCTCCACCACCCCCCCCCCCCCCCCTCCCCCCACTTTCTGCTCCGGCTGCAGGACCACTGATGCCTCCACTAAATCCAGCCCATTAACTCTCTTTCTCTCTCTGCTGATGCTGCCAGACCTGCTGAGTGTCTCCAGCATTTTCTGTTTTTATATTAGATTTCCAGCATCTGCAGTATTTTGCTTTTGTGCTTAAAAGAAAATTATCTGGTCATTTATCCCATTGCTGTTTGTGGGGTCTTGCTGTGCACAAAATGGCTGTTGCGTTCCTTACAGTGCAACCGTGACTACATTTCAAAACAATATTTCATTGGCTGTGAAGCACTTTGGGATATCCTGAGGTTGCTTCAAAGTTCAACGGCTTCTTTGCTTTTTAATAGAATCCGTATTTAATTTTCTCTATTTCTTTCTAGTTCTCCCTTTTGACTGCAATTCCATCCCTTTTTGAAAGTGAGGAAGTTGGGATGTATACTATTTATCCTGCCAAGCTGTTTATCTTGCTGGCCTCCTTTAGTGCACCACTGTAGTCTTTCCTGCCATGCAACTCGATCTGCTCTCTTTGTATGAGCCAGATGGAAAACGAGTGAGTGGTGTCTTGTGATAACATATGGTGAGGAAGAGGAAGCAGCTGAGGGTCTTACTATGACGGTTATTATTCTAAATACGTCTATGCGGTCTGAATGGACTGCACTTCCCTTGATCCCTCTTACTTGTCATGGAGTGCCCCATAAGTATTTCTATCATCATAATTCTTTTTGTCCTTGCCAATTCAACTCCCATCATGTTAACTCGGGATGATTGATTACGTGAGGCTTTTTTTTTTGCTTTTTCTTCGTCATCGCTCTCTTCATTGTTACACACTCTCCAGACACAATCGCTGTGAATGGGAGGGAACTGAGACTTGCCCCTCGCTTTGTGTTTGACTGAGGCAGCTATTCGCTGTGACATAAATCAGGCTCGGAGTACGGAACAGGAGTTTGGGAGGGGTGAAGGAAAGGAAGCATCTGGCTTTCAATCAGCGCCAAATTGAGAAAAGTAAGCCATGCGTGAACTGAGAAAAGAATAGGTAATTGTTCTGGGATAGATGGATATTTGAAAGCTAGAGCAGCCTTAAGCAAGGAACCTTTCACAAAACAAGTCCCCTGAAGATAAATATCAGTAATCTCACTTCTGTGCAATCAGCAAGTTCTCTTCCAATTCATATATCCCATCCTAATTACAAACATCAATTGTTTCACTCTTGCTGATTCCTGTGGCTGAAGACAGGAGCTGAGAGTCTTTGTTCTGTACTGTTGGTTAAAGTTTCCTTTCTTTGATAGCTCAGCAGTCTAAACACTGGAGTTGTTTCCAGCTTTACACATTTGATTAGCAAAGTATAACCCAGTCTAACCTGAAGGACTTTGACAGAGTAGATGGTGAGAAACTGTTTCCATTGGTAGGAGGGTCAGTAACCAGAGGACGCAGAATTAAGATAATTGGCAAGAGAACCAGAGGGGAGATGAGAATTTTTTTATGCAGCAAGTTGTTGTGATCAGGAATGAACTGTCTGAAAGGGTAGCAGAAGCAGATTCAATAGTAACTTTGAAAAATGTGTGGGATAAATACATGAAAAGAAAAACGATAATGGCTATGGGAAAGAACAGAGGGAGTGGGACTAATTGGAAAGCTCTTTCAAAGGGCCAGCCCAGGCACGATGGGTCAAATGGCCTCCTTCCCTGCTGTATGATTCTAACCTTGTGAATATGAAGGCAGCAACAGTTATAGGGGTGATCAGGGTGATATGTGAAAAGCGCATTTCTCTAAAAAGAGAATGTTGATATCAGAAATGTATTAACTGTTGTCAAAGGATGTTGCTCAATAAGACAACACATTGCCATAAATGAACAAGAACATGTAGCTGTACACAGTACTGTATAAGAATCATTGTGCCTTGTATCCTGATCCTACCCAGGTGAACCTGGACCTTCACAGGTTCTTGGTGTGTCAGCAACCTCTGCTGCTCTTGATCCAGTTTTCCCTGCTAGTGGAGAAAGTTGAGTATTAACTTGAGCAGTTGCCCTTGGGACAGTGGAGAAAATGTGTATTTGGTATTCCCTGATCATCCTGGCAATGGAGCTGACATCCTAGATCCTCCCTCAACCCCATTATTAAATATATTCATCTCTTTTAGACACATAGAAAGATTTATGGCACAGAAGGAGGCCATTCAGCCCATCATATCCATCCTGGCCAAAAAAGAGCTTTCCAGTCTAATCCTATCTTCCAGCTTGTGAAGTCCATGTAGTCCTGTAAGTTACAGCACCTCAAGTGTATATCTAAGTGTATTTTTTTTTTAATGCAATGAGGGTTTCTTCCTCTATCACTCATTCAGACAATGAGTTCCAGACCTCCACCAGCCTCTGGGTGAAAAAGTTACTCCTCAACTGCCCTCTACTCCTTCCAATTACTTTAAAGCAAATCCCCGGTTATTGATCTCTCTCTGGACGGAAATAGGTCTTTCCTATCCACTCTATCGAGGCCCCTCAATTTTATACACCTCCATTAAATTTCCTCTCAGCTTCCTCTGTTCCAAAGAAATCAACCTTAACCTATCCAGTCTTTACTCATAGCTAAAATTCTCCATTCCTGGCAATATTCTCGTAAATCTCCTCTGTACCCTCTCGATCACACCCTTCCTATAATGTAGTGATGCAGTATTCTAGCGGAAGTCTAATTAGTGTTTTATATTCTACCACAACCTCCATGCTTTTATATGCTAGGCCTTGGCTAATAAAGGGAAAGTTTCCAGTATGCCTTCTTCACCTTACCTACCTGTCCTTCTACTTTCAAGGATCTATGCACATACACTCCAAGGTCCACTACACTTCTCAGTATCCTACCATTTATTGTATATTCCCCTGACCTCCTTGCCCACACCAAATGCATTACCTCGCACTTCTCCAGACTGAATTCCATTTGCCACTTTTCTGCCCACCTGACCATCTCATTGATATCTTCCCTCAGCCTACAGCTTTCTTCCTCATTATCAACCACAATGTCAATTTTCATATCATCTGCAAACCTGACAGTTTAAATCATTGATATATACCATGAACAGTATCTAGCCTTCCAGTCACAAAAGGTTCGAGCAACTCAAAACTGGGCATCCATGAGGCGCTGTGGGCCAACAGCAGCAGCAGAATTGAATTCATGCACAATCTGTAACCTCACGGCCGGCATATACCCTACTCTACCATTACCATCAAGCCGAGGGACCAATACTGGTTCAAAGAAGAATGCAGGAAGGCATACCAGGAGCAGCACCAGACATACCTAAAAATTAGATGTCAGCCTGGTGAAGCTACAACATAGGACTACTTGCATGCCAAACAGCGGAAGTAGCATGCAATAGACAAGGGCTAAGCAATCCCACAACCAAAAGATCAGATCTAAGCTCTGCAGTCTTGCCACATTCCGTCGTGAATGGTGTTGGACAATTAAACAACTGACAGGAGGAGGTGGCTCCAATAACATCCCCATCCTGAATGTTGGGGGAGCCCAGCACATCAGTGCAAAAGACAAGGTTGAAGCATTTGCATCCATCTTTAGCCAGAAGTGTCGAGTGGGTGATCCAACTTGGCCTCCTCCTGAGGTCCCCAGCATCACAGATGCCATTCTTCAGCTAATCCGATACACTTCACGTGATATCAAGAAATGGCTGAAGGTACCGGATACTGCAAAGGCTATGGGTCCTGACAACATTCAGGCAATAGGAGTACTGAAGATCTGTGCTCCAGAGCGAGCCGCGCCCCTAGCCAAACTGTTCCAGTACAGATACAGCACTGGCATCTAGCTGGTAATGTGGAAAATTGCCCAGGTATGTCCTGTACACAAAAAGGACAAATCCAACCCGGCCAATTACCACTCTATCAGTCTACTCTCGATCATCAGCAAAGTGTTGGAAGGGGTCGTCGACAGTGCTATCAAGCAGCATATGCTCAGCAATAAACTACTCACTGATGCTCAATTTGGGTTCTGCCAGGGCCACTCAGCTCCTGACATCATAGCCTTGGTCCAAACATGGACAAAAGAGCTGAACTCCAGAGGTGAGAGTGACTGCCCTTGATCTCAAGGCAACATTTGACTGAGTATGGCATCAAGGAGCCCGAGCAAAATTGGAGTCCATGGGAATCAGGGAGAAAACTCTCTGCTGGTTGGAGTCCTGCCAAGCACAAAGGAAGATGGTTGTGGTTGTTGAAAGTCAATCATCTCAGTCCCAGGACATTACTGCAGCAATTCCTCAGTAGTGTCCTAGGCCCTACCATTTTCAGCTGCTTCATCAATGACCTTCCCTCCATCATAAGGTCAGAAGTGGGGATGTTCACCATTCGCAACTCAAATACTGAAGCAGCCCGTATCCAGTTGCAGCAAGAGTTGGATAACATCCAGGCTTGGGCTGATAAGTGGCAAGTAACATTCGTGCCACACAAGTTCCAGGCAATGACCATCTCCAACAAGAGAGAATCTAACCATCTCTCCTTGACATTCAATGGCATTACCATCGCTGAAACCCCCATTATCAACATCCTGGGGAGGAGGTGGGGGGGGGGGTCATCATTGACTAGAAACTGAACTGGACCAGCCACATAAATGCTGTGGCTACAAGAGCAGGTCAGAAGCTGGGAATTCGACAGCATGTAACTCACCTCCTGACGCCCCAATGCCTGTCCACTATTTACAAGGCACAAGTCAGGAGTGTGATGGAATACTCCCCACTTGCTGTATGCATGCAGCTCCAACAACACTCAAGAAGCTCGACACCATCCAGAAAAAAGCAGCCCACTTGATTGGCAGCCCATCCACCACCTTCAACATTCACTCCCTCCACCATCGACGCACAATGGCAGGAGTGTATACCATCTACAAGATGTACTGCAACAATTTACCAAGGCTCCTTCAACAGCACTTTCGAAACCTGTGGCTTCTACCACTTAGAAGGATAAAGGCAGCAGATGCATGGGAACACACCACCTGCAAGTTCCTCTCCAAGTCACACCATCCTGACTTGGAACTATATTGCCGTTCCTTCACTGTCGCTAGGTCAAAGTCCTGGAACTCCCTTCCTAACAGCACTGTGGGTGTACCTACACCCAAGGACTGCAGCGTTTCAAGAAGGCAGCTCACCACCATCATCTCAAGGGCAATTAGGGATGGACAATAAATGCTGGCCTAGCCAGCGATGCCACATCCACCAAACGAATAAAAAAAACATCCGCCGATCATAACCCTTTGCTTCCTGCCACTGAGCCAATTGTGGAATTAACCTGCTACTTTCCCTTGGATCCCAGGAGCTTTTAATTTTCTGACGAGTCTACTTTGCCAAAATCCATATAAACTACATCAAATGTGCTACCCTTATCGACCCTCCTTGATACCTCTGCGAAAACTTCAAACATGACTTTCCCTTAACAAATCCATTCTGATTCTCCTTGATTTATCCTCTCTAAAAGATGATTTATAGCGTGTCTCAATTTTTTTCAATAATTTGCCCAACACCGAGGTTAGGCTGACTGGCCTGTAATTACTTGAGATATCCCTCCTCTGCTTTTTAAAGAATGGTACAATGTTAGCAGTCCTCCGGTCCACCTATTGCCAGAGTGGATTGGAAAATGGTGGTCAAAGATTCTGCTAATTCTTCCCGTTCTTCTCTTAGCAGCCTCATTTGCATTTTATTGGGGCCTGGCTATTTATCTACTTTCAAGGATGCTAATCAACTTTAATATTTCCTCCCTCATTATGTTTATATTCATCCAATATTTCACACACCTCCTCATTAACTATAATGTCTGCTTTGTCCCTCTTTTGAAGACATAAAGTCTTCATTAAGATCCATGCCCACATCTTCCACCTCAACACAATAGTTACCTTTTTGGTCTCAAATTGGCCTGACTCTTTCCTTAGTTATCCTCTTGCTCTTTATGTATTTATTAAACATCTTTTGGTTTTCCTTGATTTTACTTGCCAATATTTTTTTCATGCCTTTTTGTTGCTTCCCTAATTTCCTTTTTAATCTCATGCCCGCATTTTCTACACTCCTCTAGACTTCCTGCCATCTGACATAAACTTGGAATCTGAGATATGCTTTCTTTTTTTGCCTTATTCTACTCTGTATGCTCTTTGACATCCAGGGGTCTAGATTTGGGAGTCCCACCTTTTTTCTCACTGGGAACATATTTGTTCTGAGCCCTCTCCATCCCCTCCTTGAATACCTCCCAGTGCTCTGACACTGCTTTACCTTCAAGAAGCTGTTTCCAATCCACTTCTGCCAAATTACATCTCAGTTTAGTAAAATTTGCCTTTCTCCAATTTAAAACTTTTACTCTTGGTCTATCTTTGTCCTTTTCCATAACTAAGTCTAACTGAATTATGATCACTACCACTAAAATGCTCTTCCACTGATATCCCTTCCACCTACCCAGATTCATTCCCTAAAACTAAGTCCAGAATCGCCCCTTCTCTTGTTGGGCTTGCTACATACTAGCTAACAAAGTTCTCCTGAATGTGCTTTAAGAATTCTGTGTCCTCTGTACCTTTTACACTGAATTCATCCCCATTAATATTATGGCACTTGAAATCCCCTATTACTGCCCTTTTGTTTGTACACTTCTTTGCAGTTTGCCTATATATTTGCTCTTCTATTGCCCTCTGACTGGTTGAGGGTCTATAGTACACTCCCAGCAGTGTCATTGCCCCTTTTTTGTTCCTCAGGTCAAAACATATGGGCCAGAATTTTACGTTGGGCAAGAGGTCCCACCCACCAGCCGCAAAGTTGGTGGCGTTACCGTCTCCACTGGGCCTGGGGAGCCAGATGGGGATTTTTCGCTCCTCAGGCCCTTAATTGGTCTTGGGCAGGACTTCCTCCTCCTTGAGGCAGGAAGTCCTGCCTAATGGAGCTGCCAGCCAATCAGCTGGCCGGCAGCTCTTAGGCCCAGCAGCGCCACCAGGAGTAGTGGCCACTGCTGGGACTATACCCAGCCATCGGAGGCAATAGGAATAATCGCCCCTGAACGGAGGTAAGTTTTTCGCGCCTCGTCAGGGAGAATTGGCCGGGCCCTTGTGAGGCAAGGCGAGTCGCTGGGGTGTTCTGCGTTGGGGGCAGTTGGGGCTTCAGGAGCAGCCCTCCGTGAGGCACAGAGTGCCCGATCAGGAGGGCCTCCCCCTTCCCACCCGCAAGAAGGCTACCTGTATTTACTAGGCAGTGTTCCTGGGGCCTTTGCCGTCCAGCCGCTGGGGGTAAAATACCAGCAGTGGCGGGAGGAGGCCCTTAAGTGGCAGATAAATGGCTACTTAAGGGCCTTGTTTGGCCTGGGGTGGGCAGGCCGTTCTTGCTGCTGCCGCCCAGCTTAATATTGCAGTGGAGGCGGGTGGAGGTTGGGACCGCACCCCCACCCACCCCAACCTCCCATTCAATTTTACACCCCCCTCCGCCACCAACCTGCTCGTTGCGGGGCCGTAAAATTCTGGCCCGTGTCTAAGTTGCCTTCCAAGTCTCAAGCCATCTCAACTTGGACATCTGTCACCGTGCCTTCAACATCGCTGGGTCAAAATCCTGGACCCGCTACCTAACAACACTGTGGATATACCTTCACCACACAGACTGCAGCAGTACAAGAAGAAGGCTCACCATCACCTTCTCAAGGGTAACTCGGGATCGGCAATAAATGCTAGCGCAGAACACAATCCTGAGAATTAATTTTAAAAATTCAAATGTACTGAACTGGTGTTTTCACGTCACAAGCGATCAGTAGCTGCTGTGTTAAACCCTTGCTGGAAAATCCCCAAGTGGTGGTTGGACAACAAGACATCCCCTTTTTTGCCAAAATTACCATTCCTACTTGTGGCAAGCAGTCAGTAACATCACCGCATATTGAAAGATCTGCATGTATCGCAGCTGATCTAAAACCGCTCCAGCTCTAGTTTGTGGTTTATAATATCATGCAGTCTTTTCAATTAGGCCGCCTTCCAGCTAGGTCACTAGTAGTTATCCACTATGACTATGATGCTATAGTCATGGTTTAGTTTGAGGTTAGTCTTGGCCTCTCTATTTTGAGGTGGGAGGTACTTAAAAAATAAGGCTTGCATTTCTATAGTGCCATTCCAGATGTCCCAATGTGCTTTACAGCGAGTGCTGTCCTTTTCAAGTGTAGTCACTGTTATAGTATAGGAAACACAGCAGCCATTTTGCTCACAGCAAGTTCCAACAGATAGCAATGTGATAATGGCCAGATAATCTGTTGAATTATGTTGATTCAGGGATAAATATTGGTCAGGACATTGGGAAGAACTCCCCTGCTCCTCTTTGAAATAGTGTCCGTCTGTGAGAGTAGATAGCTAGAGCCTCGGTGTCACATCCCATCCAAAAGACAACAGTGCAAAACTCCCTCGGTACTGCACTGGTGTGCCCGTCTAGATTGTGTTTTTTACACTCTGGTAGAGCAACGGAGCCACCAAATGAGCCATGGCTGACACCTTAGTTTCTTGTAAAAGCAGCTCAGGGCTGAGCTTATAATGAAAGAAGCAGGCCCTGAAGTTGCTCAGCAGATCTAAGTGATTCCAGAGATCCAGCAGAGTATAATGTGCACTGTATAGACATCACAGATATTGAGGCCTTTTGACCGTTGTGACGAAATTCTGTCTCATTTATTGTAATGAACAGCTAGCTCTTAGCTTCTCGACACAGGGAATGGTTCAAGTCGTTGAATGACCTGGGAGGGTTTTTTTTTTTTGCGTATGAAGAAATGGGACACCTGGATTTGAAGAATGGAAAATTCTGACATTGTTTTGAAATGATAGTCCACCCGTTAAGGGGTTAAAAACACCCATGGAATAATACTTCTTAGCTGCAGTCGGGAGCTGAGAAGTCTGTTATAAGAGTACATTCCGGTACTGCTGCTGCTTTGTAGTCCCATGGGCATTAATAGGATGTAGCTTTTCCAGTTCCCCTAATACTTGTGGCCCTAGTGCACATCCTTGAGCACTTTGTCAAGGCTGGGTTGACAGATAACTTGGATTCTGGCACCAATGTTAAGGCTGAATTTTTGATCAGTAATATTGATGGTCAATTGTACTAAGATGACTCATATTCTTCTGCTGGTCTGTATGACTGAGGCTCACGTGCAAAGTGTTGCATAACATATTGTGCTCGCCAGTTGGCAGCTATGTGATATTCCCACAAAGCAACGTCCTTATAAATCAATGCACCTGCAATCATCTGTGTATTGTAAGTGTTCTATTGACTATTACAGTCTCTCTTTCAGGCTTGTTCTGGAGCACAAGTCTTACATAGGGACATAGGAATAAAAGCAAAATACAGTGGATGCTGGAAATCTGAAATAAAAACAAAGTGCTGGAAAAACTCCGCAGGTCTGGCAGCAACTGTGGAGAGAAAAGCAGAGTTAACGTTTCAGGTCAGTGACCTTTCATCAGAACTGGCAAAGGTTAGAAATGTAATAGGTTTTAACAAAGGGCGTAGGAGCAGGAGTGGGCCATTGGCCCCTTCAAGCCTGCTCCACCATTCCATAAGATCATGGCTGATTTGGTTGTGGTCTCAACTCCACTTTCCTCTCTGCCCTGCCCCCCGCCACCCCCACCCCCAGAACCCTTGACTCCCCTGTCTATCAAAAATCTATCTAACTCAGCCTTGAATATATTCAATGACCCAGCCTCCACTGCTTTCTGGGGAAGAGAATTCCACAGACTAATGACCTTTCAGAAAAAAAAATTCTTCTCATCTCCATCTTAAAAGGGAGACCTCTTATTCTTAAACTGCGTTCCCTAGTTCTAGTCTCCCCAACAAGAGGAAACATCCTCCCAGTATCCACTCTATCAAGTCTCCTCAGGATTTTGTATCTTTCAATAAGATCACGTCTCATTCTTCTAAACTCCAATGGGTATAGGTCCAATCTGTTCAATCTTTTCTTCATAAGTTAAGCCCTTCATCCCTGGAATTATTTGAGTGAACTTTCTCTGAAATGCTTCTAATGCAATTATATCCTTTTTCAAATAAGAGACCAAACTGTACACAATACTCCAGATGTGGTCTCACCAAGGTCCTGTACAGCTGCAGTAAAACTTTTATACTTCATTCCCTTGCAATAAACACCAACATTCCATTTCCCTTCCTAATCACTTGCTGTACCTGCATACTAACCTTCTGTGATTCATGTACCAGGGCACCGATCCCTCTGTACCACCGAGTCCTGCAGTCTCTCCATTTAAAGGTGCCACATCAAAGCTTATTGCGGAAAATAAAAGCTAATGGTATGGGGGTAACATATTGGCATGGATAGAAGATTGGCTAGCTAACAGGAAACAGAGTAGGCATAAATGGGTCATTTTCTGGTTGGCAAGATGTAACGAGTGGTGTGCTGCAGGGGTCAGTGCTGGGGCCTTAACTTTTTACAATTTATATAAATGACTTGGATGAAGGGACAGCAGGTATGGTTGATAAATTTGCTGATGTCACAAAGATAGGTAGGAAAGTAACTTGTGAAGAGGACATAAGGCTACAAAGGGAGATAGATAGGTTAAGTGAGTGGGCAAAGATCTGGCAAATGGAGTATAATGTGGGAAAGTGGGAAATTGTCAATTTTGGCAAGAAGAATTAAAAAGAAGCATTCTATCCAAATGGTGAGAAATTGCAGAGCTCTGCGATGCTGAGGGATCTGGGTGTCCTAGTGCAAATAGGTTAGTATGCAGGTACAGCAAGTAATTAGGAAAGCTAATAGAATGTTATCGCTTATTGTGAGTGGAATTGAATACAAAAGTAGGGACGTTATGCTTCAGTTATACAGGGCATTGGTGAGACCACATCTGGAGTACTGTGTACAGTACTGGTCTCCTTATTTAAGGAAGGATGTAAATGCGTTGAAAGCAGTTCAGAGAAGGTTTACTAGACTAATACCTGGAACGGGCAGATTGTCTTACGAGGAAAGATTGGACAGGCTAGGCTTGTATCTGCTGGAGTTTAGAAGAGTAAGAGGCAACTTGATTGAAACATATAAGATCCTAAGGGGTTTTGACAGGGTGGATGTGGAAAGGATGTTTCCCCTTGTGGGAGAATCTAGAATTAGGGGTCACTGTTTAAAAATAAGGAGTTGCCCATTTAAGACAGAGATGAGGAGAAATTTTTTCTCTCAGAGGGTCGTGAATCTTTGGAATTCTTTTCCTCAAAAAGCAGTGGAAGCAGAGCCTTTGAATATTTTTAAGGCAGGGGTAGATAGATTCTTGATCAGCAAGGGGGGAGTGAAAGGTTATCCGGGATAGGCAGGAATGTGGAGTTGAGGTGACAATCGGATCAGGCATGATCTTATTGAATGGCGGAGCAGGCTCGAGGGGCTGAGTGGCCTACTCCTGCTCCTAATTCGTATGTTTGTATACCAAAGGGGACAAGTTCACATTTTCCCACACTATACTCCATCTGCCAATTTTTTCCCCACTCACTTAACCTATCTATATCCTTCTGTAGACTCTCTACCTCCTCTTGACAACTTACTTTCTTTCCTATCCTGGTGTCATCAGCAAATTTAGCTATCATACATTCGGTTCCTTCATCCAAGTCACTGATATAAATTGTAACTAATTGAGGCCCCAGCACTGATCCCTGTGGTACTCCACTAGTTTCAGTTTGCCAACTCGAAAAAGACCCATTTATCCCTACTCTCTGCTTCCTGTTAGTTAACCAGTCCTTTATCCATGCTAATATATTACTCAATACACCATGTGCTCTTATCTTGTGTGGTAGACTTTGATGTTACACCTTATCAAATGCCTTTTGGAAATCCAAGTATATCACATCTACAGGTTCCTCTTTATCCACGTTACTTGTTACTTCCTCAAACTCTAATAAATTAGTTAAACACGATTTCCCTTTCAGCACAACAGCTGGGATGTTGTCAGGGCCCGTAGCCTTTGTTGTATCCCATACGCTCATCTGTTTCTTGATACCATGTGGAGTGAATTGAATTGGCTGAAAGCTGGCATCTGTGATAGTGGGGATCTCAGGAGGAGGCCGAGAGGAATCATCCATTCGGCACTTCTGGCTGAAGATGGTTGCAAACCCTTCATTCCCCACCACAATTCATGACTGGATGTGGCGGGACTGCAGAGCTTTGATCTGATTCGTTGATTGTGGAATTGCTTACCTATGTTTATCGCATGCTGCTTCTGCTGTTTTGCATGCATGAGGTCCAGGTTGGCACCTCACATTTAGGTATGCCTGGTGCTGCTCTCGGCATGCTCTCCTACACTCCTCATTGAACCAGGATTGATAACCTGGCTTGCTAGTAATGGTAGAGTGAGGGATATGCCAGGCTATGAGGTGACAGATTGTGGTGGAATACAGTTCTGCTGCTGATGGTCCACAGCACCTCGTGAATGCTTAGTTTTGAGCTGCTAGATCTGTTATGGTCTATTCCATTTAGCATGGTGATAGTACCACACAACACAATGGGGGATGTCCTCAGTGTGAAGACAGGACTTCGTCTCCACAAGGACTGTGTGATGGACACTCCTACCAATAATGGATAGATGCATCTGTGAAGGTAGATTAGTGAGGATGAGGTCAAGTAGGTTTTTTCCTTGTGTTGGTTCATGCATCCTTTGCAGGCCAGACTGCCAGCTTTATCCTTCATGACTCGGCCAGCTCAGTCAGTAGTGTTGCTCCCGAGCCACTCTTGGTGATGGACATTGAAGTCCCCCACCCAAAGTACATTCTGTATCCTTGCTACCCTCAGTCCTTCTTTCAAGTAGTGTTCAACATGGAGGAGTACGGATTTGTCAGCTGAGGGAGGGGGTAGGTGGTAATTAGCAGGTTTCCTTGACCATGTTTGAGCTGATGCCATGAGATTTCATGGGGTCCAGAGTCAATATTGACAACACCCAGGGCCACTCCCTGCTGACTGTATACCACTGTGCCCCCACATCTGGTGGGTCTGTCTTTCTGGTGGGACAGGATGTACACAGGAATGGTGATGGAGGAGTCTGGGACGTTGGCTGAAAGATATGATTCTGTGAGTATGACAATAGAACATAGAACAGTACAGCACAGTACAGGCCCTTCGGCCCACGATGTTGTGCCGACCCTTTAACCTACTCTAAGATCAAACTACCTACATACCCTTCAGTCTACTATCATCCATGTACCTATCCAAGAGTCGCTTAAATGTCCCTAATGTATCTGCTTCGACTACCACCGCTGGCAGTGCATTCCACGCACCCACCACTCTCTGTGTAAAGAGCCTACCTCTGACATCTCCCCGAAACCTTCCTCCAATCACCTTAAAATTATGCCCCCTGGTGATAGCCCTTTCCGCCCTGGGAAAAAGTCTCTGGCTATCCACTCTATCTATGCCTCTCATCATCTTGTACACCTCTATCAAGTCACCTCTCATCCTTCTTCGCTCCAATGAGAAAAACCCTAGCTCCCTCAACCTTTCTTCATAAGACATGCCCTGCAGTCCAGGCAGCATCCTGGTAAATCTCCTCTGCACCCTCTCTAAAGCTTCCACATCCTTCCTATAATGAGGCGACCAGAACTGAACACAATATTCCAAGTGTGGTCTAACCAGGGCTTTATAGAGCTGCAGCATAACCTCGCGGCTCTTAAACTCAATCTCCCTGTTAATGAAAGCCAACACCCCATACGCCTTCTTAACAACCCTATCAACTTGGGTGGGAACTTTGAGGGATCTATGGACGTGGATCCCAAGATCCCTCTGTTCCTCCACACTGCCAAGAATCCTGTCTTTAAGCCTGTATTCTGCATTCAAATTCGACTTTCCAAAATGAATCACTTCACACTTTTCCAGGTTGAACTCCATCTACCACTTCTCAGCCCAGCTCTGCATCCTATCAATGTCCCGTTGCAACCTACAACAGCCCTCCACACTATCCACAACTCCACCAACCTTTGTGTCATCGGCAAACTTACTAACCCAGCCTTCCATTTCCTCATTCAAGTCATTTATAAAAATCACAAAGAGCAGAGGTCCCAGAACAGATCCCTGCGGAACACCACTGGTCACCGAGCTCCAGGCTGAATACTTTCCATCAACTACCACCCTCTGTCTTCTATGGGCCAGCCAATTCTGTATCCAGACAGTCAAATTTCCCTGCATCCCATGCCTCCTTACTTTCTGAATGAGCCTACCATGGGGAACCTTATCAAACGCCTTGCTAAAATCCATATACACCACATCCACTGCTCTTCCATTGATCAATGTGTTTTGTCACATCCTCAAAGAATTCAATAAGGCTTGTGAGGCATGACCTGCCCCTCACAAAGCCATGCTGACTATCTCTAATCAAACTATGCTTTTCCAAATAATCATAAATCCTGTCAATGCAGGTTGTTGCTTGATTAGCCTATGAGACAACTCTCCCAATTTTGGCACAAATTCCCAGATGTTAGTGAGGAAGACTTTGCAGGGTTGATTGGGCTGAGTGTGTCTTTGTCATGTCTGGCGCCTAGGTCAATGCCAAGTGATCCGTCCGTTTTTATTCTTATTAAACTTTTTTGTAGCGGTTTGGTACAACTGAGTGGATTGCTAGGCCATTTCAGAGGGAAGTTAAGAGTCAACCACATTGCTGTGGGTCTGGGGTCACAGGTAGGCCGGACTGAGTATGGACAGCAGATTTCCTTTCCTAGTGAAAAGATCATTAGTGAACTAGATGACTAGCTCTTTCAAAGAGCTGGCTTAGGCATGATGGGCTGAATGACCTTCTGTACGATAAACATTTTTTTCTTTCCTCTATCCCCATTTCCCAATGATAAGAAAGCCAGCTACAATATGTTGTTCCTTCTTGGGATGCAGGCATTGTTGGCGAGGCCGGTGTTTATTGCCTGTCCCTAGTTGCCCTTGAGATAGTATTGATATAACTGAGTGGCTTGCTAGGCCACTTCAGACGGCAGTTAATGGGTGAATGGAGTACGGATGGCAGGTTTCCTTCCCTATAGGATATTAATGAATCAGTTACAACAATCTGACAGCTACTGATACCAGATTTTTATTGCCCGAATTTTTAAAATATGATTTGTTATTGTTTCACCGGGGAACTGTCACTGTGTGTTGTCCAAGGAGTTATAGGGATCACTCTGAACATCCCTCTCTATTTGCAGGGTGAGGAGGAGGAGGCATGCAACACAGGTATATTTGCACATTAGGTGATTGAACAAGATCTGTTCTTATGCCATGAATACAGGTTAGGGCAAAGATACCTGGATTTGTAACTTTTATCTGGAGGACTGTTCAGCGGCTCCATGTGCAATATGGGACTCGGACTTCACGAACATTTCTCAAGGCTTTGACAAGCCAATTGTATAATTAGTGAGCAGGCTCTGAATGTATCACATTTTTCCAGATCGCCTTATCATAGGCATTCAGTAAGCCTTAGCAGCTGATAAAATGGAGCGCTGGCACTCAAAGTAAGCAATGTCACAGGCACTGAGACTTTCATTAACAATGAAAAATATTATTTGCGGATCTCTCTTGTAGTTGGTCATTGTGAGTGGGAAAAGATGACAAATGCACCACTTTACCATGTTTCACAAAAGGCCTCATCCAAAAGACATCACCTCTGATATTACAGCACTCCCTCAGTACTACACTGGGAATGTCAGCCGAGATTATGCATTTAATTCTCTGGAGTGGAACTTAGAATCATAGAATCATGGAATTGTTACAGTACAGCACAGAGGAAGGCAGAAGGAGCAATTCACGTACTACCACTCCAAACCCGAGCACCCTCTGGGTGAAAACATTTTTCTCATCTCCCCTCTAATCTTTCTATCAATTCCTTTAAATCCATGCCCCCTAGTTACTGACCCCTCTACTAAGGTGAATAAGTTCTTCCAATTCACTCTATCCAGGCCCCTCACAACCTTGTACACCTCAATCAAATCTCCCCTCTGCCTCCTCTGTTCCAAGGAAAACAACCCCAGCCTATCCAATCTTTCCTCATAGCTGCAATTTTACGTGACCTACAACTTACTTGAACCTTAACAACCTTCTGACTCGGAGGCAAGAGTGCTACTACTGAGTCAAGGCTGGCAGCTAAAGGAGTAATAATCTTAATTTGTTCTGTAGGAAGGACATCTGAGCTAAAGCCTGGCTCGGGAATAAAATTAAAACCTGACCCAGGCCCGACCTGACAACAGCCAACCCGAACCCAACCCGGCCCCAAGTCCTTTACTTTTTTTAAATGCCCGACCCCGACACGTCGTCGGGTTTGCTCGGGTAGCCAGGCTTTACTGCAGAGTGTGGAGTCTGGACTGCACGTTTCCCGCCTTGAAGTCCTGAATGTTCATTTGAAGATTACTTCCCGGAGCAAGGCAGCACTGTCCACGTCCAGCCCGACCCGACCCGAGCCCGAATGCTGGACCCAGAATAGAGACCCGACATGATGCGAACCCAACACATGTCGTCTGGTCTGGTTGGGTTTGGGTCGGGTAGCCATGCTTTAATCTGAGCTGCAATTTCTATTCAGTTTATTACCAGGAGGAATTATGATTTTCTTTATGGTGTAAATCACACAGCTTTAATCCAGTGCCAGAGTTTAATTGTTACAGTGTGACATTGATTACAAGGTTAGGTGCTGGTAAGTATCTGTACTTTAAAATATATAACAAGGGGAGGTGGCAATGACTGAGAAGTGTAAAGAAATATAAGTGTGCTCTCTGGAAAAGTACTAATGCCAAGTTCATCCCTGGCACTTGGATCCAAAGATCTATATTGGGCACAGAATGGTTCGATATCCTGATCCAAAGGTTGCTGTGTCTCCTTTAAGACTGAGATGAAAACATTGGCCACACTTTGTAGTTTGGTTTTAACTCTTCCTTTGAGTTTTGCCCCTTAATTTGCAAACATGCCTTATTTGGAAGGTTCTAGCTTTGCTGTTAAAGCATCAATGCAAAGAGGGCTTCTTATCATTTTGTTTACAGGATACAAGGAGACCGACTCCTAACCAGGAGGATTGTTTTGACTGTGTTAACTCAACGCCAACTGCTACTGGTACAGCAGGAATTCTGTCCGGGGAAGTCTATGACTAGACTGATATTTAGTTTCACGTGCAGATCAGTTCCCATTCCTTCTATATTTTGATTATGCTCATTGCTGTATATAAAGAAAGAACTTGCATTTGTTTAGTTCCTTTCATGACCTCAGGACATCCCAAAGCACTTTACAGCCAATGACGTACTATTGTAGAAAATGTGGCAGCCAATTTGTGCACGGCAAGATCCCACCAAAAGCAATGAGATAATGCACAGATAATCTGTTTTGATGTTGTTTGAGGGATAAATATTGGTCAGGACAGCAGGGTGAACTCCTCTGCTCTTCTTTGAAATAGTGTAATAGTGCCATGGGAACTTTTAAATCTGCTTGAGAGGGCAGACGGGACTTTGATTTAACATCACATCTCAAAGGTGGCACCTCCGACAGTGTAATGAGAACAATTTGCATTTTTATTGCTTCTTTAATGTAGCAAAATGTTCCAAATTGCTTCAAGGAGCACTAGCAAACAAAATTTGACACCTGACACCGAGCTACTTAAGAAGATAATACAACAGGTGACGCCAATCTTGGTCAAAAAGGTAGGTTTTAAGGGGCATCTTAAAGTAGGAGAGAGAGGTAGAGAGTTGGAGATGTTTTGGCAGGGAATTTCAGTGCTTGGGGCCTAGGTAATTGAAGACGGCCACCAACAGTGCCCAAGAGATCAGAATTGGAGAAACGCAGATATCTTAGAGGGTTGTAGGGCTACAGGAGATTACAAATATCTGGTGAGGCCATGTAAGGATTTGAAAACAAGGATGCAAATTTTAAAATCAAAGTGTTGCTGGACCAGGAGCTAATGTAGGTTAGTAAGCACCACAGGGTAATGGGTGAACAAAACTTGGTGCAAGTTAGAATATGGGCAGCAGAGTCTCGTATTAGCTTAAGTTTATGTAGTACTCTTTCCATGCTGCACTGGTGCTCAAGTTTCTAGAATGAGACTTGAATCTACAACCTTTCTAACCCGGAGGCAAGAGTGTCACCAACTGAGCCAAGGCTGACCATTTATAATTCTTAGCAATATCACCCTATCACAGTCTTCAACAGTACATCGTCACTCAAAAAGCTTGCAGTGTTCACATCGCAGTCATGAATCCTTCAGTGTAGACGTCATTGTCCATCAGCCAGTCAGAGCACACTGACCACCGGTGTCCTTGTGGCATATATCTAGAAAAGGCATAAACTAAAACAAACCCCCTAAATAAAATAAAAGAAAAGCATCCTCCGCACTGCATCACTAAAATAATGGAGATCTGGGAGTATATGTATCTGTAATATCATGTCAGATGCAAAAAAAAAATTTAAAAAGGCTAATGGAATGTTAATTATCTCAAAGGGCTAAAATACAAACCAAGTTATGCTTCAGCTATATAAAGTTCTGGTTGACCCCTTGTGGAGTGCTGCATTCAGTTCTGGGTACTGCAACTCTCGAAGGATACATTGGCCTTGGAGAGAGTGTAGTGCAGTCAGCAGAATGATATCAGTGCTAAAAGGGTGAAATTATAACACACATACTAGGCTGGCATTCCCTTGAGTATTGAAGATTAAAGAGTGAACTAATTGAGGTGTTTAAGATAATAAAATGAGTTTGTAAGGTAGGTGGAGGAAAACTATTTCCTCTGGTGGGAGAGTCCAGAACAAGGAGGCATAATCTTAAAATTAGAGCCAGGCAGTTCAGGGTTCATGTCTGGAAGCACTTCCTCACACAAAGGGTATTGGAAATCTGGAACTCTTTCCCACCCCCCCACGACCCAAACCCTTCAAAAAAAAAAGCCAGAGCAGAAGGTGGTGGAATTGTAATAAACAGTGAGGAAGATGATTTTTTAAATTCATTCCTGGGATGTGAACATCACTGGCAAGGTTAGCAATTATTGCCCATGGATTACATGGCTTACTAGGCCATTTCAGAGGGCACTTAAGAGTCAACCATATTGCTCTGGAGTAATGTGGAGACCAGCAGAATTCCTCCCCTGAAGTGGATTTGTGAACCGGTTGGGTTTTTAAACAACAATCCAGTAGTTTCATGATCATTATTAATAAGGCTAGCGTTTTATTCTAGCAGCATTAGTCCAGGCCTCTAGATTGCAATTCTGGTAGCATTACCACTATGCTACCATCCCCCTGCAACTTCAAGAGCACGTAGACAGGCTGGTGGAATGGGCGGACACATGGCAGATGAAATTCAATGCAAAAATGTGTCAGGTGATACATATTGGTAGGAAGATTGAGGAGCGACAATACAAGCTAAAGTGTACTATTTTAAATGGGGTGAAAGAAGAGAGAGACCTGGGGTGTCTGTGCACAAATCTTTGAAGGTGGCAGGACAGGTTAACAATGCAGTTAATAAAGCATATGGGATTCTGGGCTTTATAAACAAAGGCATAGAGTACAAAAGCTAGGAAGTTATGTTAAACCTTTATAAAACACAAGTTTGGCTCCAGCTGGAGCATTGAGTCCAATTCTAGGCACCGCACCTTCGGAAGGATGTGAAGGCTTTGAAGAGGGTACAGAAGAGATTTGCTAGAATGGTTCTAGGGATGAGGGTTAACAGTAACATGGGTAGACTAGACAAGCTGCAGTTGCTTTCCTTGGAGCAGAGAAGGCTAAGAGGAGATTTGATAGAGGTGTTTAAAATCATGGAAGGTTCAGATAGAGTAAATAAAGAGAACCTGATTCCAATACCTGAAGGGTCGATAACCAGAGGGCACAGATTTAAGGTGATTGGCAAAAGAACCAGAGATGATATGGGGAAAAACCTTTTTATGCAATGAGTGATTATTAGGATTTGAAATGTACTACCTGATAGGGTGGTGGATACAGATTCAACAGTAGCCTTCACAAGGGATTTGGATAAATACTTGGAGGAGAAAATGTTGCAAGGATATGGGAAAGCATGGGGGAATGGGACTAACTGGATTGCTCTTCAAAAGAGCCGGCACAGACTTGATAGGCCAAATGGCTTCCTTCTGTGCTTTACCTTTCAATGGTTCTACGGGGCAGCAATTAGATACCCCCTTTTTTGGGGGCAGGGTTGCGATTTGAGGTGGGCAACACACAAATTTGGTGTGCCCACCTCATCTACATGATTATAACGTTGGCCCAAGTGGCTTCTGCACTGCTGTCTGTGCCTCCAAGCTGCCTGTGGCCTCTGCACTCAGTAGGGAGGGCCCAGCAGCGTTGTTTGCAGACCATGTAGTACAGCCAGCTGCTCTTCTTAAAGGCAGGCTGTACCTTTAAATGGAAGCTGCACAAAAATGTTGCTGCAATGTAAATTATTGCAATGTAAAAACCAGGGCAGAGAGAGGGTTCCATAGTGACAGATGCAGCACTGGAGACAGTAGTGGTGCAGTTGGGCTGGAAGAGAGACGCCAGGATTCCGCCAGGAGGCTCTCGAGCATGACCCTCAGAAGGGTGTGGCAGTAAGTGGCCAGGAAAGTCAATTCCCAGAGTCTGGACCTGAAGACTGGGCAGCAGTGCCACAAAAAGTTTAATGATGGTCAACGCCAGTGAATGTATCTCCACATGACATCTACCGACCACAATACCAGCTTCTCACTCTGCTCATTGCACCACATGCCCATCACTCACCCAGCAGCAGTCCCTGGCACTCAGGACTCATGCTTAACAACCAGATACTCCACCTCACCCTTACACGTGTAACAATTCTTCCAGCCTCTCCCCCACCTCCTGCTGCCTCCAACATACTTCCAGCTATGGCAGGCAGTGTGCTACAGAACCATTGACATTCTTCCCTCACTCTTGCAGGACAGGGTGGCACACAATTGAAGGGAGCAGAGTAGAAATGGTGAATGATAAGGGCACCTGCATCTCCTGAGTCCTACAGAGGAGATAGTTGTCTGCATCCTGGTGTCGGCTGCTACGGGGTCTGTGGTATTCAATGTCACAGAATGTTGAGCATGCCTTATGCTCCTTCTCAACTTCCAGCTCACCATCATCCTGAGATCTGGGATGATGAGCAAGCTGCTGATGGTGTAACCACGAACCTCCTAATCCAACCCCACCTCCCCTTCCCTCACTCCAACCTTCACCTTCTGAGTTACTGCTTTCAGACACCCGAGAACTGCGGCCTGCCCAGCCACAGCAGCCCAAAGAAGAGGAAAGAGAGCAACAGCACTTGATCTGACACTTGCAGCCACCATCTCATATATTGGCGCTTTGTATAGAATTGGGATGAGCATGTGGTGAGTCACCAGGCACGAGAGGGCTGCAGCCAGGCTGTGGAAAAGGATGGTTCATTTGCCAGCTCACTGGAGGGTGAGGTCGCAGACGAGTTCTGCTGCAGAAGATTTAGATGAAGACCTCAATGGGGCGGCATGCAGCACAGCACTGGTGAGCATGCACACCGAGATGCTGGGTATGTTGGCTGGCCTGCCAGACGACCTCCTGTCACTGTCGTGAAGCATGGAGGAGTCCGACTCTGACTTGGCAGAGGGCATCGCACAGAACTTTCTCTTTTGACAGCCTCTGCTCCATCTCCCTCTCGTTCCATAGACCCAGAGGCACTGCCACTGCTGCCCCTTTTCTGCAGCCTTTGTGTGGGCAGGTCACCAACTCCTCTGCACCACACCACACCCCTGTAAGGATGCAGCAGCATTCTTTGACAAATGCATGAACTCACCAAAACACCTCCAGAGTACTTCCAGGCATTTTGCAATAGAAAAAGTTCCATAAAGTTACCTTAACGGTAGTTTGGGTCCCTTTAACTAACACTAGTGCTGGACCCACCTTGCAGCTTTATGCTTTTTGTTTTCAGAGTGAACAACGAAAAGGCTGTCTGCACATTCATTAATTAAATTTGGAATCCTGTCGGGCTGTGTGTCGTTAGGATGGCATCCATTCAAGGCCTTCCGATGCATACAAGGGACACACCTGCATGCACCCTCTTTAGCCAGCAATACCATGCAAGCCACGCAAGAAGTTGCAGGTGGCACGGGGCAGACAGGTAGAGCGCCAGAAGGCCTCCTTAGTTCCACTTGTAGTGGAACTACGCGAGGCAATTTTGCATCCCTTGATTCTAAGAGGAGGAGGAGCCTACCGGTTAGAGGGCTCACTAAATTCCTTTGTCTGCTGCAGAACACAGGGACTCAGAGTCCGTGGAGCATACGTTTAAAAGTTAGGTGCATCCTAAGCATTAACATTTCTTGAATTAAAAACAGAAACACTCAGCAGGCGAGGGTGCATCTGTCGAGAGAAAAAAAGAGTTATTGTTTCAGGTCGATGACCTTTCTTTGGAACTAGAAGGTTTTAGAGGTGATCAGCTTTCATGCAAATACAGAGCCAGGGAAAAAGTGGGACAGAGAAAAAGCTAATGGGAAATATCTGTGATAAGGTGGAGGTTAGGAGTGATTAAATGACAAAAGTGTTGATGGTGCAAGTTCAAAGGGGGTAATAATACAAGTATAGAAACAAAATATGGTACCAGAGGAAATGTAAATGTTTACAGCAGAATAGCAGAGGAGGAGGGAAGCATGAAAAATCTGGCAAAGGAGAAGGCTCCAGTGGCCCGGGAATATGGCAGAGATAGATATATAGATGCCAGGAGTGCCGACCACCCTGCCAGCTGCGCACCAATAGGGGATTCCCAAGCACCAGCCCACACCTCCTTCACTTCCTGGGCGAGGCACTCTGCAAGGTCAGCTGGTAACCACAGAGGGGTCCACAATCCAGGCCAGCGTCGTCATCCAACACTGCATAACATGACTGCAATCCAGCATATGGAGAGCACTTTGGGCAACCTAAATAGCCAGGTTCAAGATGACATTGGGGACACAACACCTGTAGACCCATGAACGGGATCTCCACCTAACTTCCCACTGTGGCAGAACAAAGGTATTTGACTGTCCGGGTGCACAAATCAGTAAAAGCTACTGCAGAGGTAGAAAAAGAATTCAAAAAGGCAAATTAAATGTTGGCTTTTGTCTCAAGAGGGTTGGAATACAAAGGGAAGGAACTATGCTTTAATTGCACAGAGCCTTGGTCAGATCCTGTCTTGCGTATTGTATTCAGTACTGGGCATTGCATCTTAGGAAGGATCTATTGGTGTTGGGGTGGCTGCGAGGATTCACCAGACTGATACCAGGGCTTAAGAAAACAGGTTGCGTAAAAATGGCTTGTATGCCCTTGTATTTAGAAGGTTGAGGGGTGATCTGAGTGTTATGTTTAGAGTGTCAGCTGTGGTTCAGTAGGTAGCACACTCCCCTCTGAGTTCGAATGTTTGTGGGTTTAAGTCCCGCTCAAGGACTTGAGCACAAAATCCAGTCTGATACTCCAGTGATGTACTGAGGGAGTGCTGCACTGTTGAAGGTGCTGCCGTTCTCATTAGTTGCTAAACTGTAGCCCTATCTGCTTTCTCAAGTGGATGTAAAAGATCCCATAGTGCTATTTCAGCCAAGAGTGGTGGGGTTATCCCTGGTGACCTGGCTAACATTTATCCCTCAACATCACTAGAAGCAGATTGTCTTGCTGTTTGTGTGTAAATTGACTGCTGTTTCCTACATTAAAACAGTTAGACTTTGAAAGTGCTTTGTTGGCTGAAAGGTGCTATAAAAATGTAAGTCTTCCTTTTTCTTTTTAAAATGATAAAAGAATTCAATAGGGTAGATGTAGAGAAACTATTTCCTCTGGTTGGGGATTCCAGAACAAGGTGGCATAATCCTAAAATTAGAGCCAGGCCATACAGGAGTGAAAACAGGAAGTACAATTTCAGAGGGTAGTGGAAATCCCTAACACACTCCTTAAAAGGCTGTGGATGCTGGAGAACAATTGGAGCTTTCAAGACTGAAATCAATGGGTTTTTGTTGGGTAAGGGGATCATGTGATATATAATAAAGGCAGGTAAATGGAGTTGAGGTGCAGATCAGCCATAATCGAATAGAATGGTGGTACAGGTCCAAGGGGCTGAATAGCCTACTCCTGTTCCTATGTTCCCAGTCCCTGATCATTTATTCTACACCAGCATTACTGAAACTTCATAAGAAAGATTTGTGTTTATACAGAACTTTTCATGACCACTGGACGTCTCAAAGTGCTTTACAGCAAATGAAGTACTTTTTAAGTGTAGTCACTCTTGTAATGTAGGAAATGCAGCAACCAGTTTGCACACAGCAAATTCTCACAAATGGCAATGTGATAATGACCAGATAATCTGTTTTTGTGATGTTGATTGAGGAATAAATATTGGCCGGGACACCAGGGATAACTCTCCTGCTCTCCTTAGGGCGGCGCAGTGGTTAGCACCACAGCCTCACAGCTCCAGTGACCCGGGTTCGATTCTGGGTACTGCCTGTGCGGAGTTTACAAGTTCTCCCTGTGACTGCGTGGGTTTTCGCCGGGTGCTCCGGTTTCCTCCCACAGCCAAAGGCTTGCAGGTGATAGGTAAATTGGCCATTGTAAATTGCCCCGAGTGTAGGTAGGTGGTAGGGAATATGGGATTACTGCAGGGTTAGTATGAATGGGTGGTTGTTGGTCGGCATAGACTCAGTGGGCCGAAGGGCCTGTTTCAGTGCTGTATTTTTAAATAAATAAATAAAATAGTGGCAATGGGATCTTTTACATCCGTCTGAGAGGGCAGACAGGACCTCAGTTTTAATGTCTCATCTGAAAGACAGCATCTCCAACAGTGCATTATTCCCTCAGTACTGCACTGGAGTATGACTAGATTTTTGTGCTCAGGTCCTGGAACAGTACTTGAACTCAGAACCACAGCAAGAGTGTTACCAACTGAGCCACAGCAATTGGAAAATAGGCCCTTAATTCTTGTGTAAGCCACTATAAGTTGAGTGAAAAGCTACATGTGATTCATTTTGGTTAAGAAGCATTTAATGATGCAATATTTCTGTTTCAGGGCAATGTACCGTATCTATTTTAAGGTATATCCTTTCACAGCATGTTAAAATGCTATTGATGAACTGGAATATAAAATTCTAAATTTAGTTACTATGTTGCAATTAAATTATCCTAATTATCCTTCAAAAATTAGGATTATTCTCAGTAATGTCAACTAATTAAAAATCTAAATTGGGAACCTTTTCCCTCTGGTAATCTATATTTTGTGAAGATCAGGTTAGCAAATCACTTGAGGTTCTGTACCCATAGATTTTGAAACTGAACTGATAAGTGCTGTCTCTGAGTCAGTAGGTCGTGGGTTCAAGAGCCCCACTCCAGAGACTTGAGCACATAATCTCGGGTGACACTTCAGTACAATACTGAGAGAGTGCTGCACTGTCAGAGCTGCCGTTTTTCATTTGAGACATTAAACCGAGGTCCTGTCTGCCCTGTTAGTAAAAGCAGGGGAATTCTCCTCATGTCCTGGCCAATATTTATCCTTCAGGCAGTCTTTCAAAAATAGATGATCTGGTCATTTATCTCATTGCTGTTTGTGGGATTTTGCTTTGTGCAAATTGGCTAATGTATTTTCTATATTACAACAGTGACTGCATTTCAAAAAGTAATTAATTAGCTACAAAGCACTTTTGGACGTCCTGAGGTTTTAAAAGGTGCTGTAGAAATGCTTTATAGGCCAGAGCCTGCCTGGTTTCCTGTCAACTAAAATTAATGGACGGAAAATTGGGCAGCATCGCAGAGCCTGCCCGCCTGATTTTCCTTAATCTGTTCCCCTCCCCAAATTATTCTTTTCACCTAGACGTAATGAGAAAAATCTTCTAAACTCTTGATGCAAACAGTTGCACAACCCTCATCACACAGAACTGTAACCTGACCACTGTAAGATCTTTGCAATTGGGCTTCACTTGAACTTGGGACAAGTCCACAGCTGGGGTTAACTCTGAGCCAAATCCACTAGGCTAATAAAAATGGCACTGAAAATAGTTCCTGTTTGCTATAGTGTAAGAGTTTTGGATGTATGTTTCCAAAAGAATGGTTTGCGACTCCCTGTGTAAGTTGCCTGCCTGGACCTTCCTCAGTCCACATTGTAGTAACGATATGAATCTTCCACTGCACTTCTGGTGATTTAACTTTTGAGGCAGAACTTGTATTCCTAAGACCATAACATAAGACATAGGAGCAGGAGTAGACTATATGATCCTCGAGCCTGCTCCACCATTCAATACAAACATGGCTGATCTTCTGCTTCAACTCCACTTTCCTGCCTGTTCCCCATATCCCTCAATTCCCTGAGAGACCAAATATCTGTCTCTCAGTCTTAAATATACTGAATGATGGAGGATCCACTTCCCTCGGGAGTACAGAATTCCAAAGATTCTTAACCCTCTGAGTGAAGAAATCTCTCCTCATCTCAGTCCTAAATGATCAACCCTTTATCCTGAGACTGTACCCCCGTGTTCTAGATTCCCCAGCCAGGGAAAACCATCTCCCTGTCGAGCCGCTTCAGAATCTTGTATGTTTCAATGAGATCACCTCTCATTCTTCTAAACTCCAGAGAGTATAGGCCCAATTTACTCAGCATCTCATCAAAGGACAACCCTCTCATCCCAGGAACCAATCTAGTGAACCTTCACGGTCCCGCCTCCAAGGCAAGTATATCCTTTCTTAAATGTGGAAACCAAAACTGTGCACCGCACTCCAGATGTGGTTTCACTAAACTCCTGTACAATTGTCGCAACCCTTCTTTATTCTTGTACTCCAATCCCCTTGTAATAAAGGCCAACATGCATTTGCCTTCCTAATTGCTTGCTGTACCTGCATACTAACTTTGTGTTCCTTGTACAAGTACATGCAAGTCTCTCTGAGCATTAACATTTAGAATTTCTGTACAAGCGAAAGAGCAACTTTCAAACTGTGGAGCTTCTGTATAGTAAGATTGTTGGGGCAAATTTAGCAAGGCAGCCAGCCTCTCACGCCATAGATGCAGGTCAGAGGATTGGGACTAGGGGTATAAATTCAGCAAGGATGTGTGCTTCCAACAGGCACCCTCCACAGGTCAGAGATCAAGAGATAGTCTTGCTCCTGTGATCAGTGCTGAGGTCCGGTGAAGCTACCCAGCACTAGCCCTTCCTCTCTTTTGGATTTTCCTCATACTTTAACAGCCCTATCTCTGACCTACACTGTTCCACGACCTGGGTGGCTCCCCAGCCATGCTCCTGAAAGCTGACAGCAAATGGGTGAGTGTTAGCTGTGGCTCAGTTGGTTGTGGGTTCTTGACCCGCAGATCAGCCATAACTTCATTGAATGGTGGAACATACTTGAGGGGCTAAATGGTGTACTCCTGAACATATAATCTTGGCTGATTCTCCTAGTGTACTACTGGGGAGGTGCTGTCTTTCAAGTGAGATGTTCAATAGAGACCCTGTCTACTTTCTCAGTGAAAGCTCCCACGGCACTATTTTGAAAAAGAGCAGTGGAGTTCTCATTGATGTCCCGAACAATATTTATCACTCTGATGATTATCTAATTAGTGTTTGTGGGGCTTTGCTATGTACAAATTGGCTGCCGCATTTCCTACATTACAACATCGACTACACTTTAAAAGTACTTGGCTGTCGAGTACTTTGGGTTGTCATGAGGTCGTGAAATGATGCTGTATAAATCCACATCTTTCCTAAATGCCGCCCTTTACTCCACCCAAACAAGTTGTTGGCAAATAACTTTTCAAGAGGACATTGTTCCTTTAAACAACTCGCTCCGTTCTGGTTGGCACCAGGATAACTTGTAGCAGCAATATCCTATAGCAGAAACGGAGTGCTGACAGATCCCCCATGACTGGAGATCTTCCGCTGCTTGTTCACTCACACCTTCTAGTGGTTTATTGGCGATGCAGCATTAGTGGGGGAGCAGTCTGGAGTCTTGGTGAGGCTAGTGCGCAACACACACACACGAATTGAAAAGTGAGCAAATGCAAACTCAAAGGAAGCAAAATAATGTTGGAACTTTGGCAATTTTGACATAATCAGTCAAGACTCCAGCAATCAAAAATCACTCAGCGTGAGAAAACAAGCAAAGTCCCAGTTCAGTCTATTAAAAAAAAAATTCTGGGGATCCGAGCAGATAAATGAGAAAAGTCACGAAACTAAAAAAGATCTAATTAGCACCCAATGACATTCTTCTTGTTGCTTTCTTATTAGTGCAGTGATGTTCCTGTAGCTCAGCTGTACAGTTGGCTAACAGCCAGGGAGGTCGATGCAATCCCTTTCAGTAAGTGTGGAGTTCTAGCCAGAGGCTGTGCTGTAGTTAGGGAGTGGCGTCAGCAGACTGGAGGATATGCAATTAGAGCTCAGCTCTCACCATTCAGAAGTAGCTCGTTGTTAAACAGCTCTGGGAGCGCTGCAAAAATCTGTGGATATACCTTAGAGTTGGGTAAGTTGCAGTAACTTTTCCAACTGGACGTTTAACAACCATTATAAAGGGAGAAAGAAAAACTTGGCACACGAAGTGCTTGTAGGAGAGCAGGGAAGTGCAGTTTCAGCAGTAATGGAGAAGCTGTTGCAGACGATTCTTTACTATCTAGGGAGTTGGTGCAGAGGCAGTGGGAGAGCTTTGCTTGATGTCTGTGCTTACAAGCAGTGATTATCCTGAGAGAGACATGTTCCACAGCAGCGGATGTTTTGAATGAATGTCTTTTATGTTTGGAGATACTGTATGTTGACAACTTTGACATGAATCACTTTTCTGTCCTTGCAAAACTGTAGTCTGACTTCTCTCGTAGCTGTCTGTTTATTCACGAGCAGTTAGAATCAGCTTGTAAAGCTTTTAAGTACAGCACTTGACGCCAGGGAGAGGTTGGGCCACAGACCAAATTGCCCAAAACCAGTAGCAGGTTTCACGTTGTATGGAGATAGTCACCTAGAAACTGTCGGACAGGCAACTGCCGAGCATTTTAAAGGGATGTTTGGAGATAAAAGTGGCTCATGTAAGATCGGAATCACTTTCCAGATGTCCAGAATCTCTGCTCAATTATTTCTGGTTCAGAAACTTTATTTGAGTGCCTGCTGGGACTAATTGCCAGCCGTGGATCTGTAGTCACACACTCACATCTGTAGGTTGCGGGTCCAATCCCTGCTCCAGAGACTTGAGCACAAAATTTAGGCTGACACTTCAGTGCAGTACTGAGGGGGTTCTGCACTGTCAGAGTAGCTCCATTTGCCTTCTCAGCTGGGCATAAAAAAGCCCATGATATTATTTGAAAAAAGGAGCGAGTTCACCTGGTGCCCTGGCTAATATTTATCCTCCAATAGCCACAATCAAAAACAGATTGTCTAGTCATTATCACATTGTTATTTGTGGGATCTTGTGTGCAAATTGGCTGCCACGTTTGCCTACAAACCTACAGTGCCTACACTTTAAAAGTGCTTCAATGGCTATAAAGGACTTTGAAATATCCTGTGGAGACAAAAGGTGCTATATAAATGAAAGCTCACTATTTATTAATTAGTGACTTCCACTTTTTAATGTGCCTTGGTCAACTCTACCAAAACATACTTATTTATTCATTGCCGCTCAAGCCTTCCAAATTTCAAACTGTGGGCCAGTCAGAGACTTCATAGAGTACAGCAACAACTTGCATTTACAGAGCACCTTTAACATAGTAAAACATACCAAGGTGCTTCACAGGATAGTTAAAAAGCAAAATCTGAGCTATAAAGAGATATTAGGACAAAAGCTTGGTTAAAGAGGTAGGTTTTTAGAAGTGCCTTAAACGAGAACAGAAAGCTATAGAGAGGCTGAGAGTTTTAGGGATGAATTTAGGCAGTTGAAGGCATAGCCGCCAATGGTGGAGCAATGAAAATTGGGGATGCGCCAGAATTGGAGCAGTGCAGAGATCGCGGAGGGTTGCAGGGCTGGAGGAGGTTACAGAGATAGGGAGGGGTGAAGCCATGGAGGAATTTGAAAACCAGGATGAGAATTTTTAAATCGAGGCATTGCTGAACCAGGAGCCAATGTAGGTTAACGAGCACAGTTAATTCACTTCGCCAAATAATCTATTTCTGTGATGTTGGTTGAACGTTAAATACTAGCCAGAACACTGGGAGAACCCCTCTGCTCTTCTTCGAATTACTACCTTCAGATTTTTACTGTCTACATGAGAAGGCAGTCAGGGCCTTGATTTAACATCTCATCCAAAAGACAGCACCTCTGAAAGAGCGGCACTCCCTTAATATGACACTGAAGTGTCAAGGTAGATTATACACTCAAGTGGGGTTTGTATCCATGGGCTTCTGACTCATTGGTGAGTGTGCTACCAATGAGTCAAGGTGGACAATTAGTCCTGAAAGATCTCAAAGAATGTTTTAGAACCAAGCATAGGAACAGGAGTAAGCCATTCAATCTTATCACCTATACCTCAACTCCATTTACCTGCCTTAGCTCCATATTGCTTGCTAACCTTACCTAACAAAAATCTATCTCTGTCTTCAAAGCTCCAATTGTCCAACTGGGGGAGAGAATTGCAGATTTCCACCAGGCTCTACCTAAATATCCTGGCTTTAATTTTAAGATGCCCCCTCATTTGTGACTTCCATACCAGAGGAATTTGTTTCTCCATATCTACCTTTATTGAATCCTTTTAACATTTTAAGCACCTCGAACAGATCACACCTCAATCTTCCAAACTCAAGAAAATACAAGCCAAGTTAATGACGGCCTGTTCTCATAATTTAACCCTTTAAGTTCCAGTATTCAGAAGTAATTGAGCAGAGATTCTGTACATCAGCGAGAATGCTACCACATAGCAAAGGCTGACAATGTAACATGATTGTGCAAATCATACTCAACAGCAATGAAGGAATCGTACTGCAGATGCTACAAATTTTACAGTAATTATTTGTCAGTGTTTTTGACCCTGACCTTTCTTTGAACTTGAATTATAACATTTGACATCAGGGATAATTCTAAGGTTGTTTGGAAACAATGGATCTTGTCTGCTGAAGCTGGTATAATTGGGAAGCTTTGTGTTGTATGTTTCTGGTAGTGCAAAAATGAATTTGATGAAATAATACATACATTATGTGGATAGTAAATTACAGAGCAGAGTACTGAAACACTGCTGCACTTAAGCAATAAGTCCTTATGGATGCTCTCTTTGTATTTACTCTATTACTAGCAGATGCCCGGCAACATTGCACCAAGGATACCCTCTTGCATAGCAGTAGGGCTATTAACAACAAAGTGTGACAAGGAAAGCAAGACAGGAAATAACTGTGACACTAAAGAAAGTGTGTGTTATACACATGCCTTTCAATATTTTACTAGCAGATCCCTCACATTATTGTGTCCAGTGATTCAGAGGATACACTGGTTTGTAAAGTGTGACAGGAAGTAAGTGGGACGCTTATAGGAAGTGGTCACTAAGCGCAAGACTTTTAATATATTATAGATATTATAATTAGCCTACTCCCCTTCCCATAGTCCCCTCCCTCCCCAAGCCATAAAGCATTTGCTGGGAAATTACTTGGTTCCAGGACTTTGCCACTATCCCTAGTGCAAGCGGCGCTAGGATGTGTAGGAGCTACCCTCTTTGCAGAGAATGGTTCATGCTGTTGTTTGGGTCATGACAATAGTTCTTCAGTCATACTGCTGCATGACTTAAAGAGGAGAGCAGTTCGCTTGTGGAATTCTCTGCTATGCACTTTTTAAAAAGTTGTTTGAGTAAGAGTGATCTTAAAGGATACTGTCAGCAAGGAGAGTGGGATTAAATTAGGTGGACCATCCATTTACCTGCCATTGTTGCTTCTCCCTTTCTCGTTGCCTGTCAAACCAAGCACCCTTCACCCCTTCCTGCCAAGTCTCCAGTCTTGAACCCATGTCTTTAGTTTCTGCCCTATCTCCCCTCTTGCCCTCCTCCAAGCTCATCTTTTCCATAAGACTCACCTCTACTTCCTTGACTGTATTTCCATGAAATTGCTGATGACAAAATTTACCTCCTGGCGAAGCAGTTCTGTCCCTTCAGCTACTGACGCCCTCCCTTTCAAAACTGCCAACATCACTCCCCCTCCAGAAAAAAAACATCCTTGACCTCTTTCCTTTGCAAACTAATGCCCATCTCCAACCTCCCTTTCCTCACCAAAGCTCCTGAACCTCTCAAATCCGTGCCATCTTTCCTGCAATTCCACATTTGAAGCTCTTCAATTGGGTTTCCCTGCAAACAAAAACAGTGCTAATCAAAGTCACAAATGGCATCCTCTGTGATTGTGATCATGGTATAGTTTCCTTCCTCGTCCACTTCAACCTCTTTGTAGCCTTTAACACAGTGACTGCACCATCCTATTCCAACACCAGTCTTCAGTTGTCCAACTCATTGTTATCACCCTAACCTGGTCCCACTCTTACCTATCCCATTGTATATCTCCAGGAATAGCTTCTCTGCGCACTCCCTTGTCCTTGTCCACCTCCGCTTCCTCGTCTACGCACTGATCCTGAGCAACATCATCCGCAGACATGATGTCACGTTCCACGTGTACACTGAAAAGTCCCAGCTCCACCTCTACACATCTCTTGTGACACTTCCACTGCCACTATGTTATCAGACTGCTTGTCCAATATCTAGGCTTGGATGGGCTGCAATTTCCTCCAATTAAACATTGGGAAAACTGAAGCCATCGCCTTTAGTTGCTATCTCCAACTCCATAGCCTTGTCATTGATTTTGTCCCTCTCCCTGGCCATTGTCTCAGATTGAACCAGATGTTTCCCTACCTTGGTGTTATATTTCTGCCTTGGTTGAGCTTCTGACCTCATATCCTCATAGTCACAAAGACTGCCCACTTCCACCTCCGTGACATCGCCCATCTCCTGCTCAAATGCTCGTCCATGACTTTGTTACATCCAGACTTGACTATTCCACTGCTCTCTGGCCCACCTCACATCTTCCACCCTGCATAAACTTCACCTTGTACAAAACCCTGCCATGTCCTGTGCTGCACAAGTCCCATCACCCATCTGACACATCCTTGCTGACCTACATTGACTCCTGTTTTCCCCAGTGCCTCAAATCTAAAGTGTTTAAATCCCTCATGGTAACGTCCTCCAGCCCTACAAGCCACAACAGAACTCTCCTATTATGTGTATTCTGGTCTCCTGTGCATTCCCTCTCCATTTGACTCCCACATTAGCAGCTGTGCCTCCTGTGAGACGATACTGAAAAACCTACCTCTTTGACCAAGTTGTCGGTCACGCCTCCTAAAATCTCCTCCTTTGGCTGGGTGTCCCTTTTTTGTCTGATAATGCTCTGCAAAGCACCTTGGCCCATTTTCCTGCAGTAAAGTATATAAATGGAGGTGGTGGCGTCGTTTATGTGGGGAGAAATAGGACGTGTTAATGGGCTTGTTTCTGGGATGGAACATTCTGTGATTCTATATGTTTCAGTTTGTATTAACCAACGAAAGACATCTTTACACATTGGATTGCACACTGTAGCTTTTCTACTGAGTAACCATTTTTACATAACTTATTTTAGGATAGAGCAAATAGGTTTCTTTGTGATGCATTCTAACCTGGAGATTGGATTGTCTTCTACGACACAATCTTCAATGGTTTTGTCCTGATTAGGGTTGCCAACTCTGGTAGGACATATTCCTGGAGATGTCAGCATATGACCTCTTGTCACCAAGCCCCTTGCCTCTACCCTCCTGTCGGTGGTCACCACACGTGTCCATATTGACAGTGTCCCGCCTTCTCATGCCAGTTGGAAAGTGAAAAGACTTTTCATTACCTGATTGGATGCATCTTGGTGTCAGTCAAACAGCAGTTTTTCCCGTGTTCAATATTTTTACAATTAATAAACATGTGTTCTGAGATTTTTCCTTAAAAAGCACAATTATTTTAATGCCTGTATGATTTTTCTCCTGGGGGTTGCTCGCAGCAGTATGCTGGAGATTAATCTTTAATTCCTGGAAACTCCAGGGCCATCCCAGAGAGTTGGCAACCCCGGTCCTAGTAGATCAAGAGCACAAGACTCTCCCACAAAAAAAGTCACAAGGCCGTAGCATTCCAGATGCACTTGTCTCTGTTGGGATGATTCTTGTCAGCCTGCCAGACAGTGATCGATGACGTATTAAAGCTTTGGGTCTTGAAAAAGATACCTGCTCAACCCTGCCCAGACTCCCATTTGGAGGACAACTCCCATCGGAGGGAAATGAGAGAACCATCCTAATTTCAGCTCAAAAAGAAGTCTTAGTCCACCTTGCAATCCGCTCACATTTCATAGTTAGTTGGCAGATAGCTACAGCGTCACTATCAGCATCAAAGTTGCAACACTGCATCCATTCTAATGAAAGAAAGAACTTGCATTTAGATGTAGCCTTATCATGTCCTCAGGATGTCCTGATGGGCTTCACATCCAGTGAAGTACTTTTGAGTTGAAGTCACTGTTGTAACATAGTAAGTGTAGCAGCCAAGGTCCCACAAACAGTCAATGAGATAAGTGATCAGTTAATCTGCTTTAGTGATATTGGTTGTGAGATAAATATTGGCCAGGCCGAGGAGAACTCCCCTGCACCTCTTCAAATGAAGCCATCGGATCTTTCACATCCACCTGAGGGGGCAGACGGGGCCTCAGTTTACCATCTCGTTTGGAAAAATAGCATCTCTGACAGTGCAGCACTTGCTCAGTACTGCACTGGAGTTTCAGTCTAGATTATGTGCTCAAGTCTCTGGAGTGTTATTTGAACCCACGTCCCTCTGACTCAGAGTATCTGAATCACTGTATCAGTTCAGTTTCAAAATCTATGGGTGCAGAACCTTAAAAGTGATTCAATAACCTGATTGTGAAACCCAAAATCTGACTCAGAGATGAGCGTGGACCCAACTGTGCCAAGATGACACTTGGCATTAAATGGTAACATTAAGTCCAATGTAACTGAAATTCCAGTGGAGGGAGGGAGGATGGAAAATGGGAAAATTGCTTTATATAGTTGCCAGTTTGGGAGGGTGGGGATGGGGGGGGGGGGAAATTGGAATTTGGAGTGGAGCCTAGAGACACTGGTTTTCCACCCCATTTAACATGTTCCTGCCAAATTCCAGTCTTGAAGGGATTAAGTGAGTCTCCTTGGCCCTCTTCTATCATTGGGGCGGCGCAGTGGTTAGCACCGCAGCCTCACAGCTCCAGCGACCCGGGTTCAGTTCTGGGTACTGCCTGTGCGGAGTTTGCAAGTTCTCCCTGTGTCTGCATGGGTTTCCTCCGGGTGCTCCGGTTTCCTCCCACAGCCAAAAGACTTGCAGGTTGGGAGGTAAATTGGCCATTGTAAATTGCCCCTAGTGTAGGTAGGTGACAGGGGAATGGTGGGGATGTGGTAGAGAATATGGGGTTAATGTAGGATTAGTATAAATGGGTTGTTGTTGGTCGGCACAGACTAGGTGGGCCGAAGGGCCTGTTTTAGTGCTGTATCTCTAAATAAAATAAGTAAATTGAGAAGGTGGGTGGAAAGGAGGAAACGTCTGGGAGAGGTCCCGGCCTACCCAGGAATTCCTCTACTTGTCCCCTTGTTAGGCCCAGCAGAACTCTCACCAGCTGAGAGATGGCATGGGTTCCCAGTAAAGGTCCTGGAAATAAGCAGGTCAAAGGTCATCCCTGATTGCCTTTGTTAATAGAGATATTGGCTCCCTTGAGAACAGATTTTTTTTTTTTTTAAAAAGCCAATTTAATCCTCATCCCTTCCCAGGCCGTAGTGTCTCCCTAAAGGAGCAGCTGTGTGCTGCTCTGACAGATGCCAGTGGAATGGGGCCGGCGTCTCTGAAGTTTTCTAACGGGAATGGAGACTGATTACGCCAATGACCCCACCCCCACTCCCCCACCCCCCACCCATTGAGATTTGAGATGGGGTCTGCAATGATTGCTGTCAGCATCTGAGAATCTCGCTCCACCACATGTCTGCTGTCAGACGTGGGACTGTGGAGGATAAGGACTGGTCAATTTCTGTGATCTACATTATTTAATTTTCTAACTTGCACCAAGTCCCATTCACCCATCACCTCTGAGCTCACTGACCTACATTGGCTCCCGGTCCACCAAGGCCTTCGTTTTAAAATTCTCGCCCTTGTGTTCAAATCCCTCCACAGTCTCACCCCACCCTATCGCTGTAAGTTCCTTTAGCCCTACAACCCTCCGAGAACTCTGCACTCCTCCGATTTCTGGTCTCGTGCATTGGCGGCCGTGCCTTCAGCTATCAAGTGCCTAGGCTCTGGAATTCCCTCTCTACCTCTCTTTCCTTGTTTAAGATTCTCCTTAAACCTTACCTCTTTGGCAAAACATTTGGCAACAAGGAACTTTGGAGCAGGTGTAGGCCATTCAGCCTTTCGAGCCTGTTCTGCCATTCTAGATCATGGCTGATCGTCTACCTCAACGCCATATTCCTGCACTATCCCCATATCCCTTGATGTCATTAGCAACTAGAAATCTATTGATCTCTGTCCTGAACTTACTCAGTGACTGAGCTTCCACCACCCTCTGGGCCAGAGAATTCCAAAGATTCACCACCCTCTGATTGAAGAAGTTCCTCCTCATCTCAGTCCTAAATGGTTTGCCCTTTATTCTGAGATTGTGTCTCCTGTTTCTAGACCCCGCAGCCAGGGGAAATATCTTTTCTGCAGCTACCCTGTCTACCCCTTTAAGAATTTTGTAAGTTTCTATGAGATCGTCTCTCACTTCTGAACTCCAGAGAATACAGGCCCAGTTTCCTCAATCTCTCCTTATAGGACAATCCCGTTGTCCCAGGAATCAGTCTGGTGAACCTCTGCCACACTCCATCTATGGCAAGTATATCCTTCCTCAAGCAAGGGGAGCAGCACTGCACATAATATTCCAGGTGTGGCTTCACCAATGCTCTATACAATTGAAGCAAGATGTCTTTGCTCCTGTACTCAAATCCTCTTGCGGTAAAGGCTAACATATCATTTAACTTCCTAATTGCTTGCTGCACCTGCAATCTAGCTTTCAATGACTTATGGACAAGGATAACTGGGTCCCTTTGGACGTCAACACTTTCCAATCTCTCACCATTTAAGAAATACTCTGCACCTCTGTTCCTCCTACCGAAGTGGATAACCTCACACTTATCCACATTATATTTCATCTGCCATGTTCTTGCCCACTCACTCAGCCTGTCCAAATCCCCTTGACAACTCACATTCCCACCAAGTTTTGTGTCATTTGCAAACTTGGAAATATTACAATTAGTCCCCACATCCAAATCATTGATATAGATTGTGAACAGCTAGGGCCCAAGCACTGATCCTTGCGGTACCCCACTAGTCACAGCCTGCCAACCTGAGAGTGAGTCATCTGTCCTAATATCTCTTTATGTGGCGCGGGATTAAATTTTGCCTGATAACGCTCCGGTGAAGCACCTTGGGGCATTTTACTACATTAAAGGTGCTGTATAAATGCAAGTTATTGTTATTTCAAATATTGATGTTTCATCTTGTCTACAAAGCGTTAAAAAATAGCATTAAAGTAAATTCAGCAGCTCCACGCACTACTTTCAAAACAATACCAGCAGAAACCCGATGACATTGTTTCGTAATTCTATTGTTATAAAACACAAAGTGTTAGAGGGAAATCGTGACAGGAAGTAAGTGTGACCACATGCATTATGTAATTAGATTGTAGAACAATAGCTTTTCTTCAACTTTTTGTTTCTGTCAGCCTTTGCTCAGTGAGTAGCACACTTGCCTCTGAAACAGAAGGTTATGGGTTTAAATCCTACTCTAGAGACTTGAGTATATATAATCTAGGCTGACGCTTCAGTACCGAGGGAGTACTGCACTGTCAGCGGTACCGTCTTTAAGATGAGACATCAAACATCTCAGATGGATGTGAAACATCAGCTGGCACTATTTTGAAAAAGAGCCGGGGTTCCCCTGGTTTCATGGCCAACATTTATCCCTCAACCAACATCATTAAAACACCTGATCTAGTCATTTATCTCATTGCTGTTTGTCAGAGATTGCTGTGCACGGATTGGCTGCTGCATTACCCTACCTTGCAACAGTGGCTACACTTCAAAAGTATTTAATTGGCTGTAAAGCACTTTGGGAACTCCTGAGATAATGAAAGGTGCTTATGAAATGCAAGCCTTTCTTTCTCTCTCCCTTCCTCCCTCTCTTTTCTTCCTTTCCTATTTTTATTTAGTTCCCAGTACTGTTGGTGAGGAGGATAATTACAATTAAGTACGATGGAATGATGCTGTTGCAGTGTTAAGCTTCAGTGTCTGCTGGCAGACAGAGCAGGACTGCCTTCCTGCTGTAAGGACCCATGGCTGACATTTAAGAATAGAAACTCAACTTGTGCAACGCGTCTAGAAACACCGACATTTGTTTAGATGTTTGGCATCTGTTTTCAGAATGGGAAACCAGTCCAGCCGACACAGACACACAGGGGAGCCCGTTTCAGAACTGGCTTCTTTCTTAGTGCATTTTTGACAACCATCCAGAAGCAGTTTCTCTCTCCCTTCAGCTAATGAAAGTCATTGGGTATAGGGCTGAATGGGTTAAAAGTAGATCATTTGTTCCAAGTATTACCAAATTCCAAATTTAAAAAAAACCACTCAGATTATATCCTATTGTGAAGTAAAAGAATTGACAGGACATCACATAACCCACAGCCGTACAAGTCAAGTTTGTCGTAACTAATCACCAGAATCCCCTGTAGGGATCAGAAGCCAGGATCCTTAGCGAGTTCTTACATAGCTGTTCAGGAATTTACAGTTTGAGGCCGCAGACACAAAACAAAATGCTCCTGACCTGGGAAACTCTTCGATGCTGGTCAGACAGATTACATTCAGAGTTCGCCTATCATTTGTGGTAATTCAATACTGAAAGAAAAAATAAATCTTGAAATGTGCTTTCTTACTGGAGTCATATAAGAAAGGCTTACAATTATGTAAAGTATATTTTCGAAGTGTAGTCAATATTGTAACGAAGGAAATGTAGCAGCCAACCTACGCATAACAAGCTCCCATAGACAGCGAAGTGATAATGACTAGACAACCTGTTTTAACAATTTCGATCGAGGGAGAAATGTTGGCCAGGAATAAAAACAGAAAGTGCTGGAAATACTCTGCAGGTCAGGCAGCATCTGTGGAGAGAGAAGCAGAGTTAACGTTTCAGGTCTGTGACCTTTCATCAGATCTGGCAAAGGTTAGAAAAGAATTAAGGTTTAAGCAAGTGAAGGGGGTTGGGGGGGATGGTGGGGAAGAGAGCAAAAGGGAAGGTGTGTGATCGGGCAAGACGGCAGGAGAGATGAAATAATAAAGCTGTCCTGAGACAAAGGCAAAGAGCGTGTTAATGCTTGTGGTGAAAGACAAAGCATTGGTCCAAAGAGGTGTGAATAGCGGAATAAAGAGCAGCTCTGTCTAGATGAAAAACAGGCACATGGTTAAAAAATATATTTTAAAGAGAGGCCAGTCCTGCTCTGAAGTTATTGAACTCAATGTTCAGCCCGTAAGGCTGTAGAGTGCCTAATCGAAAGATCAGGTGCTACTCCTCGAGCTTGCGTTGATGTTCACTGGAACACTGGAGCAGGCTAAGGACAGAAATGTTGACATGAGAGCAGGGGGGAGTGTTGAAATGGCAAGCGACCGGAAGCTCGGGGTCATGCTTTCGGACTGAGTGGAGGTGTTCCGCAAAGCGGTCACCCAAACTGCATTTGTTCTCCCAATATGGAGGCGACCACATTGTGAGCAGCGAATACAGTATAATAAATTGAAGGAAGTACAAGTAAATCACTGTTTCACCTGGAAGGAGTGTTTGGGGCCTTGGATAGTGAAGAGAGAGGAGGTAAAAGGGCAGGTATTACACCTCCTGTGATCGCATGGGAAGGTGCCATGGGAAGGGGACGAGGTGAAGCAGGTGATGGAGGGGTGGAGCAGGGTGTCGTGGAAGGAACGATCCCTTTGGAACGCTAACAGGGGAAGGGAACGGAAGATGTGTTTTTATATTTATTTTATGCTTTAACCATCTGCCTCTGCCCTATCACACACCTCTCCTTTTGTTCGCTTCCCCACCGACCCACCCCACCCCCTTCACCTGCTTAAAACCTAATTCTTTTCTTGCCTTTGCCAATTCTGACAAATGGTCACTAACCTGAAACGTCAACTCTGCTTCTCTCTCCACTGCTGAGTATTTCCAGCACTTCATTTTTATTTCAGATTTCCAGCATCTGCAGTATTTTGCTTTTATTTTAAATGTTGGCCAGGACGTCGGGGAGACATCCACTGCTCCTCTTCGAAATAGTGCCATGGGATCTTTGTGGGCAGACAGACCCTCTGTTTAACATCTCATCCAAAAGACAGCACCTCTGAGAGTGCAGCACTTCCTTGGTACTGCACTGAGAGGGTCAGCCTGGATTTTGTGAACCCACAACCATCTGACTCAGAGGCAGGAGGTGGACCACTGAGCCACGGCTGCAATAACATACAATTGATTGTGTCCTAATTTTGGGGGCTGATGCAAAGGTTTTACTTGGACCAGCATGGAGATGCCTTAAGTAGGTGAACTATAAATATCATATCTGTCATGTCTGCCACTTCAGCTGAATTGGCAGGTGGAGATGAATATTAAAAAGTTTCAAAAATGTGAGTAAGGGTAAGCAGCCATTTGATTTACTGCGCTGATTGGGAGCTTCGAGATGCCTCTATTTATTCTGGCACAGGAACAAGCATCAGGCACTGCTTCCTGGTCTCACAGATGCTATAAGCCTTCCTGGCCTGTTGAAATGGCCACGCAGGAAATCAATTGCAGCTGAATGGGCACGGTTTCCAGTTGGAGCATAAACAGATCCCCCTGCTTCGCAGCACAGCTTGCTCTTCAAATTGTTACCTTGCAAGCGCACAGTCTTCAGAAAGCACTGCTCTTCACTGGGCGTCGACTCCCATCTTTACAAGCAAAGGGAAATTTTACTCCGCTTTGCAACGTTACTAATATATCTGCTGCTTGTCTCTGGTGAGACAGAGTCACGCTGATCTTCCATAAAAGCAGCACCGCCAGTGGATGCAAATCCGAGAAAATTTACCAATCAGCGGTGCTCATATCCAATTTGGTGAGTAGCTTGGCACATCCTGCAGGAAGTGACATCTCCATAACCTTCTGGTCAACTGACATGTGGCTGACACTACAAGAGTTTGTAACACACATTCCCCCAGTGCCATTTGGAAAGGAGTTTGTGAGGCAGCTATAAGGATCTAGTAAATAAACGACAACTTGTATTTGTCCCGCACCTTTAACCTAGTACAACATCCCAAAGACATTTCTCGGGAACCTAATCAGACAAAATAATTGACGTGAGCCAAGGAAAGGACAGACCTCCAAAAGCTTGTTTTTAAGGAGCGTCTTAACAGGAGAGAGAGGTAGAAAAGTTTAAGAAGGGAATCCAGGAGTTAGGACCTCGACAGCTGCAGGCACGGCCACCAATTGTGGGGATGTACAAGATGCTGGATTTGGAGGAACACAGAGTTCTTGGAGGGTTCTAGGAGGTTACAGAGATAGGGAAGGGTGAGACAATGGAGGGATTAATTCATCAGTGTACTGTGACCTCTTCCATTGATTGTCACATTAGACGCAGATTATATCTGCTAAAATTGAGTTGAATCAGATAATCAATGAGGGATAACTGTTGGCCAGGAGGCCAGGGAAAACTCTGCTGCTCTTCTTTAAAATAGTGCCATGTGATCTTTTACACCCATCTGAGAGGGTGGGCAGGGCCTTGGTTTAATGCTTCAACTGAAAGATAGCACTGAATGGCAGTGCAGCACTCCTTCACTACAATACTGGAGTGTTAGCCTAGACTACGTGTTCAGGTCTCTGGAATGGGGCTTGAACCCATGACCTTCTGATTCAGAGGGGAGAGTGCTACCACTTAGTCAAAGCTGACACTTATATTGTGACGACCAGGGGAATATTGCAAGAAAGTTTTTGTGAGCCAATCTCCATCCTCATTGCTGTGGTGTTTCAAGGTACAGAAAGGAACAAGTAATGATGTTCAGACCATAAACCACTGACTCTGTGGGCAGGATTTTCCCCATGGGCTTAGGGACCCCACTGTCAGGGTCAAATGCAGGTCAGCAGCCCATACTGTGTGGGGGACACAGCTATGATTTTTTTTCTGAATTTGGCCAGAGGGTGGGCTCGCCATGCAGTTAAGGATGGCTGGGAGGGGGTGGGGGGGGCTCAAAGCTGGAGGGCCAATAGAACTGAACTGAAGTGGCAGCATGCTGCCTTGTCAGTTAAGTGGGGGGGGGGGAAGAGAGGGTGCCGCCATTTTGAGGTGCCCTCTCTCCAACTTTTTTAAAGTTAAAATAAAAAAAGGCTTTTGCAGCTGGGCCACCATTGCGGAGGAGAGCCCCTTCACAGGGTGTTCGGTGTCAAAAGCTGAAGCCAGGCAGGTGGGGAGGGCCTCTAAGCCTGTCTTGAGCACTAACTCCACGGTCTGCCGAGGCAGCTAAACTGTTCCCTGACGCCTCCCGGGACCTGGAGGCCAAATGGGAGTTTCCAGTTGGCTTCTGACAATAAGCTTTAATTACTGCCTACCCGTTACTGGGGGTGGGTAGCCCTGCCGCCCCGGGGGTGGGATGGTGCTGTTGGTGCTGTGAAACTGGCGCGCCGGCTAGTGGCACGAATTTACGCACCTGCCCACCTCCGTGCTTGCCTCCATTGGAGCCTAAAAATTCAGCCCTTTGTGAGAAACCTATTGTCCAACTAGTAAGGGAGGAGATCTTGGAAAGCCTAGGGTTCATAGAGTGTGAAGGGTAGCACAGAACCTTCAATATGTACAATCTGGGCACGGTAGTGTAGTAGACTCCAGAGAACTGGACTGATAATCTAGAGAACATGAGGCCCAGGGAGGAGAATCAGCATACTGTGGAATCAGGGCCACTCTCCTATTCCTTCTGATGCCAAAGCAACATTTTAAAAAATTCCCTTTTAAGATATAAACTCACTTGGTGGTGGTAGTTGGTAGAAATTAATAACAACAAGGTAGGCATTGAGTCCTGGATAGAATTGAATAACTTACATTTATATAGTGCCTTTAGAAAAATGTCTCTGCTTCACAGGAGTGATATCAGACAAAAATGGACACAGAGACAAAGAAGGAATGACTTAAAGCTTGGTTAAAGAGTAGGGTTTTGAGGAACGTCTTAAAGGAGGAAAGGTGTACGGAGGAAATTCCAGAACTTGGGACCCAGGCGGCTAAAGGCAGTTTGCTAACTGGCGTAGCCAAGGCAAAGGGAGTGGAGGATATGCAAGAGTTGGAGGAATGCAGAGATCTCAGAGGGTTGTAGGGCTGGAGGAGGTTATAGAGGTAGAGGCCGTGGAGGGATTTAATTGCGAGGATGAGAATTTTAAATCTTAACAGCAATTCAATTCAAACCCCAGAGTCAGAGCAAACATAGTAAATCTATCACTTTTAGCTCTGTTGCTTATTAAACTGCTCAAACGGCTGTGAAACCTTCAGACCCACTTTAAGAACTTCAGCTAAAAAATGTTCTCTCTGGTTTTCATTTCAAGAGCCTTCTGGTTCGACTTAACTTTCTCCTGAAATTTCACTCCCCACCCTGCTAACAGCGAATCTATTATTCGGTAGCTTGTAGCGGGATTGTTCACTGATTAACTCAAGCACCATTTCCTCAGCTACATTAGTTTGCAAACTGCCTGTAAATTGGACTTTGTTTCAGTCAGGGTGACAAGCATTTACTTGAATGTAATCGTTGCCTTTTATTTTGGCAACTATTGTACTCTCCACTATTAACTTACGAAGAATATTACATCTGTGCGGGTTGTGCATTGCAGACACAGTGCATGTCTAAACAATGATGGTGGAATGTAAGCTAAACACATTGCTATTATCGGAGGCACAGCCAAAGGGGTCCTTCTTGGACGTTATTAAGTGAACCTTGACAGGCTGCTACGAGATGTGGATTTCAGGTCCTTGGCAATCCGTCATCTGAGGTACATTCCCTTGCGGAAGTGACTGCTCCGGATTCTACATTTGGGATGGGAATCCTTTTAAAGCCATTAACTTTCAGTGCAATTGCGTTACGTCTCTGGTGAAGACTGAGCAAAATTCTGTTATGGCACTTCACGGTGATGCATAGTGGGCGTGGACTTCCGTGGATTGTTCTTGTGGTCTCCTGAGTTACGGTAGGAGGCTGGTAGGATCCTGTCGGAGTTCCAGGGCCAGTGTACTGGTGTTTGTGGTATGGAGTTGTCCTATTCCAGGCAATTGAGATGCTGTTAAAATTACTTACTGATCACATCTGTCCACCCCAGCTTCCATTCCGCTCATTTAGTCTATCAGCTTGAGCTAGTCAGAAACAAATTCAACTCAAATTGCACACATGACCTACACTCGCTCAGGATCCAGCAATGCCTCAATTTTAGAATTTTCATCCTTGTTTTCAAGTTCCCCCATGTTCCTCCCTTTCTCTGTAACCTCCCCCAGCTCTACCACTCTCCAAGATCTCTGATTTTCATCACTCTGTCATTGGTGGCCATGCATTCAGTTGCCGAGGCCCTAAGCTCCGGAATTTCCTCCCTGAACTTCTCTGCCTCTCTCACTCCCTATCTTCCTTTAAGACCCTTCCTAAAACCAACCTCTTTGATCAAGCTTTTGGTCCCCTGTATTAATATCTCCTTAAATGGCCTTGTGTCAAATTTTGTTTCATAATGCTCCTGTGAAGCCTCTTGGGTTGTTCTCCTGCAATCAAGGTGCTATGTAAATGCAGGATATTGTTATTGTTGCTGAAGGGAGTGGTGGGATAGCAAAAGGCAAATGAGACTACGTGAAAAGATAAGAACCGGGAAAGACGATGAGCTGGTGCGAGAGAAGGAATTGACAGCACAGCTGCAATTGAAGAACAGGGATCACATCTCATTCCTGTGCAGTGGAGCCCATGTTTGTAAACTGTAGAGCAACTTGGTGCTAAAAAAAGATCAAGATGAAGCACATGGGGAGAAAGGAAAATACTTTACTGCATGTGGAGATTAGGGAACAGTGCCAGTAGCAGCATTCCATCGACTGTTACCTACAGTGACTGTACCCGCAATACCTTCCAGTCTTACTGTACATCAAACATGTTAGTTAATCGAACTGGTCCAGGAAACAAAGTATTGTCTTATTCAGAATGTTATCTATCTCTCTAGGATTAAGTGAGGAGGGGTTGTCAGCTGTGAAGCTCTTCAGCTCAGAGACTTGAATACAAATTCCAGGCTCTAATGTACTGAGGGAGTGCCACACTGTTGGAGTTGCAGTCTTTCAGATGAAACGTCAAACCGAGGCCCCGTCTACCTTCTCAGGTGAAAATAAAAGATTCCATTCCACTATTCTGAAGAAGAACGGGGATGGCTCCCTGCTATGCCTCCCAACATGTATCCCTCAACCAAACAACTAAACTAATAATCTGGTCATTATCTCATTGCTGTTTGTGGGAGCTTGCTGTGCACCAATCGGCTACATTACAACAGTGACTATACTTCAAAAGAACTTCATTGACTGTAAAGTGCTTTGGGATGTCCTGAATTCCTGAAAGGTGCTATATAAATGCAGATCTCTCTTACCCTGATTGCCTGCCCATTATGGAATGATGGGATTTTCATTTCCATCAATCTGGTCCATCAGTTTCACTGCCCAAGAGATCACCGTGAAATTAGCAGCTAGAGACACAGATATGAATCATTTCCCTTCCCCCAGGCAGTGTGTTCTTTCCATACACATGCGCCTCGACCTTGAGGAACGTAGGAACAGGAGGAGGCCTTTTAGCCCCTCAAGTTTGTTCCACCACTCAATTAGATCATGGCTGATCTATATCTTCACTCTATTTACCCATTTTGGTTCCATAACCCTTAACTACCTTGCCTACCAAAAATATATTAATTTCGGTTTTTGAAATTCTCAATTGATACCCAACCTCGACAGCTTTTTGAGGGAGAGAGTTTCAAGATTTCCACTACCCATTTTCTGTGAAGAAGTGCTTCCTGACATCACACCTGAATGGCCTGGCTCTAATTTTAAGGTTATGCCCCCTTGTTCTGGACTCCCAGAGAAAATAGTTTCTCTCCACCTAACTTATTAACTACTTTAAATCATCTTAAACACCCCTTAATCTTCTACACTTAAGATAATACAAGCCTCTGCAAATTGCATGGTGTGACCACATGGTACTTTTCCAGTCAACTCTACTTTTATATAGTACAACCAATCCTGCTTTGATTTTCTTGGCTGATCCATTGACGCACCTACCCCTGTTCTACACTAATGACCCTGTTCCTGTAATATTGTGCAGGGTAGATTTCTATATCTTTTTTCAAGATGTTGGTGATGGCACCAAGGCTGCATTTATTGCCTGTCCCTAATTGCCCTGAGGGCATTATGAGTCCACCATGTAGTGTGAGACTTGAGTCAAATGTAGGCCAGGCCAGGTAAGAGTGGCAGGGCACATCCCCAGTTGGGTTTTTATGACAGAATTTTAAGGGACCATTGGAGGTGAGGTTGGGGTGACATAAAATAGTGATGGAAGATGTCGGACTGAAAGTCTGACATCTTGACTTCCCTTCCTCATTTTACTGTCGGCGACTGACATGGAGGGCGGACTTCACGCATCCACATAGTGGGAAGGCAATTAAGGTATTTAAGAGCCCAATACACAGCAATTTTATTCACTAGGTACGATTTAAATAATGATGCATGGGAACCACAGGACTTCAGAGCTTCACCTGGTCAAAGGAGGTGACGAGGTGGAAGCGCAGTGTTGGCTTCAGTGGGAAGCCATCGGGTGAGGCAGTGTCACTTGGCAGGGCGGGTGGAGGAGGGAGGGCATTGGGAATCACTGTCAGGAGTGGGGGCAAGGGTGCCAGCACTGGGGGGGAGCCATACCAATGTGCCATCAGAGAAGTGCCATCTCATCAGAGGTGACAAGTGAGGGAAGGGGCGGGAAGTTTGGTGTGACGGCCTTGCACTCAGGGAAAGGCAACTTGTCATGGGCCTTGTGACGAAAACCACACCTGCCAAATGGAAATATATTAATTTCGTCATATGGAACATTATTTGAACGCTTACTGAACATTGAACATAACTTGTTTTAAAAAGACCACAGAACAGTAGCTGAAAACATGATGGCACATTTGTATTGTAAAAGACAGTTGCATGGAGAGACAATGGGAATACTCCCTGATTCAATTAGCCAGATGGGTTTTGTCAATAATGACGATCATGAGACATTGAGAGTCATTGAATGTGTAAGAGCCAGCATTCCATCCCCACCCCCCCACCCCCCCCTACTGAGAATGTCTGGTAAGCTTGGAGGAATCCACAAACCTCACAGGCGAGGCTGTTCCAAACAAGGAGCTAGTCAGATGACTAACCTGCTGGTCAACCTGGGAGTTAATTGAATTGTGTTCATAGTACAGATTTTGGAAGAGACTGCAATTGAACTTCAAGAAGAAAGCATTCCCTCTCTCTGTCTCTCTCTATCACACTTAAGCCTCAAGACAGAAGACCAGTGAAACAAGTTTGAAAGTGTGCACTGGGCCCCAACGAGGCCTAACTTCAATCAAGACTTTACATCCAACCCAAAACCAGTAACTGACTTCCATCTATTACTTCAAACCTTTCCCCTTTAATTCTTTTTCCTCCTCTGTCTCGATTTGCTTGTGTGTTTATCACGTATGCATGCTAGCGTCGTTGCGTCGCGTATTTTTAGCAGTTTTAACTGGGTTAGAGTTTTAAGGTTAATAAACTTACACCTTTCTTGTTTAAATCTGAGAAAACCTGTCTGGTTGATTTCTTTGCCGTTACTATTAGAGAGCAGTGAGCAAGGCCTCAGTGAGGAGAAGCTAAAAACGCTGTTTTAAAAGTTAAACCCTGTTACGGCCAAACCAGGAAAAGGTGAAAGGGGAACCCTAGACCCCTTCCTCACCTGGTCGTAACAGCCTCACTCAACCTGGATTCGGGGCCCCCATTGAGAAGGAGCAGCAGCATAGAGGGAGGAAGGTGCAGGCACCAGGAGGTGCATGGCAGCAAATTGGGGGCCCACTGGAGGGTTAGCCTCAGGAATGGCATGCCCGGTGAAGGACACAGAGGGGCATACCAACAGCCTCCTGAGCATAGAAGAAGGTACCCTCCAGAGAGGGTCTACTGGCCTAGGCTCAAAAATCTGTAGCTGTCTGAGTGGCAAAGACTTTGCCTCTCCAGGGAGGCTGTCCCTGATCTGTGTGCCATGGTGCAGGATGAGCATAACTCCATGGAACTTGGCGGACACCTAATGAAAGTGTCACTGAAGGTCACTGTTTCATTGAACTTCTACGCCACCGGATCATTCCAGGGGTTCACTGGAGACGTTTGGAATCTCTCAGTCTGTGGTGCATCGCTGCATCAAGGAGGTCACCAATGCTTTGTTCAGGAGGTCCGGTGACTATGTGCGATACCGCACCAATCCAAACAGTTAAGCTGAGAGGGTTATTGGATTCGGGGCCATCGCTGGATTCCCCCAGGTGTAGGGCATCATCGACTGTACCCATGTGGCCATCAAGGCTCCCACTGACCAGCCTGCAGCCTTAATCAACAGGAAGGGCTTCCACTCCCTCACTGCTCTGTGAACACCACAAACAGATTTTACAGGTGTGTGCACACTTCCTGGGAAGCAGCCATGACGCCTACATACTTCAGCAGTCCCAGGTGCCAGAACTTTTCTGTCCTCCTGCGTGCCTTCAGGGATGGATACTAGGAACCAAGAGCTACCCACTGAGGACATGGCTACTGACACCTGTGAGGAAGCCACGTATGGATGCAGAGGAGAGATACAACACATGCATTGGTCTCCTGAAGATGAGATTCAGGTGCCTAGATTGATCCAGTGGATCCCTTCAGTATGCCCTAACAAGGATCTTGCGTATCATGGCGGTCGCTGTGCACTGCACAACCTGGTGCTACAGAGTGGAAAGGCATTGACCAGTGAGGATATTGTGGAGTGAGATACCTCCTCCGACGATGAGGATGTGGAGGAGGATGCTGCCCGGGCAGTGCCAGATGAAGGCCCCCAGACACAGCAGGAAAGGCGTCATGAGTGATGCGCAAGGGAGGCTCACGACGCATTTATACATTCATGTTTCCTTTGAGCCTTACCACCTTGTGGAACTGCAGCAGTAAAGCCTTACCTTTAAGCAGCCCTGTTGCCTTACCACCTTCTGCATTCCAGCGTCGATGTGCACATTACACAGTGGCAAGGCCGAAGCGTTGAGTGCTCGCAGCTTGGTCCCATGTTTCCAAATCCTTGAGAGATGGGGTTTAAGTGAATTCCCAAAGGGAATGAACAATAGGAAGGAGATGTAGTGAGATAACATCATTTCTTTATTCTGTGTGACACCAAACACAACCCTATCCATTTGGAATTTACATTCACCCGTGAATGCATCTAGGTGCTCTTCTTAAATCTTTTCCGGGTGCTCCTACGTGGTGCTTCCCGAGCGCTGTCAGCTGAGGTGGAGGCAGGCTGCTGACCTTGCTGTCCCATTGCTTGGGATGACCTTGGCAGCTGTCTTCTGGCTGCCTGAGTCCTGGAGGGCCCCGGCACACTGAGGGCCTCCTGCACAGGTGCAGGACCGTCCTCTGTCATTGGGGATGATCGAGGCGCTGGTGTCATTGGCAGAGGGGCTAAGAAGCTGCTGGTCACACCAGGAGCGTCCTGAGAGGAGCTCCCAGATGCAGGAGGCAGTCGCTCCTTCTCCCTTGCAAGGCACACTTGTACCTTCCTGCTGACCTGAGAGGGACGAGGACCTATTGGAGAGTCCAGGTGCCTCATCCACCTCTTGCGTTACCACTGCTGCATGGAGCTCATGGACAAGGCGAGGATATGCAGGTCTGCACACATCTCCGGCAGCCACTGAGTGGTCTGCTAGATCAGGCTCTCCATGACACTAGCTAATCTCTTGATGGTAGAAGCCATGCATGCACCAGTCAGGAGACATGGCAGCACAAGGTCTGGATGGACTCATCCATTGTTTACACTTGAATACGCACAGCCTCTGGCATCTCTGCCAGATGTTGGCTGACCTCTCGCTGCACTCCAGAGGCACATCATCAGCCTTGGGCTCAGCATAGACCTGGCCTCCCACAGTCCTCCGACTGTCAGTGGCCTCGGATATCATAGTCTCCGTCAGCTGCCCGGTCGCGTCTGTGATGTGCTCACCAGATTATGTGCCCGAATCTATACGCAAACGGATATCCACTGGGGTGAAGATATCTGCGCTGGTGGAGGGTGCAGGGGAATGATGTGGTGGTGCACATTTTGAGGCTCCCTCCTCCTCCGTAGAGGCAGCCAGGTGTCCCCTCAGTCTCTCCAGCTCTTTGTTGTTTTGACGAGCATGGTCTGCATGAGAGAACTGTTAGATTGAAGACTTATGGATTTCCCATCATAACATTCCAACCACCCCAACCGTGGAACTCCAGATATCCAGTGGTGGATACATGAGCACCTTGTTTATGCCACATATACCTCTGTGCCCCAGGGCATCCTCACTCACTCACTTGGGTTGGCACTCCTGTCTTGCCATCCGCTTTGGAACGACCACCTTCCTGCCCTGCCCTGCCCTGCCAGTTCAATTAAGGAACAGCACACCAGTCTTAGCCCACTCTTTTCGGTTGTATGGTGTCTTCTCCAGAAAATGCAAAGAGGTGCAATGTTATTCTACCAGCGGAGACCAGCACAACAGCTATGCTGGTGGTAGTCAAGTGGCCTATGATGGGGGCACATGAATGCCTCCTGCATACGGCCAGTCTCAAGGGACTTTGTGGGGGAATGCAATGGCAGATGGGCACCTGTCACTGAAGTGCAGCTATGCCTCAGGCAGCATTTCCTGCTGCCTTACCCCTTTACCTAGGGATGGGTGGTCATTCCCTCTCCACCAAATGCACCCTCTCATGCTGCCATACTTCAGGCCCAAAGGGTAGAAAGTATATGGAGCACTCACCTTAGCAGATCAGGTCATTGACCCACTTCCAGCACTGGATCCAGATCCTAGGCTGCTGACCTCCTCTGCTAACTCTGTCCAGGCTTGCTTGGTCAGCTGGGCCAGACTTCTCCTGATGCTGGAGAAGAGGACTTCCCTTCCCCTTGTAGCCTGGAGGAGAGTCTGGAGGGAAGCATCACTGAACCGTGAGACCAACTGGAGTCTTCCTTCTGCCATTCTGCCTATAGGCTTCCATTCAGCTCCTTGTTATCCACTTTGATAGAAAAAAAACAGAAGGACAGAATACTTCTTAAATGGTGAGTGGTTGGGAAGTGTTGATGTCCAAAAGGGCCTAGCTGTCCTTATTCATGAGTCGCTAAAAGTTAGCATGCAGGTGCAGCAAGCAATTAGGAAGGCAAATGGTATGTTAGCCTTCATTGCAAGGGGTTTTGAGTACAGGAGTAAAGAAGTCTTGCTGCAATTGTATAGAGCTTTGGTGAGACCACAGCTGGCATATTGTGTACAGTTTTGGTAGCCTCATCTAAGGAAGGATATGCTTACCATAAAGGGAGTGCAATTGAGGTTAACCAGACTAATCCCTGTGATGGCGGGATTGTCTTATGAGGAGAGATTGAGAAGACAGGGCCTATATTCGCTAAAATTTCGAAGAATGAGAGGTCATCTCATTGAACTTTACAAAATTCTTACAGGGTGTGATAGGGTGGAGGTAGATAGGATGTTTCCCCTGGCAGGTGAGTCTAGAACCAGGGGACACAGTCTCATTTAAGACTGAGATGAGGAGGAATTTCTTCACTCAAGAGGGTGGTGAATCTTTGGAATTCTCTATCCCAGAGGGCTGTGGAATTGAGCATGTTCAAGACAGAAATCAATAGATCCAGTGCTGGAAGGGATATGGGGACAACGCAGTAAAGTGGCAGTGAGGTAGATGATCAGCCATGGCCTACTTCTGTTCCTATGTTCCTATTGACAGAAAGCAGCAGTCAGGCAGAGGCTCCTTGGCAACAGGAAGCAGTCAGGCAGAGGCTCTTTCTGAGCAGGCAGCAGTAAATGCGGGGCTGGCAGCCCTTGAAGGATGGCGCCAACACCTGCCGCAGCATCACCTGCCACCTCTGCTCCCGCCTCTGTTCTCTCACCGGATGGCCCCCGCACCTCCCAACTCTTTTTATTGGCTGGCTGCCGCTTGATCGTATGTGGCTGGCCACTCATTGCCCCAACGGAAGTTGCACCCACTTCCTATCGGGACCTGCAGCCTCCAATAAAAATTCAGACCATGGTTCTTGTAGCAGGTGCCAGCCCTTTGGCCTCAGAAAATCCTCTCTGGGCTGACAAAGGCAACTGCTATGCCTTATAACTCTCATTCTAAGGTACCCTTGACGCCTTTGCAGGTGTAAAAGGCAAGAAACTGCAGTGTCACTGGTCGTCATTTTAATATAAGCAAATAAGCCTGCTTGGGATTCAGTGGGTTTTGGCATGAGCCAAAAAGCATAGGAGAAAGGAATTTGGGGGCATTGATTTTGGGGTTAGGAAAACTGGCTTCTTCCCATTTTGCTGCAAGAAACGAGATTGTCAACTGAAGACGCCATGGAGTTTCCAGGCCTTCGTCTTGCATCTTCACCTTCAGAACACCAGTTTATATTTTCTGTCATGAGTGGTTGATTCTCTAACCTGTTAAAAGTCCCTCTTGCGTGTCTTGGAAGTATGTGAAATACTTGTAGATAATGCTGCATGTGTTGTTTCACAGTTGGTTTCCTGTTGATAACAGGAACACTGACTCGAGTGTCTTTTGGACGGAGAGTAATCTTCTGCCTGTCAACTGACATTTCCTAAAGCAATAATTTTTTCTCTCAACTTGCTGGAGAAACAAAAGATTTCATCAAGGCTGGTTAGGAAGCCTGTGCCTTTGAATAATTAACAATCATTGACCAAACAGTTGAGAACCTTACCATGAGACAAGGTTGAGAGTCCTCAAGCTTGTCTGGTCACCGGGTGTATGTGTAAATTTCCTTCTGATTGGTATCAAGTACAGTTGGCCTTCCTAGTCAACAGTTGGTGGGCATCCGTGAATAAAGCAGTTCCTGTTCTCCTCTCCAGTTTTCTTCCTTTCCCCCCATCCTGCCCTCCTCTCACAAGGTGCTGAGTCTTGCCAGGCTGCAGTTCCATAGTTGCAGGTTGTACTCTAAGTAGTCATTCTCCATGTGTGAACCTGGGAGGGGTGATTTTCCTCTTTGCTGTGCCTAAGAAACACTCAGGGGCAAAGGGGTGCCAAAGATGCTTTCGATCATCACTCACAGTATGCTAGAATCATACAGCATAGAAGGCCATTTGGCCCATCTTACCTGTGCCAGCCCTTTGACAGAGCTATTCAATTAGGCCCTGCCCCTGCTCTTTCTCCACAGCTCTGGACATTTTTCCTTTTCTGGTATTTATCCAATTCCCTTTTGAAAGTTACTATTGATATGGCTTCCACTACCCTTTCAGGCAGAGTACTCCAGATTACAAAAACTCACTGCGTTAAAAAAAATTCTGCTTATCTTCCCGCTGGTTCTTTTGCCAATTACTTTACATCTGTGTCCTCTGGCTACCAACCATCCCACTGCCAGTGGAAACTGCAGCTCCCTACTTACTCTGTCAAAACCCCCATCCTGGAGAATCCCAGATGGGGAGTAACTAGGCCTACAATGAATACAGGCCCAGCATTAGTCTTGAAACAAGGTGGGCCTCACATCTAACTTTCTGCAATATGCATGGGGACCAAATGCAGGAGTGCCCCAGTACCCTCCACAGAGCATAGGGTCCAAAGAGAAAACTGGGAGTAACCTGAAAATGGAGACTGACTGCAACATGAATGTTCTTCTTTCCACAACATTTTCTTTGAGACTCAAAGCCTTCTGTTCTCCAACAACAGCCAGAAGGCCCCACAGTTGACAGCCAGCAGTGTAGCTGCAGGACTTGGGGTTTCTGCACCCCCATCTCACCCCACCTCCGTCCCAGTGCTTGGCCCTGTCAGGCAGCAGGCCAGCACGGAGGGAGTGGAAAGGGACAAGCCCAACCCATGCTCAAATTCTGGGTCAGGAAGGCCTCCTGAACCCAGCATCATGCACATGCATCACTTCTTTGCCACTCAATGGGGCCGAGGGAAAGGAAAGCCTGCCTTACAATGTCTACAGGCTATGATTTGGATATGGGGCTAGAGAAAGTGTCCAACTTTACAGATGATACTAAGATTGAAGGCATAGTTGTAATTCTGAGGATCAGAAGAAGCTGCAAGGGGATAAGATTGATAAGATGCTGGAATGGGCCAAAAGGTGGCAGATGGAATTCAATGTCAGGAAGTGTGAGGCGATGCATTTTGGTAAAGAAAAAGCAAGAGTTATAGTGTCAATGGTGGAAGGCTGAGTGATGTGGAAGAACAGAGGGATTTAGGGTTCAGGCTTACAAGGCATTAATAGATTAGGGACATAGAAATATTGGGTTGTATGGCAAGGGTCTAGAATGTAAAAGTTGAGATGTAATGGTGAATCTGTCATGTTAGGCCCCCACCTGTCAATAATGAGGCGCATTGATTTTGTCATGAACATTGATTTTAAACTGTTATTGGAGTGAAGCAAGGACTTGTTAAACAGATGAGCCATGGCTGGAAAAGACATTTGCATATTAACAGACAGTGTTTGGAAGGACAAAGCAGCCATTCCCTGACATTCAACCCACAATGGGCTTTTGATCACCAGACATTGAAGGTGGGGGAGCTCGCATTCCAGGTTGACTGCTAAGATGGCCGAATACACAAATGGACATGGTCAAACGAGCTAGTCACATGACTAACCTGCTGGGCAACCTGAGTTTTTTGAATTTGTACAAATAGTTTGGGCAGAGTGTCTGTTTGCTCCTGGACTGAGAAAATTTCTCTCCTGTCTGCTCCCATCTCTTTCTCACAAGCCTCTGAATCCACTGAAGACACATGAACCCCAAGAGATAAAAGTCTGCTGCAGCAAACAAGGTTTAAGAAGAATACTGGGCCCCCACAAAAAGCAAGATCTATCTACAATCAAGGACTCTACAGTGAACTCGAAGAACCATAACAAAAACTCTTCAGATATTGCCTCAAACCTTTCCACTTTATTTTTCTTCTGCTCTTTTCTGTCTCTATTTGCATGTATAGCGTTTGTATGCTAGCGTGGGCGCGTTGTGTATCCATAGGCATCAACCAAATTAGAGTTTAAGTTTAATAAATTTCAACTTATCTTTTTAAATCTAAGAAAGCCTGTTTCCGCTGGTTTCTTTGCCTTATAATGGGAAAGCGGTGAACAAGGATTCACCAAGGGGGAGCTCAAAGCACAGTGTGTTTAAAAATAAAACCCTGTTACAGTGAGACCAGATGTTGGCTGAAAGGGAACCCTAGACCTCTTTCTCACCTGGTCGTAACACTATATAAAACTGTTGAAGTATTTTATGCAGTTGTGGGTTCCACAATATAAGAAGGATGTTGATGCAATAGAGCAGGTACAGCATTGATTTACTGGGATGTTTCTAAATATGGGGAAAACTGGAAAATTGAGACTGTTTTCATTAGAACTAAGATTATGAGGTGATTTGATAAAGGTGTTTGAAATTATGAAGGGATGGAACAGCGTAGATAGAAACTGGCCGTTTACAGTGTTTGAGGGATCTAGAATGATGGGAGACAGATCAAAGAATCAAGGTAAGAGATTTAACACAGAGAGCAGTTGAAATTGTTTTAAAGAGGGTTGTGAGGCTGTGACATGCACTACCAGAGTTAGTGATTGAAACAGAGATCATGTCAACATTTTAGAATAGGTTAGCTGGTTGAAGGAAAGGGGGATAAAGGCACATGAGAACAGGACGGGGTGTACGGGATTAGGATACTGCTCACGTTGAGGATAAATACCAACACTGATTGGCCTGTTTCCCAGTTGTAATGTTTGTGGAATTCTGTGCATCATTCAATACACAGTTTACTGCAAACAGACCAGTTGGTTTCCCCAGATCATGTGACCTCTGAAAGGCACATGAAATAAGTGAACAGTTTCTTGGTCAAAGGAGTTAAGGTTCATTATAACAATTGCTGTGCAACCTTTAACAGAGAAAGGGAATTGTAACAGCATGTATTAGCTAATAAGCATAACCAATTTTCACTGGTACTACCGAGCTGTCTACGTGTTTGCTAACATGTCCAGATAGTGGTTCTTTTGCATATATTTAAAACTATTCAGATATCCCAGGTCCATATATGCTGTGCCTTTTGCAGTAATATTCATCTTTGTGCTGTTCTTTAAGTCATGCAACCTCTTATTGTAAAATAACATTGACTCTATCGCACAGAAAGAGGTCATTCGGTCCAACTGGTCTATACAGGTGTTTATACTCCACACTAGCCTCCTCCCTCTTCTCACCCTGTCCTGTATGCCTCTACTCCCTTCTTCCTCATGCATGCATTAAACCTCCCTCAAATGCCTCAATGCTCTTTGCCTCAATCACTGCAAATGGCAGCGAGTTCCACATTTGCACCGCTTTCTGTGGAATAAAATTCCTCCAAAATTCATTATTTGATCTGTTAGTGGCCATGTTATATTTATGCCCCTTGTTCTGGACTCTGCCTCAAGATTAAACAGTTGAAGCTCTTCATAATTTTGAAGTCTTCTATCTCTCGTCTTTTTCAGACAAATCTTTCCTGATAGTTGCATCCTCTCAATTTTGGAAACCGCCTTGTAAATCTCTTCTGCTTTTGCTTTCCAATGCTTCAATATCTTTTTTATAGTTGATCTCTCACCAAGTCTATTGACAGCACAGTTATTCCTTCAAGCCGTATTGTCTTCCAGTAATGATGCCATGAAACTATTGTGACGGAAACCACACCGGCCAAATGGAAACATATTAATTTTGTCATATGGAACACGACTTGAACTTTTTACTGGACATTGAACATAACTTGTTTAAAAGGACCGCAGAGCTGAACAGCTAAAACATGGCTGCATATTTGCATTCTGAGAGACAGTTGCTTAGAGAGACAATGGGAGTGCTCACTGATTCAATTAGCAAGATGGGTTTTGTCGAAAGTGGTGATCAAAAGACATTGAGAGCCACTGACTTTGTAAGAGACAAACCTCCACACCCGCCCCCCCTCCACTGAGTGTGACTGTAGAACTTTTGAAATCAACAATCCTCGCAGATTATGCTGTTTCTAACAAAGAGCAGGTCACATGACTTACCTGCGGGCCAGACTGAGAATTGAATGAATTGTGCCTCACAGAAAGGTTTGGGGCAGACTGCAATTTGAAGACAAAAGAGAAGGAAGCTATCTCCCTGTCTCTCTCTCTCTCTCTCTCAAGCAAAGTTCCAGGGGTGCATGGAAGCAATTTATGGCTCAAGACAGAGGGCCTCTTCAGCCTTCTAGTACCAGAGAAGCAAGTTTGAAAGTGTGCACTGGGTCCCAGCAAGAACTACAATTCCAACCAAAGACTTCACAGCAAAACTAAAGACAATAACTGAATTCCATCTACTACTCCAAATGCTCCCCCTTTAATTCTTTCTCCTCCTCTGTATCTATTTGTGTGTGTGTTTCTCTCATATGCATGCTAGTGTGGTTGCGTTGCGTACTTTTAATAATTTTAACTGAGAGTGATGAGGTTAATAAACTTACACCTTTCTTGTTTAAACCTAAGAAAGCCTGTCTGATTGGTTCATTTACAATTACAATTAGAGAGCAATGTGTAAGGAATCACTGAGGTGAAGCTAAAACACTGTGTTTTTAAAAGTTAAACCCTGTTATGGCCAAACCAGGAAACGGGCCAGAGGGGAGCCTGAGACCCCTTCCTCACCCAGTCGTAACATTATCATCAATCGTTGTAAAAACCCATCTGGTTCATGAATGTCCTTTAGGGAAGGAAATCTGCTGTCCTTACTTGGTCTGGCATACATGTGACTCCAGACCCACAGCAATGCAGTTGATCTTAAATGCCCTGTGAGATGGCCTTGCAAGCCAATCAGTTGTCAAGGGAAATTAGGGATGAGCAACAAATGCTGACCTTGCCAGTGATGCCCACATCCCATGAAAGGATTTAAAAAAAAAGGTACCAGATTGACCTGTCACCAACTTCTCAATCCAGATGTCTGTGTGAAGGATTTTAACAAAGATGTGCCTTCCATGTGGTTGACTCCCCATGCAGAGGTGCTGCACTTTTCCCTTTTCCACGAATTCGCCTCACAATTTGGATCTCATGATAGGCACAAGAGCATCTTCAATTGCATGAAGGAAAACCATCTGGGCACATGTTTTGTGCACCAGAAGCTTAACCTACATTGATATCTTTGTTTGTTGAAGACAGGAATGTCCAACACCCTCACCCAGCCCACCCCAGCTGCATCCAAACAACAGTTGGCATTCGCTTTTTTTCCAAAAATGTACTTTATTCATAAAAAATTTGCAAGAACTACATAACAGTTCAAAACAGTTCAAATTTCACATTTCGGAAAGTACAATAGAAATCCGATTCCTTCAATACAGAACATGAGCTGCCTCACAACTCTTGCCATTCCATTTTATATGCAATGTATATTTGCATTACATGGCAAAAACATTTGCAAAAGCATACAGCCCGAGGGGTTTTACACAGGTTCTAGCTCCTTGGTATACTATGGCAGGAGGACCTTACACTGTGGTCTTTCCCCATTGAGCCTTTGTGGCAGCTGCCCCAAGCTTTAGTGCGTCCCTCAGCACGTAGTCCTGAACCTTGGAATGTGCCAGTCTGCAACACTCGGTCGTGGACGACTCTTTGCGCTGGAAGACCAGCAAGTTTCGGCCAGACAAAAGAGTGTCCTTCACCGAATTGATGGTCCTCCAGCAGCAGTTGATGTTTATCTCGGTGTGCGTCCCTGGGAACAGCCCATAGAGCACAGACTCCTGTGTTACAGAGCTGCTTGGGATGAACCTCGACAAAAAATCACTGCATCTCTTTCCACATCTGCTTTGCAAAGGCACATTCCAGAAGGAGGTGGGCAACAGTCTCTTCCCCACCACAGCCACCTCGAGGGCAGCGTGCGAAGGGGGGGTGAGACTCCAGGTGTGCAGGAAGGGCCCTTCTCACCACCAGTCACGCTACGTCTTGGTGCTTGTTTGAAAGTTCTGGTGATGAGGCATTCTGCCAAAAGACTTTGGCAGTCTACTCAGGGAACCATCTGACAGGATCCACCATCTCCTTTTCCCGTAGGGCCTTGAGGACATTCCGTGCAGACCACTGCCTGATGGATTGGTGGTCAAAGGTGTTTTTCTGCACAGACTTTTCGACGAAGGATAGGTGGTACAGCACGGTCCAACTGGATGGAGCATTCCGCGGCAATGTGGCCAGACCCACTCTTCGTAACACCGGGCACAGATAGAACCTCAGCACGTAGTGACGCTTGGTGTTTGCGTACTGGGGCTCTATGCACAGCTTGATGCAGCGCATCAGGATGAGGGTAACGCTGGATATGTTTTTTTCTCTCTTTATCCAGAGGTTTGAACGTCGTATCCCTCCGGACCCGGTCCATTTTTGCATCTCCAGATAAAGTGGAAAATGGCTCGGGTGACTGCCACAGTGCAGGAGTGGGGTATGGGCCAGACCTGCGCCACATACAGCAACAATGTGATCGACTCGCACCTGAAGCTCAGGTTCTTCCCCACAATGGAGAGAGATCGCTGCTCCCACATGCTCAGTTTATGGTGTACCCTGGCTACTCGCTCCTTCCTGGTTTTGGCGCACGCCCCAGCCCTTCCGAACGCTAGCCTGGCTGCTTCCCTGTGTGAACTCTTTCACTGGGGAGGTGCCTGCTTGGTTTATGTAAGTTGTGAGCTAGCTGACAGCAAATACTGACCTGCTATTTGATTTTTTAAAAGTTATTTATTGACATTTTATTATTCGTTTAACACTGTAGCACTTCGTGTTTGCTTGGGGAGGGATGAAATACTTCTCAAAAATGCCAGTCTTTTGGAAGTTTACCCAGATAATTTGCATACTTGTTTGCAATGCATTCCATTAGGTTTGGCTGCTTTCTGAGTGATTTCCATAGCCTTCTCATCCTTCTTGGACCAAGGTATTTTTTTGTCTAGGTTCTTTCTTTTAAATAAAATTCTTCTTACAAATTTACCTCCTGGCAAGAGTTTCCTGCGCCTATTTACATCTGGCGCCTTGTACCCTTGGCAACGCATCTGTACTCCAACCCTGAAGTTATATAAAATAATTTCAGGTCCAGCTGTGTTTGAGTGAAGGTATTTTTTTTCCAACCAGCTCCTCCAAAGTTTGAAGAACAAAAAAAAGCCAAACAAACTAAAGAAAAAGTTGAATGTTAGGGTATGAACTGACTGTGTGATCAGTACAAGTTGACAATTAGTGTCGTAACATACGGTTTCCAGTATCTTGAGATGCAGCCGCTGACAGCCTGTGATAATGAATAGGTGTTCTGTTCAGATTAGCATGCTAGTTGAAACATTTCCCGCAGTCTTTAGGTGCTCGTTCACTCATTACTGGCGGAGCCAAGAACAGCAACTGGACTGTTCGCTGCCTCATCCAAAGTGGCAAAAGTCGAATTTTTGCGAAGTGAAAAAAAATCTGAACATCTGGTTTCCGTCTGCTGCCAAGAAAAGGAAGGAAGAGGGGGGTGGGGAAGGGAGAGAAGCTTGTTAAACTATACAAGTTGACTTATTGAATTGTTTTACACGAAGGGAGAAGAAGACAAAGAGACCTTCTCCAAGCTTGTAAGGAGACTTGTCCAATTGAACGATGATGATGTGTAGCAGAGTGATTAGGTACGAGGATTCGGATAGAAGCTGAATAGAGGTCACCCCGTTAAATGTCTGGGTCTGCTGGACTTTCCGAAATAGATACATGCTCGAGTCGCCCTTCTGGTACTGGTACGTGCACTGTGAGTGACGATATGTTTATGTTTTTAGTTATTTTGGGAGTACTGAACTGGTCTGATTTGAAGCCTATAAGACTGAGACTCTTAATCAGGTTGAAACACTTCATTTCCTACTGAGACCATTGAAACAGTTGTGGGAATACTGAAGTTGCAAAACTGAAACAAACCGCGACGTGATGGATTAACAGGCAAATCATGTTTGACTTTGTTCCATAAGTGAAGAGAAGGCCATTAAAACAATGCTCTATATAGAAATAGGAGTAGGCCATTCAGCCCCTCGAGCCTTTTCCACCGTTTAATGAAATCATGGCTGAGCTGCACTTCAACTCTATTTATCCACCTTGGTTTCATAACCCTTAATATGCTTAACAAAAATCTATTGATTTCAATATAGAAATTTTCAGTTGAATGAGCCTCTACAACATTTTTTGGGGAGTGAGTTCCAGATTTCCACTACCCTTTGTGCAAATAAGTGCTTCCTAACATCACCCTGAAATGGCCGAGCTATAATGTCAAAGTTATGCCCCCTTGTCCTGGATTCCCCACCAGAGGGAAATACCCTATCAACTACTTTAATCATCTTGAACATCTCAATTACATCACCTTTTAACTTGTTATACTCAAGGGAATACAAGCCTAGACTATGCAACCTGTCCTCATAATTGAACACTACAATTGTATAACGCTCTAGTTCGACCCTATTTAGAGTACTTCATTCAGTTCAGGGCACCACACCTCAGGAAGAATATATTTGCCTTGGAGGGGGTGCAGTGCAGATTCATCAGAATGATGCGGAGTCGAAAAGTGTTTAACTCTATTTAACAAGCCACGCAATTATTTGCAAAAGCTTTAAAAAAAACGTGGAAGCAACATGTGGAGTCTGTGCACGGAATATGTCTGCTTCACTTTAAACAGGATGGAAATGCTTTTGGTTTAATGAGTTGTTGCACTCTTGCCTCTGAGTCAGAAGGTTGTGGGTTCAAGTCTCACTCCAGAGACTTGAACACACAATCCAGGCTGACATCTGAAGTGCAGTGCTGAGAGTGTGCTGCACTGTAGGACGTGCAGCCTTTCGGATGAGATGTTAAACTGAGGCCCTGGCTGCCCTCTCAGTTGGATGTGAAAGATCCCACGGCACTATTCGAAGGAAAGCAGGGGAGTTCTTCCCAGTGTACAGACCAAGACTTATTCCTCAACCAACATTACTAAAATAGAGCAACTAGATACTCATCTAACCTGCTGTTTATGGGACTTTGCAACTTGACTGTTGTTCTTGCTAATACAACAGTAAATTCACTTCAAAGGTAATTCACTGATCATTTTGAAAAGTCCTGAAGGATTGAAAAAGAAGATAAAAGAACTTGAATTTCTATAGTGTCTTTCATGATTTCAGGACGTCCCAATAGCGCTTAAAAATGATGCACTTTTTAAATGTAGTCACTATTGTAAGGTAAAAAAATCCAGCAGCCAATTTGCACACAGTAAGGTCCTACAAACAGCAATGAGATCAATGACCAGGTAATCTGTTTTAGTGATGTTGGTTACTACACAGAGTGATCCTTTCACAATTCTTTGCGGGGTCAGCTTATTAGTGGTTCTATGCTACAAAACATTTGAAAAACCAGGAGTACTACTCTGAGCATGCTTTGAAATCGAATGCCAAGTCTGGCTGAAGATTGCAGCAGGGGCTGGGGTGTGGCAAGTCATTAAGAAAGTGCTGAGCTCGGTTGACTGTTCATTAGCTGCACTGGATGGATCGTGTGCAATGTGCCATGTTTAAAGAAATGATTTTCACTGGAGTTTCAGATAGGATCAGCTGTAGAAGGGTCAAGGGTAGAGTATGGAAGCAGAAAGGAAGAGCTCAGAATTTCACCGTGACTCATTTGAAAACCCTTCTGCAAGGAATTGGGCATAAAAGGAGATACTGCTAGGCCTCCATGGGAAGGAAGCTGCAAAAACAATCACATAGCAGTACACACACAGGAGTAACCCATTCAGCCTCTCGAGCCTGTTCCACTTCTCATAGTGCATCTGTACCTCAGGTCTGTTTACCTGCCTTTGCTCCATATCCGTTTGGAGGGAGGGGGCATCAAAAAGGTGAGAGGTGAAGGCAAATCTCGCCCCTGCTCCTTGTCCAAATATTTTAAATCTGTGCCCTATGGTTACAACCCATCTGCAAGTGGAAACAGTTTCTCCTCATTTACTCTAGCAAAACCCTTCATAATTTTAAATCAAATTTTCCCCTTACCTTCTCAATCCCAGGACAATCCCAGCTTCTCTAGTCTCTCACATAACTAAAGTTCCTGGTAACATTCTAGTAAATCTCCCCTGCACTCTTTCCAAGGCCTTCACTTGTTTCCTAAAATATGGTGCTCAGAATTGGACACAGTACTCCAGCTGAGGCCTAACCAGTGACTATTAAGGTTCGCCACAACTTTGTTGCTTTCGTACTCCATGTCTTTTATACCGTATGTGTTATGCACTAAACCTCTTGCAATTATTTCAAAGACTTTCCCTACAACAGATGTTAAATTTACTGGTCTGTATATATGACCTTGTCCCTGTTCCAGATATCGCCTTACGAGTAAAGGATTTCGCAAGGTTTATATATCAAAAATTTTCAAATTGTTGATTAAAAATGTTATGACTGAAGAAAGAACACTGGAGAGTCATATAACAAAATTATGAGAGGTTTTATTTGGTAAATAAGAAACATTTTTAACTGATTGGAGAGTTGGTCACCTGGGACACTCTTAAATGCCCTCGGAAATGGTCTAGCAAGCCACTCAGTTGGGTCAAACCACTATAAAGTCTAAGAAAAGGAATGAAACCAGATGGACCACCAGGCATCGATCTAGGCACCAGAAACAACAACGGCAAACCCTGCCCTGTCGACCCTGCAAAGTCCTCCTTACTAACACCTATGGGCGTGTGCCAAAATTGGGAGAGCTGCCCCACAAACTAGTCAAGCAACAGTCTGACATAGTCATACTCACAGAATCATACCTTGCAGACAATGCACCAAACACCACCATCACCATCCCTGGGTATGTCCTGTCCCTTCAGCAGGACAGACCCGGCAGAGGTGGCGGCACAGTGTTATACAGTCGGAAGGGAGTTGCCCTGGGGGTCCTCAACATTGACTCTGGACCCCATGAAGTTTCATGGCTTCAGGTCAAACATAAGCAAGGAAACCTCCTGCTGATAACCACCTACCGCTCCCCACCCCTCAGCTGATGAATCAGTACTTCTCCATGTTGAAAACCAATTGGAGGAAGCACTGAGGGTAGCAAAGGCACAAAATGTACTCTGAGTGGTGGACTTCAATGTTCATCACCAAGAGTGGCTCGGTAGCACCACTACTAACCAAGCTGGCTAAGTCCTAAAGGATGTAGCTGCTAGACTGGGTCTGCGGCAGGTGGTGAGGGAGCGAACAAGAGGGAAAAACCTACTTGACCTTGTCCTCACCAATCTACCTGTCGCTGTTACATCTGTCCATGACTGTTATTGGTAGGAGTGACCACCGCACAGATCTTGTGGAGACGAAGTTCCGTCACCACACTGAGGGTATCCTCCATTGTGTTGTGTGGCACTATCACTGTGCTAAGTGGGATAGATTTCGAACAGATATAGCAACTCAAAACTGAGCATCCATGAGGCGCTGTGAGCCATCAGCAGCAGCAGAATTGTATTCAAGCACAATCTGTAACCTCATGGCCTGGCCTATCCCCCACTCTAACCATTACCATCAAGCCGGGGATTAACCCTAAATCAATGAAGAGTGCAGGAGGGCATATCAGGAGCACCAAAAGGCATACCTTAAAATGAGGTGTCATCTTGATGAAGCTACTACACATGCATGCCAAACAGCAGAAGCAGCATGCAATAGACAGGGCTAAGCAATTCCACAATCGACGGATCAGATCTAAGCTCTGCAGTCCTGCCACATCCAGTCGTGAATGGTGGTGGACAATTAAACATCTGACAGGAGGAGGAGGCTCCACAAATATCTCATCTGCAACGATGGGGGAGCCCAGCATATCAGTGCAAATGACAAGGCTGAAGCATTTGCATCCATCTTCAGCCAGAAGTACAGAGTGGATGATCCATCTCGGCCTCCTCCTGAGGTCCCCAGCATCACAGATGCCATTCTTCAGCCAATCCGATTCACTCCACCTGATATCAAGAAACGACTGAAGGCACTGGATACTGCAAAGGCTATGGGCTCTGACAGCATTCTGGCAATAGTACTGAAGACTTGTGCTCCAGAACTAGGCCGTGCCCCTAGCCAAGCTGTTCCAATACAGCTACAACACTGGCATCTACCCGACAATGTGGAAAATTGCCCAGGTAGGTCCTGTACACAAATCCAACCTGGCCAATTACCACCCTATCAGTCTACTCTCAATCATCAGCAAAGTGCTGGAAGGGGTCATTGACAGTGCCATCTAACGGCACTTACTCAGCAATAACCTGCTCATTGACGTCAGTTTGGGTTTCGTCAGGGCCATTCAGCTCCTGACCTCATTACAGCCTTGGACCAAACGTGGACAAAAGAGCTGAACTCCAGAGTTGAGGTGAGAATGACTGCCTTTGACATCAGGGCAACATTTGACCGAGTATGGCATCAAGGAGGCCTAGCAAAACTGGAGTCAATGGGAATCAGGGTAAACTCTCCACAAGTTGGAGTCATATCTAGCAGAAAGGAAGATGGTTGTGGTTGTTGGAGGTCTATCATCTCAGTCCAGGACATCACTGCAGGAGTTCCTCAGGGTAGTGTCCTAGGCCCAACCGTCTTCAGCTACTACATTGAGGACATTCCCTCCATCATAGGTCCAGAAGTGGGGATATTCGCTGATGATTGTACAATGTTCAGCACCATTCACAGCTCCTCAGATACTGAAGCAGTCCATGTCCATATGTAGCAAGACCTGGACAATATCCAGGTCTTGGGCTGATAAGTGGCAAGTAACATTCGCGCCACACACAAGTGCCAGGCAATGACTATCTCAAACAAGAGAGAATATAACCATCTCCCCTTGACATTGAGTGGCATTTCCATTGCTGAATCCCCCACTATCAACATCCTGGGAGCTTCCATTGACCAGAAACTGAACTGGACCAGCCACGTAAATACTGTAGCCACAAGAGTAGGTCAGAGGCTGGGAATTCTGCACCTCCTGTCTCCCCAGTACCTGTCCACCAACTACAAGGCACAAGTCAGGAGTGTGATGGAATACTCTGCACTTACTTGGATGAGTGCAGCTCCAACAACACTCAAGAAGCTCGACACCAACCAGGACAAAGCAGCACAGCTCCTTTGACAGCACCTTCCAAACCCACGACCTCTACCACCTAGAAGGACAAGAGTAGCAGATGCATGGGAACATCACCACCTGCAAGTTCCCCTCCGAGCCACACACCATCCTGACTTGAAACTATAGCACCATTCCTTCACTGTCACTGGGTAAAAATCCTGCAACTTCCTTCCTAATAGCACTGTGGATGTACCTACACCCCAAGGACTGGAGTGGTTCAAGAAGGCAGCTCACCACCACCTTCTCAAGGGCAATTAGAGATGGGCAATAAATGCTGGCCTAGCCAGTGATGCCCACTTCCCACAAATGAATTAAAAAAATGTTTTATATAAATGGATAAAAATTCAAGGATAAATGAGGAGAATCTCTTTTACACAGCATGATCTGGAATGCTCTGTCTGAAAGGATGGTGAAATTCAACAAGAACTTTCAGAAGGGAATTGGATATTGACTTGAAAAGAAAAAATTTGCAGGGCTGTGGGGACAGAGCAGAGGAATGGGACGAATTGAACAGCTCTTTCAAAGAACTGGCACAGACACAATGGGCCGAATGGCCACTGTCTGTGTTGTATGATTCTATGATTCTAAGAGAGTGGTTTGTGAGGACATTAAAACTTTACAAGATAAAATTGACGCAATTATTGAAGATAAAGGGACAGTAGTTGAATTAATTTGGCGAAAAATAACATTTTGCTATCCAAATATCATACAACGAACATCGTAGAATATTTTGAAATTTGCGAGGAGGGGGTACTTAGTCAGTTAAAAGGACTGAAGTTTAATAAATCCTCTGAACTAGATGAATATACCCCAGAGCACTGAAGGAAACAAGGGAGAAGCACTGGTGTCTGTAAACATTCATCAGATATCTGGGGAAAATCCAGAGAACAGATCATGCTGTACCCTTGATAAAAAAAATCAGGGCCAATCCAATCAAGATAACTACAGGCCTATTAGCCTTGCATTAATAATGGGTAAAATGCTGGAAGCTTTAAGTGTTAAGCATGACTCAATGGTTGCACTCTCACCTCTGAGTTAGAAGGGTGTGAGTTCAAAGCCCCACTGCAGAGTTGAGTACAAAATGTAGTCAGACATTCCAGTGCAGCACTGAGGGAGTACTGCACTATCAGAGGTGGTGCCTTTTGGATGAAACACTAAATCGAGTCCCCCTCTGTCCTCTTATGTAGATGTAAAAGATCCCATGCCATTACTTCTCGCAGGGGAGATCTCCCTAATGCCCTGGCCAATATTTATCCCGCAACTAACATCTCTAAATAAAGATTATTTGGTCATTTATCTCATTGCTCTTTGTGGGGCCTTGCTGTTGCATTTCCTACATTCCAATTGGCTGTGAGGCATTTTGGGATCTCCTGAGGTGGTGAAAGGCGCTATATTAATGCAAGCTCTTTCTTTTACTAAGGAAAATACTGCAAGAGTGTCTATATAGTAAGAGCTCATGTGAAGACAGCACGGATCAGGGAGCCACATGTCCAGCTTGGCAAAACTGCTCAATTTCTTTGGGAATGTTAGTGAATGGTGAAAGTTCTTGTTATAGAGTTCATCTGTAGTCTCAGATAAAGTCCCATGTTCAAGGCTACTAATTAAACTAAATCCACAGGAATCAAGTCTGTGGAGGTTGTGGTGAGACGTTCATAGTGCACTGGCTAGACCGCAAACACTGTGTGAAATCCTGGTCACGCTTGTCCATATAACAAGGAGAGAAATTTAAACTTAATACAGATTTTAGAAAAATAATCTTTAATGAAAGGGTGATAATCCTCTAATGCCCAGAGATTATGTGGCTGCAGAGATGATAGGCATCTTTAGACATGATGATCTAGCCATTGTGGAGTGTGGGGTAGCTGGTCTTTTCCTGCCTGTCAATTTTGTGTGCTTGTAAATGTTTGGAAAAATCATCAGGTTATTAGTGGAGCCAAAGATGTTAGGTGTGGTCAAGATGCTGTTGGATGAGTTAAGCCTCCATGAGCTGAATGCGTTTTTAAAAATTCATTCTCGGATGTGCCATTGCTGGCAAGAAATGGCATTTATTGCCCATCCCGAGTTGCCCTGTGAAGGTGGCAGTGGACCATGATCTTAAGCAGTTTGATACAACTCGGTGACTTTCTAGGTCACTTCAGAGGGCAGTTAAGAGTCAGCCATGTTGGTGTGGGAGTGGAATCACATATGGGCTCAGACCAGGTAAGGACGGCAGGTTTCCTTTACTAAAGGACGTTCGTGAACCAGTTGGGTTTTTGCAACAATCGGACAGCTTCATGGTCAATTTTATTGATACACTGAATTCAGCCTGCCATAGTGGGATTTGAACTCACATTCTCTGAATTATTAGTCCAGACTTCTGGATTATCATTCCAGTAACATAAACAGTGCACTATTTTACCCAGGCAGTTGAGTGGCCTTTGCTCTTCACTCAGTTTTTCTTGTGTCATAACATGGACTACATCAGTTTGCTGATTAAAAATGTAATCTCCTGAACAGAGAGCCAAAGTCATTGATTGAAATGTGGAAGGTAAGGGTGGGATTCAGTGGTCCCAAAGGGTTGGACTTTAGGCTATTGAAGTGGCAATTCTTCAGCCAACATTCCGATGGAGTGAGGCTTCCTGCCAGGAGCATAAGGTCAATGAATTAAATCATAGAATGTTATGGCACAGAAGGAGGCCTTTCTGGCCATCGTGCCTGTACCAGCTCTTTGAAAGAGCTATCCAATTAGCCTTAATCCACTGCCCTTTTCCCATAGCCCTGAAAAACCCCACTTCACCTATATATCCAATTCCCTTTTGAAAGTTACTATTGAATCTGCTTCCACCACCCTTTCAGGCAGTGCATTCTAGATCATCACAACTTGCTGCACGAAAAGAAACCTTCTCATCTTGCATCTGCTTCTCCTGCCAAATACCTAAATCTGCTTTTGAACACCTCTTTTAAATCTTCCACTTAACCTTTTCTGCTCTAAGCAGAACAACCCCAGCTTCTCCAGTCTCTCCATTTAACTGTTCAGTCGTTTATCCCTGGTACCGTTCTCGTAAATCTCCTCTGCACCCTCTCTTAGGCCTTGACATCCTTCCTAAAGAGTAGTATTTTTATACTGTATGCCTCTGTTTATAAAGCCAAGGATTCTGTATGCTTTTTAACAGTCTTCTCAACTTGTCCTATCATCTTTATGTTTTCTGCATGAAGATTGATGTTTGGGAACCCCCAGTTCTCTCTGCTCCTGCACCCCCTGTCAAATTGTACTGTTCAGATAATGTTGCCTCTCTTCATCCTTACCTACCAAAATGCATCTTTAGATGAACCCTACATTCTTATTCTTGTAACATTTCCTGCACCCATACACAATCACCCCCACCACAACTCCCACCCACCCCCCACCACTCCCCAGAATTTAGAAATACCACAGGAGTGTTCCAAAACAGAAAACATAATTACATCTCACAGTGGCAGCAAATTGCTCAACGTGATGAATGTCTGTGAGAAAATTGGTTGCAGCCTCCTGAATCCTGCTACTAATTAAAAGGGAAGTTTAAAAAAAAATTGAAACCACTGCTGACAGTTTCTGCACCCCCCCCCCTCCCATATATATTAAATTCAGTTGTACAACGAGTCCCAAAATAGCATCAATATGAAAACAATTATGGAGTATTTCTGCGTAATTACTGTGAAGTCTGTTTAACTTAGTCACGTACAGTTGGTGCTATTTACATTACCGCACTGTTATTAGAGCCAGGCTTGGATTTAACGAGATACAGTCAACTATCAACCCACTGCCTCCTACCCCCCTCTTAAAAAGTAATCTAGGCACAAGACAAGCAGTCTCTATGTCTGCCCAATATATTTGTGAAGATTTACATTGATAATACCCAAACTGAGAGGTTGTAGCTATGAGGAAGGTCTAAACAGGCAGGGGCTCTTTTCTTTAGAAAAGAGAAAACTGAGCGGTGTCCTGATAGAAGTCTTTAAATTATGATAGGGGCTTGACAGAGGAGATGTAGAGAAGATGTTTCCACTGTGTGGGCGTCCAAAACCCGGGGTCATACATATAAGATAGTCACCGATAAATCCAATAGAGAATTCAGGAGAAACATTTTTACCTAGAGCGTGGTTAAAATGTGGAACAACTTTTTATTCTTTCATGGGATGTAGGCATTGCTGGCAAGACCAGCATTTGTTGCCCATCCCTAATTGCCTTTGACAACTGAGTGGTTTGCGAGGCCATTTCAGAGGGAAGTTAAGAGTCAACCATATTACTGAGGATCTGGAATCACATGGAGGCCAGACCAGGTAAGGACCACAGATTCCTTCCCTGAAGGACATTAGTGAGTCATATGGGTTTTTCTGACAATCACTGATAGTTTCATGGCACCATTATTAGGACTAGCTTTCAGTTCCAGACCTTTATGAATTAATTTTTATTAATTAATTGAATTCCAATTCCACCAGCTGTTGCTGCTGCTGCTGTTGTTGGATTTGAACCCATGCTCCCAGGGTATTAGCCTGGGCCTTTAGATTACTGGCTCAGTGACATTACCACTACACCACCTGTTGTGTAATCATCTTTAAGAGTGATGTCCCTTTAAGATCTTAGTATGCTAATGAGCTAAGTACTAGGATGCAGTCATGTGACTAGAAGATCAGAGTCACTCTGCAACTGTAACACCTAGGGGAAGGTTCTGTAAATAGTTTGCACTGTATTGTATATAATAGTTAGCTGTAATAAACCTGTTTGAGGTCTTCAGCATAACTGGACTCCATGCATCTCACTTATCTTGCATCAGACAACATAAAGAACTCATTATATGGTAGCAGCTATGGTGAGAAGAAAAAAAGTGTAAGTTGAAGACCATGGGCAAAACAGCTTTAACAATGACTTTCCTACAGGCTCTAGAGAGAAAGTTTAAAAAATATTGGCTCAAACGTAAAAAATAAGAACTTATCTCAAGCTGTAGAAAACAGAGCACAGAACGACAGGCTGCAAGTAAATCAGGTGAGTCATTGTGCTGACAGTTGAGGGATACTGCTTTAAAAAAACAAACTTTGAAGTGCTTAGAAAGTTTTTTTTTGCAAAGGGTCCATTAAAAAAGAGGAAGACCCGACTCCTCCACCAGTCTGGTTGAGGTCGGCACCACTACAGGAGGTGTCTGATAGCAAAAATCACAGGAAAACACTAATCACTGCAGAGCCTCATCCGCGCAGGCAAAGTTTAAAAAAAAACTCATTAAATCACTTGACCTGAAGTACAGCCTCCATTCACGAAGTCACAGCTATAAAAATACTATTAAACCACTTGAGCATGAAGAACATAAACAAACTCTTTTTAAAAAAGCTATTGAACTTCCAAGTGTACAGCTGTGTAAACAGACAGGCTTAAGCGCTGCAAGCAAGATAAAGACAGAGCACTGCAAAAAACCTGCTCCTATCAATCCAAGCAGCTAGTCTAGAGTTTCTTAAAGGGGAAACGGTGCAGAGTCATGGAACAAGTCTTAAAACAAGTTTTAAGCAAAAGTATAGCATGAATTGGAAGGCCATGGATATCCTATCCGACTTCCAACCTTTTAAACAAAGAATGCAGTTATGCTTCATTGACCAAGCTGTTACAAAACCAGAGAAACAGGCTGTACAAATTCTGATAGCAGTTGGAAATGAGGGATTACACAGAATCAACACCTCTGGCTTATCTGAAGAGGACCAGAAAGATCCTGCAAAGATATGGAAAGTGCTAGACGATCATCTCTGACTAAGAGTGAATTTTAGAATTCACTGTCTGGAATTGATGTCCTACAGGCAACAGCCAGAGGAATCAGTAGACCAGTTCATCAGCAGATGCCGTAGCAAGGGCAACGAATGCGACTTCTCAGAAACTGAGCTGTCAGACCGGATAATGGAACTGGTGATTGTATCCGCACCCATTGAAGCGTTGAGAAAGAACTCTTGGGGAAAAAGAAAGGTCACAGCATTGATGTGCTGATAGAAGATGGCAGGAAGTACAAAGCAATTGTAGCTGGACAACAGCATCTGTAAGCACTAGGTGCAGCCAACAGTGTTGGCATGATAACGAGGTCGAAAAGAGCAAGCAAGCTCTGTGGTAAGTGTGGTTTGTCCCACTCACTGCGAGTTTGTCCTGCGTTTCAAGACCTGTGCAAGGTGTGCGGTGCAAAAGGACACTGGGCCCACCTTTACAAGAAATCTGGCTCCAAAGATGCAGCCAGAAGTCACAATAGACCACAAACAAACAGACAATAGGCGCAGCAGCAGGGCAACAACAGCAAAGAAAGCGCCAGAGACCTGCATAAACGCAAGCCAATACACAAAGTCACCAGTGAAACAGACCTGAGACAAGACTCAGAGAGAAGTATTTCTCAGTCAGAAGATGATCAGGCGTTCCACATTGTTGATGAAATCAAGCAACTGGAAGTTTCCACCACTATTAACTTCATGTGCCCAAAGAAAGCTGACAAACATACACTCAAGGCTCAGGTTGACCCTGGTGCTAGTGCAACTACCCTACCAGTCCATATCTTGATATATACCGGAGTCGTTGGAAATCAATGATACAAAGACAAATGCAAAGTTATCTGCATACAATGGGTCACCTGTTCCTTGCAGTTGCACACTAAACTTGCAATGCAGCTATGGCAAGTCGGCATGGAAACCACAAATATTCTACCAGGTAGACATGAGTGGACCAGCAGTGGCAGGACTGCCAGCGTTTAAGGACTTCAACGTCATAACCATCCACGAGGTCACCAAGGTACCCATTACAGCAGAAGAGACCAAGGGTACCCGTATTGAATCACAGCCCCTCCAGGATCTCAGTGGTTCTGGTTTGTAATGTATCAGCCCCTTCTCAGAGACGCCACACCAAGAGAATGAAGATCCAAACTCAGATGGTGAAAGTTCTTTGTCAACAGGCAGTGTTTCCTCACGCTCCAACGACTCAGAAGAGGAGATTGACATTGTCACTACTGAGAAGCAAAGGCTAGCAGTGGGGAGCATTGTCAAGGGGAAAATACCAAGGACCGGAACCCACTCGCAGACTCTGGCCAACATCAAATGGTGCAGTCTGGAAACCCAGCAACAGCACAACTATGCTGCGCCTTCACCTCTGCTGTCTAGAAAACTGCCAGAACCACAATGATCCAGAATGGACAGATACCGCCATGAGTTCAAGTACTCCTCCCTCAACAAGTCCTCGACCTTGAGCCCAAGACCTTCAAATGCAGAGGATGAGGAGAGGTGAAGGGCATGCAATGTCCTGAAGAGGCAGAGGAGGAACGAGCTGAAGCATTGTCTGTTAGCTCTTCAAGATGAGGTGCCAGAACTTTCCAAGAATGACAAGACCTCAAAAGTGGTCATTCTGAGAAAAGCAACAGAGTATATTAGCAGGATGAAGATGGAGAAACAGGAACTGAATGCAGAGAGGGAGAAACTTCAGAAAAAACAGCAACTGATGAGACACAGATTCCCCGAGCAAGAGTTGTCAAACCATCAAAATGATCTTAAGCCTCTGCATGTGTAAATTTCACAATCCCTATCCTTGTACCTGTAAATTTTATAATCTATATCCTGTACAACTAATTTTGATATCTAATATTGTTTTTACTTTTAGCAAATGAGACTCATCTTTGGAAAGAAAGGGAATGTTGTAAGATCGCCTTTAAGAGTGATGTCCCTTTAAGATCTTAGTATGCTAATGAGCTAAGTACCAGGAGGTAGTCATGCGACTAGAAGATCAGAGTCACTCTGCAACTATAACACCTAGAGGAAGGTTCTGTAAATAGTTTGCTCTGCACTGAATATAATAGCTTTAATAAACTTTTTTGAGATCTTCAGCGTAGCTGGACTCCACATATCTCATTTATATTGCGTCAGACAACAAAGAACTCATTACACCACCCTCACCCCCTATCACATTAGAGTAGTTGAGGTGAACAATGTTGATGTATTTAAGGGGACGTGAGATTAAACACATGAGGGAGAAAGGAAGGTTAATTGTGCATCAATTTGTGGTTAATTGATATTCAGTTGGTGGGCATTAATTGGGGACTCACGTGCTTATACACATATATATAGGGACAGGCTAAAAGTATGATTGTTGGTTCATGATATGTAATGTGTGTCTTTGTAAATAAAAATTTATAAGTGTATAAAGACTAGGCTCTAGTTCTATCCTTTACCTTTACTGCCTGGCTATCTGAATTGGACTAAGGAATAGAAGGATATGCTGCTAGGTTTAGATGAAGAAAGGTGAAAGGAGGCTCATGTGGAGCATAAACATTGGTATGGAGCATTTGGGCTGAGTGACCCATTAGTGTGCAGTAAAATTCTATGTAATTCGATATAAAATATGTGAACATAGTGATTGCTCAGACTGCCGGAACAAATGTAATCGGCAGGTGATTCAGGGACAGAGGACCAGGCAATAATTGGACCAAGGGCACACTAACCTAATTCAGTCACAAAGGGCAAAATCCAACTTCATCAAGAAGGCACAAAACTGAATTCTTTGTATGAAGAAGAATTTGAAGAAGGATGTCAAAGTCTTGGAGAGGGTGCAGAGGAGATTTACCAAAATGGTACAAGGGATGAGGGACTTCAGTTATGTGGAGAGTTTAGAGAAGCTGGGGTTCTTCCTTAGAGCAAAGGTTAAGGGGAGAATTAATGGACGTGTTCAAATTTATGAGGGGTTTTAATCGAGTATAAAGGAAGAAATCATTTCCACTGGCTGGAGGGTCGCTAAGCAGAGGACACATATTTAAGATACTTGACAAGAGAATCAGGGAAGCAAGATGAGAATTTTTTTGAATGCAGCCAGTTTTTATGTTCTAGAATTCACTGGCTGAATGGGTGGTAGAAGCAGATTCAATAGTAACTTTCAAGTGAGAATCAGATAAATAATTGGAAAGGAAATAAAAGGTGCAGGGCTGTTGGGAAAGACTAGACTAGTGGGACTAATTGGATAGCTCTTTCAGAGAGCTGGCACAGGCGCTATGGGCTGAATGGCCTCGTTCTGTGCTGTATGATTCTATGATTCTAATTGAATTTCTGGATTTGTTTTTCTCCGCACTTTTACTATCTTACATTACTCTACCTCTCAGATGTCTCCTTTCAGAAGCCCAGGTTTCACCAGTCTTTCCTCGGAACTCTAACACTAGTGGTCTCCTATTGGCTTTCCTCTGAGCTGCTCCAGTGTTTCAATGTGACACAATACTCAAGGTGCACTCCTATAGAATTTGTTTGTAACTTTCCCTGATTCATATTCTACTGTTCTAACAGTATAATTCAAAATTCTATTCAATTTCTTGATTGTTGCTCTGCATTGTTTAGGTGTGTTGTGTCTACTAAGGTTCCTTGGTCTCAGCTTCATTCTTTACTATTTGAGTGCCATTCATGAAGAACGCGAGTTGTTCATTTCTCCTTCTATGTGCAATGAATTACATTAAATTTCATCTGTCACTATCAAGCCCATTCTGTATGAGCTGACTCCACTGATTCCCTTCCCATTTCTTAGTTCAGTATCATCTTCAAATTTTACCATTTTGTATTGGATGCCATAGACCAAGGCATTGATAGAAATTAGAAACAGTAGTGGACGTAACACTGAGCCCTGGGACATCCCACTCAACAATTACCCTCACCCTGACATAATTCTTGAATGAGTATTCGTTGTTTTCTGCCTTACAATCAAATTTTTCATCCATTCCATAGATTTACCCTGAATCCCCTTAACAAATGACCCTCCCACATGGCACTTTGTTAGATGTCTATTGGGAGTCTAGGTACAACATAGCGTAGCGATTTCTGTCGACAACTTAGGTTGTTGATTTTCCAGAGAAGTAGAGAAGTTGGGTAACATGGGATCATCCTTTCATCCTCTTCTGAATCCATTTTGATTGCTATTTACTAGGTTATTTGATATCAGCCTTGCTCACTGGTAACACTCTTATCTCAGAATCTGAAAGTAATGGGTTCAATTATCACTACAGAGACTTGAATACAAATTTAGACTGGCACTTCAGTGCAGTACTCGGAGTATTTTTAAAAGATTATATTATAATATGGTAAATTATCTCATATCTACATGCAATTCCTGCCTACAAAACCTTATGGCATGTTTTAATCACACTTTTGTCTCAACTTTTCCCTTAAAAATTCCTGTACTAAAACTTCCAACAGAAACTGCCTATGTAAACTTGTCACATTGTAATTACATCCTCCTGCCAGTGATGGTGCTGTAAGCCTGTACTGCAGGGAAATGTCTATGTTCCATCATATTCTACTACTCTACCTTCCAAACTGTTGTAAGTTTTACTATTTAGCTATAGATAATAATATAAAATTAAAGTTTTATGTATAAAATAAGGGCAGACACCGGGAAATTGTTCAGATTCTGACAATCGACTGCCGCAACTTTGGTGGATGATTGGCGGAAGAATAAGTCATGTAATTTAAAAGGAAACCCTTCATCACCACTGCCTACTTCATTTTTAAAGGACTCATTGAGGTTCTTTTGTTTTTCTGGTCTGTGTTCCAATTCAATTCACAGTAAGGAAAGGACAAGGCCTTTGACTTGTTCTGCTACCCATTCCCTTACTTGTGAAACTCAATATAAACCAACACTTGTTCTATTGATCGTAATATAATTTATGCCAGATGTTCTGTGCCTTAAGGTTATGGAAAATGGAGCAAAATGTTTCCTGTGCTGTTTTCTGGCAAAGCTGTTGAAATATGTAGGGGGTGAAATTAGTCCTGGGCATTAATGTAAGACGGGCAATAGCGGTCAGCAATCTGATTTCCTCCCTGCCCGGTTTTCTTTTCCTTTCAATGTGTGTTGTGTAAAATGCACTGCTGATTCACATTCACAAGTTGCCCTATCACCCAAAACCAATTTTACCCCAGTAGGTGCCTTCACTTTTCAGGACTCTGAATAGCACCAAAATTTGACCCCATTTTATTTTTCTGGACAATTAGGATTAGGAGTTCAAATATTGGTTTGATTTAGGATCCAACTTTAGCTGAGATGACACAATATTACCATCGGCTGTGTGTGGCGATAGTCACATGACATGGAATTCTTGTCATTAGCACAATGTGGCAATTTTCTCAATTTGAAAAATAGCTACATGTTTGAAGTTGAATAAAAGAAAAATAAAGAACTTGCATTTATATAGCACCTTCCACAACATCAAGATGTCCCAAATCACTTTACAGCCATTGAAGTACTTTTCGAAGTGCATCCTTTGTTATAGGAAACACAGCAATAAGTTTGCACACAGCAAAATCCCACAAACAGCAATGTGATCATGACTGATAATCTGTTTTAGTATTGTTTGGTGAGGAATAAATATTCATCAGGATACCAGGGAAAACTCCTTGTTCTTCTTTGAGATAGTGCCACAGGATCTTTTACACACATCTGAGAAGACAGATGTCATCTCATCTGAAAGATGGCACCTCCAACAGTGCTGGAATCTCTCAGTATTTCTTTGGATTAATAGCCTGGACTATATGCTTAAGTCTCTAGAATGGGATTTGAACACACAAACCTTCTAGTCTCAGCAGCAAACATGCTGCTACTGAGCCACAGCTGATATCAAAGTTTAGAGGGCAAGAGGAGCAGGCTATGTTACAAATGTAATATTTGTGCTGTACTTGGGAAAGTGTATAACATTTTCAGTCTAGGTGATAATTAAAAAGGCACCAGGTCAAAGTGAAAAGTGAATGGAGTCTGCAGAAAATGACAGACATAACAGCTGATAGTGTAAAACTCAGCTCCAGCTTGCAACTGAACAGCTGTGCATTGAGACATATCACCAGAGAATGGAATTTTACAATTTAGATATGTGGCTTTGTGCCACAGGAATGTATCTTGGAATATGTCACATAGGTCAGTCCACCCGATAAGAAGCTCAGCACCAGGAGCAATCTACCCCAGCAGACACTGGAAAGTTACTGCTGGCCAGCATCACATGATCAGACATCATTTGATCAAACCTCCACGTAATGTGGTCTGACCAGAGTTGGCAACTTTACTTATTGTTTTTCTAGGAGTGGCAGGATTTGCGGGCTCTGTTATGGTTTGACAGGATGGCACTAGTGTTGACGTTGTTTTCATCTCTTCACTCTCTTCCCTTGGAGAATAGCGTGAAATACAGGAAGGATTGATTGATTCATTCTTTCTTTCTCTTTTTCATTCTATCTTTTTCTTTCTTTTCTAATGTCCTTCTTTACTAATATCTTTACTGGAAGGACAGGGAAGGGATTTCTAGAATTAATGAAAGACTATTTTATGACTCAGTTTGTAAAAGACTCAACTCAGGGATAAAACAATGATTTATAAATCCTGGACGTGATTATGAGTAATAGGGATGATGATATCTCCAACACAAGGATGGGTGAGGCTTTAAGCACCAGTGATCACAATCTGATCACATTTGACACTCCAAGAATTGAAGAGGCTACATAACCCAAAGAAAATACCCTGAATTTTAAGAGGACCAACTTTAGATGTTTGAGAAGACTTGTCAGAGTAGGCCTGGAAGATTTGAGTATGGCTAAGAGAGTGGAGGAAATATGGAGTTCCCTCAAGAAGGTGCTTTTGAATGCAATGGACCAATCTGTACCCATGCAAAAACAAATTACCAAGCTTCAAGGCCCTCTTGCCTGATTTAATGGGACTACCAAGCAACTACTAAAGCAGAAAAAAAAATTAAGGCCATGAAGGAAAATGGCACAGAGTTAGGGATTCAATACCGAAAGACATGTCAGGAATGTAGAAAAGGGGATCATTTGCAAAAATTTGAATTGAATATGGCTGAAGAAGTGAAGAATAATAAAACATTTTGTAGTTATATTAAGAGAAAAAGAAGAATGTGAGGAGTTGGGCCACTGAAAGTGGGATCAGATGAGGGCATGGCACTGATGCTGCAAAGGTTGCAAAAGTGCTATATAATTTTTTTATCTCAGCTTTTACCAAGGAGGATACAGGTAACCTAATCGATCTGGAAGGGGAACTAGAGGATGCTGTAGAGGGTACATTGTGGCACGATTCATATTAATACCAGTACAGTTGCTGAACAGCTGTGCAAACTTTAGGTAAACAAATCTCGGGCCGGATAAGGATCATCTTAAGGATTCTTAAGGAAATGAGGGAGGAAATTGCAGGAACTCTGGCACAAATCTTCCGGAAATCACTGAACACTGGAGAACTGCCTGGGGACTGGAGAAAAGCAATGTTACTCCTATCTTAAAAAAGGTAGCAAGTTACCAAGGAAACTAAGACCAGTGAATTTGATGTCCATTGTGGGTAAAGTTATGGAAACCCTTTTTAAAGGTGAGAGCATGTGGATAGAAATAAAATTTGTAAAAGAGAGTCAACGTGGGTCCATGAAGGGGAGGTCTTGCCAATCCAATTACTGGTTTTCTTTGAGGGTGTGACAGCTTGATAGGGGTGAGGCAGTAGATGTGGTTTACTTGGATTTCAGTAGGGTACAGTTGTTTTGGAGAGGCTGGTACTGAAAATAAAGTGGGAATCCGTGGAAATACTTTACAATGGATAGGTAATTGGTTGACTGAACCCAGCAGGAATTGTCAACAGCTTTTTTTTGCTTTCTTGGGAGAGGTCAGTTTTGGGACCGCTTTTGTGTAATATTGTCATGAATGATCTGGAACTACGATTCACAATCGCAATGGTTAAATTTGCAGATAACACAAAGCTAATAGACTCCAAAGCTGAACAGGATTAAGCTACAGGAGGATTTGAATATACCTGGGAATTGGGCAAGCAGGTGGCAGATGAAATTCAATGTAGAGAAATGCAAAGTGCTTCACAGGAAGATTTTTAAAAATCCAGGAAGGAACTATTATTTACATTGAGATGAAATAATGTGCATGGAAAATGAAAGGTAGCAGGAGGTCCTGTTGACAAAAAATTGAAGCTATCACAACAATGCTCGGTGACAGTGAGTAAAACAAATCAGATGTTGTGGTGTATTAAAAAGGTCAATATTGAGCCAAAATAATGAGGTAATCCTGCCACTTTCCTTTCTTTTCAGAGAGTCCGTAGAAGCAGAATGTGTTGATTTATCCAGATGCAAATTAGATAGATTCCCTCAAGAAAATAACATTTTGGGATACAGTGCATGAGTAATTTGAGACACGGTATATGGTATGTTTAGCATGGCTTGGGAGGAACAATGGACTTTGGACCTGTGGTACCCAAAGCTTTCCACCAGTGGAGTTTTCCTCATGTTATGTCTGGGTCTGTTGTAGATCAATTGATGGAGATTGAATGCTGTGCTTAGTCAACAACTCCATTATTATTGTGTCATGTGACTACCAGTATGATAGAAAGCGAACTAGGTCCACCAATACCTGGATTTTAAAATTCTTAACCTCACGTTCAAATCCCTCCATAGCCTCACTGCTCCCTATCTCTGTAACCTCCTCCAGCCCTATAACCCTTCAAAAACTCTCCATTCCTCGCCTTTGTGCATCCACTATTTTCTTCGCCCAACCATTGTGGCCAGGCCATCAGTCATCTCGGCACCAAACTCAGGAATTCCTTCCCTAAAGCACTCTACCTCTCTCTCTTCCTTTAAGACAATACCTAAAACTTACTTCTTTGACCAAGCTTTTAGTCACCTGCCCCAATATATCCTTTTTTTGGCTCAGTGTCAAAACTTATCTAATTCTGTAATTACATTCCTGTGAAGCAAGTTGGCATGTTTTACTAAATAATAGATGCTATATAAATGCAAGCTGTTATAATAGATGGAGCTTGTTTTTCTCATCTCACAATTCCTATGTGCTGTATCCCTGGTTGCCACAACCTCCGTTCCCAGTTTATAAATTTTAACAAAAAAAAATCAGTTTAACCACTTTGAGCCAGTTGGCCAGTCAGAAGGAGCTGCAACTCTCCTGCAATTGGCACTATTTGACTCTTTGATTTCCTACAGCTGCACTTGATTAAAAATAATTATCAGTTAATTATTGCCCCTCCCCCACTCCATCTGACACTCAAAAATCAGGGTGAGCAAAATGCCCTGTGTTGGGACAAACTCGGATTAAAGTAGATGTTGGGAGTTTGAGATTTCTTTAGCTGGAGGCTACAGAACAGGCCTGGATTCAACCTCCAATGAGAACTGTTTGGAAAGTAAACAGTTTTCAAGACTTAAGCTTCATTAGGGATTTGCCTAAGGTGGTTTTCCTTTTGCCTTTCTTTCCTTTGCAAACTTGTCATTAGTTCCTGGGAGAACAAACACGCTTGAAGGTGTTCTTGCTGAATGAGTTAATTGGTGCTTGTATCTTAAATGGGCCTTAGTGATTTCCAAGGGTACGGTTACTTCCGTGAGCCTTAGTCTGATGAATTAAAATAAATGGAGATGTCTACATGTGGTGGGTAATCATTATGTAAGTGTGAAACTAGTGGGAGTGGGTTGGGAGGAGGGGAAAGAGATTGCTGGATAATAGGTGGTCTTTATTTGTGTGTGTTTTGAGGAGAGAGACTGGCTGCTTGGTGGTGGGTATGGCTGATCCTTATTTTAATATGTAGAGAGGGCTGGTGTGTTGTATCAGAATTAGAATGGTGTTCTGAATTACTTTTGGGGCTTTCTGGTGTATTTGTCTTAATTAATGGATGACAAACTGATCTATTGGTTGCTGGCTCTGCTTAAAATAACTGATTTGAAAAACCCTTTTTTTTTTAAAACAATTAATCCTGATGGACTGAAAAAGTGATCTGTATTGTGAATTGCAGCTTGGAGTTATATTTGACTTGTTGCTTTATTCAAGTCAAGTACTCCTACCTCCAGGGATAAATCTGATCTATTACTACATCCCCAAATACAGTCACTCTGCATTAAATCAAACTGTTTGAAGTTTGCTTGCCATTATAAAGCTGTTAAAGTGGCATTTAAAATGTTGGGAAACTTTTTTTTTGTTTTGCCAACAGATGGTGTTTGATTTAAGGGCAACTGTACATATTGTGCCCAGTAAGTGATGTTGTTCCTAATGTAGTCAAGTGATCCCAGCAGCCAAACTTCCTAAACAATCTCTTTAAAAACTGAGACCAGTCAAACATCCTCTGTACTTTAGGGTGAAGGTTGTTGAGCCATCAGTAAATGGAAATCCCCTTTGGTATCTCCTGTTATCATTGTTCCTGGAATGTTCCTCTTCCTAAGAGAACAATAGTCTTTTAATATCTAAACTTCCCAAAAACGACCTGTTTTTTGCTATCGAGAAGTGTTTCTGGCCCAATTAAGGTTGTCAACCCTCCAGGATTGTACTTCAGTCTCCTGGAATTGAAGCTGAATGTCCTGGACGTTGCTGCAAGCACCCTGGGAGAAAAGTCATGGTGCATTTTAAAAAAAAAGTTTTAATTTTCTTTGAATACTTCTGTTATGAGATGTGGAAGGGTGGGGGATGGCTGTTGGTCTGACTGTCAAGATTCATCCAACTGAGTAACAGCGTTCACATTGAACGTTGTGGAAAGTCTGTGTACCATAATGGATGGATGGGTTGGGTGGCCTCTGGGGGAGTATGGGGCAGTTGGAGGTGGGAGGGCAGGTGATGAAATCTCCTGGAATACATTCATCTAGCTTTGACAGCACTAAGTCCAATATGTGCTGGAGTTAAGCTTTCATTTTTTGTGTACTAATAGTTCTAATATTCTTAAGTAACTTTACCTAAATCATGCACTTACTATGTGAATTTAAGACCGAGGCGTTCACATCAGTTTGTTCCATTATGTTCTGTCACAGAGCTCCTGTTGCATTCCACCCGTTTTCACAAAAAAGTGTCCTGTCCCTTTTTACTCCCTTTCTACTTTTTCCTGTGACTTTTTTTTCCCCTTGTGTTTATATAGTTGGTTGCTAGGGGTGTATTAAGACACCTTTTGGCCATTTTAAGAATAAAATCATTCATGCAATGTGGGCTTCACTGGCAAGGCTGATATTTGTTGCCTTCTTGAATTGTTGCAGTAGCAGTTTGGCACAACTGAGTGATTTGCTAGGCCCACTTCAGAAGGTAGTTAAGAGTCAAGCATGTTGGTGTGGGACTGGAGTCTCTCAAAGGCCAGACCAAGTAAGGGTGGCAGGTTTCTGACAATCCAACAGCTTCATGGTCACTTACTAATTTCCAGGTTTTTTTTAAAAACTGAATTAAGTTTCTCCAACTGTCATGGGATTTCAACTTGTGTTTTCTGGCTTATTGATCCAGGCCTCTAGATTACTAGTTCTGTAATGTAACCAGTACACTTGACTCTTCTGATCCTGGCCTCTACTCAGTAACCCCCCCCTACTGGCACTCTAAGCAGGAAGTCTGTAGGTAAGGATCTACTGATTTGAGATGTGGTTCATTACTTTCTGTCATGGTATGTTTAGACCACTAACTGACAGGTTTGTGGGTATGAATAGAATATTTGGTCAACAAGTATTATGAACACTCGACCTTGTAACGTGATTGTTTTAAAAAATTGTGGAAAGTTCAAGATGGAGATCAGAAGGTCAGCAGACCTCACCTCCACTCTACGAAAGGTTGCCAGGACGACAGAATGTTGATCAAAGACTCTTTTTTTTTGTAGAAAAGAGACTGCAGGGCTAACACCTGAAGAACAATGGGTTTCGCCCTCCAGACTTTTGGATTGTAAAACAAGGTGCCAGAAATTTGGAAAATGTGTGCTGTGAGGTTTTCGAGTATTTTTAATAAGTGAAGAAAATACCTTTCTTTGTCGCTTGGTATTAGTCAGTTACAAAGTACTTGGTTAATTGGGGATTTATTTTAGTTTTAATAAAAGTCTTGATGTGAAATCTTGTCATGTAATTCTTGAAATTGGTCTGGGGTTCATATCTTGTATTTTTCATGTTAATCTCAGATTGTAACAGTGGACACCACTATTTTCATCTATATTTAAACAAGTACTCAGTATGCTTGTAAATTATAAGCTGGCTCTCATCGCAGAATAAGTATTGCATATTACCCATGAGCATCTATGGATGGGTAAATATTGGTCTCCTTTCAAGATTATCTGATTTTTATGTTTTAACTTGAGTATCTGGAAGGAATTTTTCATGAAGGATTGCTTCTCTCTGTTATGTTGACCAGTCTCATTATTCCCTTTTTGTTATGTCTTCCTCAGTGTGAATGTTTCAATGCTGGAGGGCATAGATTTAAATAGTTTCCAGATGCAGTGTTGAATATGTCTGTAGTACTTGACTTGGAATATTTGAAAAGTAAAAGCCTCATTGTTTTTTTTTTTAAAGACCTTCCTAAAAGAATTACTGCCTGATGTGAAAAATAAAAGAAATGCCTAAATAGTTTTTCATTAATTATGGGGATTATAGAAGTGTTTAAAACTATGGAAGGTTGGAACAAGGTAGCTGGAAGCAGACTGTTTCCAGTAGTTGAGGGATGAAAAACATGGGGTCATGGTACAAGCTGAGATTTGGAGCAGGGCAGAAAAACCTTCAGTGAGTTATGAGGCTGTTGGTTAAGGCAGAAACTAGATCAATATTTGAGATTAGATTGGATAGGTGGATGAAGGGATATGGGAGCAGGGCAGGAACTGTTTGCTCATTTGGATGGAAAGCACTGATACAGACTGGTTGGGCAGAATGGTCTGTTTCTGGCACGTAATTTCCATGTTTTAAACTAAATGAATGACCAGATAAAACATGACTGAGTTGATGGATGAGAGATGGTAGCCAAGATGTTAGGAGAGCTTCCACCTCTTTGAATGGATCTCATGATTTCACTGAGCAGGTAGACAGGGCGTCAGTGTAGTGTCTCATCTGGAACAACTGCTACTTCAGAGGGTAGTTGGGAGTCGACCATATTGGTGTGGGGCTGGAGTCAAAGGCCAATCCTAGTAGTCTGTAGATTTTGTTCCCTGAAGGATATTTGGGTTTTTTAAAACAACCCAATAGCTTCATGGTTACTCTTACTATTTTTTTTTTTCAAATTCCAACAATTCACTTTAAGCTCCTGTTTTTGGAATATTAATTCAAACTCTTGGTTTACCAGTCCAGTAACATAACCAGTACATTGACACTTCAGGAAAGGAGAGTATAGCAGGTAGGAGATAGGGAGGACATCATTGGCCAAAGAGTGACTTAAGACCATGTAGCAGCTTTTATTTGTTCAAGGGATATGGGTGTTGCTGGCAAGGCCAGTATTCATTGGCCATCCATAATTGCATTTGAGAAGGTGGTGGTGAGCCACCTTGAACTGCTGCAGTCTGTGTGGTGTATGTAGACCTATAGTGCTGAGAGGTAGGAATTTACAGGGTTTTGACCTAGTGGCAATGTATTTTAACCAGGATGGTGCACAACTTGAACACCAGCAGCTGTAAGTTCCCCATGTGCCTGCTGCCTTTGTTCCTGTAGGTGGTAGAGTTTGCAGGCTTGGAAGCTGTAGTTGAAGAAGTCTTGGCAAGTTGCTGCAGTGCATTTTGTAGATGCCACAGTCTGGTGGCACCCCATCCAGCAGCAATCCAGCTGATTGCTTTCTTCTGGACTGTTGGAGCTGTGCTTATCCAGACAAGTAGAGAGTATTCTATCACACTCTTGATCACAATCCTAATTTGTGCCTTGTAGATGGTGGACAGGCTTTAGGGAGTTGAGGGGTGAGCTGCTAGCCTTAGAATATATAGCCTCTGACCTGCTCTTGTAGCCACAGTGTTAATGTGCCTTGTCCAGTTAAGTTTTTGGTTAATCATGACCCCCCAGGGTTCAACAATGGTAATGCTGTTGAATGTGAAGAGGAGGTGTTTAGACTCTCTTGGTAGTGATGGACGTTACCTGGCACTTATGTGGAGTTAATGTTTGTGCTGTTTATTAGCCCAAGCCTGAATGTTGTCCAGGTTATGCTGCATACTGACATGAACTGCTTCATTAGCTGAGGAATTACAAATGAAACTGAAGACGGCAATAGTTATTGAATATCCCCTCTTCTGACCTTAATGATGGAGGAAAGGTAATTGAAGCAGCTGCAGATGGTTGGGCCTATGATGCATGCTGAGGAACTCTTGCAGTAATGTCCTGGGGCTGAGATGATTGGCCTCCAACCACAGCCACCATCATCTTCCTTTGTGCTAGATATGACTCCAGCCAGTGGAGAGAGATTTTTTTTCCCCCTGATTTTCCATTGCCTTCGATTTTACTAGGCCTCCTTGAAGCCATGCTTGGTTAAGGGCAGTCACTCTCATCTCACCCTTGGAATTCAGCTCTTTGTCTATGCTTCGACCGAGACTGTAATGAAGTTTGGAGTTGAGGTCTTGGGAGAACCCAAAATGAGAATTGGTGCATAAGTGTCACTTTACAGCACTGTTGACGACACTTTGCATCACTTTGAGAGTAGACTGGGCAGTAATTGGCTGGATTAGATTTGTCATGATTTTTATGGCCAGGAAGTACCTTGGCAATATTGCACTTTGTTATGGAGATGTCAGTGTTGTTGCTGTATTGGAACAGCTTGGCAAGGGCATTGCTAGTTCAGAGCACAGATCTTCAATACTACAGCCAGGATATTGCCAGGACCCATAGACTTTGCTGTACTCGGTGTGATTAGCCATGTCTTGATATCCTCGTATGGAGTGAATCTAATTGGCTGAAGTCTGGCATTTGTTTTGTTCACATTTTGGTTTCTTTACTGAAAGCAAAATCGCTAAGGGGCAAGAATGAAGTGCAATTGGACCCCATGATCATAGAGATAGGAGGTTGGTGACTTGAGGATCTTAGCCACTTGATGACCTTAGAGGCATCCTTGTGCTAAGACCTTCGTGCAGAAAAAGTAAAGGGTCTTTTGTGTTTTTAGGATTCTGAAGGGACTGGGTAATGTAAACGGTGACAAACTTTCACCTGATCAAGAACAGTAGAACCAGACCCGCAACCTGTACTTGAAGCAGGGGTGGGGGGAGGGGGTAAATTCAGAATTAATCTGGGAAACCATATTTAGTGGGTGAGTCATCAATCTGTGGAAAAGGCTCCTCAGGGAGTTGGTGAAAGCAGTTTGTATTGATTCATATGAAAATTAGATTTATGTTAAGTAATACTTGGGATACAGTATAAGTAGTTTTGAGACATGATGCAGTGAGTGCAGCATTCTTGGGAGGAACTGGTGACTTTGGATCCAATAGGTGCCAAAGCTCTAAGCCACTGGGATTTCCTCAACTTGTCTGTGTTTGTTGTAGACTAATTGATCAAGTCTGGTTTGCTATGATTCAACAACAACTCTTAATACTGCTTGTCACATGACACAATACTATAGGTGAACTGGATGGACTGTGCTTTTTTTAATGTCTGGCAATTCCTATAATTGAACAGCCATACTTGCTTTATTTGAAATAGTCAGTGAAGCCTGGTTTATTGTGGAGGGAAAATACTGTTTCTTTTTGCAATGAACCATTAGTATGTGGTTTCTCTGAAGTGTATGGGTGTCCTGTTGTGACTAGTGAAGGAAAGCACAGGCAAGGAAATGAAGAACATGACTGTACAGGAACTACAATGTCCTGTTGACTCAGCGCTCTGATATGATAGCATGCCTAACACCTTGCACGTACTCCAGCTGTGTTTTTAAAAATTTTTTTTTTTAGCCAAGTTGTGAATCTCTGCCAACAGAAGCAGTGATCCAGCCATTGTCGAAGGGTGGCATGCTGAGTTGTGCATGTGTGTACACTGCAGGATGCTGAGCTCAGAAATGTTCCATTCTATGGTTAATGTTGTCTGGTGATTTATCAGTATGGAAACCCTTGTGCATAGCAAATTTGCATTTGATCCCTTGCTGCACATTTCTCTGGTACTCCACCCTCCCAAATCCTTATCCAAACCTTCACTCTTTTTGACCTTCCTACCTCTTCTGCCACTGTCCCAGCCTTATCTCTCTTTAGATAAGCCTACAGCTCCCCTTTGTGCCTATTGGCATCCTCGGAAGGGTCCATTAAGGAACTCATCGCTGGCTCCTTACAAACAGCAACCACAAGTACCCCATCCTACTGTCTCACCGAACTTCCCAACCAATGCACCTTCTGGGGGTTTATCTTGCCAATCTCCTTTCCTCCCAGTGCTGACCCTGTGAACTCCACCATCCCTCTCCATATCTCTCTGCACAATGTCCGTTCACTTGTTAACAAGGCTCTTGCCATCCATGAGCTTATTGTGGATGATTGCATTGACATCATGGCCTTGATGGAAACTTGGCTGAGGGGTGATGACACTGTTCCTCTAACTGAACCCTCCCTGTCTGGTTATACTGCCCCCACATGCCCTTCTTGGATCATCTCTGTGGTAGTGGGGCTCTTATGACTGGGTGGAGATTCTAAAACTAGGGGACATTGTCTAAAAATTAGGACCAGACCGTTCAGGAGAGATGTTAGGAAGCACCTTTACGTAAAGGGTGGTAGAGGTTTGGAACTCTCTCCCACAAACAGCAGTTGAAGCTAGAACGGTTGTTAATTTTAAATGAGATTTTTGTTAAGCAATGATATTAAGGGATATGGGCCAAAGGCAGGTATATGGAGTTAGGCCATGATCTCATTAAATGGCAGGACAGGCTTGAGGGGCTGAATGGCCTACTCCTATCTTCCTATGTTGCAAATCACTTTCGTCTGTTCCCTTATATCTTTGCCGCCATCTGCTTGTTCCACTCCATGCAACTCTCATTTTAAAAACCTCATTCTCTACTCACTCCAGTACCCTAATTTTCCCACTTATGCCTTCACTGCTTTCTTCCCTCAGCCTATACACTGAGCGACTTGTGATCCTTGGTGATTTCAACCTCCAGCTCAATTCATCATGTGCTGTCCTGGGTTCACAGCCCTATTCTCCCTCCATCATTCCACTACCCACACCATTCATGGTCATCCCCCTTGACTTTGCCTTCTCACGTCAATCACAGATAAGGTCACCTCTGATCACTCCCTTGTTTCAATCTCTACTCACATTCCACTTCCCTCTCCCAACCCTTCTTTCTGTGTCTGTCCCTGGGGAGAGGAAAAACTCTCTCCCAATTCATTTAACAACTGCTCTTTCAAAATCAGAACTGTTTACCATTTGGACCTCCGTTCACCGTCAGTTTTAGAGTTGCTTATCTGCTCAACCCGATCCTTGCTTCTGCCTTTATGATGCCCTAGACCCCATTAAAACCATTAAATCTCTAGCCCTGGCCATTCCATTTGTTTATGGCCCTGATCTCTGCTCCCTATGTCCAAGGGACACAGACTTGAACAGACATGGTGGACAACTGGCTAAGCCAGTCACCAGATCTGGCTAGACCACACAGCTCTATTTGGTCTTGTCCTCACTTGCCAAAACTACCCACTATTCCAGGATTATCCTGGAATGCAAAGATAACCCTTAGTTTCCTTTCTCTACTACAAACTGTCTTGAACCCCCTCTGTCCTGTTTCCTCTGCCCTCCCCTTCATAAAGTGCAAGGAGCTGATGGACGTCTTTGGATGCTCTCAATCTTAGTAACATTCAGCTGCCTGTTCCCTCCCTTCCCCTCCCTGCCCCCCCCACCTCCTGCACACCATGACAAACTTCAGCTAAGGTTCCTTCATTGCCCTAACCCTGAACTCACTACTTTTCTCTAGTTTCTCTCCTATATCCTCTTCATGCCCTTTCCAAGCTCAGTGCCCATGAGAACCACCACCTTCTCCTTCGACCCTATTCCCACTCAACTTCCCCTTCTAGCTCCCATGTTAGCCGATATTATCAGTGGTCCTCTTCTCGCGTACTACCCCACTCTCCTTCAAATCTGTTGTCATTGCCTCTCCACAGGAAAAGAAAATTAACCATTGAATCTTCCCTCCTTGCAAATGACTGCTCCTCTCCAGCCTCCCTTTCCTCTCAAGTCCTTGAACGTGCTGTCTCCTTCCAAATCCATGCTGATTTTTCCTGGAACTTCATGTTTGTTTGAATCCCTCCATCCCTCTTCCTGGCAACTGTCTGAGGCTGAACTAGACTGTTAATCGGGGTCAAATATGACACCAAGGTTATGAGCTTCTGACCACAGATTTGTGCCATCACTAAGATTGCCTATTTCCACCTCTGTAACATTGCCTGGCTCTGCCCTGCCTCAGCTGATGTCCAGGCCCTTATCCATGTCCTTTGTTATCTCTAGACTTGAGTATTCCAGTGTACTCCTGGTCAGCCTCCCGTTTTCTGCCCTCCATAAACTTGAGGTCATCCAGAACTCTGCTGCCTGCGTCCCAACTCTCAACTCAACAAGTCCCATTCGCCCATCGTCCAGTTAAACAATGTCTCAATTTTAAAATTCTCGCCCTCATTTTCAAATCCCTCCATGGTTTTGTGCACCCACAACCGCCCCCCCCCCCCCACCCCCAATTCTCTGTAGTCTCCTCCAGCCCTACAACCCTTTACAGTATCTGCACTTCTTCAATTCTGGCCTCTTGAGCCTCTGCAGTTTTAATGACTTCACCATTGGCTGCTGTGCTTTCAGCTGCCAAGACTCTGTGCACTGGAATTGCCCTCCTTTCCTCCTGGAATGCTCCATGGCTGCTGCTTTTGGTCATCTTCCCTAATATCTCCTTATGTGGCTCGGTGTCAGATCTTGTATGTTAATGCTCCTGTAAAGTACCTTGGAATTGTTTTACTATATTTCAGGAACTATATGGATGCAAGTTATTGTTTCTCACCACACCCACAAGTAAAATCCTCAATCAAGGTTTTTTCACACTCTAGCATCCACTGTTTGAAGCATTTGTAAACTTGGAGACTGGGTGAGTATGTTAAGAACTGAATGCTAAGTTAACCCACATGGTGGACTGGTTTTCTTTAGCAGAGGTCATTTTTCACTATATCGTCAAAGAAAGATTTGCATTTCTGAGGTGCCTTTCAAAATCTCTCTCCCAAAGTGCTTTACAGCCAATGAAGTATTTCTCCAGTGTAGTCACTGAAATGTATTTAAGAAACCTGGTGGCCAATTTGCACACAGCATGATCCCACAAACCGATGTAGTAATGACCAGATCATCTGTTTTAGTGGTTAGTTGAAGGATAAATATTGGCCAGGACACTAGGGAGAACGCAAATAAAAAAACTGAAAATGCTAGAAATGCTCATTGGGTCTGGCAGCATTTGTGGTGAGAGAAAGTTAATGTTTCAGCTTGTTGACATTTCCAAATGTTAACACTTTCTCCACAGATGCTGCCTGACTGGAGTATTTCCAGCATTTTCTGTTTTTATTTCAGAATTTCAGCTGTATTTTGCTTTCTGTACCAGGAGAATTCCCCTGTTCTTTAAGATAGTGCCATGGGATCTTTTTACATCCACCTGGAAGGGCAGAAGGAGCCTCGAGTCTTAATAACATTTCTGATGAGCAGTAGCATTACAGTAGACTTGAAGAAATACATTCAACCAAGAATGTTTTTCAATTAGTGATTCGGGAGTAAAGTTTTCATGTGGGATTAATTATGTTACGCTGTCAGGGTTATTAACAAACTGTATTAGCAGGTCCTATCCTATTCTGCTCTTGTAATAGCTTGCAAATAATTAGCTCAGTTGCACCATTTTGTGTGTAACCTATTTCAGTTTGAGATGTACAAAAAGAATGAAGTTAGTGTTTGTATATAATTTGTGTTCATTTCCCACTATATATTCCAATTAAATTATGAACAACTTGTATGTATGTGAGATTGTCAATGAGTTGCTTGTAAGAAATTTTGTATACTTATTGTGGATGAGACTGTTTTTGTATTTAAAAAAAAAGTAAAGCAGCTTTGCTAAAAGCACATAACATAGAATTATGTCAAATATGTAGCACAGAAACAGGCCATTTGGCCCAACGAGTCCATTCCATTTATGCTCCACTTGAGCCTCCTCCCATCCTTCCTCACTAACTCTCAGTATAACCCTCTTTCCTTCAAACTGATGCTTATCTAGCTGCCCCTTAAATGCATCTATACTATTCACCTCGCCCACTCCCTGTGATAGCACGTTCCACATTATTGCTCTCTCAGAAAAGAAGTTTCTTCTGAATTTCCTATTTGATTTCTTGGTGACCTATTTTGTTGATGACCTCCAGGTTTTTCTGTTGTCTGCAAAGGAAGCACTCTGTATCTATTCTGTCAAAACCTTAAAGACCACTATTGGGTCACCCTCCACCTTCCTTTCAGAGAGAGCCCCAGCCTGTTCATTCTTTCCTGATCGGTGTAACCTTGCAGGTCTGGTAGCACCCTTTGTAAATTGTTTTTGCACTCTCTCTCTAGTGCTTCTATGTCCTTTTTTTAAAAAAAAAATATTAATCTGGCAACCAGAAATGTGCATAATACTCCATGTGACCTAATCGAGCTTTGCTACAAGCTTCGAACAAGTTTCCTTTTTCAACTCTCTCTTCCTCTAGAAATAATCTTAGTGCTTGGTTTGCCTTTTAAGGCCTTACTGACTTGTGTCTCAACTTTCAATGATTTTGTGTATTTACCCTCCCAGATTCCTTTGCTCCCCGACCCCATTTAGATTCTTTTCTGAGTAATATGTGACCTCATTATTAGCAAAATGTCATGCCTCTCACTTATCTGTTAATCCATTTGCCAGTTGTGTGCCCATTCTTCATTTATTGATGCCATCTTCTAACTTGTTAGAGTCCTCTATGTTGAATATCCCTCCCAATTTGGTGTCATGAGCAAATATAGAATAATAGAATGGTTATGGCTTAGAAGGAGGCCATTCGGTCCATTGTGACCATGCCAGCTCCATGCAAGAACAACTTGCCTAGTCCCACCTCCCCTGCCTTTTCCCTATAGCCATGCAAATTTTTTCCCTTCAGATGGGGTGGTGCAGTTAGCACCGCAGCCTCGCAGCTCCAGGGACCCAGGTTCGATTCTGGGTACTGCCTGTGCAGAGCTTGCAAGTTCTCCCTGTGACCGTGTGGGTTTTCGCCGGGTGCTCCAGTTTCCTCCCACGGCCAAAGACTTGCAGGTTGATAGATAAATTGGCCATTTAAATTGCCCCTAGTGTAGGTAGGTGGTAGGGAATATGGGATTACTGTAGGGTTAGTATAAATGGGTGGTTGTTGGTCGGCACAGACTCGGCGGGCCGAAGGGCCTGTTTCAGTGCTGTATCTCTAAATATAAAATATAATTACCCAGTTTTCTTTTGAAGGCCTCTATTTTTGAATCTGCCTCTGCCACAAACTCAGGCAGTGCATTCCAGTTCCTAACCACTCGCTGTTTTTATTAAAAAGTTTTGCTCATGCCACTTAGTTTTTTTTTGCCTTTCAGCTTAAATCTGTGTCCTCTGTTTCTGAATCCTTCGGCCAATGGGAACAGTTTCTCCTTATCTACTCTGTCCAGACTCCTTGTGATTTTGAATCTCCTCTTAATCTTCAAAGAGAACAGACCCAGCTTCTCCAACCTATCCACGTAAGTGAAGTTCCTCATCCCTGAAAACTGTTGTCGTGAATCTTTTCTGTGCACTCTAGTCCCTTAAAATCCTTTCTGAAAGTGTGGTGCCATGCACATATGAACTAGGAGCAGGCTACCTGGTTCCTTGAGCCTGCTCTGCCATTCAACAAGATCACAGTTCAACTAGACACAATAGCCAAACCAGTGTTATACACAGGTTTATCACCACTTCCTTTTTTTTTGTACTCTATGCCCCAATTTACAAAACTGTGGATCCCATATGCTTTATTAACTGCTTTCTCAATTTGTCCTGCAATCTTCCAATGACTTGTGCATATATACCCCCAGATCCCGCTGCTCTTTTTTTTATTTGTTCATGGGATGTGGGCGTCGCTGGCTAGGTCAGCATTTATTGCCCATCCCGAACTACTCTTGCAAAGGTGGTGAAGAGCTACCTTCTTGTACTGCTGCAGTCCTGGAGTGCAGGTACACTAACCGTGTTAGGAAATGAGTTCCAGGATTTTTGACCTGGTGACGGTGAAGGAATGGCGACTATAGTTCCAAGTCAGGATGGTGTATGGCTTGGAGGGGAACTTGCATGTGGTGGTGGTCCCATGCATCTGCTGCCCTTGTCCTTTGAGGTGGTAGAGGTCACTGGTTTGGAAGGTGCTATAGAAGGAGCCTTGGCGAGTTGCTGCTGTGCATCTTGTACATGGTACACACTGCTGCCACTGTGTGTCGGTGGTGAAGGAAGTGAACGTTGAAGGTGGTGGATGAGATGCCAATCAAGTGGACTGCTTTGTCCTGGATGGAGTCGAGCTTCTTGAGTGTTGTTGGAGCTGTACCTATCCAGGCAAGTGGAGAGTATTCCATCACACCCCTGACTTACACCTTGTAGATGGTGGACAGACTTTGGGGAGTCAGGAAGTGAGTTACTCGTCACAGAATTCCCAGTCTCTGACCTGCTCTTGTAGTCGCAGCCTTTATGTGGCTACTCAAATTCCATTTCTGATCAATGGTAGCCCCTAGGATGTTGATAGTGGGGAGTTCAGTGATGGTAATGCCATTGAACATCAAGAGGCAATGGTTAGATTCTCTTTGTTTGAGATGGTCATTGCCTGGATTTTGTGTGGTGCGAATGTTACTTGCCACATAACCCAAGCCTGGATGTTGTCCAAGTCTTGCTACATCTAGACATGGGCTGCTTCAGTATCTGAGGAGGTGTGAATGGTGCTGAACATCCCCACTTCTGACCTTATGATGGAGGTAGGTCATTGATGAAGCAACTGAAAATGGTTGGGTCTAGGACACTACTCTGAGGAACTCCTGCGACTGAGATGATTGATCTCAACAACCACAACCATCTTCCTTTCAGCTAGGTTTGACTCCAACCAGAGGAGAGTTTTCCCCCTGATTAGCATTGACTCCAGTTTTGCTACAGCTCCTTGATGCCATAACTTGGTCAAATGCTGCCTTGATGTCCACCTCACCATGTTTGGACCAAGGCTGTAATGAGATCAGGAGCCAAGTGGCCCCGACGGAACCCAAACTCTGCATCAGAGCAAGTTATTGCTGAGCCAGTGCTGCTTGATAGAACTGGCGACCCCTTTCATCACTTTGCTGATTGAGAGTAGACTGGGGTGGTAATTGGCCAGGTTGGATTTGTCAGCTTTTTGGATGTCCTTTAGAATTGTACCCTTTTAATTTATATTGCCTCCTCATTTTTCCTATATCTTCACACTTCTTTACATTACACTTCATCTGCCACTTGTCCACCCATTCCACTGGTCTGTCTGTCCTCAAAGTTTATCACTATCCTCTTCACTGTTTACAATACTTCCAAGTTTTGTGTCATCCACAATTTTTGAAATTTTGCCCTGTATACTGTCAGGCAAACTCCACCTGCCAAGACTGAGGTACACATTATTTTGCCACAAGAACATTAAAACTTTTTTAAAATTGCAATCTCTGACTGGAAGGACATTTGCATCGTACCAGACAATGTGGAAACAAAGGGAGCCAATCCCTGTTCCTCCAATACACAGTGGTCAGACCAATTTTAGTCACATGACTGGCTATTGCAGAGTTTTTGAACTCCCAACAAAGGTTGCTCAAGGACTGAACATCTCCCCTCCTGTCTGTCTGCCTTCATCTCTTCCCATGGAACTGAATCTTGTGAAAACACGTGAAACTCTGAAGGGTTTGCCATATGAACAAAGTTTTATGATTACTGGGCCCCAATGATTCGCAAGACAATATCTTCAATCTAGGCCTACAGCAAGCTTGAAACAGTAACCAGATATTGCCTCAAACGCTTTTTTTTTTCTTTCTATTCCTATCTGCATGTTTATATCGCGTGCACATGCTAGCGTGAGCGCGTCGTATATCTGTAGGTATGAACCATATTGGAGTTTAAATTTAAGGTTTAATAAATTTCCTCTTTTTGCTTTAAACCAAAGAAAGCCTGTGTGTGCTCAGTTATTTGACTGATAATTGGAAACTGTGAACAAGGATTCGCAAAGGGGGAGCTCAAAACAGTGTGTTTAAAATTAAACCCTCTTACAATAAGACCAGGTAAAGACAGCCGAAGACCCCTAGACACATTGCTCACCTGGTCATAACACCCAAGTCTAGTCGTATGTATTGAGAAAAGCAGGGGTCCTAATACCAACCTCTGGGAAACCCCACTATATACTTTCCTCCAGTCTGAAAAACAACTGTTCACAACTACTGTTTCCTGTCACTCAGCCAATTTTGTATCCATGCTGCTACTGTCCCCATTTATTCTTTGGGCTTTAACTTTGCTGACAAGCCTGTTATGTGGCATTTTATCAAATGACATGGTACCTCTGACAGTGCAGCACTCTAAGTACTATACCAGGAGCATCAACCTTGATTATGCACTCTGGTCTCTGGAGTGGGACTTCAATCCACAACTTCCTCATTGAGGCAAGAGTGCTACCACTGAACCAAAGTTGACACAGCGAGACTATCCAGGTGTAATATAAGGGTATTTTTTCGTAGGCATATCTTGGACATGTTTAAGAGCACTTTTTGTTCTCTCTTCAGGTTCTGCTAATGAGCTCTGTGCTGAGATGCCAGGTAAGGCATTCGAAGGGATAGAGTCCATTCCTAAAAGTGAAGGTTGGTATTTACAGTTTTCGTTTCCCTTTATTTTGTAAGCTTCATTGCTTTATTTTAAAAATGACACCAATGGAGTACAGGGTCTTCGAGCAACATGGACAGAGAATTTGCTTGCTGCTTCAGTGTTTATAGTTATTTACATGATTGACTTATAATTAGTAAGTCGGCCTATTTTGGATTTGCCTCCCTCATTGAGAATTAAAATGAAGGGCATAATTCCAATGAAATACAAGTTAAATAGCTAGGTTTTAAAGTGGAGGCTTTTTGTTTGTATTTATTCATGGAATGTGAGCATTTATTGCCCATTCCTAATTGCCCTTGAGAAGGTGATGGTGAGCTGCTGCCTTGAACCGCTGCAGTCCAACTGGTGTAGGTACACCTACAATGCTGTTAGGGAAGGAGTTCCAGGATTTTGACCCAGTGACAGTGAAGGAATGGCAATATAGTTGCAAGTCAGGATGGTGTGTGGCTTGGAGGGGAAGTTGCAGGTGGTGGTGGTCCCATGGGTCTGTTGTCCTTGTCCTTCTAGGTGGTAGTGGTCACTGGTTTGGAAGGTGCTGTCAAAGGAGCCTTGGTGTGTTGCTGCAGTGCATCTTGTAGATGGTACGCACTGCTGCCACTGTGCATCGGTGGTGGATGGGTTGCCCCCTTGTTACTGGAATTCAAAATGGAGGACAGCAGATGGCTAGTCTAAGGGAAAGATGTAAATGCCTTGTGTTGAGATTGAATAAGATCGTTACTTTGGTATGTTTAATGTACCGTTTGAGCTGATTGTGCTTTGCAACTGCATGTTTTATTAGTTTTCTCTTATGTCCATTTTAAGTGTCAAAATTGGTCCATATTTTGATTCCGTCATGTCTTATTGAAAAGAATAAGTGGGATAGAAGCCACAATTGTTGCTTCCCTGTTAAATTCTTTGTTAATTCCAGTAGTGATTCCCATGAGGAATCGGTCTGTGCAACCTGCCTTCTAGTGAACGGGAGCCAGTGTGAAAAGAATCTAAAACTTGCTCTCCTATTCCTCCCTTATTTTTATTCTCCTCCCTCCCCACCCTAACCCTTTTTATTTCCAGTAAGTTGCATGTGTGTGTGTTCCCTCTAGTAATGTATGCAAAACAAAGCCAATCTGAGCATGACGAGATCCAATAACTTCCAAGTGAATGAATCAAATATTTCTCTTTTGGTAATTGTATGAGGAATGGTCAGTGGAGAATTTCAGATCTGATCAGGGGATGTTTTAATGTCCAACCTTGGATTGCAAGAAAAGCTGACGTGATCAGTTTCAATCGAATCAGTCGGTCAAGTATTGGCAAACAAATAATGTAATAAAAATAACCAAATATTTTCCCTGTGATGGCATCCTTCAAATCTGATGTGTCTCGGGAGTTGTTCTGTCTCAGTTATTAACTTTTTGTCAGACTCCATGCCACAAAGGCTTGCTTTATTTGTGATGAAGGGGATTTGTTTTTTGTTTGCTGTTTCTTGTTTCCATGGGCAAAGGGAGAGTATCTGAGCAGCTGAAAAGCTCAGCCCTACCACACGCCAATATTGGTTTTGAATTACACTAGGGAGGGAGTGAATTGTGGATTGTCCTAAGTTATTATTCAGATCGTGGCATTGGGTTACTATGCCTCAAGTTGTTGTTACATTGAACCTGATTATAAGCCTTGACTGTCCTGGACTGTAGGGGTACCATCCTCTAGATTGCCCTGCAGTATCATAGAATTAAAGGGGAAGAAAAACTTGAGTTTAAGACCTCTCAAAGTGCTTCACAGCCATTGAAGTTCATCTAAAGTCTATTTACTAAAGAATGTAGCCACCAATTTGCACACAGCAAAGTCCCACAAATGGCAATGTAATGTAAAAGCAAAATACTGCAAATGCTGGAAATCTGAAATAAGTGCTGAGAATACTCAGCAGGTCAGGCAGCATCAGTGGAGAGTTGACGTTTCAGGTCTGTGACCTTTCATCAGAGTTGGCAAATGTTAGAAAAAAGTCTACTCTTCGCCCGAATCTTCTCCTTCGACTTTCCATTAGTCAATTACTATTTTGTCTACCAATTTTAGATTCCTGCTACCTGGGCCAGATTCCTTTTTAATTCACTAAAGTTTGACCTCCTCCAGTCAAGTTTTCTTTTATCGTTGATTGATTGTACCTTGTCCTTTCCATAATTATTCTGAAATATGCTCCACTTCCCCACTTCATTCCCCAGATCTAGATCCAGCACTGCTTCTTTCCGTGGGCTGGAATCACACTGATCATGGAAGTTGCCCTGTACATATTTCAGGAATTCTCTACCCTCTTTTTTTTTCCCTTTACACTTTTACTAGCCCACTCTATATTAGCTTAATTGAAGTCCTCCATTATCACTACACTGTAATTCTTACAATTTTCTGGCAAATTTGCTCCTCCTACCTCATTCCCACTTTTTGCTGGTCTATAGCATACTATAGTAGTGTAATAGTAGCGCCTGTTCCTTGATTCAAGCCAAGTAGACTGTGTCTTTGGCCCCTCAACTGCATCATTTCCCACTAGTGCTATAATTGTTTCTTTTTGATCAATACTGCCACCATGTCTCTTTTTTTTTTCTTACCTAATTTTTCCTGATTATCTTGTAGCCACCAATATTCCTTTCTCCATCCTTTTGGGCCAAGTCTTTTATTACCACTAGACCACAGTCCCATGTGGCTACTTGAGTCTGCAGGTCACCTAATCGAATTTACCACTGTGCATTTGTGTATATGCACTCCAAACCCATCTTGGACTGTTTCACATTTGTTCCCTGTTTGATTTCTCCTATTTCTGAACATTTACTCTAGTGCTATTTCCCTCTTGCCAACCTTTTGAGCACCTTGTTTCTCCTAATGTTTCAGCCTGGTGCCCATCCACTTGCCCAAGTTAGCTTAAATCCTCTCCCACAGCACTAGTTACCCTTCCCACAAGGACATTTGTCCCAGCTTTGAGGGGTGACCTGTTCACCTTGAACTAGACCCAATGCCCCAGGAATCTGAAGCACTCCCTCCTGCACCATTTCCCCAGCCACACATTAACAGGTTTTAACCTGATATTCCTATTATCACTAGCTCATGGCACTGGGAGTAATCCTTTTTAAGGTCCTGTTTTTTTTTTTTAAATTTCCTGTGTTCCTGAAACTCTGACTGCAGGGCCATCAACCCTTGATCGTTCCAAGATCATTGATTTCCACGTGAACCATGATTTCTTGCTGTTTGCCTCGTTTCCCCACCCCACATAATGTTCTATACTACTTGTGATGCCTCCCTGGTGCCAGGATAAAGGACAACTCGCCATGTGGGACTCGCATTGGCTATTGCAAAAAAGACTGTCTTGTTGGCTTTTGAACCTGCACAGTCATTTGCCCAATATTCCTTGGATGTGCTCTACACTAAACTCTGCCAAGGTGTTGTCACCCTCACTGGTATTCATTTAAAAAAAAAACTGGTTTGAGTGTCACACTCCTGGTGGATTCCAGCACTCCTTGCCTTTTCCTACCTTGCTGAATGGCCAGCCACTTCTGTTCTTCTGAACTCTTGGAACTTATGAGGGGGACCACCTCCTGGAACATGCATGCCAGGAAATTCTCAGCCCCCGGTATGCCCTGCAGTGACTCCAGCTGCTCCTTAAGCTCAGAAACCCTGAGCTTGAGGTCAAGCAACTGGAGGCACTTGCTACACGTGATTATCCAGGTTGTATGAAGAAACCTGGAGTTCTCACATGGCATGGGAATTACTGGCAATGAGTCTCAGCTGTTCCATTTTCCTTATTTAAAACAAATTCCTTTAGACCAAATTGATTACCTTGATGGATTATATATTTAGTGTTGCCTCTTGGTTTGAAGCACTTGGCTCCTCCTTCCCCTTCTTTCTCCAGATTCCTGCTGTCACTCTGTTTAGCAGAGACTCCCAGTTGTGTGTGTGTGCACAGCTCAGAAAATACCATATCTTTCTTTGGTCCAAAGTGGATGACCTCCCACTTTGCCACATTGAATTCCATATGCCACAGTTTCACGTATGAAAATATTGGGCACGGAAAGACCAGCTGGAGCATCAAGCCTGCCCCACACCCACAATGTGCAGAACATTGTAACTAAATGCTTCCTCACCACCACATTCCCATCCACCATCCAAGAAACCAAGCAGTCTCCTGGGAGAGGTAAAAAACCCAGGGCAAATGAAGGGGGGGAGAAAACAATCTCTCATTCCTCTTTGACAGCACCCACCCACCCACTGTGATCAGTCCAGGTGATCATATTGGCCATGTGTATGCTAACTGTTAATCCACTGACCTTTTCTACAATGAAATCTCTTTGCCAGCCAAGAACTAGTCCTGCTCCCTCTGTCCATGTCCCTTTTTTGTAATTTCCTGCTCCCATCTACACCACTTGCTGTGTCTCCTTGGGACAGTTTCTATCCAATTTCTGGAGAAGGCAAACACCCCTGACTAAAGCAGAGAGCAAATGAAATTCATTCTCTTATTAGATCCTTACTTGCTCATCCAATGGTGCATTTTCACCGACTTGTGTTATTTCCTGAGCGCCTCAACTTTAAATTTAAACTCCTCCATATGATCAACTCCCCTTGTATTCCTGCTTTTTAAAAGACAAATTCCAGCTAACTAGAAGTCTCGTGTGAAATGCAATACCGCTTTTTCTCACCGCTAGCTTATTGCTGAGCCAGATCCTGATCTGGTTTTAAGTTGCCGTTCATTCTATTGGTCTTTGGTCGCAGTGTGACTGGCACATTTTTGGTTTGTTTGCCCTTTTTCAAAAAAGAAAACTGATCTGATCTATTCTGAAGTTCCGACTTCACTGGGCCAGAATCCTGGAAATGCCTAATGTAATTGTGTAGCCCCCATCACCATAAAGATTGCAGCAATTTACGACGGACAGAACTTCGCCTCCACTAGAGATGGACAATCAATTCAGCCTTGCCAGTGCTCTTGAAATTATAGGCAGCAATCTTTTTAAAAATCCTTTGAGTGTTAGCATTAAGAACATAAGAAATAGGAGCAGCAGTAAACCATAAGGCCCCTAGAGCCTGCTCTGCCATTCAATACGATCATGGCTGATCTTGTGCCTCGACTCCACTTTCCCACCTTCTCCCCAGATTCCTTGATTCCCTGAGATCAAAAATCTATTTCAGCCTTGAATATACTTGACAATGGCACATTCACACACTCTGGGATAGAGAATTCCCAAGATTTGCAACTCTGAGCAAAGAAATTTCTCCTCATATCAGCTGTAAATGATCAACCCCTTGACCACGAAGGCACAGCCTCAGGTTGAGATTCCCTAGTCAGGGAGCACCTCTGTCTGTCTGTCGTGTCAAACCCTTTTAGAATCTCGCATGTTTCAGTGAGATCACCTCTCGTTCTTCTAAACTGCAGGGAATATAGATCTAATTTACTCAGCCTCTCCTTACAGGACAACTCTCTCATCCTGGGAACCAATCTAGTGCACTGGCTACTTATTTTGGGAATTTTTTTCTAATTTAAAGAAGGGAGGACATTTTTTTTTCTTCTAACCCTGTGTCTTTTGATAACTTTGTGCTCCCAGACCCTCACTTTGATCTGTCGAAGCTGCGTGACCTTTTCATCCTTCAGTCCTTTAAGGAGCTGAATCATGATTTTTGTCCCTTCCCTCTATTTTTCTCCCACCCACCCCTGGGATGCCACATTTAGTTGTGTGACTAATATATACACTTGAAGAAAGAGGCGTTAAAATGGCACATAATGTTCCATATGTGGCCTTCCCAAAGAATTATTCTAGGTCAAATAACAGTCTGATTTTTATAATCAATGCCCTTGAGATGCATCCCAGTACTTGATTAGTCTTGTTTTAGTAATAGCTTGACATTGACTGCTTACTTGCAGCAGATGAAAAAAGCTAATTTTTCCCCAGTGAATGCTTCATACTTCCCTGCGTCAGTGCTTGTTCTTGATGTCCCGTTCTACCCACGTCTGAACTTCAAACTCCACACCTTATCACTAAAACCACCTTTTTCACCTATATAGCGTGCAATAAAATATGTAGTTTTCCAACTGTAGATGTTGGACTAACTAGCAATTACTTCCTGATTAGTGTCTTGCTTTTTGCCTTTCTCTCTCTTTTTTTGAAAAGTCAAATTGCATTGCTTGATCTTGGGTGTGAGCCTCTGAAACCTCTGGAAATATTGGCTAGAACCTCATCTTTCTGTCTGTGGTTTCTTTGTGTGTTCCAACTAGTCCAGTTTTACTGGACATTTCTTCTCTCAGAAAAGAGAGGGAAATAATAAACCTGGCAACTATAGGCCCGTTAGCCTAACATTGGGGAATATTTTGGAGACAGCAATCGGATGACAATTAATTGTAACTTGGAAAAATATGGGTTAATAAATGACAGCAAGCTTGGATTTGTTAGAGACAGTGGAAGCATGGATGTAAAATTGGCTAAGGGACAGATATTAAGTGAACAGTTGTACTTTTTTTTTTTTTCCCCCCCAACCCCTTTGAAAAGCACAGTGGTGCTCCCCAAAGGTCAGTATTAGGCTCACTACTTTTTCTTAATTATATATTAATGACCTGAACTTTGATATAGAGAGCATAATTTCAAAGTTCAACATGAAACTCAATTGTAGTAAACAGTGAAGAAGATGGTAACAGTCTTCAGGAGGATATAGTCAGACTGGTAAATGGGCAGACATGTGGCAGATGCAATTTAATGCAGAGAACCATGAAGTGATGCATTTTGGTAGGAAGAATGAGGAAAAGCAATATAAACTAAATGGTGGTAGAGCAGAAAGACCTGGGAATGAATTACACAAATCTTTGAACATGGCAGGGCAAGTTGAAAAGGCTTTTTTTTTTAAAAAAAGAAAACAAATTCTTGGCTTTATAAATCAAGGAGTAGAATACAAACAAGGAAGGTATACTAAATCATCTTTGAAACACTGGTTAGAAACCAGCTGCAGTCTTGTGTCCAATTCTGGGCATCACACTTTAGGAAGGATGTCCGACCTTGGAAAAAGGTACCAGGGATGCGGAACATCAGTTATGTGGAGGGACTAGGAAAGCAGGGGTGTTGCTTAGTGCAGGGGAGATTTGAGGCAGTCAAAATCATAAAAGGACCAGAAGGGAGATCGGGAGAATTTTTTTTTGTTTTACAAGGCAAGTTGTATTTGGAATGAACTGCCTGAAAGTGTGATGGAAGCAGATTTAATAATGACTTTCAAAAGGGAACAGGATAAATAGTTGAACAGGAAAAATAATTGCAGGGGATTGGGACTAATTGGATAGCCCTTTCAAAGAGCTGGCACAGGCACAATGGGCCAAATGACCGCCTGTGGTGTTGTACTGAATTTCTTCGATTTATGTACGTTGCTGTTCTCTGCTCGTATTCAAAAATTCTGATCTAGATAACGCCATGTACAGCTTTCATGGAAGCTCTTATCCATGAAGAATTAGTTTAACACCTGCCAGATGCGCGCACTCGCTTGCTCTCGTGCATTCTCTGAGATCAGTCCTACATATGCTTCCATTTCTTACATTTTTGTGGGCCTGGAGATTTTCGACAGGCTATTTTTAGAACTGTTTCCTTGGTGGGTAAATCCTAAATTGCAACAAAGATCTATTCCTAGCAATTCAATGTTAATGGGAACAGGGACATGCATCTATGTGACTCATGAAGGCAAATTATTACATATTAAATCAACAGCAAAAAAAAAAAAAGCTGCAGAAGCTGTAAATCTGAAATAACAGAAAATGCTGGAAATAGGTCAGGCAGCATCTGTGGAGAGAGAAAGTTAATGTTTCCGGTCACAACTGAAGATGTTTAACTGTTTTTAAGCAAATAGTCAGGGAAAAAGGGACGAGGACAGAAGAACAAAGGGGAAGTTTTGTGATAGGGTGGAAGGCAGGGGTGATTAAATGACGAAAGGGATGACGGTACGAGGCAAAAGGGGGTGGTAATGAGACAAGTAAAGAAACAAATGATGGGTTAGGAGGAAGTGTAAATGATTACAGCAGAATAGCAGAGGGGGGCAGAGCATGGAAAATCTGGCAGAGAAGACCTGGGAATGTGATGGAGAAAGGTGGATAGAGTCCAGGGGTGCAAAGCACTGTGTGCCAATTGGGAATCCCCAGCCCCCTCCACCTTCACTCCTCATGGCTCTGGTGCAGTCATCCTCAGTTATCAGCACCTGCTGTTCAAGAAATGGTTAAAAATCCAAAGTTCATAAACCTAATGTTGAGGCTGAAGGAATGTCAAGTGCCTCTTTTAAAGGAGCTATCCTACTTTTATCCTTGCTTCCTTTATTCCTTCACTCTCATCTTGGTTTTTCTCCGAGGCAATCTGGTGCTCTGTCCTAAATTGTGGAATTATTGAAGCCCACACAATTGCTCCCCCAAGATGGTGCCCTTTGTTTAGGCACCTGACCTAGTAATCACAAGATCGGGACTTTGGATGCTGTGTGACGTAGACACTGTGTTGCAATGACACTGCTTGTGATTTCATCCAATCTATATCTGGTCACTTCAATTCCAAGATGTTAGAAAGAAAGAACTTGCATTTATCTAGTACCTTTCATGATCTCAACATAGAGAGTGCTTCCCAACCAATTAAACACTATTGAAGTGTAGTCACTGTAGGAAATACAGCAAGTTCCTGTAAACAGCAATGTGATGTTTTAGTGATTTTGGTTGAAGGATAAATGTTGGTCAGGATGCTGGAAAGAACACTTTTTCCTTGAATAGTGCCATAGGATCTTTTACATCCACCTGAGGACAGACTGAAGCATGGCACCTCTGACAATGCAGCATTCCCTGAGTACTGCACTCTTTAGAGTGTTACTTGTTTGAAGTCTTATCTTTATGTGCTAATTTAATGGAAATGGTAAACTTTGTGCACAAAGCAAAATCTCATCAGGATCTCTGTTTCTAAATGGCAGTGACCTCAGCCTTGCTGCAGTACTTTGTCACAGTGGAGGGGACCAGTGTTGAGCTGGACTGATGTGCCCTCAGTTGGACTTCACAAATGGTGACAAGAAATGGAACCAGCTGAGAGAATTTCAGATGACTTTGAAAATGTGATTGCTGTTTTCAGTAAGTAACAGATTCTCATCTGAAACCTTCTGAAATTCCTGTTTGTTTATGGTACTATAATTTTCAAAAGGCAGGGATGTGTTCAGCTTTGAAAGAAAGTCAATTTGTCAGCAATGGGAGATATCAAATTATGAAGAATCTAAATCTTGGATTGATCTGAAAGGTGGGTGCGGTGTGGTGGGCAAGGAGGGACAGTATATGAGGAGAGGAAGCCATTACACTATCAATGAGGTTGGGTGGTCAGTTTACTGAGAGTAGATTTGAAGGAGCAGATGGGATTGCTTGGAGAATGGGAGAGAAACTAGAGAACATGAGAGTTTGAGGCTAGGGCAGAGGGGAACCTTTTGAAGGGTGGGATGTGGGCTGCTTGTCTTGGGGAAAGGAATGTGCCAAAAGAAACTGGATAAGCACCTGAAGAGAGTATTTCCAGGGCTATGGGGAATGTGGGACTGAGTGGCTCTTGCAGAGAGCTGGCGCAGACATGCTGGGCTGAATGTCCTCGTGCTGTTACATTCCATGATTCAATTTTACTGACAAAGAAAATCATAAGTCCCTCACACTTTGAGGTCGGGGGGAGGGATCAGATGGAGATGGTTGGATAGAAGTTAGGTGTTATCCTGCGTGCCATGATCCAAGAGTCAGAGCCATATTGGTTTAAAATCCCTTATTCTGGGTAAAAGAAATGAACCAATGTGAAATCATGCCTCAGGAAACTTGGTCGTGCTAGTTTTGTACTCTGGTGGTCTCTAACTCCAGAATGTAATGTGCTCAACAGTGTGCCGTTGACCACTTCCTGTGGTGTTTTGCTATGAGATCCTGTGAGGGCAACCTTTACCCCTCTCTCTCGCTTTCTTTTTATAATGGAGTGAATTAATGGTGTGCCACACCTTTCCAGTGAATTGCTATTGTCAGACAAGGGTTCTGAAAACTCAAAAGAAATCTTTGCAAAATTAATGAGTGCCACTGATTTAAAAGTGCTGTTATTCTAGAGCGAATGTTTCAATGCTTTTCTATTTATAAATGTGTTGAACAAGTTTAGTGGGGATTCTGCTTCTGTATGCACACAAGGAGAGAGTGGCATTTATCCAAGAGATGAAGTGCTCATTCAGAAAGCAATCCCTGTATTGGAAATTACAGTATTCCTTCTGCAGGTCGGTACTAAAGCCTTACTTCAGTGCTAAGGAATGTACATTGATTTGCTCTACATATTTTATTTCCGAGCTCTTCAGAGTGCTGTCATAAATCAACATCTATGCTCTGCTGCCAGTACTTGTACATTGTAGTATCCATTCAGAGATTAATTGCTGTATGTTTTTTAAACTTTGGACTTTGTCCAGTTTATCCAATAAAACTGTGAAACAAATGGAGTTTTTAATCATTTCAAGTCTATCTTTGGAACTCCACACAAAACCCTTTCCTACTTCTCTTCATATCTTTAGCATGCTTCCCAGTCACTTCTCCCAGCAGCTCTTCAGAACATTCTTTTCTTTTCAATGAAGTACCTTGGCATATTTGCTAAAATTTATTTTTAAAATATGCTACATGCCGCATTGATTTTAGGACATCCTCCGTATGTCCCAAAATGTTTCCTGGCCAATGCATTACTTTTGAAGAGTTTTGTAGGCAGCCAATTTGCTTGCAGCAAGATCTCACGAACAGCAATGTAATAATGACTGGATCATCTGTTTTAATGGTGGCTGAAGGATGGTCAAGACATAGGGGAACTCCCCTGCTGCTCTTTAAAAATGTGCAATGGGATCTTTCAAAGATTAGTCTCCAGGGCACTGCTTCAAGCAACCTGGGAGAAAACTAGTGGCATTAAAAAATGTTCATTTTCTTCAAACATTAAGATATTAGGGTGGGGACAGGGTGAGAGTCTGCAAGCTGTCCAAATGGTGTGAGAATGTGGCACACTATGTGGATGGGCAAGGTGGGAGTGAGAGTGGGCGGTTGAAGGCAGGAGAGCATGTAATAAATTCAGAGTTGCGTCCAGCCTAAACTGGCAACCCTATCTGTTAACGTAGAAACATAGAAAATAGGAGCAGGAGTAGGCCATTCAGCCCTTCGAGCCTGCTCCGCCATTCATTATGATCATGACTGATCATCCAACTCAGTAACCTGTTCCCATACCCTTTGATCCTAATAAACCCAAGAGCTATATCTCACTCCTTTTTGAAAACATTTCAATGTTTTGGCCTCGACTGCTTTCTGTGGTAACGAATTCCACAGGCTCACCACTCTCTGGGTGAAGAAATTTCTCCTCATCTCAGTCCTGAAAGGTTTACCCCATATCTTTAGACTATGACCCCTGGTTCTGGACTCGCCCACCATTGAGAACATCCTTCCTGCATCTACCTTGTCAAGTCCTGTTAAAATTTCATAGGTTTCTATGAGATCCCCCCCTCACTCTTCTGAACTCCAGCGAATATAATCCTAACCGACTCAATCTCTCCTCACACGTCAGTCCTGCCATCCCAGGATCAGTCTGGTAAACCTTCGCTGCACTCCCTCGATAGCAAGAACATCCTTCCTCAGATAAGGAGACCAAAACTGCACACAATATTCCAGGTGTGGCCTCACAAAGGCCCTGTATAATTGCAGCAAGACATCCCTGCTGCTGTACTCAAATCCTCTCTCTATGAAGGCCAACATACCATTTGCCTTTTTTTTAAACTGCCTGTTGGACCTGCATGCTTACCTTCAGCGACTGGTGTACGAGAACACCCAGGTCTCGCTGCATATTCCCACTCTCTGTTTATAGCTGTTCAGATAATCTGCCTTCCTGTTTTTGCTACCAAAATGGATAACCTCAATATATTGTGGAAGTGCAAGAATCAAAAATGTATCTTGATACTTGTGGAACACTGAAAAGGCATCAAAGGTTTTCAGTAGACATGTGCAACCTAAGAGACCTTTTGTATCTTTCTTGGCCAAGCTATTATTTCTTATTCACCATATACACGCCACCAAAAATCCATGTGTAGGCATTCAGAGATTCAGCTCTTGCCTGAATTATCTAAATGAAAATAGTGCAAGTTCTAAAAATGTTGAGCAAGTTAGTCCGTGTTTGTCAAGAGAACAAATGAGTTCAGACAAAAGATCCACACCTGAATCATTTTAACTTGTCTCTTCTCGCCGGGTACTGAGTGTGTCCAGCACTTTGTTCTTTTTGATTTTAGATTTCTAGCATCTGCTTTTATTTTGTTTTTGCTTTTTGATTTTATAAAGTAAGTTGAATTGAAATCTCCAGGATTGCAGGCTTATCAGATTGAATTTTCTGCTGGGCGGTTTGGAAGAAAAGGGTAAAGCTTTATTTGAAGCTTTGAATTTTGTATTCAAAATATTTTTAAGATGTCGTCCTAACTGTTTGCTGCTAACCCCACCAATGTATACCTAGCTGCTAAAAGGTGCCTGACTTGTCTTCTGGACTTATTCAACATTATTTCTGGGGTCTGGCAACACCTCTGGGTGTTTTCATTTTAAACATTCTCATTTCTGTATTGATTATCCTTCCACGACCACCTTCTCTTCTTTGGCCTCCTTATCTCGAGAGACAATGGGTAAGTGCCTGGAGGTGGTCAGTGGTGTGTGGAGCAGCGCCTGGAGTGGCTATAAAGGCCAATTCTAGAGTGACTGGCTCTTCCACAGGTGCTGCAGAAAAATTTGTTTGTCGGGGCTGTTACACAGTTGGCTCTCCCCTTGCGCTTGTGTCTTTTTTTCCTGCCAACTGCTAAGTCTCTTCGACTCGCCACACTTTAGCCTCACCTTTATGGCTGCCCGCCAGCTCTGGCGGACGCTGGCAACTGACTCCCACGACTTGTGATCAATGTCACAGGACTTCATGTCGCGTTTGCAGACGTCTTTAAAGCGGAGACGTATACGGCCGGTGGGTCTGATACCAGTGGCGAGCTCGCTGTACAATGTGTCTTTGGGGATCCTGCCATCTTCCATGTGGCTCACATGGCCAAGCCATCTCAAGCGTCGCTGACTCAGTAGTGTGTATAAGCTGTGGATGTTGGCCGCCTCGAGGACCTCTGTGTTGGAGATACGGTCCTGCCACCTGATGCCAAGTATTCTCCGGAGGCAGCGAAGATGGAATGAATTGAGACGTCGCTCTTGGCTGACATACGTTGTCCAGGCCTCGCTGCCATAGAGCAAGGTACTGAGGACACAGGCTTGATACACTTAGACTTTTGTGACCCCTCCCTATCTCTATGGCTGCTTGTACATCCCTGCTTTCCATCGTTGGTAGCTGTTCCTTCAGCTACCTAGTCACCTAAGCTCTGGAATTCCTTCATTAACCCCCTCGTGCCCCTCTCTCTTTTATTTAAAAAAAAAAAAATCGCTGCTTTAAACCTACCTCCTGCCAAGTTATGTCACCTGTCCTAATATCTATGTAGCTTGGAGTTAAATTTTGTCCGTTCATACTCCTGAAGTACCTTGGAATGCTTTACAATGTTAAAGGTGCTATATACATACAAGGTTTCTCTGCCAAGCCAATTCTCCAATAGATTTGGAACCTGGGAGGCTTTTGAGGTTGTTGTCTAGGCATTTCTAGATGCAAACATAGTTTCTAATTCTTTGCCCACCCACTCAACAGCTGGTTTAGCCATTCACCAGATCTGGCCGTATAGAGTCCTATCCAGTCCTGCTCTCATCTGCTAAAACTGCTCACTATTCCAGGAATGCAAAGATAACTGCCAGCCTTTTTCTACTGCAGACTGTTTTAAACCCTGTACCCTCGCCTCAAGTGTCAGGAGCTCATGCACTTTTGTCACTAAGATTAAGACCATCAGATCAGCTGCCTCTGCTGCATCCCTCCTTCCACTAGCCCACTGGGCTAAATTTCCCCTAAAGCCCACAGCCCAAGCCCTAAATCCTCTGTCTGTGTGTGTCTCTATCATTTTGCTTCATGCCCTCTGAGCTCATTGTCTGAGACCAACCTCCTGCTCCCATGACCCTATTCCCACAAAGCTACTGATCACCCAACTCTCCTTGCTGGTCCTCATGTTGGCTGATAATGGTTCGTTCTCTCTTCAGGTGTTACCATCTGCTGTTATCACCCGCTGTCATCACCCCTCTCAAAAGAAAACAAAAACAAAACACCCTTGACTCCACCATCCTTGCAAGCTACTGCCCCATCTCCAATTTCCCTTTCCTCTAGTCCTTGAAAGTGTTGTCACCTCCATATCCATGCCTAACTTTCCTGGAACTCTGAATCATTACACCAAGTTCCTGCCCCTGGCTCAGTACCAAAATGGCTCTTATCCAAGTCACAAATGACTTCCTATATGAAGAACAAAGAAAATTACAGCACAGGAACAGGCCCTTCGGCCCTCCAAGCCTGCGCTGATCCAAATCCTCTATCTAAACCTGTCGCCCATTTTCTAAGGGTCTGTATCTCTTTACTTCCTGCCCATTCATGTATCTGTCTAGATACATCTTAAAAGACGCTATCGTGCCCGCGTCTACCACCTCCGCTGGTAATGCGTTCCATGCACCCACCACCCTCTGCGTAAAGAACTTTCCACGCATATCCCCCCTAAACCTTTCCCCTTTCACTTTGAACTCGTGTCCCCTTGTAATTGAATCCCCCACTTCTTGCTATCCACCCTGTCTATACCTCATGATTTTGTACACAAAATCATGGTAAACTATCCCTCATTCTTCCCAACTTCTCTGCAGCCTTTGACACAATTTTGCGCACCAGCCTCCTCTAAAGCCACTCCATTGTCACCCAGCTGGATGAGACTGATCTCGCCTGCTTCCATTCTTGTCTAATTGTAGCCAAAGAACACTTGCAATGACATTTCTTCCTGCTGTCACACTTACTTCTGGTGTCCTTCAAGGACCCATCCTTGGCCCCTTTCTATTTCTCTCCTACACACTGCCCTTCAGTGATATCATCTAAAAGCACAGCATTAGTTTTCTCGCATGTGCTGACGACACTCAGCTCTACCTCACCACCTCTCTCGACTCTTCAGCTGTTAATTTATCAGATTGCTTATCTGACATCCAGTACTGGATGAGCAAAAATTTCCTTCAATTAAGTATTGCGAAGACTGAAACCATTGTTTTTTTGGCCCCCGTTTCAAATTTCGTTCCGTAGCTACCAACTCCATCCCCCTCCCTGGAAACAGTCTGAGACTAAACCCGACTGTTCACAACCTTAGTGTCACATGTGACCTTTAGGTAAGCATCTCACAACTTATCCACGCCACCACTAAGACTGTCTATTTCCATTTCATACCTTCACCCCTGCCTCAGTTCATTTGCTGAAACCCTCATTCGTGACTTTGTTACCTCTAGACTTGACTCTGCCAATGCATTCTTTGCTGGCTTCCTGCATTCTACCTTCTGTAAACTTGAGGTCAACCAAAACTCTGCTGCCCATGTCCTTTACTGGCACTAAATCCTGTTCACCTATCACCCCTATGCTCCCTGACCTATATTGTCTGCCAGTCGAGCAACACCAAGTTTTAAAATTTTCATGCTTGTTTACAAATCCCTCCATGGCTTCGCCACCTCCCTATCTCTGTAATCCCCTCCAATCCTATAACTCTTTGATATCTATCTATGCTCATCTAATTCTGGCAACCTGACCATCCTGATTTTTAATTGCTGCACCATTGGTGTGCCTTCAGCTGCATTGGCCCTAAGCTCTGAAATTCCTTCCCGACACCCCTCTGGGGGTGTCTCTTCCTTTTTAAGATGCTTCTTTAAACCTACCTCTGACCAAGCTTTTGGCTATCTGCCCTTATTGCCTTGCGTGGCTCAGTGTCTAATTTTAGCTTTGAACGCTCCTGTCAAGCACCTTTTGGATGTTTTATTATGTTCAATGGGCTATATAAATTTCAGCTGCTAGCTCTGTTCTATGATGTAAATACAAATGAAAATTATTACTGATAAGATAACATTAATCAGGAAATATTTCACTTTAGCTGCCTCTCCTTTGTTCAGTTTAGCATTGGCAAAAGACCTCTAATCATCCAGCCACTGCGGTGAGGGTACAAAGGAGCACGGTAGTTGACTTTCTTTGTCATTTGGGGAAAAAAATGCATCCTTCCCTCCATCTTCCTGTCTCAGTCCATTTTGAGATTGGGCCTTTAGGGCTGGGAAAGCACAAGTATCTCCTTTTGTGGGATCAGCTTCAGCTGCTTCATCAATGACCACCCCTCCATCCTAAGGTCAGAAATGGGGATGTTTACGCAATGTTCACCATTTGAAACTCCTCCGATACCGAAGCAGCCCATGTCCAGATGCAGCAAGACCTACCTGGGCAATAGTCAGGCTTGGGCTGATAAGTGGCAAGTAACATTTGTGTCACACAAATGCCAGGCATTGACCATCTCAAATAAGAGAATCTAACCATCTCCCCTCTATGTTCAATGGCATTACCATTGCTGGACCTCCCACTATTAACATCCTGGGTGTTACCATTGACCAGAAACTGAACTGGACTAGCCACATTATGCTGCACCTCCTGACTCCCCAGTGCCTGTCCATCATCTACAAGGTGCAAGTCGGGAGTGTGATGGAATACTCTCCACCTGCCTGGATGGGTGCAGCTACAACACTCAAGAAGCTCAACACCATCCAGGACAAAGCAGCCTGCTTGACTGGCACCCAAACCACCACCTTCAGCATTCCCTCCCTCCACCACCAATTCACAGTGGCAGCAGTGTGTACTATCTACAAGACGCATTGCAGCAACTCACCAAGGCTCCTTCAACAGCACCTTCCAAACCTGTTCCACCTAGAAGGACAAGAGCAGCAGATGCATGGGAACGCCACCACTTGCAAGTTCTCCTCCAAGCCCTGCACCATCCTGACATGGAACTATATTACTGTTGCTGGGTCAAAATCCTGGAACTCCCTCCCTAACAGCACTATAGGTGTTCCTACACCCCAAGGACTGCAGTGGTTCAAGAAGCTCACCACCACCTTCTCGAAGACAATTGGGGATGGGCAATAAAGGCTGGCTGAGCCAGTGATGGCCACATCCCACGAACAAATAAAAAGTCAGCTGCTCAATATAGAATCTTGCGTTAATGAGTGTGATTTTATTTTCCTTTACAAATCCATCAATCTTATTTTAAATTTTTATTTTGGTCCAGCTTAAAAGTTCATGAATTTTATTTGCTGCTGTTGACCAGTGATTCATAGAATTACATTGGCCTGTTTATGCCCTATACATTCAGCCCAACTGAACCATGCTGGCTTATGCTCCACACACAAGCCTCTTCTTACATTCCCTGTGATTTATGAAGGGTAATTGTCATCCACCCTTCTAGAAGAACAGTAAGGAATCAGACCCAGAAAATTATTGGCCTATTAATCTGATTTGAGCTATAGGCAAGTTGCTCGAAGGGCTGATTAGAGTTGGTGAACAACCAGCTAGAAAAGAAGGGGTTAATAGGGAATCTCAACATGGCTTCTGGAAAAGAACTTGGTTGAAGTTTTTGAGGAGGTTGCAACATTGGCTATTGGAAGCCTAGTCAACATTCTATATCTTGACTCTTAACCTCTAACAAACTGCCACCAAAGTTACTGAGCAAGGTAGGTCTTAAGCAATTAGAGGGAAGATTTTGGTTTGAATCAGCGACTAGTTGCATTCACATACAGTAGATACTAATAAAAGTTCCGCTTCAGAGTGCTCATTAGCGGAGAGCCATAGGGTTTGATGTTGGGGTTATTGCTCTTTGTCCAAATTGTTGAGGTAGTATTGGGAACTGTTGACTCACCAGATCTCAATGTAATGGGTGAATGATCATCTATCTAGTAGATGCCTTTTTTAATCTAGAAAAATGTAGAATGATGCACTTGGGTATGGGGCAATTCCAAGCATGTTTACACATGCATGGTTGTGTTGCATGATCAGCTGATGAGCAGGCGAAGGTGCATGATTCCTTGAAGGTCAATGAACAAAGCCTTGAGTCTATTGAGTAAATATGTTGTTGGAATGTATTGACATGACTATTGAATATAAAATAAGTACTATTGTCTCTATAGGCCTTGGTACAAACCGGTTCAGAATACTGTCTTCAGTTTTGGTCCCACCAGGTGATGGGAATATCAAGGCCTGGGAAAAGATTCAGAACAGGGGCAATTCGATTGATAACTGGTTTAAGGGTGCACACTTACCAGGACAGACTAAGAGGAGCAGGGCCTTGGTAAGTGGGGTTGGGGTTTGGTGGGGGGTGGAAAATGTGGTGAGAAAAGAGTGTAGACTTTCAAGGCAATAAGATGGAGATCTTTAAAATAATGAAAGCATTAGACTGGGTCCAAAATAAATAGAAACTTAAGCTAGAATGTTCAGTAGGACCAGCAGACATCAAGTTTATGGAAGCTTGGAACTAGATTAGATGTTTTTCTAACCAGTTATTTGCTGCTGGAACGGGTTGCAAGCCCATGCAGTGAATGCAGATTTTCTGCTCACTGGATGAGTTTGTGAATGGCAAACTTTTTTTAAAAATGTTTTTTTTAAATTGGTTTGTGGGATGTGGGCATCGCTGACCAAGTCAGCATTTATTGCCCATCCCTAAGGGGCGGCACAGTGGCGCAGTGGTTAGCACCGCAGCCTCACAGCTCCAGCGACCTGGGTTCAATTCTGGGTACTGCCTGTGTGGAGTTTGCAAGTTCTCCGTGTCTGCGTGGGTTTCCTCCGGGTGCTCCGGTTTCCTCCCACATGCCAAAGACTTGCAGGTTGATAGGTTAATTGGCCATTATAAATTGCCCCTAGTATAAGTAGGTGGTAGGGAAATATCGGGACTGGTGGGGATGTGGTAGGAATATGGGATTAGTGTAGGATTAGTATAAATGGATGGTTGATGGTCAGCATAGACTCGGTGGGCCGAAGGGCCTGTTTCAGTGCTGTATCTCTAAAACTAATTGCCCTTGAACTGAATGGTTTGCTAAGCTATTTCAGAGGGCATTTTAAGAATCAACCACATTGGTCTGGAGTCACATGTAGGCCAGACCAGGTAAGGATGGCAGATTTCCTTCCCGAAAGGACATTAGTGAACCAGATGGGTTTTTACGATAATCAACAATGGTTTCACGGTCACCATAAGACTAGCTTTTAATTCCAGATTTATTAATTGAGTTCAAATTTCACTTTGGATCCATAGATCTAAGCTGAAATGAAGACATCAGTTTATATATTGGATGTTTGTAAGATAGTGAACTCTGAACTATATCTACTTGTTTTAGTGTGCTTTGCTGTTGTAGATTGAGCAAGGAGTTAATGTTTAAACATAAAGCAGGATTGCCCCAACAAATTCCACCTCCAGTCTCTTCACCTTCAATTTCCTGCTTAGGGTGCCTAACTGGAACTTACCTGAAGTTTGCCAGATACTGATTAAGGGGATCTCTTTGAATACATTCAATCATTCAAATTGATATGAACGTTGGCATTTAATGAAGTAAAAGAACATGCATAAATGCTCCTAAACCAATTTGAGCGTGTAATGGATATCGGTGAGGATAGGGATGAGTGAGTAGAACAGGGGACAGCCTTCATTCAAGTATGTTGGGCTGTTCATTTTGATCCAATATTACTATCCTAACCCCTCCTTGACTTTTTGCCTCTTCTTACATAAGATACGCTTAGCCTTCCATCCTGAGTGTTGGCCTCAAGCATGGACTGTGATTACACTGCCAGAATCCTGTTAACTTGTGGCTTAATTATGATCAGTTGCCTTCTAATAATGAGACTGGATGTACATATGTACTATACAGCAGGAGACACCAGACTGGCCTCACAACACATGAACAAGATTAGCAACAACATGTGGTGTGGCACTTGATATTAAGTTCAATTCGTAACCAGCTTGGAAAGACCGTAGAGCTGCAAACATGTGGTTCAAATTCATAAGCCATTTTTAGTACAAAGCATTCAGCTGTCAATTATACAAATGTTTCCAGGTCAGAGTGAATCGGGAAAATTCCTGTCCTTAAATATGAGTACAAATTTACATTGCTTCCGTGCGTTTTATAACCAATGTGGCACAGTATTTTATTCATATTGAATGAATATATATTCCAACTCCTTGTTAAGTTATTTAGTGTCTAAACTGAGCAAATAACTTGGTCTACAGTATATAGACTGGAAGCAAGTTGATTTGTTTCAAAATTCAAGAATTTAAATGCTAAGATGTTCAGAAAGGAAAAGTCAGCTTGGACAGTGTCAGTTGGATACCTGGTGCAGAAGACTTTGCTTTTTATATGAAAAAAAAAGTGCAGCAAGATTAGAAAAAAAGACCAGGTACATTTAGTAGTGTTTAGGTGAGGCCAAGCTTTAAAAGCTAGAGAGAGAGATTCTGAGATGCTTGGAAAGAGGGAGTTATTGGTGGGATGAGATCTTAATGGGTCTTGATTTCAGTCAAGTAAGGAGGATAAGCAGGAGGAGACTGGGGAGAACTGGAAGAGACCTCTGAGGATAATTGTTGTGAAGGTGAAGATACAGCCACCTTTTAGAGAGAAGGATGAAGTTGTGGAAGGGGTTTTCTGGCTGATTAACATAATGTGAATACTCCTTCTGTGGCCATTGCCATGTTTAGACCATCTGAAAAAGTGGCTAATCCTATAAGGTGCAGGTTTTGAACTCCCGGAGCCCATGTGATGGGGGTATTATCCATACCCACCAGCAGAGTACTACCACTCAGCCAAAGGCTCACTCTTCCATAGTAATGATTTCAATAATCAATGATCACCTTGTCAGATCATATGCACAGGCTAAATCTTTAAGACTTGTTTTTATAATTTTTTAAAATCCTGATTTAATGCCTGCAACCTATAGTTTAAACCTTTCATATTGGCTCTCTGGCTGTCCCTCTTAAGGATGGTTGTGCATGACTACAAAGGCCTACCTAGTGTTGCCAACCCTGGACGTATTCCTAGAGGCGTCATTAGGAGGCCGCCTCCCTCTAACTGCCTCACCCCCCCCCCCCCCCCCCCCCCATGCTCCCATAATTGGTTGGCCGACATGTCTGTATTCATCATGCACCACCTTCCCAAACAAATTGGAAAGCAAAAAGACACTTCAGATTGGATGATTCATGACTATCCACAACAGCCCTTTTCTTCCATCTCCAATTTTTTTTTTATACAACCAGTAAACGAGTTTTCAAAGAAAATCACTACTTTATTGCCCCTGTAATTTTTCTCCTGCATTGGTCTTTAATTCCTGGAGACTCTGGGCAATCCCAGAGGCTTGGCAACCCCTAAACCTTCTGTTGATTGCAAGGCCCAGTGCTTCATTATGCTCAAGCACCTTTAAAGCCCTGTCCATTATACATACATGTTAGTTCAAGAGAATATAATCTGTAGATAAGATATTTTGAGTGAGCATCAATCTTAAGGCAATGAACTGTATTCCTGGATCAGGAACCCTCAACTATTGTGGTGTTCTTCACTAGTTCCTTGTATGGCTTCAGTGTTTAGTCATCACATTATGATGCAAAACACTCACTTCATTTAAAGTGCCAGCTCTGTTGACCACAAATTGATTCCTTTGGAAATATGGCTGCAAATTAAGGGCTTATGTCATTCTCCAAACCCTGTACTGGACTACTCTCCTCTTTTGAGCCCATTTATTTGCAATCCTCCAACTCTGGCCTCTTGTCCCCACACTACTTCATTGTCTAATGCATGCCGTTGCATTATTCGAATGCATCTGCTAAACAGGTTGAGTTTCCAAATACTTCTGTATGACCGCATTGCCCTTTGTAAAGTAGATCCTTGATCCCCTGTGCCCCTCTGATCTCCGATGCAGGGAAAGTTTTTTTTAAAAAAATATATTTTATATGAAGCCAAACTCTGCTCAGTTTTTTTTTTGGAGTAAATTGGCCTAAAACTGTGTGCCTCCCTATGTTGGGAAGGGGAAACTGAATTTCAACTGGATCGGTTTTGTTTAGTACGGATGGGTTTTTGGTCCAATTTAACTATTTTATACTGTTTATGATGCCAAATAAAATCATAAATCTGTGTAAAGCAATAAAATGTGGATTTAAGTACAAGCTGAGCCAAGTTCAACATCCGGCCGGTCATATACACTAAACGTTGAGCATTGGAGACAGTGATACCAGTTTGAAAACTATATATATTTCTAGATATTGGCGCAGAAATTGTTTAAAAATGGCTGGTTAACCGCACTTACCATTATGAATGCAGCAATTTTTGGCAAAGAAAAGATACCACGTGTTCAGATTCTCATTGTTGGATGACTTGCTCTGCTAGCCTCCAATTTTTAAAACAAAAATAACCCCCTTGACATGAGTCTTGCCATTGAAGTTAATACAATTTAATCTTGCCATTTAACGTTGGTAATTCATGTAAGGACCCTGTCAGTGTGATTTATGGTCCTGACATGCTGCTCAACGTTGGAGGCCCAGAAAGGGAACAGTGAAGCTGTAGGTCTCATTCCTGCAGGTAGTAAATTGTTCATAGAGGTTTTAAAAACCATTCTCTCTTGGCAGTATTTTTGTGCTGGTCTTGCCATATATATTCCTGTTGGTGTTGGGAAGTGATGATCATGATGCAAAGCTGTTTTGACACACAAATGCAAATTGGATCTTTTGAGAAAATGAATATTTTGAGATACCATGTCATGTCTCAAACTACTCATTTAAGTGTATATGCTTGGGAGGAGCCTAAAGGTTTCCAAAGCACTCCACCAGTTCCTTGTCATTTCAGGGTCTGTTGTAAACCTATTGGTTGTGATTAATTGCTATGATTAGTCAGCAACTCCATACTTCTTGTATCTTGCGCCTGTCAGGATGGTAGACCCCAATTGACTGACTGGTCTTTTTCATCCAGTAGTTTCATTCAACCTAATCATGTTGGTCCAATACTGCACAACTCAAGAATGTTTGTACGTTTTGCACGCTTACCCTGTCCATTCACTCAACTTCAAGGACCAATACAACAATAACTAAACTCAAAAGTATAAAACCTCCTCTTGTTTTTAATTTCTGTGCCTCACACTGTGCCAATTCCCATTCTTTACTTCTCATGTTACATTGGTTAAGGAGCTAGACCAATGGGAATGACATTCATGAGGTCCAAGATTTCCTGTTGTCGATTTCCATTTCCCATATTTGGCAGCCTAAATATAGTATCTGAAGGGGAGATTTTAAAAAGTCCAATTTTTCTCACTTGCTGTGAGATGCTCCGCTTCAACAATATGTAGCCTGATATAACCTGGACTCCTAATTTTTAAAGTGCCGTGGTGCAATTTGAACTAATGTTCTCCAGACTGGCCTGACATATGCTTAGATCACTATTGTGGACAGCTCCCTTGTCAAGTGGAACCTGGCTCAGTGAATTGTTGAAAGCATTTGAGAGGCAAATAAAACACTAGTTCAAAATCTGATTAGCTCTGCCCTCACATTGATTAGTGTTCAGGAGGGTCAGCCCTGATGAGCTGTAGAGCCTTTTCCTCTTTGTTAAATGTTTTGAGTATCTCAGTACAGTGAAGTACATCTCCTCCCTGAAATGGGACTTCCTGTGATAAGGGTTCAGTTTGTTCGTTTGCAAGCTGAAGCTTTCCTGCCTGCTATTTTTGAGTTTCTTGGTTTACAAAGCTATTCAGAACTAGAACGATATTGTTCCTGGGTTGCTAGGTGGAGGAGGGTTTTATTAAAAAAAAAAAATCCAGATTCTTTCGAAATGGGAAGGTTGTACATTCTGCCAGTTTCCATGTTAATTTGAAATTGATCCAAATTGAGTGCCCCTATACTATTAAGCATTGGGAAACCAACAGAGATTTTGATTGTACTGAAGGGTCACTGACCTGAAACGTTAACTCTGTGCTTCTCTTCACAGATGCTACCAGACCTACTGAGTATTTCCAGTGTTTTTTTGTTTTATATTAAAGATTTTGATTGACCTGACTGCACAAACCTTCTCTGGCTGACTTATGATTTTTAAATTTGCCAGCAAAAGCTGGTTCTACATGGAAGTTACTGGGTATAGTTAAGTCAGCCTTGATTCAGTTGGGTAGCGCACTCATGTCTGAGTCAAAGGTTGTGGGTTCAAGCCCCTTTCCAGGGACTTGAGTGTGTAAACCAGACTGACTCTTAGCTGTATTGAGTGTGTGCAGCACTGTCAGGGATGCTTTTTTTGATGAAACATTAAACTGAGGCCCTATTTGTGCCGTCAGACGTAAAAGATCCCATAGCAATATTTGGAAGAATCATAGAATGGTTACAGCACAGAAGGAGGCCATTCGGTCCATTGTGCCCGTGCTGTCTCTCTGCAAGAGCAACTTGCCTAGTCCCATTCCACTGCCTTTTTCCCATAGCCCTGTGATTTTTTTTTTTCCACTCGATAATTATCCAGTTCTCTTTTGAGGCTTTGACTGAATCTGCCTCCACCACATTCTCCAGCATGTGCATTACAGATCTTAACCACTCGCTGTATTTTTTTTTTAAAAAGCTTTTCCTCGTGTCACCTGTGCATTACCTTTTTTAAATCAATGTCCTCTGGATCATTCAGCCATTGGGAATAGTTTCTCCCCATCTACTCTGTCCAGACGCTTCATGATTTTGAGCACCTCCATCAAATCTCCTCTCTGTCTACTTTTCTCGAAAGAGAACAGACCCAGCTTCTCCAACTTGTCCATATAACTGATGTTCCTCATCCCTGGAAACTGTTCTCACGACTCTTTTCTGTACCCGCCCTAATGCATTAACATCCTTCTGGAAGTGTGGTACACGGAACTGGACACAATACTCAGTTGAGGTCGAATCAGTGTTTTTTTTTTTATATACAGGTTTATCATTTCCTTGGTTTTGTACTCAATGCCCCTATTTATAAAGCCCAGGGATCCCATATGCTTTATTAACTGCTTTCTCAACCTGCCCTGCAACCTTCAATGATTTGCGCACATATACCCCCCTCTGCTCCTGCACCCCCTTTAGAATTGTGTTCTTGAATTTAGATTGCCTCTCCTTGTTCTTCCAACTAAAATGAATCACTTCTCACACTCTGCATTAAATTTCATCTGCCACATGTCCACCTATTCCACCAGCCTGTTTCATTCTTGAAGTTTATCACTATCCTCCCAGTTCACAATACTACCAAGTTTTGTGTCATCTGCAGATTTTGAAATTGTGCCCTGTGCACCCAAGTCTAGATCATGAATATCTATCAAGAAAAGCAGAGGTCCCAACACTGACCCCTGGAGAACCCCACTATATACCTTCAAGTCCCAAAAAACAACCATTCACAGCTACTGTTTCCTGTCACTCACCAATTTTGTACCAATGCTGCTACTGTCCCTTTTTATTCCATGGCCTCTATCTTTGCTGACTGACCGGCCTATTACGTGGCACTTTATCGAGTGCCTTTTGGAAGTCCATGTATACCACATCAACTGCATTACCCTCATCAGTCCTCTGTTATCTCATCAAAAATCTCCAAGCAAGTTAAACACTATTTTCCCTTAACAAATCCATGCTGGCTTTCCTTAATTAACCCACATTTATCCAAGTGACTTAATGTTGTCAATTATCATTTCTAAAAGCTTTCCCACCACGAGGTTAAACTGACTGGCTTGTCTTTGCATCCTTTTTTGAACAAGGATGTAACATTTGTTATTCTCCAGTCCTGTGACACAACACCTTTTTATCTAAGTAGGATTGGATGATTATGGTCAGTGCCTCTGTAATTTCCACCCTTACTTCCCACGATATTCTCTGATGCATCTCATCTGGTTCTTGTGACTTATCCACTTTAAGTATAGCCAGCCTATCTAATACCTTCACTTATCAATTTTTAACCCATCCAGTGTCTCAACTACCTCCCCTTTCACCATGGCTTGAGAAGTGTTGGCTTCCTTGGTAAAGACTGATGCAAAGTACTCATTTTAGTATCTCAGATGTGTAAATCCCCCTTTACATCCCCACTCTTCCTTTTACTATTTGTGTCTGTAGAAAACTTTTAGATTCCCTTTATTATGAATCTCTTCTCATAATCTCTTTGCTTCTCATTTGCTTTCACTTTCTCTCTGAACTTTCTATATTCAGCCTGATTCTCAGAAGAGCAGGAAAGTTCTCTGGTGTTCTGGCCAATACCCCTCAACCTTTATCAGAGATTATATGATCATTATCTCATTGTTTGTGGGAGCTTGCTATACTCCAATTGGCTGCTGCAATTCCTACATTGGAACAGTGACCACACTACATTCAAGAAGTGCATTTACATCCTGAGGTCATGAAAGCTGCTGTCTTTTTGTTTTTGAAGGAGTTATTTCAATCCCATTAAATTGGTGTTGGCCCATTTCTTAATCTCCTCCCTTCCTGATGTTGCTTCTTACGGAACATGTGTTTCTTAACTTCCTTGATTTGCTTCTCATTTAAAGGCTGTTTCTTCTCATTAACTTTTACAATCAGGACATGGTGCTGGTTGGCTTGATGTAAACATGGTCTCCAGTCACGGTGGGGGCCCTTTCATGCCACTCTCCTGTCTGGATGTTATTAATGTAATAAAACACAATTTTTAAAAACCAGCACTGTCCCTAGTTATGAAGCAGAGGTTGTGCATTATTTGGATTAATTCAAAACTCTGCTGCCCTTATGCTAACTAGCACCAAGTTCCATTCACTCATCACCCCGTGTTCACTGACGTACATTTGGCTCCTGCTCCCGCAACAACTTGAATTTAAAATTCTCATCCTTGTTGTCAATCTCTTCCATAGCCACAGTTTAGGCTGCAGTCAGCAGCTACATTCACCATGTCTTTGGCAATGTTCGCTCCTGTGGTTATTTATTTTATTTATTTATTTAGAATTACAGCACTGAAACAGGCCCTTCGGCCCACCGAGTCTGTGCCGACCATCAACCACCCATTCATACTAATCCTGCTTTAATCCCATATTCCTACCACATCCCCACCTGTCCCTATATTTCCCTACCACCTACCTATACTAGGGACAATTTATAATGGCCAATTTACCTACCAACCTGCAAGTCTTTTTTGGCTGTGGGAGGAAACCGGAGCACCTGGAGAAAACCCACGCAGACACAGGGAGAACTTGCAAACTCCACACAGGCAGTACCCAGAATTGAACCCGGGTTGCTGGAGCTGTGAGGCTGCAGTGCTAACCACTGCACCACTGTGCTGCCCATTAGTTGTGGCCTTAACAGTGTCTCTTACGCCTCCCACCAAGACTATACACAAAATGATGCCTCTGCCAGTATCTCGTATTTAAATTTCTATGGCATTGCCACCCCCTCACCAGGGTCTCTGTAGTCTCCTCCAGCCTTGCAACCCTCCAAGATATTTGCATTCCTGCAATTTTGGCCTCTTGCACGTCCCTAATTTTCATCACTCGTCATTGGCAGCTTGCTTTAGCTGTCTAGGTTCTAAGTGCTGAAATTCCTTTTGTATTTTTTTTTCCCTTATTGGCCCTGTTTGTTTTTCCTGTGTTCGCTCTCAGATTATATACAATATATCAGAAAGGAAGAATTTAATCCTGATGCTTCAGTTGTTGTGAATGCAGGGCAGGCTTAATGGACCAACTCTTGTCTCCTTGCCTATCATTTTCATAATGTTTGACTGAGAAAACATTATAGGTAAACAAGCCAGCAATGTGTGCTGTTAATTCCACTGTCTTGGTCAATTTCTTGCAGCTACACTACAGGTTGATTTTGTGCTGAGAGCCACACGTTTATATAAGTTTCCCACTTGGATTCAGTCAGTATGATGCTGGCTATTGATTTGATTGAAAGTTACCTCAAGATCTCCTGACTAACATTCCCAACATATGATGGGAATCGTCTTGAGTTACCAACTCTCTGGGATTATTCTGAACTCTCCAGAAATTAGATTAATTTCTAGGTCACTGCTGTGAGCAACCCAGGGGAGAAAAAAATCAGACGTTAAAAAAGACGGTGGCCTTATTTTCTTTGAGTACTCTTGTTTGTTAGATTTTTTTTTTAAATGTTGATGCCTAATTGGCATCAGTTGGAGGTGGGAGAACCCTCCAGGAATACATCCAACCAGAGTCGGCAAGCCTGGAATCCCTCGATCCAAGCTGCTCACAATGTTTATATTAAAGGGAATTTAGAAGTAAGTAGTGAATTCGGGCAGAACGGTTCATTCAAAGGATGATAGACATGTGGAATCTGTTACATAAACATAAACAGGAGCTGGAGTAGGCCATTCAGCCCCTCAAGCCTGCTCTGCTATTCAATAAGATCATGGCTGATCTAGTTGTGGCCTCACTCCACTTCCCTGCCCCATAATCCTTGACTCCCTTGTCACTCAAAGGAAAGCCTTTGAACCCAGTGTCATGAGTCGGGTTTAAGAAGCAACTAGATTTTATTTTTTTTCCCTAGAGAAAAGGGAAAAATAATTTTTTCTTCAGGGTTCATTACTTAAGAGTTCTCGACTGCTTTAAGGAGCAGTAGGATTGAGGTTTCGAGAAATCAATGTGAGTTTCTTAGGCTAGTTAGATGTTGGGAAAATTTCCTTTGATGGAAATGGTCCCTCTATGTTGTCTAGGTGTGATAGTTAGGTTTGAAGCTGGCCCTGATTTATTAGCACTCTAATTTTCTTTTGAATTGGCTACAAAACACTTTCAGTTCGGTGTGTGTGTTTCACACCTGAAAACCTTTGGTTCCAGTTGATTGGACTCCATTCCCTTGGGTAAGTGACAATACAATTCTTTCATGTGTTCATAATAACTTGAGTGGCAGCTCGCACACATACATGATTCCAATCAGTGGATAATGAATCACTCCTTAATGCCTTTAGCTCCATTTATTGTCATTCATCCAGGTACCTGAGCTTGCTTTTCTGCAGTATGAATGATTTTTGGTTTGGCCTTTGTTTATTTTTACAAATCCACAAAGGAACAAGAGTAGGCCATTCACCCCCTCAAGTCTGTCTGTCATTCAATTAGATCATGTGGCTGACCTGTATCTTAATTCCATTTAGAATGGTTACAACATAGAAGGAGGCCATTGGCCAATTTTGTTTGTGTCGGCTCCCTGAAGGAGCAATTCACCTAGTGCCACTCCCTTGTCTTCTCCCCATAGCCCTGCACATTCTTCCTTTTCAGATAATCCAGTTCCTTCTTGAATGCCTCCATTGAACCTGCCTCCACTGTACTCGGGCAGTGCATTCCAGATCCTAACCACTCACTGCATGAAAAAGGTTTTCCTCATGTCGGCATTGCTTCTTTTGCCAATTACTTTAAATCTGTGCCCTCTGGTTCGCAGTCTTCCCACCAATGGGAACAGTTTCCCCTCATGATTTTGAATATCTCTATTCAATCTCTTCACCTTCTATTCAAGGAAAACAGTCCCAGCCTCTCCATTCTATGTAACTGAAGTTCCTCATCCCAGCAACCACTCTTGTGAATCTTTCTGCACCCCCTCGAAGCCTTCACGTCCTTCCTAAAGTGTGGTGCCCAGAACTGGATGCAACAATTCAGTTGAGGCCGAACCAGTGTTTTTATACAAGTTTAACATAACTTCCTTGCTTTTGTACTCTATGCCCCTATTAAGCCTAGGATGCTGTATGCTTTATTGAACAACACTCTCTCAACCTGTCCTGCCAACCTCAATGATTTATGCCCATATACACCCAGGTCCCTCTGCTCCTGCACCCCCTTTAGAATTCTACCTTTTTATTTTATGTTGTCTCTGCATTTTTTGTACCAAAATGAACTACCTCGCACTTCTGCATTAAATTTCATCTACTTGTCCTCCAATTCCACCAACCTGTCTATGTCCTTTTTCAAGTTCTACACGAACCTCCTCCTCATAGTTCACAGTGCTACCAAGTTTTGTCATCTGCAAATTTTGTAATTATGCCCTGTACGCCAAGGCCCACGTCATTAATATACATCAGGAAGAGCTGGGGTCCTAGCACCGACTCCTGGGAACTCCACCATAAACCTTCCTCCAGTCCAAAAAAAAAAAATCCATTATAAAACATACAGCTTAGGAGCAGGAGTAGGCCACTTGGCCCCTCGAGCCTGCTTCGCCATTCAAAAAGTTAATGGCTGAACTAATGACTCCACATTCCTGCCTACCCCCGATAACCTTTCACCTCCTTGCTTAAGAATCTATCTACCTCTGCCTTAAAAATATTCAGACTCTGCTTCCACCACCTTTGGAGGAAGAGTTCCAAAGACTCACTACCCCCAAAAAAGAATTCTCCTCATCTCTGTCTTAAATGGGCGACCCCTTATTTTTAAACAGTGACCCTTCGTTCTAGATTCTCCGACAAGGGGAAACGTCTTTTCCACATCCACCCTGACTAGACCCCTCAGGATCTTGTGTCTCAATCAAGTTGCCTCTTCCTCTTCTAAATTCCAACGGATACAAGGCTAGCCTGTCCAATCTTTCCTTATAAGACAGCCCATTATTATTCTGTTTCCTGTCACGCCAATTTTTTTATCCATGTTGCTGTTGTCCTTTTTTTTTTATTCCATGAGCTTTAACTTTGCACGCAAGTCTGTGTGGCACTTCATCAAATGCCTTTTTGAAGTCCGCGTACACCAGAGCAGCATTACCCTGATCAACCACCTCTACCTCATCAAAAAAAACTCCAAGTTAGTGAATCGCATTTTGCTCCTAACAAATCTGTGCTCTCTATCCTTAATCCATTCTCTTTCCTCCTCCCTCCCCCATGTTCTTCACTTTAAATGCCTCCATTAAATTGCCTTTTAATTTTCTTAAGGGAATACAAGCCTAGTCTCTGCAAACTGTCCTCAATGTGTAACCCCTTTCATCCTGGTATTATTCTGATGAACCTATGCTGTACACCCTTGAAGGCCACTGCATCCATCCTGGGGTTTGGTGCCCAGAACCAAATAGTGATCCAGGTGGGGTTTGTCCAAATCTGTGTATCACTAAAGCATATTTTCTCCCCTTTTGTATTTTAACCCATTTGAGATGAACTCTTTCTGCCACACTGGCTGCTTGACTACATTAGGAGATGGAAGCGAGGGTTACAGCTGAACTTGATCCCCACTCTCCCTCATATCCACCCACATGGACCTCCAACACATTGAGTAGGAGTCCTGACGAGTTCTCGCTGAACCAGTGATTTAGACTTTTTTATTGGGGGGAAAAAACTCGCTTTGGATTGCCTAAGGAAGTGTCTCAAAAGCTGAGTGCTCTGATGTCCAGATGTGGGTGTGAAGGATCATTTCCTGTGGTCACACAATATTCAGGTCACACAACCATAGTTGGGAAGGTAATGTATACAGCCCCAGGACATGATACATTTAAACCTTCCCGCTCTGTCATCATCCAATAGTAGAATGACATCACTAAGCTATTCAGAAGTGTTCTGCACCAGAGTGTTTTTTTCTCCTTGTTCAGAGTTGGTGTTAATTGAGAGCTTGTAAAGGGTCAGAAGAATGCAACCATTCGTGTGATTGAAGGAGAGATTCTGAGCAGGATGTTGTAGCTCTACCAGGTTGTGGTTTGAGATTCAAGACATCTTTAAAATGGTGTAATATTCCTGCAAAGTTGAGCAAAAAGCTGCAGACCATTTTTTTTCCCTTTTGTCATGCACGCTACTTTGAGACCAAATGTGCTGACAAAGTAACAGCAACTTCAAATTCTGGACCTTTTTAATAATTTTTCTTGTGACATTTATATGCTTTTGGTAACCTTTGCTTGTTTTTTAAAAATGAAAACCAGCATGCCTATTAAGATCACAAATGTATTTTTAGTCTTTTTGTAACATTTAGGCTGATCACGTTTGAGCAGAGTTTGATATCCCTCCTTTCTTTCCATTCCAAATTTTGAGGCCTTGGAGTTGTTGAAGTAGAGTTGAGGTGTTCGACTGTTGTTTCCCTACAAGAATTTTGAAAGTAATCCCATCTGTTGCCGGGTTTTAACCAGTGATCCCTGTGAATTTATTCTGCAGTCATAGCCAGTTCTGTATTCCCAGATTGCCATTTTAACAAATTGCAGTAAGGAGTGGTCAAAATATCCTAGGGTGGAAAATTGCATCAGACCACCCAGTAAGGCGTCCTGTTTGAAGCATGTACATTCTTAATTTACTGGTGTGGCATCCCACATCCCGAACATTCCTGTCTCCAGGAGGAAGCAGCTAAATTAAGAACTGAAGGGCCCAAACTGAAAGTGAATTCATAAAATACTAAAAACATTATCTGTGGTAACGTTTACCATTTATAAATTGCTATTATGGGAACAATCCATATAGACTTCTTCCCTCAACCCCTAACTGTGCTGCAGTGCCACCACTGGCAGGAGGATGTAATTACACAAATGTGAGCATTTTTCATTATAGAATCCAAAGTGGATAGAACCTGAGCTCAGTCTTGATTTCACTGTGTGCAACGCCACAGAAGATCAACTGTTACATATTTGCAAATAATATATTGAGTTTAAAAATGAGTTTATATTGCTATCATGCCCCCAGTCCACTGAAATCCATGCTGTTCTTCTCTGTCAGAGGCAATCTAACATTTCCCAACCTGTTAAAATGAACAGATTAAACACCACCAGTGTTTTATAAAGTATTTTCCTTCGTGCTTCCTGCATGAGTAATTTGAGATGAGACATATGGTAAGTGCTGTATGCTTGGGAGGAATAGGTAGCTTTGATTCCCAAAGCTCTCTCCCACTGGGGAATTTTCTCACCCCTTGTCTGGATCTGTTGTAGATTAATGGATGGAGATTCATTGCCATAATTAGGCAACAGGACCACTGGCATTGTATTCTGCAACTACCAGAATGGTAGAAAGCGAAGAAGATTTTCTTAACCTTTCTCCATGACACTTTAATAGTCTTTTGTTTTTTTTTTTTTTCTTTTTTTTTTCTTTTGGGCCTCCTTATCTCGAGAGACAATGGATACGCGCCTGGAGGTGGTCAGTGGTTTGTGAAGCAGCGCCTGGAGTGGCTATAAAGGCCAATTCTGGAGTGACAGGCTCTTCCACAGGTGCTGCAGAGAAATTTGTTTGTTGGGGCTGTTGCACAGTTGGCTCTCCCCTTGCGCCTCTGTCTTTTTTCCTGCCAACTACTAAGTCTCTTCGACTCGCCACAATTTAGCCCTGTCTTTATGGCTGCCCGCCAGCTCTGGCGAATGCTGGCAACTGACTCCCACGACTTGTGATCAATGTCACACGATTTCATGTCGCGTTTTGCAGACGTCTTTATAACGGAGACATGGACGGCCGGTGGGTCTGATACCAGTGGCGAGCTCGCTGTACAATGTGTCTTTGGGGATCCTGCCATCTTCCATGCGGCTCACATGGCCAAGCCATCTCAAGCGCCGCTGACTCAGTAGTGTGTATAAGCTGGGGATGTTGGCCGCTTCAAGGACTTCTGTGTTGGAGATATAGTCCCTGCCACCTGATGCCAAGTATTCTCCGAAGGCAGCGAAGATGGAATGAATTGAGACGTCGCTCTTGGCTGGCATACGTTGTCCAGGCCTTTAATAGTGCCCCTCTTGTAATAAAACAAGGCAATTGCAGTGAACCACCACAGATCTAATTTATCTGTCTATATATAAATGCATATCACTGGCAAGGGTATGTCAGTGTAAATGATATCGTTCCAGTCCTTCTGATATTTTTTGCACACTTTAATGTGCAGAGAATACCAATCTAAGTTTGGGTCATTTCTCTTCCGGACTGCCAATTTCAGACCATGCTGGAAGCCTGTAAGCTTTGCCAAGAAGTTGGTTTATGGATTTTATTCCAATCACTGCCCTTTTCAAAAAGAAGAGAAGAAATAACCAGAACAATAAATAGACTGAAAATCTTTATTTAAAATGGATTCTGGGGAATAATTTGGGAAGCGGGGCTGTTTTGCGTGGTGGGTTACTTATGCCAGCCCTAAAGTGATATCATGAGTTATTTGTCACCCTTTCCAGATGATTAGTTAATTAGCAATGTATACAGCAATATTAAATGGAAGTAATTCAATTTCTTTTTCAGTAATTTCTTGCCTTTTAAAAATCATATTTCATAAATTTCACGTGCAAAATAATGGAATTAAATTCCAGGTAAGTAGTGCTTTAGTCTGTGTTGCAGAACTATGGTGTGTGTATGCAGGGGAAAGATTTCTGACAGCTTGTGAACATTGTTTATCGAGATGGGGGTTTTAATGAGGTGTTTATTTTTAAGTTGCCTGGCCATGTATTTCACGTTCTAAAACTCCATTGGGTTTGTTTCCTGTTGTGGTTTGAAGGGGGAAAAAGAACAAATATTTTGAAACTGGTGTCTTCCTGTTTTATGATCTTGGGCCACTGAACTGTAACATTCCAATTTGGAGAATAATTTGGAAAGTTCAAAAGAACTGAGTATAGAAAAGATGAGCTAGTCCGATATAATGCACGGGTCACAAAGAAGTTTGATGTAAGTCAAAATGCATATCTGAGTTCTGAAGGAACTTTTTATTTTATGGCCTTTGCTTTGTTTATTGGCAATTTAATCTAAATTACATGAATGTCTGTCTGGGCTGGATCCCATTCATAAATGATGAAAAACTTGAATTCTTCTAACTTGGCAAGGCGTTTGCTCTGAAGAGTTTCATTAGCTTCTCCCCAAAGGTCTGCAGCTACTTTTCTTTCTCTTCCTCTTTCAAGAGAAAGAGGTCTTGTATTTAATCAGGACCTTTTGCATCCTTGCTCTCTAATTTACACAGGGCCTCTCTCATCCTGAAGACTGAGATTTACACAGGCCCTCTTGTGTCCTGGGAACTGGAATTCATTCAATACTGAGTCTGTCCAAAGCTTGAGTTCTGCTCTCCTATTGAGGGAGGCTTTCCTCCCTCACACTCCCAGGCAAGTGCCCCACCCCCCACCCCCCAAAATATGCTCAGCACTTGATGGGTTATGGAGTAAGTGATCACCTCTTTGTGTGTGGTCTGTACTATAACACTTCACTTCCTGACTTTGCCTGTTCTCTATCTGTGCTCCAAATATAGCCTCTTGCAAACTCATTCTGCATGCTGTATGTCCACTATATTGAGTCCTCACGCAGTCTCTTACTCTTAAATTATATTCTTTCTCAGGAACTCCACTCTGGTATACTCTCTCTCTCTCTCTCTCTCTCTCTCTCTCGCACCCTATCATCCATGATCTTTCTCTTCTCCAATCCTTTAGCTTTTAAACCAGAGATTGGTGTAATCGCTTTCTAGTTTGCTTCCTTTTATCAATTTGCTCAAATGTTTAGCCGTTGTGTGTCTTGCACTATAGATCTCAGTCCTATATTTAGTGTCTCGAAAATGATGCAGTTAATTGGGTCAACTATCCCAATGGGTTGCAAGTTTTTTTTTATATTTTGTTGCTGCTGTAACCTTGTAAGTAGGTTGTCACAACCTATTTGGGTATAGACTGAAGCCTGTTTTGTAATTGTCAAGTGTTTGAGGGTTGATTTGCGGTGTTTGAACTCTATCAAATTAGTTTTAAAACTCCTTCCTGCATCTAGAGAGAGAAACTTGCATTTATATAGACCCTTACGTGGCCTCCAGATGTCCCAAAGTGCTTTATAACCGAAAGTACTTTTAAGTGCTGTAGGAAACATGGCAGCCAATTTATGCACAGTAAGTTCCCACAGACAAAAATGACGGTGACTAGATCATTTTTTTTTTAGGTGTTAGTTGAGGGATAAATATTGGCCGGAAAAACTCCCCTGCTCTTTTGAAATAGTGCTGTAGTGATCTTTTGCATCTGCCGAAGAGGGCAGACTGGGCCTGGGTTTAAAGTTTCATCTCAACGATAGCATCTCTGGACACTGCAGCACTCCTTCAGTACTGCAGTGATTGTTGCCTGGAGTAGGGACTCTAACCTACTACCTTTTGACTGAGGTGAGCGCATGACCAACTGAGCCGCAGCCGATCTCTGATCACATCTCTATCTCTGGCCTCTTGTGTATTCCTCCCTGACAACCCTCATCCCACCATCATCAGCTGTGCCTTCAGCCACTTAAGCCCCCAGCTTTGGCATTTCCTCCCTAAATATCTCTCTCTTTCTTTCTCTCCCTCTCTCTTTCTCTCCCTCTCTCTTTTCTCTCTCTCTCTCCCTCTCTCTTTTTCTCTCTCTCTCTCTCTCTCTCTCTCTTCTCTCTCTCTTTTTTTTTCTCTTTTTTTTCTCTCTCTCTCTCTTTTTTCTCTCTCTCTCTCTCCCTCTCTCTCTCTCTCTCTCTCTCTCTCTCTCTCTCTCTCTCTCTCTCTCTTTTTTCTCTCTCTCTTTTTCTCTCTCTCTCTCTCTCTCTCTCTTCTTTCTCTCTTTTCTCTCTTTCTTTCTCTCTTTCTCTCTCTCTCTCTCTTTCTCTCTTTCTCTCCTCTCTCTTTCTCTTTCTCTCTCTCTCTCTTTTCCTCTCTCTCTCTTTCTCTCTCTCTCTTCTCTCTCTTTTTCTCTCTC